>NC_045671.1:41290791-41892208 GCF_009829145.1 Chiroxiphia lanceolata
TTCCATAGGCATTTATTTTAGTGATTTAGAGGGCTGGATAGTATTTTCCTTTGCTTAGCAAGCTGGTAACTGACAATGTAAGACAAGTAATAATTGCAATTTAGACTGCATTAGAAAACTAGCACTGCTAAAAATTGAGATCTTGATTTGGTGTTCAGCGGATGGGCTAAAATTGTTCTCCTCCACAATAAAATGAGTGGAGCAGAATTGCCTCCTAGAGTTCATTCTCCAAAATCTAAATAAGGAACCACTTCTTTACTTGATCCTCCAGTAACAAGGCTACTCTCCAGTCCACCACTGAATCTTCACTCATGGTGCAACCCTGCAGGAATCTCAGATTCAAGGGGAATCAGACACCACCTAGGGAACAGGTTCTGGGGCACAGACTTCTTTTAATTAGTTGCTTTCTTGCTACCTTGTCAGGCAAACAAAAAAAGGAACAAATGGAAAGAGTGAGGCTATTTGGTATCCAGTGGTAAAACCCAAATATTTCAGACGTGGTTAACTTGATAGCAGCAGACAAAAGGGTGAACATGACAAAAGAGCAGGAGGAAGCCAAGAGACATTTGATTTCAGAAGAAACAAGAGAAAGAAATAACAGTAAGCCAGAGTATGTGGTCTTGCACAGGTACAGATTGCAGGTACAGATAATGCTGTGGAGAGTGCAGTAGAGTTGAAGAAAAAAGTAACTATCATCTTCCTAGTCAGTCATGAATAAGAACTAGGATATACTAGGCCATAGTTCTTATTCATCCACTAATTCCATTGTGGATGAATATTTTATTTCTAGTTTTTAAGAAAATTATGGAGAAACACTAGAAAACCCAATTTCTTATACAACCTCTCCAGAGAGTTTTAGAGCATTTTGCCAGTGGTTCTCTTGTAATGTAAGGTCACAAACAGCCATGCTGGGTCAAGTTACTTCTCTACCTATGCATCCTATTTCTGACACTGGTCAGCATCACCCTCTTAACAGAGTAACACAGGAACTACTCCATAGGCAATGATGCTTCTCATGCTAAGGCCTCCCATTTTCTAGCAGATGTAGTTTAGAGATAGAGCTGAATCTCCATCTTTGCGAGTAATGGCATTTTGTGTATTTCTTTTACATTTATACTTCTGTGTTTACGAAGATTTAGTTCACAAGAGTATTTGTTTTGACTCTGCAGCTGATATGTACTGCAGTATGTACAGTTGTTAGTTCTCCTTGCTCCTCAGTTGAGCTGTAACTCAACAAAAAAAACCCTAAAAAACATAAACCAAAATTTGACCCTTTCTCCCACCCTTATTTTCCAAGAATGATACAAGAATCATTCAGAAAACACCAAAATTCATTTTTCTGCTTAAGTTTATGAAATAAACTGAAATAAAGAATATGGCTTAAAACCCATCTACAGATCGACATGCACCCGCTAAATCCTCAGAGTCTATGTTCTTGCTCATTCGGCAGTTTTGAAGTGTTGAGCTGTTCTTTGAAGACTAAGGTAGAGAGAAGCATTGTCAAAGGCTGGAAGAATCAAGACTCCTTAACAGCATCCATGGAGAGGATAACAGACCTACCACAGCAGCAGGACTTACCTAAAATTAAAGAAAGCCAATAAAACTAGAAGAGAATTAAAAGAAATGAAGGTGAGGTAAGGAAGCTTCAGTGAATCACACTAAGTTGAAGAGAAATTAACAGAAATAAAGACTAGGATGGAGTAAATATTACAAATCAGAACACGGGTTAAAGGCACTGCTGAACAAATCTGTCAGAAGAACAAAAATTATTTTTTTCTTGCGCTCTGCTGCTTGTTAAAGAGGTTTGCAGATAACATGAGTTTGAAACTGTATATAAAAGAGAGAACCACAGAAGCATTGTGGTTAAAAGAACATTGACATGACCAACCCAGAAAAACAACGAAACCAAAGGTGTTTCATTTTGAGACAGCATAACCAGTGTGAGGAAGTCATAAGTCACAAAGACTATGTGTTCAGACAGTATCTACACGTATCACATGCCTTGTGTTTTATTCTGAATTTTTCATCAGCTGTGCTTGTGAAATAGCACCAACATCCACCCAAATGAACTGCTGTAAACCTGCCCTTGGCTTTGGCTGTAGCAGATCATGGCAGATTTATGGAAGGCACACCAGAAACACAGAGCTGCACCACCTGCAAACCTTCACAGGGTAGTCTGGCACCTCCTGTGTTTTTCCTTTCTTTTTTTGGCTTTGGTATCCCTTGAGTGGATAATTACAGGACAGTTTCCAGAGTAGCTCATCTCCCTTTTTAGAGAAGTACACAGAAGAAAACACACAGTCAGGGATTACACATTCAAAATGTAAAATGCCAAATGCTTTCAGCCCAGTACATGGCATGTGCAAACCAGAAAATTCATACAGAACTCCAGCACTAAGGCTGCTTGTGAAAATGCATGAACAGAGGGGAGAGACTGAATACGAGCATCTGGTCCATGGGGACTTGCCAGCACCTAAACACTGGCACAGTCAAACTAGAAGGAGTTGCTGTTGCAATGCATACTCTGATCTAACTTGCTCAGCAAACAGCCCCATATCCCATCAGAGGCATGTCAAACAATTTGGTTTCTTTCAACTGAGGGTGTGGACCCAACATCCCTGGAGGGGCCCAAGAAATGACTGGACTTGGCCTTTAATGCTGTGGTTTAGACAAGGTGGTGATTGGTCACAGGTTGGACTCAATGATCTTGGATGTGTTTTCCAACCTAAATGATTCTGTGATTCTGTGATTCTCATTTATAATATTTCTTTGCCAGAGAAAGAGATATAAGTTCTTTAATGTGTTAAAGCACTCAGATAAATGGGATGACCGTGAATAAATAGTTATGAATAAATACATGGAGAGATACAACTTCTCCCTGTTCTGATACTTTTGCAAGACCTTTGCAAGTCACTTTTAAGTAAATACCTTGGTAGAGTGTGCAAAGCTATTTGGTGTTTGTGACTGCTTACAGGCGACATGTTTTCTGCCTCTGAGCTGTTTTCCTACAGCACCCACTGCACTGAGGATGTGTAGAAGACACAATTATATTCTTTACTGAGAAATTTTTCCCTCTCAATACACAGACCTAAGTAAATAAAAAGATATGCAGTGAAACTATATTACTGTAACTGTTTTGTTCACACCAGGTTACTAGGAATTTGCTAGAATTGCCCCCTACAAGGAGCAATTTTCAGAGCAGATACTTCAAATGACTTAAGAAAACCACCTCAGCAACAATACATCTTTCTTAAAAAACCAAAATTTAAAGGTATTTAGGCAACTCATCAGTTGGGAGGATGTGGCAGAGACAGAACATTCTCCTCAAGTTCATCCGGAAAATGTGTCAACACTGCCTGGAGAGATCTGTTCTCACAAAACAGTGTTTATTCAGCTCTTCTTTTTAATGCCAGATGAGGTCCAAGTAGAAGGGTGGATTTGATCACAGCCAATGAGCAGCCAGATTAATTTCTAAGGGTCCAAAATAGTGGGCAGTATATGAACTCTCAATTCTCAAAACTATGAGAAATTTGTTTTTGTGGGTTCTATTAAACCTTTTTTTAATATGTGGATTCAAACACAGTTGTTCGTTTTGCCATAACTCAAAAGTCAAAACAAACTGCAAAGAAACCTTTTTTCCTGTTTAATCAAGTGTATGAGACCAATGGTTTGGTATTATCCAGTTTTGCAGAACTCAGAAAACAGCTCTTATGACCTGCTGTCTCTAAAAGAAATCAAATCAAAATCATGAAAACATGGAGCTACCTTATCAGCCTGCATGAATTGCTAAGTTTCCACTTGTGTTAATAAAACAACACTGATTTAAACTAGCAAAGAACTGAGAGTTTGACTAAAACCAGTCACATTTAATTCAACAAAAATGGGAGAGGTGGGGTTCTGCGTCAAGAAAATAGAGAGCAAATTGTGTACAGGTAATATAAACAACCTGCAGCAAGAGGAAACAGATTAGCAGAACAAATTAAACAAATCATTCAAAAATGTTACAAAGTTCTTTTGTGGGCAGAATGATAAAACTTTCCCATTCATATCAGGAGAAACGTAACCACTAGGAAAAAATCTAAGAAAAGGCAGCACCCTTTCCCTCTTCAGTTTTGTGCTACACACTTCATTTTTTAAGTCTTCTTACTTCGTTTTCTAAGTCTTCTATACCTTCCTATGGTGCTGCTCCCACCATGGACAGATTATTACAGGGCAAATGGCAATGAGAAACAAGTTCCAAAATCCACTTTTAGTCAGCCTGGCAACTGCAGAATCAGCTTTTGCTGTCTTGCTTGCATTTAAGAACTCAGAAAACAACAAGAAATTGGGAGCTCACACCCAAGTTTACAGTGGTTCAGAGATACTCACTTAATATGTTGGCTGTCACTGGTGGTAAGAGAACCTCCCCTCAGAGATTCATGGGATTTGTAGCACTCCAAAAAAGAGAAAACCAAAGTATCTTATCCCTAGTAATAATTTTAATTTATTATATTTATCAATTTAGGGTTTTGTGTGTCTGGTATTACTGACTTGCAATGTCCAGGAAAATAAGCTCTAAAGATACAAAAGTCTGCATCTACACAGGACAGAGAGAACTTAAAATGTTTTCATTATAATGCTTACGACCTTCTAAGTATTGGGATGTGCTTTTTTGCAAATATTGTGAGAACTACAGACAAAAAGAATTATGTAACAGTGTGATTACTGATTACAGTAATTCCCATTATGTTAAAAAGAAAAATTCTCCTGTTCTTTCCCTTGCAGACACAAGTTTGTTGATTTTTAGTTTTAGTACATTTTAACAAAACCCCTAGAATCTGCATTGCATGTGCATAACTGTAGTCACTTATCCCAGAGCAACGTCCCAAGACCAGCACTGATTTTAGGATAACTAGTCTGTTTGGGAATTCTTTAAAAATCTGCTGGTTTTTGTTTGATGCCACAGCTATTTCAGAATCCCACTACTGATCAAAATACTATTCCTTACACAAAATGCAACTTCCTGCACTTTTCCAAGAAGTTGCAGAATATTCACCACTTACTTGGAACAGCTGCTCCTGCAACTGTAAGAATTAGATCATGAAAACGATCCCTCAGTAATATGCATTTATGTGCGCTTTATTCTCAAAGCAGATAGAGCAGCTCTCCGTTTGATACTTGAGGAAAAAATAAATTAGGATGCTTCTCACTGTGGTTAAATACTGTTTGTTTCACAACCTATCCCAAGTTGCTAAAATACAGCAATTCAAGTAAGTTTAATTAAGTCTATTATCTCTTATCTACTAATTTTCTCCCCAGAAGACATAACAGATTCAATTTTAGCATACAAGCAAGGCAACAGCTATACTTTTTTTTCTGTTTCTGAGCTGAGAAGAAAGAAGTTCCCTATAGTATCCTGTTAGAGGAGAACTGTGTTTTCTTCCACTGGGAAATTGTCCTATAAAATTCTGAGCAGAATCAACTGAACTGCACAAGCATGAACATACAGATACTCAAACTAAGTCAAGTGAAAGCTTTTAAAACTCAGGGAACTTTTGATGAATTCAAGACTAAACTGAGGGAGGAATTTGACTGAGTGGTTCACTGCATTATTCACAACGAAGCTACTACATTAGCTATTTTTTAGTCTGAGCATTTTCAAATACATGCTGATCTGAGCAAGTAGAATAAAAGACGCTTGAAAGTTGTGATCAACAATTTCCAACACTATAATTTAAAAAAAAAAAAGAAAAATTACATTCACTCCTGTCATGGAGTATCCTTTAACAAGAAGTGTGTTTTTGTGATTAATATTAAAAAACCACAGGCTTTACACAGAATTCCATGCAACTTTGCATTAAAATAGCCACCAAATCTTGCAAAACCAACCCATCTGCTTTCCCCTCTACTATGAGGTACTTCTCTAACTTACAGAGAAGGCCAGTGCCATATTCACTCACACTTGTAGAATGCAAAGATAGTTGGAAATCACTTGCTTAATACCAAATATTTTAATTTTGCTTGTAACCTTAGAGCTGCATCTCCTTTGATTCCAGTACATGACAAATCCCTGTGTTAGCTCAGAAGAAGCTGCTGAGTGGTTTTGGATCTGTTATTCCTCTGCAAAACTGTGTATTCACAATTTAATTGCCAGGTCATAGTCTGGCTGCTTTACAAAATCAGCTGGCTGGAGTATCTAAAGCTTTGACAGAATTCTGCACAATGAGATGATAAATCAAACCAATTGGCATTTTTTTCCTTTTAGAAACTGTAATTCTATACACTATTGCTTTTATGCAACTAGCTTTTCCTGAATTGTGTAACTATGGATGGAACAGAACCATGAAGTCAAAGCCAAACAGTTCAGGGATTCAGGATGTCAAAATTTGAGTTTTTGATAAGTTACAGACAGACTTAATTGTTGAAGTTAAAATACACATTGGAAAAATAACCAAGTTTGAAGCTATTTGATTCTGATTTTCAAGTCTATTAACAACTTTTGATGGGATACAGAATGTTCTCATTTACTACTTAATCCTGTGTCTGTTAAGAGTAGGAAATGAAGAGTAATGTTTTTTCCTTTTTTTAAATTTGCTTGGTCAAAATATTAAATGTAATTGTAAACTAGACACACAGAGTTCTGTTTCAGAGTCAACACTGTTCAGGGATAATGTCTTACCTCCATCTGCAAGGTTTACCTCACATTATACTATTATGGGAAAAGAAAAGCTGCTTTTACAAATATCCTGAAGAATCTGAATCACAATTGGGCTAAACCTCTCTGCTGCAAGATATGCATGTATATGTTGGTGGTCTTCTAAAGCTGGCCAAAATAAACAGCAGCAGACAGACCCAAGTTACTCCATATTCCCACCTGATTTCTCAACTACCCTCTACCACTTCCTGCATCCAGGACACTGCATTAAATACAGTTAAGCTCCTGTACCTGCTCACTAGACACTCCTATTTCTCTGGTACTCTCCTGATCGCCTTCACATCCGTTCATACTTCATTCTTATTTTTGCCCTCTTCTGCCATTCCTCACTATCTTGACCAAACTGAGATGTCTAAAGAAGAAGACTGGAATTGGAAGATAATTTTAAAAGCTTTCCATTAAAGGATAATACTCTGCTCATGTACAGAGTACACTGAGACTGTTCTGGTTTTGGACCAATATGTTCCACTAAACTGTATTTGTTGCTTCATCAGACCCCACATGCCCCATCCCTTCTTCAACAGATGTGCATGGAAAACCTTGAGGGGGCAGCTGGGTGGAAGTTATCAGACTAGTTTCAACAAAATTGTGTGGGGAACTTCACAACCAGGATTTTTCTGACAGAGCCACAATGTTCTGAGTAGTGTTGTGATGAAAATCTAAGGCCAGGCCCAGAGCAGAAACTTTTCAACTCAGGTTTGCTACTGTTAAAACAAGCGTGGGAGAGCAGTCACAGGTAACTTCAACTCATAATTAGCATTCAGAGCTAATTCTACAAGAAAATCTGCAGGGGCAGAAACCTCCACTGACAGGGCTGTAACACCTTAAGCCACTACAGCTGCTTGCAAAGTCAATCTCTAAGGGCACAGACTAAGAACTGGGATAACAGTACACTTTCTAAACCAAAAAGCTGATTAGAATGTGCAAATGAAGTCCAGGAGAAAAAGTTTCATTTGAACAAAGCAGTTTCTGCACACTTAAATTTTCAGCTCTTCTCTAACAATCACCCAGTCACAGTCTCCTTCAAAATCCCTACTTGTGACCCCATGCCTAAAATTCATATATCAAATCTTGCAGAGAGGGTGTGTCAGTGTGCTGTTCTACACATACCTGTATATATATAGTCCTGAAATTATTTTTCAGCCTCAGAAAAAAAATTCCAGTATTCTTCCTATATACAAAACCCTTGTGCTGATATTTCTGAAGGCTCACCCATCTCTCATCAGCCTATACATACCTTCTAAAGTTCAGCCTGAATTTATCACTGCTCTGCTCCTTTCTCACAATAACAATTAAAACCCTGCCATTGTGCAATGCACAGGGGACTTAAAGAACCATTGTCTTAAGTGTACAAAAACCAGCAACAAGTGCAGTTAATGAACCATCTCCAACATTTTGAAGAACCTTAGTTTAAGGACCAGGTAGATCTCTTTTAAAGTAATGCAAACTCAAAAAACTTGGCTGCATCTATGTGAGACACACCTAAAAAGAATAGTATATGTAGTATAATAGTAGTATATGTAGTAGCTTTCTTGATCTTTTGTTCATGACGCTAATATTTGAACGAACCTACCCCCTCATAAAGTAGCAGAAATGGCTTCTGCAGCTGCATCTGCAGTGATGAAGCAGTTGGGAATTGGCTGTACATGTAATAAAAGTCACATGTCCAAATGTGTCTCTGCTTTTCTAAGCTGATTTCAACATAAATTTAAAACAGGATGTCAATGTCTTACCTGTTGAACTTCCTCTTGTATTATTGCCCGCAACACAACCCAGCAGATGGTAAAAAGCTGAAAACATCTACTCAACTACTTTATAGAGTAAACCAATTAAGGTCAAATACTTGGAAATAGATAGATTTCCACCGGGTACAATCATGAGCTGGCTTAAAAGTATATTGTATATAAAAATGCTCTTTGCAAGCATCTAATAAAGGTAAAGGCAGAGCAATATAAGCTGAAAAACTGCTTAAGGCAAACAAAAAGTATTTGTTTATTCTTTGTTTCTTAAGAAAGTGTTACCAAAATATTTTCTTCACAATTACTTCCATATTTCTAAATACAGATTTTAAGATTGCATGAGCATTGATGGAGGGCCTTTACAGCCATGAAAAACATCAGACACACCAAAAATTTATATGAGAGACAGTGAGTTCATGACATCAAGAAAGCATTTAAGATTTCAAAGTGTTTAAGAAACCCAGGCTAGCAAAGCAAGCGATACACACATCACCATTTTCCATAATCAAATTGCTGACAGCTGTAACTAGATAAATTACGTAATTCCATATAAAATGTGAAGTTTGGAAGCATTGGAGTAAACGATGTTATTCAGACTGCTGAGATGATTTCATGTGGCATATGCGGTACCTGATATAAAACCCACTGAAGCAACTCGAAATTTGTCTGTGGTGTTTCAACTGGCCACGAATTTCATTACTGCTACATAACAAAGAAAAAAAGATGCAGCATGGAAAATGAGAATTCAGAACTATTTAGCAAAGACTTCAGCTAACAGGGCATGGATTTGTGCTCTTCAGCACCTCACTGTTATGTGCTGTAGAAACTACTTGGCATCACTCCTGAGAACTATATACAGACACCAAACTCATGAGGTCTTAAGTATCCCCTAAATACGTGCCCCAGTATAACATGTAAGGTAGTCTCTCTGGATTGAAATGCATATATATAGCATACATGTTATGCTGTCAACATGTTTATATTACTAATATAATAGAAACAGCTAAACAAATATCCCCTTTCAAAAGTATACTAACTAAAGTAACTCAGCAAATGCCTAGTAAGGTGTCAAATCATAGCATGTTACACTTGAAAAATTGTAATGCTACTTGTAGCAGTTATAAATATATGCATTTGTCTCAATTTCCTGCTTTGTGAATCATACTGGAAATCATAAAATAGCCAAAAAATGTAATTGCTCACTTCCACCACCAGAAATCACCTTCGCTTCTTAAAAAGTAGAAGCAGTTTAGAGTTAAGATTACAAATCTGTGTTGCATCCACTGCAAATTAAGAGTGGGTAGCCTTCATATCAACTCCAGAACCAAGACCAGTACTTCTTGCTGTGACAGACCAGCCACTCTCACATGGTCGTGGGTGGCAGCTGCTGTTTGTACATCCCTGCCAGGGCCTTGGCCGCGCTGTAGATCATCTGCCGGCGGGACATGCCCGTGAACACCACATGCCAGTCCGTCCTGTTCACGTTCGGAACACTCTTCTCCAGCACCTCACCCAAGGTCACCAGCAGGCCTGACCATCTCAGATTGTAGTCCTCAGGTGTGAGACTCCTGGCCTGTGCAACATTGTGAGAAGGGATTACTTAGAGAGACTGAAATTAGTAGTTTTGCTTCTATTTTCACCAACTTTCACAAGTCATCATTCTTATATCATGATCATTCTTATATCAACAGACTCACATGGTAAATCAAAGGGTATCAGAATCAGATTTCAGATTGCCCCATAATTTGCCAAGCAAATTATTTGGATTTCTATGTATCATGATGCAAGCAACATCTGAAGAGTATAAACTAAAATACAAAGCTTAAGAGAGTAAAGACATACTGCCATTCTCTTATAAAGTAGCCAATAGATGGAATCAATAACAATACATACCCTCCAAAAGCTTTAAAAACAGTTAAAATGTCCCTCTGAAGCAGGCAAGTAGCCAAATGCAAGGAGAAAGCTGAGCCTGGCAGAAAAGAAGGGCTGAGAGATTTGCATGAGATCACAAAGGGATTATATAGTGTCACTTCACAGAATTGTAGAATGGTTTGGATTAGAAGAGACCTTAAAGCTCACATAGTTCCAACTCCCCTGCCATGGGCAGGAACACATTACACCAGACCAGGTTGCTCCAAGCCCATCCAACCTGGCCCTGAACACTTCCAAGGATGAGGTAGCCACAGCTTCTCTGGACAACCTGTGTCAGGGCCTCATCGTCCTCACAGGTAACAATTTCTTCCTACTATCTAAGCTAAACATTCTGTCTGTCAGTGTGAAACCACTCCTTCCTGTCCTGTCACCCCAGGCCTTTGTAAATAGTCTCTCTCCATCTTTCTTGTAGCCCCTTCATGTCCTAGAAGGCCACAATTAGGTCACCCCAAAGCTTCTTTTCTCCAGGCTGAACACTCTCAACTCTCCCAGTCTTTCCTCACAGCAGAGCTGCTCCATCCCTCTGATCATCTTGGTGCCTCCTCTGGATTCACTCCAGCAGCTCCATGTCCTTGCTGTGCTGGGCCCCCAGGGCTGGAGGCAGCTCTGCAGGTGGGGTCTCACCTGAGGGGCAGAGGCGCAGAATCCCCCCCTGCCCTGCTGCCCATGCTGTGGGATCAGCCCAGGGCATGGGGGGTTTCTGTGCTGGGCCATGTCCAGCCTCTCCCCCATCAGTGCCCCCAAGTCCTTCTCCCCACGGCTGCTTCATCTGCTCATCCCTAGCCTGGACTGATCCTGGAGGTGCCCCAACACAGGTGCAGGACCAGCCCTCGGCCTTGTTAAACCTCAGGAGATTCCCAGGGGCCACTTCTGGAGCTTGTCCAGGTCCCTCTGGATGGCCCTGTCCTTCAAGTGTGTCACTGCACCCTCAGTTTGGTGTCTCGTGTCTCCTGCAAACCTGCTGAGGAAGCTCTCAGTCCCTTCATCCATGTCATTAACGAAGACATTAAATCACACTGGTACCAATACAGACCCCTGAGGGCACCACTGGTCACTAATGTCCATCAGGACTCTGAGCCACTGACCATGACCCTCTGTATGTGACTGTTCAACCAATTCCTTATTCACTGAACAGTCCATCCATTGAATCCATCTCTAATTTTGAGTGGGGGACTGTGTCAAGAAGTCCAGGTAAATGACATCTGTACCCCTCATTCTGCAATTGGAACCAGAAGGGAAACAGTGGGGGTGTTTCTGCATTTCTCTGGTCTGATGCTCATCACAGGTAACCACCTCCTTCATACAGATTTTGAATTAGTCCATTTCGAGTGCATGTACAGCAGATCAAGAGCATTAGTGTACTGTGCCCTTCCTAAAACTACTGTCTTGCAACTACAACAGCATAGGTTTGTCAGAATATGCAGGATACTTTGGGTTTGAAAGGGACCCTTGAACATTTTTTCCTGTAGCTTCATGTCTTTCTCCACTGTTTTTGAAAAGCATTTTGGAAAACTACAGAGACAGAGCAATATTTCTCGTTTTGCCACTCATCAGCTTTTCAAGGCTGTAAGAACTCAGGAAAATAAGAACCAATCCCACAAATGCTCACTTATTGAAATGGGTACTACTGAAAAAAAAATAGCAGTTACTATTTGTTTTCTCAAAACAACCCCCAGGGATCAAACCCCAAACAGTTTTGGTTTTACATTCTTCATGGAAACATTTATTTAAAACAAATTTTCAGACCAGAGTTAATTAATGTACGACTCATATCTGCTGTCAGGAGACATGCAGTGACTGGAGTAATTCCCAGCCTGCGTCCAATGAAACTTAAACCATCTCACGAAAACCTTCTACTGGGGATATTTAAGAGCTGTACATTATTTTCAATGAGATGAACCATGATATTTCCTAGACTGAAACCTTTTGATTTCAGATATTTTACATCCTTGTCAGAATAGCACACTCAGAAGAGGAAATCAGCCTTGCTGTTTAGGTGGGAGTCTATATGCTCATAGGGAATTGTTGTATTTCCTTTTTGAGGAAGTAATTCTCTCTGGTTGATTTCTTGGTCAGTATTTCTTCTTTTTTAATAGGAAAGTAAAACTAGTGTTCCAAAGTGACACAGAATGACACATTTGATCAAGAAATGCTTTGCCATAAATGCCTGAAGACTTTAAGGTAATACATTAACGTGATTCAAAAACAGTTTTTATCCTCATTTTATAAATGAAAACATTCAAATGGAGCAACTGCCAGTAAGAACTGACATCATAAATAAAATTAAAAGTTAAATCTTACTGTTAATTGTTAAGAAAACTGAAAACTCACCTGCTGAACATATTGAGAAGGTACTGGTGTTGCCTGGGTAAATGCCTCTAGGTGAATACCATAAACTGGATCCTCAATAATCAGACATCCAATGTCAAACCACCTGCAATGACATGCATATTACTTTATTTCTGAGTATTGAGTATCACGCAACTGAAAACCAACAGATTAGCAGTTAAATTATGACCATTTTACAAAATCTACTTCAAATGCAGTAATAATGTCATAATGAGACTCATCAAAGTGTTCTGGTATTTTTCAAGTAAAGTTTGCATATATCTGTTTTCTCATATATAATATTATAGTGCATGTGTATGTATGTAAAATACATATACATAGAAATATATAAAAAATATGAAACTTACAAATCAAGGACACAAAAAAAGCTGAGGGGTTGGGTGTGCATGCAGATACATTCCTTTGGCCATAGTTATTATGCTATAATTTTCATTCAATCTTTGAAAGAACATTCCTCATTAAAATAACCTTCCCTAACAATTAAAAAATATTTGTATTTATCACTCATGTTCTATATTCAGAAGATTTTTTGGCACGTCTAATGCTATAACAACTCCTTAAATGATTTATTCAGAAAAACACTTCTGCCCCTCCTAGAGTATTTCCCAATATACCTTCTGATACAATTTCAGAAAAAGAGAAGAGAGGATGTACACAGGAGTGCACAAACCACTAGCCAAATTCCAACTTTCACAGTTCCTTAATTTTTTCAGTTTGGTATAACTTCACTGTGTTTTTATATTGTGAATCCGGAAAAACCTGACAATGCTTTTTATATATTAAAAGTCTCAAGATGTCTGGACAAAGAGCTGAACATCATCACCAAAATCAAATCTGCCAAAGCAAAACTGAAGACAGACCATCTCCTTTCTTCTGCTCAGAGTGATACTGACACCAGCTCCTCTGAGTCAACAAAGAACATTCCTGACTCCCCAGCAATATATTTGATGTTCTCACTTGTCAGGAAGCAATTCCTCAATGAAGTTTTCCACGGATACAACAGGCTGTTTCTCATGGATGACTCCTGCCCGACGCAAGCTGTCTATCCTTTCCTGTGCTCCCTGAATGGTGACATGAGCTGTTAGACAACACTCTCTTTGAACCACAACACAGTACAATGTTTACAGATTAATCCCAGAAGAACTCTGGAACATACTTCTCAAGTTAAACAGAAAATATGAGAGATTTTGAAAATTACTCTTATTTCAATGTTAGGGAAAAAAAACAACAACCAAACTCATGAAAAGCCATAATGGAATCACAAACAGTAACAAACACTATGATAAAACTAATTAAATATTTTTAGGTTTTTGTTTTCCAAAAAAAAGCCCAGAGCAGCAGGTAAAGAATTCCTAATCTGTAACTGTGCCAAGTTTCACTATTAGTGAAAGCATCAGTACATATTTCCGTTACTCACACTTACAGTTTTGCAACTTAAGACTTCTTGGGTTTAGATCCTTTGAGTGCTTTGGAGTTAACTTCATAAGACCAAGGTAAAGAATCAATTTTGTTGCGGTACATATCCAACTAAAATGTAGGAATCATTCACTTGAAAACTATTATCACTCTGAAGTTGTAATAGAAATATTACTACCATTACACTACAGTAGCTAAATAAGTAAAGGAACATATACATTATTCTGCTTTACCTCCATATACAATTGTATCAGCTAATACATTACTGTGAGAACAGGCTTTACTCTGCTCAAACACTGCCACAACAGTCAGGGGAACAGACTTCCTTTCTCATGAGTTTTTGCTGACATTTAAAAAACGCAATGCTAAATAGCTGTTTTCAGGATTTTTAGTTATTGGCCAAACCCTTGCTAACCCTTCCTCTGGGGCAGCACAGCAGTCTGCAAGGCTGCACAGTGAATTACTTTTCAAACAGAACATAGATCTGTTTGCGATGATCCCTGACAAGTGTTAATCAAACAATCTTTCATCTACAGAAGTATCAGGGAGGCAATTCAGTCTCAAAGAATCTCTTTTAATTTCTAGTATTCCCAACATGATTTGCTAGTCACAGACTATTCAAAAGTGCCTGATGTACTTTCAAACTACAGTAATATCACAATGTACACAAGACGCGATGGCAATCAATGACAGTGTAAGAAAACTGACATAAATAATCTTAACTTGCAGTGAATGTGCTTGCAAAAAAACTCAAAAAAATCTTTCAACAAGCAGCTCTAAACTGGTCTGATGATTCAAATGGGAAAAAACCCCAAACCAAACCCTCACCCCCCGAAAAACAACAAACCAACTAACCAAACACACCAAAAAAAAACCAAAAACAAAAACAAAACAAAAGAAAATGTTTACCTATCCCCCAAACTGACTTCCACTTTATGGAAAATGAGATTCTTCTGGGTGAATCTCTGTGTTGGTGGTACTTGGGTACTGTCACATACCAACTTACCCTTAAACCTGCAGCATAGCCCACAGGTTGGGGTGCAATGTTAGACTGTGCAGCCTCTCCAGTAACAACAGCCATTCCAAAGACTTCTTGAAAGGCATCTCGAATTGCTGCCACTTTTACCTCTTTATTAGAAGTGACCACTATGTCCAGTTCTCCCCCAGTTCCTGTAAAATAATTTTGTAATCTGTAAAATACACATGTGCACGTATTTTTCCTCATTCCCATTATTAGACAGTTCAAATACATTCTCCATCTCAACAGTATTTTTCAGCTGCTCTCCTGTTTCTCATGCACTGTACAATAGTTATTTTATGAAGCAGAAGTAACTTAAGCTAGGAAGTAAATGTTAGATGAATAGGTAAGTGAAGCATGGATGAAAGAGAGACAATAGGAACTGGTGGTTGTTCAGCACCTGAAAGAAACCAGAGCACCCATATAAGATGACAACTTATAGAGATTCCGGAAAACTGACATCCATTTCTAAGGACGTGTTGGTGTTCTGGGAAGCAGTAAGGAATGCTGGTGTCACGCACAAACTCTTCCTTATGAAAGGGATCAAGAACATAAAATCCAGTGAACAGCTGTCAAATTACATAATTTTAAAAAAAAAGGCTCACATTACTTTTTAGTCGCCCTTGGAGTGTAAACTTGTCTTCCTCCCTAATGCTTTATCCTGTTTTTTGATGCTAAATATCTATAGAACCAAAAACTTGCATACAGTTCTGACTGTTTTCCAATGGGGAGCATCTCCATAAAGAAGCAGGTGTTTTCACTAAGCTTTTTTAGAATAAAACAAAGCAATTCATTAATTAAAAGAAATCATAAACTACTAAAAAAGACTGATGAGCTCAATCATACCTCACATCTGTCTATCACAGCAAAAGTTACCCCAGTGATAATGGTAAACCCAAAGCTTAAATTTCAAAGAAAAGAACAATTTACTCTTTTCCTCATATTACGCAGCAGATCTCAGTTACAGGAATCATCTTATTTTTATGAAGAATCACCAGAGATATGCCAGAACAGTAGTAAAACATACTATTTGGGTTTTTTGGGGGTAATTTTTTAACTTTATTTATCAATTGCTTTACTGAATGGAATTGAACGTACACATCACTGAACTTTGGGCAATTGTTTTAAACACTGATTAACTACTGGATTAAAAAATAATTAAGAGTATATTTTTTCATGGATTCCCTCCGGATAGAAATGAATTTAATATAATTAAACAAGTGCTTAAAATTGACTGCAGGTATTTACTGAAGTTAGCCTTGTTTGAGCACCCAGGAACAGAAATACTGTTAAAGAGCTTCTAATGAAGCTAAAAACTAATCCATAACAGATCTAGTAAATTACTGCATAACAACACTAAGAACAGTAACTGTGCCCCATGTTTAGATGGAGAATACAGAATATGTTCTTTTGTATTAAGGATCATCAAATAGCAAAAGTATATCTTTGTTCATCACAGATACTACTACAAAAGAGAAACAAGGATATTACATATATTAAATGAAAACATTTGTGATAACATCTGCCACACATTAGGACAATACGGAAATACTAAAATCTAAAATATAAGAACTAGGTATACCCTGGTAAAATCAGAGACAGAATTGTCACATCAAGTTAAGCTCTGACACTTGACTGTGAAATTTCATTGTGTATTATAAACTGAAATAACATTTACACACTCAATTTAAGATTCCCTGACATCTTTTGTTACAAAGCATTGATGTTTATGCTTACAGGGTGACCATTTCCTAGGCAGACAGAAATTGTCTATTCCAGGTGCATGACTCAGATGACATCTTCACAATGTGCCAATGAAAACAGTTCAGTTCTTTTCAAGAAAGAGACTACAGAAATACTATTTGCTTAGATGAAAAAAAAATAATTTCAACCAACTCATCCAGAAGCTTTGGTAATTTCAGGTTTTGGCATGAGGAAGATCACATTTCTTGGGCACTGCAGTAATGGAGAGAGAGCAGAGAGAGAAGTGGGGCCATTTGTTGTTGGGTACATGGTTTTTGTTGATGCCAGAATACATTTTTACAAGGAAGTACATACGAATCTCTGCCCTATTTCCACAACTGCAACTACAAAAACAACGCAGCAGATAAATGTCCAAGTTGTCCAAGATGTAAACAGATGCTTTTCCTTCCAACAGGACTTTAGAGAACTTTGAGATAAATACTGCATTAGCTTACTAGACCTGAATCTTACAAGCAAAGCATTTTACTAGAAATAATTCGTCCTCTAAATAAAGTTGATCTGTCAATACATACTGTGTCAAACTACACAGGATACTGACATATTACAAAGGGACAGTCATGACTGCAACAGAAAGCTTAAATACAGTTTGCCAAACTGTATATAATCAACATTTACTGTAGCTTTGCACTGCAGCAATGTAGTTACTGGGTCACAGAACAGGTCCAGCTGAAAAAAAAATCTCAGAAAAACAAAATTTAAAAAAAAAAAATCATTTTAATGGTTTCTTCTGAGTCTTGGCAGTTTCCTGACCAGCTTCATTTATATGCAGACCAAGGGCAGTACTGGCACACCTAAGGAGGAGGACTGCTTATCACACTGCTAGAAGGAAAAAAAAAGCCAGGCCGAAAAAACAAAACCACACCATCACCCTGTACAAATGATGCATTTTGCTTCCCCATTTCAAAAAAGCAGGAATCTCAGGTCAGCTTGTATGTGACATGCAACGGAATCCAGTAAAATAAAAAAATGGTGAATACCACAGTGCTTATCCTTCCTGTTAATTTTCAAGATGTAATTGAAATACTTTTACATTTCAAGTATAAAAGTAGTTACTATTATATTGACTTCTCTGGCATTTATATGCAACATCCAATGGTTTGTCATAAACACTTACTGATATAGGGAACCATGCCAGGATCCAGTGTTGTGATCATGGTCTCCACTGAATGTTTGGTTTTATCAAGAACAGACTTCACCATGGGATTCTCAGCTACACTCTAAATTTAAGCAAATACATTTCCATATTATCTTCTGTTTTCTTTCCCTCCCTTCAAGAAATTCAAAACGTTACAGTTAAAAAGAAAGAAACAAAAAATACTAAGCTGCTTTGTGTGTTTCTAACCATTACACTTTTTAATGGCTTATTGTATGTCATAACTCAGCACAAACACTACATAATATGACTATCACAGCTTTTCAGTTACACCAGGAAGTTAAAATATTATCTTCTGCATTAATGCAGAAACAGCCCCATTATCTTGCAAAGCCAAGCAGTGCTTCTCCAGTTAGCAGCCTGGCTGCCTAACTAACACAAAGTCATTATAGAGATAGTTCCTGAGCAGCATCTACCTATGGAAGATGCCTTAATGTGTTCATCTGCCAAGCACAAACAGAGAGAAATAATCCACACTTTTATACCAATGTAAAACATGAATTTACCACCATACTGTGAACTACAATGCAGTTAAACTTGAAATTCCTATCAGCCAATTCTATGGCAACATAAACCCAGATTGCTCAAATGGAGGATCTTCCATGTAAGCAGCGCACAAAATAAAAGTTGAAAATTCAGGTCCTGGGTGCCTTCATTGCTTAAACAGTCAAACCTGCAAGGTGTCAGGTGCAATGACTGCAATAGTATACAACTTTGCCTCTGATACATAAGGTAGAAATTAATCTTGGAAATGACACAATCTCATTTAATTCTAGATCATTAACTTGCCAATTTTAGATTATTGTCATAGTTTGGGGTATTATCTAGCTTGAAGGAAATCTGGAAAAACAGTGTATGATTTCTTAAGAATACCAAGGGAAAAAGGGTATTTCAAACTATTTCAAGAACAGAATTAAAGATAACTGCTGCAACTATTGTCTAAGCTCTTCAGTAGGGAATTCCAGATGCATTTCTGTAAAAACTACCAGTTTAAGTCCCATATTCTGTCTGATCTTTAAAAAACACAGACTGAGGTGTGCTTACATACATCAAGAACTTGGTGCTTTCAGTGTAGTTAACAATTCTTCATTCTTTCCTCATTCACCTGGGAAATTCTCAAGAAGAGGTCACTGAACACGCAAAGCACATGGAACGCTTCATACTTCAACCACAATCTGGGCTTCATTATTGAAGTCAATAATACTGACCTTCTCCATAAATACAAACAGGACACCTTCTGGATCCTAGTACCAACACCAGATAACACCAATGTGGAAGAGATTGCTTTTCCAACTGGTTTGCAATTGAAAGCTCTGGTACTCTAAAAAGGGCTACAGAATCGTGTCACAAGTAAAATATTCCCTTCTGGAAAACTGCAAATATTAAGACGAATGTAATGACTGAAAGGAGGACATTGATATTTAAAGGATGAAAGAAGATGTGTTTTTATGATCATAAGAAGACATCTCTCCTTGAAAAGGGCAGCATAACAACTCTGCTCTTGCTGTACTGATGGAGAATTAATCTTGCTCTTCAAGACTGCATCACTGTGTAATTCCACAGTAGGGGAGGGCTCAGTTTGCCATGTCACACACAACTTTTCCTCCCAGCTTTTCATGTTCAAAAGGGCTTGAAACTCCCTTGAAAACTCTGCAACCCTGCTGGGACATTAAACTTGATTCTTTCATGTTTAGTATGAGACAGCACAGAAAATGGTGTTGCTCTTGAGGATAGTTTTTTTCCCCCCACAATCTTCATGATGCTACTTATATGTAGTATCTGTTACAGCTCCAAACAGGTTACAGGGTAATGATATTCTACTAGTTGATGTCACTGCTTATTTCGTTTGTCTGATTAGATCGCCCCACAAGGAGAATCTGTTCTGCACTATATATTCCATGCCTTCTAGCAGAATAATCTTACCAAGTATCTTAGACACTTCTTTGTGATTGAGAAAATATGTAGTTTGTCTTTCTTTGAAAAAAGGCCTGTTACAGAATATCTTATTTGTTACAGAACAAGAATGGTTTGCATCCCATAGAAATCAAACTCAGTTAATTAGGAAACTATAAATGTAATATGCAAAGCGTTCAGGTGAGGTAACCAGACCATCTTCTTCTGCATTCAGTCACTGTGAAGTAAAAGTTACTTTTCAGGTCTTTCAGAGGTTCTAAAACTTCATCTGACTTAAGAACATGTGACAGAACCTGATAGATATGTTCCTATCACAGGACTAAAATTAACCTAGAACACCTGCATTTGTCTAATCCCTTCTCTTCTATACAGAGGAAGAGTAAAAGCATAGTTTCAGCAAACACCACTATTAAAAACAGCCACCTTGCACATGAGACTGGAAAATAAACAGGATTTGTAGCAAGGAGCATTTAAAAAATAAGATACATCTTATTATAGTCAGTAAAAAAATGCTAATTCCTCATGAAGGTAACAGACAAACTCCCATACCTTTATAAACCCCCACAGCCCTCCAGCAGGTGCTCCACCATGGGCAGTAGATACTCCGAGGTCTTCATGCTCCTCAGGAAAAGTGATTGCAGAGCCAACCCCAGGAGACAAAGATGATGAGAAAGTTGCTTGTTGAGTGATGGGATCAGCCAAAACACCTCCTAAGAGGGACAAATAAAATACAAGTGTTCACTTATTTTACTGCAGTTAATTTGTTATATTGTAGCAACGTGCAATTGTTTGACAGGAAAACTGCAGGAAGAAGAGAAGAATACTGGGCTGATTCACTTCACTTCTTGAAGGTCCCAGAACAATTCTGCTTGTTAAAAATTACTTCAACAATATCTTCTAAAAGAACCGAGACTGCTGTACATTACGTACAAAGTTAAACAATGATTATTTTTTTTCTTATCAGGTTAATTTAAAAGTTGTTCTTTTCATCATTTTCAAATTTTCAAAATAAACCCTCCGTAGAGCAAAGAGAGCAATAAGTGTTACTCTCTAAACAAAGAGATAGGAATGTTCTCATACAATAAGAGAAGTAGGAAATTTTCTAACACTGGGTGGTGGAAATTAGTACCAGTAGAAAAAGGAGAAAGGTTTACATATTTCAAAGGAAAACACAAGAAACTAAAGAGCAGAAAAACAAAGCATAAGCCTTTGCCCAGTTTCAACTGATTTTCCAACCTAGCCTTAATCAAGAGTTATTTTTATTTTACACTGCACACCTGATAGCTCTTTTTAGACATTTTCCTAATACAGACTACTTAAAAGAGGTATCACCAATAACAGTAAAAGCCTGGCCCAAATGCAGCTGAGAGTCAAGTCTCCGTTCCACTCCACTAGCTCAAAATGACATCGGTTCAGCAACAACAGCAACTGTTTTCATGGAAGGTATGTGTTTTCAGCTGTCCTAATGCAATTTAGTGACTGGAAAAAATAAAAAAGACTGCTGTCATGCGATGGACAGCTTGTTGTAGATAGATTTTGAGAACAAAACCCTGAAAATTATAAAACTACAGCCTGAGATATACCACTCTGGGGAAATAAAATAGGTGAAGGTGGCTCTCTGAGCTAGACAAAAGCTATGTACGTATGTTCAGCAAGGCCTTCCTGTGCAAGTTAATAAAAAATAAAGTTTCTAAAGATTTTTCTGTGAACCTGAACACTACCAGAACACCACTAAAATGGACTTGCTGTCCTGGACCATGACTGTATTTTAAAGGCTATTATCCCTTCTCCTGAGTGCAACTATGCTAATTAAGTGTACCTATAATTATAAAGAAGCTGAAGTAGCAGAGTGGTGTAAAAAAAGCCACCCAGGAGACCACTCATCCTGTCTCACAAACAGGAAATCATATAAACGGAGAGTTACCTGTGACTGGAGCTGCAGAAAATGAAGGCATCAGTGGGCTCTGCGGTGCTCGACCAGCATGGCCCCTCGTGATATCATAGGCTGAGGACATGGAAAAACCTGAAATGGGGGGACCAGTGGGAGGTGCAGGAAGACCAGGGCTAGCAGTAACCTTGAATGCAGGAGGAGCAGAGAACTGGGACATGGGGGTACTAAAGGCTAAAGGGGAAGCAATAGGTAGGGCAGGACTTTGAGATGGTGCAAGAGAAGAAATCGTTGCAAAAGGCACAGGTGGGAGAGAAGCCGAAGTCATCAGAGGAGGAGGAGAAGGAGGAGGAGGAGGAGGAGGAGGAGGAGGAGGAGGAGGAGGAGGAATTGTAGACAATCCAGCTGGCAAGGATGGTGAATATGCAGGAGGAGAGGACATGCTTGGTGTAGAAAGGGGACTGGGCAAAGCTGGGGAAAAAAGAGAAAAAAATAATTTTAGAAATGCTAAGCCTGCAGTTACTTCAAAAGTAAATTTTGACCTGCTCTGTTTTTCTTCCCCCTTCAAAGCTAATTTTAGTCTTGCTTGACTTTTCACACACCACCAATTGCACTCAACCTTTGGTGACAGAATATTTGTAAGACACATCTCTTTTTCTTGCATGACCCTATTTGTCACAAGCTTAAAAAGATAAGTCTACATTTGACTACACAACTTAGAGCAGCTGAAATCTGCCCCAATTTTCTAGCTATTACAAGAATAAACTAAGGCAGAAAACCAGAAATTACCATTTTTGATAGCAGTAAGGTGTTGGATCAGCTTAAGCAGCTTACTGGCCTCAGCTTAAACATCAATCACAATCAGCAAATCACTGTGGTTTCCAAACTTTACCACAAACACCTATCAGTAAAAAAATTTTGAGCACTTCCCCATGTAAATTTATTTATTTATAAATTATTTACATGTACCACTGCACTAGTATATGTTACAAAACATACACAACAAAAATGTAAAAAGGATGAGATAAAGATGAATGAAAAAATTTTAACAGTACAAAAACTCTTCTGCTTCCACTCAAAATTCTTTTATTAATATACTTTCAATATAATAATAAATTAGTAATTATTAATGTGTTATATAATACAATTATTGATAGCAGCTTTTTAGTGTGAGCAGTGCCACTGAAGAAACCTCAATAATTTTTACATCTTGATTTATCACCTCAGGATGCAGCAATTTGAAGGTCTGGTTCTGTGTTCAGACTATTTTGATACTTGGCTTTAAGGGCCACCATAGGTGGAAAAGATACCTCAAACTGATCAAAATGGAAGAAGTGCATCATTGGCTACGTTTGCTATATCTTACTATTTCATTTTCCACTCCCACTTATCAATCATGCACAGGTTTTCCTTGAAATGCAGGCAGAAAAACTTTCATCCTCCCTGATGTCAATTGATTGTTCTTGCAAAATGAACATGCTTCATTTTTAACAAGTGGGTTCAAATTCCACTGAAACTGTTTGGAAGAGGTTTACACAGGTCAGGAAATTCTCATTCCAAGTTTAAGTGTACGGATCTGACAGTTTTTATGGAACATTTGCACTGGTTTTGGCAACAGGAATGTATAATGATGGGAACATTTCCAAATATCAGTTTTCAAAGTGCTTTCTCAAAAGCATGACTTTCTTACAAAAGTAGCTCCTGTAGCACTCCTTGTTAAAATGTCACCTTTACCTTGAAAGGACAAATTATGAGTGCATTTTTTTTTAAATATCTGCTAGGCAGCACACTGCTGAAAGCCCCATGTCATCACAGAAAACATCAGCAAATCTGAGACACTCTTTTTTTGTAAAGAAAAAAAGTTCATGTCAACATTGAGTTCAACAACTCTTCTACAACACCTTGCCAATGGTGACCAGCAAATTGTGCAATACGAAAAAAGTATTTCACGGTCACCCCCCATCTCATTACAAAATACTACTACTTAAAGGCCATTTCTATAAAATTAACAACACTGGTGACATCCTGTAACACTTTGTGCACTTCTGGCTCCAGTTTCTTTGCTGCAATGGCTTCCCTAGGAATGGAGGCAGTGAATATGTTTCATGTGTGACGGTATCTCTGCAACCTTATTCCAGAACCCATTTTTATCCTAGTTAAAAGCAACTTCTCCATCAGAGGTTACAATTCCACAGTTTTAATAAAAACATTGTTTTTATTATTGCAGTCCTACTGTTGAGGGCAGATTTTCTCAGCATATTCCTCCTGTAGTGTTTGACAATACATTATTTGCATATTTTGAAACAGAACTGAGACACACTAGGAACATCCGGACTTCCATGAAACTGTACAGCAAGCCCCCAATGTAATTTGTTCTATACTTGTTCCTTTAAGTCTTCACCAATGTTTTCTATGCATCTTCCAAAAGTGTTTGCTGACAAATCTATTTTAGTCTCCTATAGACATAGTCTGAGAGAGTTGTAGATGTTCAGCCTGGAAAAGAGAAGGCTCTGGGGAGACTTTATAGGAGCCTTTCAGTACTCAAGGGAGGGCTTCTAAGAAAGAGGGAGAGTGACTTTTTACATGGGCAGACAGTGACAGGAAAAGAGGGAACAGTTCTAGTGCTTCCTTCCCATGCCCCAGCCCTGCACACTCCCTGGGTCACACTGCACGAGTCTGACTCAACAATACCAGATGTGCCAAAAAATTAAGTATCTGGTATTCAAATATGGTGTTCAGAATCTTGCAAGATCAGATCAAATGCTTTGACTACCAGCCACAATAAGGGAAACTTTATAGCACCTTCCAGAATCTAAAGGAGACTGGAAAAGGACTTTTGACATGGGCATGTAGGGATAGGGCCAAGACTATAAACTGAATGAGGGCAGGTTTAGATCAGATATTAGGAAGAGATTCTTCCCTGTGAGGGTGGTGAGGCCCTGGCACAGGTTGCCCAGAGAAGCTGTGGCTGCCCCATCCCTGGAAGTGTTCAAGGCCAGGTTGGACGGGGCTTGGAGCAACCTAGTCTGGTGGAAAGTGTCCTTACCCATCCCGAGATGACCTTTAAGGTCCTTCCTAATCCAAACCAGTCTAGGAGTCTATGAATACTAAAATCCAAGGTTTACCACCATCCTCTACAGGACTGTAAATCTGTTTTGTTTTTAATTCCCTACTATGCTGCTCATCTAACTGCGCACTGTAGTGGAAGGTATTATTTTCCTGGCCCTGCATCCTTAAAAAAACACAAGTGACTTCATAAAATAGTTTCAAGAATTAGAAAATGTTTAAAATATTCTCTGTGTCAGATGTATGTAAGAGAAGGAGCACACTTCCATGATTAAAAAACAATTTAAATTCTTCCAAGTAGCCTGGAGAACTGTAATTATGCTAATTGCAATGTTTTTGGATTAATTGTAGTGCTTCAAAACACATGAATAAATGTTTCTGTACCTAATGAGACAGGTGCTGCAGCAGCAGCAGCCCCTGCTGAGCTTGGTGGGGGCGTGCCAGGTGGAGTTGTCTCTATTCCACTCTCTTCCATCATTTTCCTTCAGCTACACAAAGCTGTGAGGAAAAAAACAAAAGTATCTTAGGAAACAAGGGGAAAAATTTTAAATTAGAATACAAAGGCCACAACACAGTTATTTACATCCATGAACTAAGCAAGTAGCTCAAATACTAACTCTGGAAAAAAAATGACATCTCAAGGACACAATTATCCATCGTGTCTTGTTTCTCCTGTATCTTCCCTTTATTTTTAGGACTATGATAATACCTCAAACTCCAGGCCTCTTTCTAAAAACCTTACTGTGCATGCCCAGCTACTGCTTTCAATTTAAAAGTGTAAAAATACAAAAGTAATTACATATCATAAAACCCATATCCCAAGAAAAACTTAACTATGGGGTAGTATTTTGCCGCATTGTTGAGCTGTAGTAACCCAAACCAGGACCTTTTACTTCCAGTATGAATAAAATTACAGCGAAATTAATTTATACTGAACAAGTTTTCCAGTACACACTATTCCTGTAAAATCCAAATACCACACTTCCTTGGTGATGTTATTAGAAGTGAAAGTTAATTGAAAGCTTTGTGTTTTATTGTGAAGGCCAGTTTACATTGGAAGTACCTTTTAACACAGCTGGGTAAACCTTTAGAAACATTATTTCTAGAAAAGTAGAGCTATATGCCTTATTTAACAATCCTAAATTAAAGTACAAGGCCTCAGAAGAAAAGGAGAGATGCAAAATTAAGATTTTCATGAACACCAGGTGATTTTTGTTCTTCAGTGCAGAGGCAGCTTAACAAAAACCCTGCTTTCTCACCAGTATGGTAAACTAGACAGTGATGATTTGCACCACTCCCTAAGGCAGCAGTTCCTTAAGGACGTTTTAATGAAATAAAAATCCTATACAAAGGAATAATATATACGAAAAATAGACAGGCTTAAAACATTTTCCACCACATCCATTAAATCAAAACTCCATTTACAAAAATACAGTGGTTTTCCTCTCTTAAAAAAAAAAACAAAACAAAACAAAAAGTCCCTCAATATCTCACTGTTGTTTTAAATGTATATACAACTCCTAATCTAATATGGAGGAAAAGTTACTGTTATTACCATATTGAGAAATCCAGAAAGGAGGATGTCAATGTCAGTCTTGACAGGTGCACAAAGAGTTTAAAAAACAAATGAAAGCATCAAAATCACACAGGAGAAACTACAGTCCCTCTGATAAACTAGTGTAATTTGCATTAGGTGATTTAAGATTAAAAGCTTGAGACCAACCTCAGAAAGAAAGTAAACATGGCTTATGTGCAGCATTCCAAGAAGACTCTTATGACAGATGGATTTTAGGTTGTGAGGATCTCTAATTCATTTAACATCTTTTTTTCAGATGGGATGAAAGGGTCAATAATTGTTTGTTGGGGAACAGACTGTCCTTGTAGAATGAGTAAATCTCACCATCCCTTAAAAAGGAATTGCAAAGTCTTTCATCAAACTTCACCAAGCAGAAGAACTTGAAGTATCAAGATTCCTTATTTTAATCAATCTACAGAAGTTTACATTCCTGCACACAGAGGTATTTTTGAAGTCATTCTTCTTCCAATTAGACACTGCGAAGCAAGGAAGAATTACCCACTGTGCAATTAAAAGAATCACTGACCAAAACCTAGGAATGTTTTATCATGGCTCTTTTAATCTGCTGCTTGATTACACGTAATGCCATGACTAAAAACTGCAGAGAGGTGCTTCCCACTTAAAATAAATTCTGTGGCCATGTAGAATGACTGAAAAAGTTGCACAGATCAACTCTGTGCAAGGATGTTGTAAAGCTGCAGAAAGTTATTACACTGGTTGGGCAGGGGTGAGAGAGAAGGGGCAACCCACGAGAAGTCGGCTGAGTCACATCTGAAAAATCAGGAATTAGCAGAAAGGTAAATTACTCTGTAGTTTCTTTTCACAATTAGCTTAGCAATGAGAAAGGTGAAGAACAGAATCAGTAATCCCAAATGTGCAGAAATCATGTCAGTTGCTAAAATACAATTAAAAAATGACATGGAACTGACTTAAATTAAGCCTTGACTAATAAGAAGCCTGCACAAATAACAGCTTTCTGTATACTGATTTCTCAACTTAAGTCAGTTGTAGTTTGCATGTGCTGCATGAAAAAAGGTAAATAATTAAAAAAACCCGGACAAGACAAGACACGGGAATACGCAAATTCAAAGAAGAAAACAGGTGTAATTGTAACTGTCTTTTAGTGTTTTAGGGAAAAAACCAGAAGTAATAGTAATAACTCTTCATAACCCAAGCCATAAACACATGATTTTCAACAAGTAGGACCTGAAAACAGGAAAAGTCAGCGTAACTTCTGAAGGAAGTGACTTTTGTGCCTCCCTGCAAACCTACAAAGGCGAAATCCTGAGACAGGCACAGTGAAGCACGCGGAATTAGGTGAAAATAACATCAGTACTGCCATCTAGTGATTTGTGATGACAAACTGATTTCACAAATTTAACCACCTCACCATGTTTTGGTAGGAGAAAATCTTATGTTATGCTTACATGGCAGTAAAAAAGAAGGGATATGGAAAAGAGGAATACAGAAAACCCATATTCCCAGTCATCCTTAAAATAACCCCTTTAAGAAGTAGAAGCATTAATTTTGTTAGGCTTTCATCAATTATTTGGTTAAAAAAGTAACCTTTTCAGTACTAATGAAGACATTGTAGAGATAATGTTAAACTCCCACATAACACAAAGAAAATAAACCCAACTCTCTATCCCTAGTTGACTGGTAACTACTTTTACTGATTTTCACCAGCTGAACCTCATGCATTAACCTAAAACCACATTTCAGCCACTACTCTAACTCCAAAATGCAAGGCGTTTGTGTACTCAACAGAAAATGAGAGTAAAGCTCTGACTGAAAATCTTGACAGGGCTCGTGTTAAAAAGCAGGAATGAAATAATTTGATTTAGAAACTAAAAGGCTTAACTGGCAAATTATTAATCTTTTCACTTTAGTTTAATAGGAAGTAATTACATTTGTGCTAATATTTTGCAATAATCTTAATGACATAACCACTTCAAAAGCATTCTTCAGGTTATTACTCTAAAATATAGAAATTCACAGCTAATGATAAGATTACTTACAAATGGAGATTAGCAAATTTCACATGGATAAAAACACAGTATCTAGAAATCAACCATACCTGAGAATTTATAATGAGGTTGTATTTTCAGTCATCTCTGATTAACCCTTTTCTCTATTTCAGTAAGTGCTTCTGCTAATAAAAACTCCTCACAAAACAACAGAAGAAACATCTTCAGCTGTCAGAGATGGAGTGAAGCTGACATCAAACATAACAACAACTCTCTTTTAAAAAATCAAACCAAAACAGAGCTGGATTGTATGTTAAATTTCATCTGCAAAATCCCTCAGGTTGTTTTTTCTGCTTTAGAAAGGGTGAACACAAAGTCAGGGACAAACTTTCTTTCAGCATCTGATCTGTAGAACACAGACGAACCCTGAGGGCACACAAAGTCTCACCACAGCCAAAGGAAGGGCAGAGAGGGATCATCCGTTTAATCACCTTGCGTTACAACGACTTGTTCCAAAGTCCAAAGCCTTAAACAGAGGGGAAAAAACCAAACCAACAAAACAAATTAAAAAAACCCAAACCAAATCCCCAGAACTCTCTATACCTGTTGTATATTTTCTGAGTATTTGGATTCTTACTGATGTCACAATGCACCTGTGTGTGAGTTCATCCCTTGGCTTGAAATTGAGCTGGTCTCAGCAGTGCTATGTAACATAAGTTTTCCTGATTAATGCTTTAGAGTAGAGAACTGAAGCTAAGTCAACTTTTCTCCAGCTGATTGCAGCAGGTAAACACTGCTGTGCATTCTTTATTTTGGGGCTGTAAATTGAGCTTCGTCCAAGTAAACACTGGCACTTCACAGCTTTGACATGAGCTAGAAAATCACAAGAAAAAATATTGTGGAATTTATTGATTATATATTGTTTGGCAACACAGTTCAATGCAGAATGTGATGTATTTATCAGCAGATAGTGAAAAATATTCAAACTGAAAGAAAGTTGGTTTAGATCAGATATTAGGAGAAAGAAAGTTCTTCCCTGTGAGGGTGGTGAGGCCCTGGTACAGGTTGCCCAGAGAAGCTGTGGCTGCCCCATCCCTGGAAGTGTTCAAGGCCTGGCTGAGGCAACCTTGGATAGTGGAAGGTGTCCCTGCCCATGGCAGGGGGTGGGACTGGATGGGCTGGTCTTTAAGGTCCCTTCCAATCCAAACCATCCTATGATTCTATATTCATAGCATAATGTTAATCACAACACTTTCATTTCCTTTTCACCTTAAAAAACCCAAAAACAAATGCAAAGAAGTCTGTTCACCAGCCAGAACCCAGTGTGCCTGACCTAACACAGACCAAGACCGCTGGAAACACCTGGTGTGACAGTAAGGATTAGCCTTGCTTTGTGACTCTTGCAGGCCTAAAAGCTTCCTAACCTTATCAGAATTATTGGAATTAGAATTATTTTTTTTTCACACATTCTCTGTGCCACTGCCAACCCTGAGAGTTTGCCCCAGACCACCCCCCTCCATTACCAAATATTTAAGCATCAAAAAGCTCACAGTCCACTGATGAGGACAGTGGGAGAATCACTGATCTACACATACAACTACGTAACACCATCAAATAATGCCATCAAAGGAACTGCCACCTGTACATCCCAACAATCTGCACCAATCACATACACACCGCTATCATATTCGGGACATGGATATCATGGGACGGGATGCAACAGCTCCACCACTTTCAGAAGTGTTTCCTCCCAAAAAAAATAATGTGGGTTTTTTTTAATCTGACAATAAAAACAATCATATAAAGGGGCAAATAATACCTCCAGCGACACTGAAAGAAGTAATAAACCTTCTGAAGCGCTGCTTCTATACGACATTAAGAGATTCCCAAGGGCGAGCATTCCCACTGCCAGTCAAACAAATTTGGGATGAAACCACAGGGGGTTTAGCAGGACCAACACTCCCGTTCCTCGCTGAAAGCAGAGCCTTGAGGTCCCAGACACCCCTAGAGCCCGGAGGAAGCTCGGTGGGAGGCAGGGGCAGGTCAACACACGGGACCCAGCGAGGCACCGGGACAATCCCGCCAGGAACTCTCCCTGACCCTCACCTCTCCTCGGAGCACGGCGGTGTCCGCAGGGGGAGCGCAGGAGCCGCTGGAAGGACGAGCCAGGACAGGACACGAGGAAGGAGCCCCACACACGCCGCACCTCCCGCAGCCGGCGCGGACCCCCGCACCGCCCGGCCCAGCCCTCTGCTCGCTCCTCCCCGCCGGCGACCCCTCCCGCCACCGCAAACGCCCTCACCGAGCCTTAATCACCCCTGTTCCGGCCCGTCCCTTCGCGGCCTTTCCCGTCCCGGGGATGAAGGAATGTCCCCGGCAACACCGGGGACTACAGCTCCCAGCAGGCCCAGCACCGCCCCGCCCCGCCCCGCCCTGCCACGTCTGCAGCGGCCCCGCGGCGCCGACGGGTCCATCGGCCCCACGCGGGGGAGTTCGGTCTTCCCCTCCCGCGCCCACTGCGTGGTTCGCTCCTCACGCATCAAATGGCGGCGCGGGCGGGACGTGGTTAGTGCCACGTTGGCGGTGAGGAGGAGGGGCGGGCGGGGAGAGGAAATTACACGGTGCAGTTAAACCTCGCAGCGTTGAAGAACTGTTAGGCACACTATCTGGATTTCTGTTTAGGCGGATTTGAAGTATAGCTCCGTTAAAATTCCGTAATCCATGGAATCAGGTTGGAAGAAAGCTCTGATGTCATCGGTCGAACGTGTGATCGAACAGCAGTCAGCTAGACCACGGCTCGGAGTGGTACAGACGATTAAAGACGTCCAGTCTTTAATCCTTAAAGACGTCTAGGGATGGGGACTCCACCGCTTCCCTGGACAGCCCATTCGAATATTTAATCACCCTTTCTGAGAAATTCCTCCTGATTTCCAATCTAAATCTCCGCTGGCGCAGTTTGAGGCTTTGCCCTCTGGGTTCAATGGCTTGTTCCTGGGAGCAGAGTCCAACCCCCACCTGGCCACAGTCTCTTGTCAGGGACATGCAGAGAGCAAGAAGGTCCCCCCTGCGCCTCCTTTTCTCCAGGCTGAGCCACCCCAGCTCCCTCAGCCACTCCTGGTGCTCCAGACCCTTCCCCATCTCTGTTCCCTTCCCTGGAGATGCTCCAGCCCCTCAATGTGTCTCCTGAATTGGGGGTCCCAGAACTGCCCCCAGGATTGGAGGTGCCTCAGCAGTGCCCAGCACAGGTGGATGGTCCTGGTCCTGTTGCCGCACTATTCCCCGTAAAGGCCAGATGCCATCGGCCTTCCTTGCCACCTGGGCACCATCAGCACCATCAACACAAACAGCTCCTTTGTCTTCCTTCCCTGGCTATGGGGAGGGGGTAGGAGGGGAATTAAATGGTGCTCTTGAGTCTTGCAGCCTTGACAAGACACCAAGCCCCCATTTGAGGTTTCTAATTATGAGAATTTGAAGTGTGTCTCACTTAAAATAATTAAGGCCTGATAAGTAAGGCATGACAGAGATGCTTGCGCCAAATGTATGTGAAATATTACAGAAAACTCAGCAAAGCCAAGTAGCTTTGGATAGTGTGAATTTCAAGCATTTTCTCCAGGAATTTTTTCTTTTTTTGAATTTCACATTGATATTTAACATTAGAGGAACACGAATTGAGAGTGAACATAATTGAGGATCAAAAACTGAAGCATTTAAGCGAGCGTTATTTCTTGACATTTCAGAAACTTCATGTTACTCCAGTGACAAAAAAATGCCCCCACCCTTAACAGCAGTTTCGAGCCTCTTTAGAAAACAACTGAGAACATGACAATCCAAAGCCCGTAATATACGTTGAAGTTGTATCCTGATGGAAAATAAATCTATACATTCACTACAGTCTTAGAGAAACACACATTGAGATACTGTCAGAATTTTTTGCTGTGCTTAAATCCAGCTGGTTTACGAGTTTTAAGTGTCCAGCCATTCATTATTTTCCGAGCTATATTTATTTATAAGAAGTTATCTGGAACTCTCTGTGAGGGAGATGCTGTGAGTGAATTGCCTCTAGAGGCAATGAACACTCGTGCCATGTGTGCCTGGAAAGGTCTTCTAGTGACAGAGAGAGTCTTGTGTTCTCTAGACTGGAGCACGTTCAACCAAATTAGTTATAAGCATTCGTTGCATTGTTTTAATAGTTGCCAGTCACAATGTTTATTGGCTTTCAGAGCAAAAGAAAACAAATAAAAAGCCCTTGTTTTCAGGGTTCTGTTATGGGATGGCTTTCCTGAGGCATCCGTTTGTCTGTGTCCATGTGGGTCTGGTCACGGTGCTGCAGCCTGGGCTGGATGGGCAGCAGAGCCAGGGGGAACACAAGAGTGGAAGGCATGGCCTGGTGGGAGGACAGGGGACTCAGCAGGTCCAGCTGGGAAGGAGCAGGGCACTGGAAGACCCAGCATGTCCCCAAAGCCTCTCTGAGCACCTATCACCAGAGAGACCTCTGACCTCTCTGCCCTCAGCCCCAAGCGCTGTACCAGGCCTTGTCCTTTTTCTATGTCAGGTGATCTGACTCCGAGCTGATTTGCAAAGAAGGGTTGGGAATCCTGTAACATTCTAGCCCTGGGAACTGCAGGCTCAGGGGCTCAACCAGGACTTTTACTTCAAAATATATATATAAGGTTCTTTATTATCTCAAGATAGTGTGAAGAGAATAAGCCACAGACTTGTTCCTAAGAGGTACTTTTATTAATTTAGGAGAGAAAATAAGGGAAGTTGTCAAAAGTTCAAAAGGGCACTACACAAGCTAGACAGAAAGTTCCACCACAATACTGACCCAGCACATACTAATCCGCAACACTAAGTCAAGATCCAGTCACTCCACAACACTTAAGTGAAAATCCAATCCCTGCAGCTCCAAGGTACCCAGAGCATCAAGAAAGGAGCAAAGAAAGAGAAGCAGAGAGAGCAACAAGAGAGAAGGAGAAAGAGGGAGAGACAGATCATAGAACTACCACAGAAGCCTTGTAGGAGACCAGCTCTCACATATCCAGGTGGCAGGGCTGCGACACGAGGCAAACACGTGCCCTTGGTTTTATCTGCTCTGGTCCCTATGGCCAACTCCCCCAGGCAGGGTCTCTGACCCACCAGCCATTCTGGGGTTCCAGGCCAGGGTGAGGGGCAGTGTCCTCACTGTCTCTGCTAATCTGAGCTGGATCAGGGGCTCCAGGAGGTGTGGTGTGTTATAGTTTTCCCAGGCTGTTTGTGACTGACAGCTACTCTGGAGCTTCCCCATGTGGGTTCCTGGGGCTGCCGTGAGGGACATGAGGCCAGTTCCTGTGATTGCATAGCTTGAAATAGTTCTCTGGTGTGGTCACTTATTTCCTTAATTTTAGCTTATGCCTCCTCAGTGGAAGACAAAACATTGTAGATGGTTATGCAACATTGAGTTTGAGATAAATTTGAAATCCCACACACTCCTTGCTGCCCTAACAACATATCAGGGGCTAATCTGCTTTGTAGGCCAATTCTAGTAGCCTACTGGACTTGAATATGCAGTTTCTCAATGTGTGTTTTGTCCAATTACTCAATATATTAATTGCTAGATAATACCTCCTAATACAAATCGGTGTAATTGTAAGGTGACATTGGGGGTAAAGAAATTTTTGAGGAATAGGGGTAACTTTTGTCCAGTGGTATAGTAATTCGGAAAGTCAAATCCCTTGATTGCCTATTCTGGCCTTTGTTTTGCCTCTGCAGGGAAAACACTGTGATGGTTATGTCCTTTGGACAATTCAGTAAACATAAAAACACATTCAGGGCAAAGAGAGGGGATTCCAACTCTCCACACCTTAGTCCAGTGTGCTGCTCCAACATCAGTTGTGAATAAAACTTCCTGTTAGAACACGTGTAGGCCATATCAAGAGGAGCTTTGTGCCTTGCAGTTTTACAATTGGTTGTGTCTGTGTAATCAAGGATGGTGATTTTTGGTTCAGTGTTCATAGGGGTACTGTGGACTGGGTATTGAGTACAGGGGACTCCGCATCAGCTGAGAAGATATTTACAGGTGGTGTTATAGTCCTCATCTTGATTTCTCCAGCCTTTTGAGGGATATCCCCAGCAAGTACACGTTATCTTTTATTAGTGTTCGAACTCCAAGCAAAACCATGCGTTTGGAGGATCTCCTGGTCTTTCTTGGCATGTTATAACCTTTGAGTAATTACATAGAGAACTGTCTTGTATTTGAGGCACGGTGAATTTGGGTTCTACAAATTTGGCTTTAAGTAATGCTTGTACAGACCATGCTCACGTTAGGTTCTTTCGATTGCTAGGAATTGCATTTGTTATATTAGAAAGTTGCACACACTGAGGGGGGTTAAAACTTGGGGCATAATTACTTTGATATTGATCTGGTGTGTTTAATGGGTCAAATAGTGGGTCCCAGGGTTTAAAAATGCACGGTGGAATGCCATTATATTCCTCAAAGGTTATAGTTTCAGGTTCAAGTTCATCTTTACTCCACCTGATGATGAGAGGGTTCAACTCATTTATCCCTGGGTGTGTGGTTTTACAGAGTTCACAGTTTAATGCACCATGTAAAAGGTGCATTAGAAGTAGGGCCATAAGTTTGGTAGGTGCCATGTATGAGAAAATATTCACTTCTTAGTGAATTTGAAGGGGGACAAAGACATCAAAGCAAAACTATTTTATTAAAAGAGTCAGCTGAGTCAGGTGTCTCTCTCTCCAGGGAGACATACTGCTCACCAAAATGGGCAGCCTTTTTTCCTTCCCCGGCTGGGGGTGGTCCCTGTGCCCTTTCCCATTGGCTGGGTACTCAGGGACTTACACTGTCTCCAGACTGCCTGCTTTTGCCCCAAGTCTCACTCCCCTACTCTCTCCTCATCTTCTTCCTTTTTGGCAAATCTTTAGAATAGCCTTTCCTATTGGTTCTTAACAAATCTGTGCAGGTGCAAGGAACAGTCTGAACCACATCTGAGCAATAAGCAACTATAAACAAGAAACAAGGGTTAGCCTTGCCCCCTATAGTCACTCTGGCTTCAGCAAAGCATCGCTTTATTTCTCACAATATCCACCCCTGCTTTTTACTTCCTTCTTTTTGCTGAAGCCTTTGATTTTCCCTTTTTCTCTCTCTTCTCTTCAAGACCATAGTCTTCTGGGCTCCCTTTCCTTGGCCAGCAGTTGTCAGGCTTATGTTAACTGGCATACTAGCCACTTGCATTCATTCTACTACACTGCTTATTAACTGGATGAAACAGGAAATAAGGTAAAAACAGAAATCCAGCAACTGCACATAAGAGGATAAAACCTACCTTTCCCCACCAGGCTTTTCCAAACCAGTTGTCCCCCCGCTGGAAATCCATCACTGAGTTCCATTTTTGTACTGGCATATGGGCGAGTTTCCTGATGTCCGACTCTATATTCAACACCACTTCTCCATTATCATCAATTTTCAGGCAACAGTCCAATGTATTGAATTTACCACATACCCCTCCTTCTTCAGTGTGTAAATAATCTAAGGTTAACCTGTTTTGATAGATCGCTGCTTTTCTAAAATATATATATGTACATGTTTCTGTTATTTTGAGCCTCAAAAATGTCCAAGAGACAGAGGTGCTAACTGGAAGTTTTATGCAAATAAAAGGGAGAATTCACTAGACAAACTGTGGCTCCCCTGGGTCCTAGCACCCGGAACAGCGATAAACTGCATCTCCCGGTTTGGGCAGGAAAAGAAGTTCCCGCAGTCTGCAAAACCCCTGTCCTCATTCCTGTCATCCCCCATCCCAATGGGCTGTAAGTCTTTAGTCCTTTTTGCCCCCTCTTTGGGCATTTTCCTTTCACCTTCCCTTAGGCATTTTCTGGGGGAATATAAGGGTCATAACCCTTTTTGCCAGATCTCCTATCTGGCTTTTTGCCTGCACTTTGGGCATTTTCTTTTTTTTTTTTCTTCTTCTTCCCCTGGGAATTTTTCTTTGTTCTGAAAAATATACATCTCTATGTTTCTGTTATTGTGAGTCTCAAAAATGTCCAAGAGACAGAGGTGCTAACTAAAACTTCTATTTGAATAAAAGGCAGAGTTCACTAGACAGTCCCCAGTGAGGTATCTCTCAACTTAATGGAGGTCACAGCCTCTTTTTGCCCTCCCTCCTTGGACATTTCATTTCACCCTCCTTGGGTATTATCCTTTTTGCCCCCCCCCCAAATATTTTAACTTTTTTTTTTTTTCTCCCCCTTCTTCTTCCCCTGGGAATTTTTTTGCTTCTTCCAGTTCCCATATTACTCACCAGTGAGATGTCTCAGTCCTTTCCCTGTGGACTCCTTTCCAAATCCAAATGAACATTCCTTTACCCTGTCCTCCCCTCTTGTCTGTCTCTCGATGGTCTCGGGAACCCAATCAGCCATCCAATTCAGCCACTGATGAAAAGAACTGATCGCCAAAACCAGTTGTGTGGCGCCTCCAGCTCCTTTCACCAGCTACTGCTCTTGGAGGGTGAGTCTGTCCTGGACCTAGCCCCCATTTGTTCTGAAAAACGTATATCTCTGTGTTTCTGTTATTATGAGCCTCAGAAGTGTCCAAGAGACAGAGGAGCTAACTAAGACTTTTATTCAAATAAAAGGGAGAGTTCACTAAATCTCCAGTGAGGTCTCTCTCAACTTAATGGAGGTTGCAACCTTGTTTATCCCCTTGCCTGAAATGCAGGTCCCTCCCTGTTTCCCTACTGGCTGAGATACTCAGGTATTACAGCTTTCCTGACATGCCTACGATGTGTCCCTTCCTTCCACAGTCCCCCTGTTTCTGGGCAAACCACCTTTTTATAACTAAACAACTGAACAACCAGTAACTTGTCACTTCCCACCACCAAATGCAACCACACTACAGATTTTGCAACACCTGTTTATTCCTAACACTGCTCTCATCTGGCTTTGTTGCCTGGTCAGCAATTCTAGGGCCCCGGCTGTATGGTTGGAAATGAGTTCTACCACCGCCTGCAGTCTAATAATTTGATTTAACACATAAATAGGTGTTCTGTAACCCCAACTGTCATACTAAGCCAAGGTTGCAGGTCCATAAGTCTCTCTAATTCTTTCTGGTGTCCACTCATCTTTTCCCTAGGTTTGAATTCCTCCTCTTTGGATATTTCTCCTTTCTCATTTTAAATCCTCAAACAGTGGAACTCCTAATTTATCTCCCTTCTCTAATGGCAATAGGAAAAATCCAGATGATTCCCAGAGTGCAACTTCCCTTCCAAGCTGCAGGGAGTTTAGAATAAGCTTTTAGTCCACAAATCTAGAACAGTCTGTCAGGAGCCTTCCACCCCATTGAGAAGTGTCGGATAATTTTACCCCAAACTGAGAAATTCCAGGTAATGCCTGGAAGAGATTCTCTCCTGAACAATTTAACATCCCTACTTTGGTACTATTAGTACAATTGTCCCCCCTTCTTTCAGAGCAGTATGAGGAGGGTCTCTCAGGCCAGCAACCAGTGCTGTTAGAGGTGGAATTATAGGTATAGACTCTACAACAGGGGGTTTCTCCCACAAGTTGGTCAAATCATTTTACTACCCTCCTTAAACAGTCATCCCCTATAACTTTCAGATGCTAAAATCCGTCCACTGGATCTCTCTCTCTTTAGGGACAATACAATGATTCCATTTAATTATTTGGAAGGGGGTGTAAACCAGTTCCTCTCCACGGCCATTCTTCACTCATCAAGGCTCCCCCACACACCCAGAAGCTGGAAATCCCAATTCTTTGGCTATTCTCTCTGCTAGATCTACAAACAAATTTTTACTCACAGAGGGGAGCTCTAATCCTTTTTCTATTTCCTTTCTTAGTTCCTCATATAATGAAAGGTTCTTTGGGGGTGCTGCTGTGGTGTTATTTGGGGGTGGTTGGTGGGGATGAGGATTTTCACTTGCCTTTTCCTTTTTCTGCTGTTCCAACATAGTCTTTGCTATTTCCCATAAGGAGGTTGCTAGATTATCGTATTCTTTTTGACTCTCTACGAAAGCACACCCAAGGCTCCCCTTTGGGAAAAAAACACCCTCCCACAGCACCCATATTTGCTTCCTAAATTTCATACAATCCAATAAGTTCTTATGCCTTCCCAACAATCTGTGGGTTTATTGGAATAACATGCTGCAGGAAGATGGAGATGATGCATGAAAACTGTAACATTCCTTGCAGCAACCTCCAAAGCCTTAAAGCATCGAGGGGTACAAGGGTCAGTTAAAACAGGGGTAATTATAACTAGAATTTTGATCCAAACAATAAGATCTAAATTTTTCATTTTCTTTCTCTTCCTTGACAAGGTCTGGTATGACATGTATTTCCACTGCTCAACACCTGAAGGGTTGCAACCCACAGTGGAGCAGAGATCTTTCTGGTGGCAAATACAGGGGTCAATCCAGTCTTGCCCTTGACTAGTTGGTACAGATTATTTTTTAAAGGTTAACTTCAGAGGGTTACTTCTCTATACTCTGTGGGAGGAGGCTCCACTGGTCCCTTAACCCGGGATGCGTGTGACCAGCCTTTTCTACACTGCAGACTGCTGTCTCAGTTGTTAAGAGTACTTGGAAGGGACCATCCCATGCTGGTGTTAAGGTTTCATCTTTCCAAGATTTTACTAGAACCCAATCTCCTGGCTTTACCTGATGTGTGTCAAAGTCCAGGGTCGAGGTTTGGGGGAACAACCCTTTTCTTCTAAGATCTGCAAGAGAGAGTGCAATCGCCTGCAAATAGTTTTTGAGATACAGGTTATTTGTTTCAGGAACCAGCAACCCGTCCTCCCTTCCCTGATAAGGTAGCCCAAAGAGCATTTTATAAGGAGACACTCCTGTATCCTTCCTTGGAGCAGTTCTAATTTGCAGTAATGCTAAAGGGAAACATTTAGTCCACACCTTGGGAAAGACAGCTTGGGTTGACCCAGCAATTGGGGTTACCAGCCTTTCCAGTGTGAAGGTGTGGATCAATGAATACAATATTCAATTCGAGATTTTGTCCACTGGACTGGGAACTGATAATCCAGAACATCTGGCAGAAATTCAGAAGCTGTGCAGACACATGCAAGTGCCGGATCATGCAGACAACTTGGAGCATTTAAGCATAAAGGAAGGCACAACTAGTCTAGAAGAGGCGTCCAATCTACAGGATATGTCAACACAAGAAAATTCTTCTGAAAGCTCTAATACTTCTGGAGTTATCTTCCTTCTCTCTTTGCTTATTAAGAGCTTGAGGTATTTTACCTCCTTTTTCCACAAACTGTAATTTAGTCTTAGAGACCCTCAGTTCTTTCTCTCCCAGGAATTTTAATAACCAGACAGTGGCATCTTGGACTTCTTCTTTTCCCTTCCCTGATACCAATAAATCATCTACATGTTTTAGTAACCTAACCCCTGGGGATGTTCTAAATTCCTCAAGATTTTTTCTTGGATTTGTCCAAACCAATTCAGAGACTCTGTAAACCCCTGGGATAAGGAAATCTAACATAACTGATGCTTTCTTCCAGTGATAGGATTTTCCCACTCGAAAGCAAATATATCCCTACTGTTCTCTGCTAAAAGACAAGTCCAAAATGCTTCCTTCAGGTCTACCACACTGAACCACACATGACTGTGGGAGATTTTGCTCAATAGAGTATAAGAGTTGGGGACAACTGGATGTTGTGCTTGGACAAGCTTATTTAATTCTCTCAAATGTTGAACTAATCTATAAGTCCCATCTGACTTTCTGACTGATAAAACAGGGGTATTGTAGAGAGACATACAAAGTTCTAACAGTCCATCTTTCAAGAGTTTTTCAATTACCAACTGTAATCCTTTTCTCCCCTCCATGGATATAGGATATTGTCTTACACAAACTGGCTGACTTCCTTCTGTCAATTTTATCTCCAGGGGAAAGAGATTCAGCACCCTCCTATTACTTTCTGCTACCCACACAGTTGGATCTATCTCCTTCTCATCTTCTGCTGTTAACCTGAATAACTTTACTGCCATCCAGCCCTCTTCTGGAATCACTCCAATCCCCAACCGCACCTGTAAGTTCCTCCCTAGTAAATCAGTACCAGCCTCCAGTATTATTACAGAAGTAGATATGGTTTTTCTACCATTTCCCAAGACTTTTACTTGTTCCACTATAGGGGCATGGAATCCCTCCCCTTTCTCCAATTGTTTTAGTCTGCTCAGTCCCTAATATACATCCCCGTGGGATTTTGATTAAACTTGATCTCTCGGCCCCTAAATCTATATATAAATATGTATTCTTTTCCTGAGGCCTCAATTTTAAAATTATCAAGGGGTCTTCATGGTATTTGGACCCCAAAGAATAGGGCCCCTGACACACCTAATGCTGGGTATAATTCTCTAGTTCTAATAGTTGGAAGGTTTTAACCTCCTGCTGTAATGCAGGACACTCTTTTTTAAAATTCCCCACCTTCTCACAATGAAAGCACTTATTGGGACCTGTTTGCCAGGTAACTAACTCCTGTCTCCTCCCTCAAGGCACCATAAAATTATGCTGTCCACTCCTTTGCACTACTCCGCTTTGTCTTCCAGCTTCATTCCCAGGTTGTCATTTTATCACTTGGTCCACTGCTGCCACCATAAACTTACCTTTACTCTTCTGCTTTTCATCATCTCTGCTACCACAAACTTTCTGGGCTTCTCGCAATAATTCCTTCAGTCTCTTATCATTCCAGTCCTCCACTTTCTGTAGTTTCTTCTTCCTGTTAGGCCAGGCTTTAGTGACAAAATTTTCTTTCAGCAATTCCTTACCTCAAGAACAGTTCCTGAATATTGCTGCACATTCTTTCTAAGCCTCTGCAACCGTGCAGTGGGTGATTCATCCCTTTGCTGCTTATTTTCAAATGCCTTCTCAAAACTCTGTCCCTTTGGCACCGCTTCCTTTATTCCCCGAATTACCAGCCTCCTGTAATCAGACATATTATTTCTCCCTTCAGTTGTATTCTGGTCCCAGTTAGGTTCTAGAATGGGAAATTTCTGTTCACTGGGTATTCCTCCTTGAATATTCAGTGGATTTTCCCTTTCCCAAACTCTTATTCCTGTAGTCTGTATCATCTGCCTTTCCTCCAGAGTGAATAAGGTTCCCAGAATGGACTGCATTTCCTCCCAGGTATAAATATTTGGACCCAAAAACTGATCTAATTGTTCTGACAACCCCAAGGGGCCCTCTAGTATATTACTCATCTCGTTTTGAATTCTTGAACTTCAGTACTGGTGAGGGCTACATTAACAAACCCTACCCCCCGGGGCTCCATGCATGGGCACCTCTTGCAAGGGAAATACTGGTATGGCTGTACTAGCACTTGGGGAGTGGGATGTTTTGAATGTCCTTTTTCAGTTGTTCTAGCTCTGGTGGTTTGAGTTCTCTATGGTGTCTGATCTACCATTTCAGGGGGACCCTCCATGCCATGAGGACCCACCATTTTATGGAGACCCTTCCATTTTCATTCTCTTCTCTCTCATTAACTCCTTCCTCTAAAACTGGAGCATTTGGTTCCCCATCTGGTGCATAGGGAGGAGGTAAATGGTCTAAAGGGTCCCATTTTTTCCTTTTTCTCTCTTCTCTATTTTCCTCCACATTTTTAGCCACACACAAAAAAATTCTTTTTCCAATAGGAAGCATAATTGCTCTTCTCTTGGTTAAAAGGTCTCTGAGTATTCACATATAACTTTAGAGCCTGACAAATCCAATCTTCTGATGACCCATACTTTGGCCAATATAACTGGTCAGATCTAATAGGTTCCTTAGTCCATTCAAACATACAGCACTGTATAATTTTCTTTTTGTCTTTTCTCTGGGTACAAGACATTCCCTCTTGTCCCCAGTCTCTGAGCATCGTCCCGAAAGGACTGTCACAAGGTATGCCTGGAGTGGAGTTTATAGACTACTCTCCCCTCTTCTTATTCCTCCTACTAAGTCTATTTCCCATCTCTTGAACTCCCACAGGACTCCTTTCTCCTAGAACCATCTCACTTTGTCCCATCACTGGCCGTTCTCCTCGTGGAGGGTCAGAATCACAGTTAAAACGACTCCACACTTGCCTCCCGGGCAATTCTTTTTCTCAGTCACACACACTCAGTCCTGCTCCCTACCAGCCGCCCAGATAATACTCAACAGTCACATTTCTTACCTGGGTCTTGTGCACAGATATGATGGGCTGCCACGTGTATACTGCAGCCTTTTCTCCTCTTCCGCTTCTCCTTCCCCCTTTGCTTCGAGAGTCCTCCATCCAGGTCTCACTTGCAGCCTGCCATGGGGCACAGCAACAGGCTGAGGGCTGCTGAAATCAGCGTGGTGCACCTTCCCCCTTGTCATGGTTTGAGATAGCCCAAAATCCAATTCTCTACCTCCATTCCCCCTCCCACATCTCAACCTAATGTGAGATGGGTTTTTCCAGACAAAACACAACCAGACTCAAAGTGGGGGAAAGGGAATATATTACAGTGACTGTACAAATAAATACTATAACACATTATATACAACCTTAGCTATATCTACTATGACATAAGTATTTACAATGGATCAGATCTCTTCTCCCCTCCAAATAAGAGTCCAGGAGGGAAAGAAGGACAGATCCCTTCTTCAGAGCAGCAATGTCTCTAAGGCAGCAGTCATCTGTCCTTTTCTCATGCAGCAGCTGATGGCTGGATCTCTGCCAACACTCACAAGGGAGGCCTCCAAGCTCCTCTCAGCCCCTTGATGCAGGCAAAGGGGTCTTCCGAGGGCTGCGTTCACCCCAGACAAAGGTTGCTTCACCACGTCATATCACGAAGACACAGGGGGTCTTCGTGACGGTCTAGTATCTTCAGGAGATTCAAGCTCCTTGCAGGGCCTCTGTGCCCTGTCTCAGGCTGGGAGCTTCTTTGTAGCTTGCAGCAAGGGAGGGCCCTCAAGGCCAACCTCCCACACTCCGTCCTGGCTGAGCTCTCAGGACAACTGAGCTTCTTAGCTCCTTGACCCATTTAGGACTTCTAATCAGTAAGAGTCCACCCCCCTCCATTTTTAGAGGGATCTCCAAGGAAGTTTAGGGGAGTTTTGCAGTCCTTACCCCCAAGCTTTCTCTCTGTAGAAACTTAGTTCTGTTCTCTGCTGCCGGTTCTCTACCTCGGCTTGAGCAACTCTGAGTCTTCCTTGGCTGCATGCTGTTTCTGCTGCTTCCCTGGTTCAGGTCTTATCAGTTGGCTTTTAGCCATAACCTCTGGACGCTGCCACCGCTTCTGCTCTGTCTCTGCCCACTCACGATGGAAAACATCCTCCAGCTCACAGCTACAGACACGTAGTCCAGCTTAACACTGTTCCAAGTCTCTGTAGCCCCCAGCTGGGGCTGGGGGGGGGGGGGGGGCAGAGGCCCCCCCAGAGGGCTCCTGCCCTCTCCTTGTGGCTTTCACAACATGGCCACTTCTTCTAACCTAAAACTACAACTCTTCTCTTCCATTTGGTTGTGGTATGTTTACATTTTTGCAGGAGCGCTCATTGGACAGAATTTCAAAACTTCCAGGGGTTTCCACCCCTTGGGGTCTACCACTTTTCTTATCCTCTGGGGGAAAAGAAAGTCCAAACCACTACACCCCTGTTGTGCCTCTCTGCAGGGCCAGAGCCCCCAGATTGTGAGAAATACTCACTTATCGATAAAATTGAGAGAGGACAAAGTCATCAAAGCAAAGCTATTTATTGATATAAATAAGTCAGCTGAGTCGGGTGCATCCCTCTGGGGAGGCACACCTCTCCTTAGAATGAATGGCCTTTTATACCCTTCCCCAACCGGTGGGGCCCCTGTCCCTTTTCCCGTTGGCTGGGTACTCAGGAACTTACATCCTTTCCCGGCCACCTTAACCTCCCCTCTTTCTTCCTTTTTTGGGCAGGTCCTCAGTATCACCTTTTCTATTGGCCTTAACAACTCTTTGCCCTTAAGTAGTAAACATGCATTAACTCCCTTCCCCCTCTCCCTTGTGTCCATAAGGTCTTATGGCTGAAGCAAAACCTTATTTCATTTTTCACAGCTCAAATAAGACAACACATAAACAGTCTGGATCTGAACTTGGATGTTCTCAGGTGATGCTTTGGTGGGTCTTGGTTCCTGTGGTCTGCTCTGCTGAGCACTGCTTTGCTGAGCACAACACTTCCAAACATATCTATATAAAATTAGGAAAGTCTGGGAACTTCACACGGCGATGGTAGGTCCTGAGACAAAAGGCAAAATGGAGCTCTTGTGCTCCTTTATTTTTATGGTCTGGATAGTGTGGCCACCCATCCCAGGTGGGACATCTGATTCTGTGACTGGGGTGATTCATTCTCTGGCTGCCAGGGGTAAGGAATAAGGTTTGACATTGGTTACAAGGGAAGGAGGAAGCAGGGAGGCAGCGCCTAGAAAACAGAAATTATGGATTTCCGTCCTAAAAGCTCTTATTTTCCCTTTATTGTGCATCTAAGACCTTCCCATTAGGAGGTCCAGCCCCAGTAAGTTAGTAGGAACTTCCCACAAAACAATTAGGGTTTTAATCATTTTCTCCTCCCTCGGTAACCAGCATCTTACCTTGACTGTTATTTGGGGTTGGGTGTATCCAAATGCATTGACAACAAATACATACCTTTATGTGAGGGAACAATTCCACCTGCAGAAGCGTCTTGAATTTGAGGGTGGATATGTGAGCTCCGATGTCTATTTAAAAGGTTACAGGGACTTTGTGGGGACCAACAGGGCAGGTTATTAGTAAATATCCTTTAGAGATTTTGGTAAGCTGCCAGAAAAAAAACACTCTCTGTCCCCTGACTTTCCTACTGAGGACAAAGGAAAGGGTTTCCCACCTCCTCCTCTTTGTGGTGCCTCTAAAGGTGGGACTGTAACAGGGCCAACAGCTTTTGTGGGTTCTTCTTTCAGCTACCCACTAATATCTCTGATTTATCAGTGCGTTTGCTGACCATTAGGGTTTTTGGGATTCCTTTTTGCAAGTCTAAAATCCAAAGAGTGTTTATTTTTCTCCAGTGTTCTTCATTTGTGTGGATGCGTCCTCCTTGCCTGAGGGAGAATGTTACTTTTCTGAGTCCCATGGGGGATGTAGGTGTTTTACATTCTGTGTGCTGAATTAGTTTGGAGCCAATTTTGCTAGGGACAATTGGGCTGTATTTTCTTCCATAATTAATTAACGTGTCACTTCCCCTCAAGTCCAAGTTTTATGTTCACTATGATTGTGGTTGGGGGTTACCGCCTCCTCTAAGGTGGCTACAGCTCTTCCCCACCTGCAAGGCTTCCTATCTGTTTCTTTAGCTGGATGCCCATGGGTTTCAAGGATTCAGGGAGACCTCTAATGAGGGGCGTGATTCTCCCAGGGTCCACAGGCATCATCACTGGGCATTTGTGTCATGGCGTTAACTCTCTGTCATGGCATCATTTGTAAGCAGGCACCTTTTTGTACACTCTCCATAATTTGATCAACATTCCCCACTATTGCCAGGGGGTCTCCCCTTTCCAGGGGATTAAGTCTGCCAGCCTAGGACGCTGCTCTCTGTCTGAGGGACCAGGGAGCTTGGTTGTTTCCTGTGGTTAGGAAGACTCCCAGTCCCCAGTATCCTTCTCCTTCTTTTTCTGGTAATAATCTGCAATAGATTTGAAATGTCTAAGCCCTTCTTTTTAAGTGGAAACATGACTCTTTATTGAGAATATTAATTTATAACTAATGATTATCTACCATATGTAATCAGGATCACTTGTTATTTTCTTCTCTTACACTAGTAAGATGGCTGTTTGAATGTAAAAGAAGTCAGTTGTTTATGATGAAGCCCTCCATTTCAATAGTGGTGAAGAAATATGAAGTTGTATTTCTCAGATTTGCTCAGAAAAGCCTGGAAACTAGAAATAGACTTTTACAATACTGAATTGTAGCTTTTTGAATCTGAAGAGTTAGACCTCTGTGATTGAATAAATCAGGCATACATGGCAGGTAGGTGCATTGGACAACACCTGGGAGGGACAAATTCCCCCATGCTCTGCTCTCCAGCTCTGTGTGCCCCCCTGGTTTCTCCCACGGGGGTCTCTGTCTCAGTCTCGCAGGTCTTATCCTCTCTCTCCTTCCCATCCAAACTATTTTATTTTTCTATTAGTTTTTAATGTCAAATCTGTCCTCCTTGATCAACCTGTGATAGTAAAGAACAGTTTCTCACACTATCTGTAGCCTGTGTTTTGAATTCTTCATAGGGGCGTCAGAATTAGAAAATAGAAGTTACAATACATTACAGCCCTTTGTGTTTGTACTTTGTGTACTATTTTTAATGCTTAATCCAAGGCTATTATCTGACTAAAAAGGGGAAATGCCTTGCTTTTGGCAACTCAGCTTGTCATCTTTCTCAAAGTTAGAGCTTTAAGGCATTCAAGAAAGGCTTGAAAGAATTGTCCTGTTTACAGAATTATTTCCCACAGCACCAGACAGTAATCACACAAGTTCAGTTGATTTTTCTGCAAAGCCTTTGATAAACTATTTTCTAAAAGAGGGGAAATGAAATGCATCAATTGGTGGACCAGCACAGGCAAGTGTCCTGGTTTTAGCTGGGACAGAGTTAATTTTCTTTTTAGTAGCTGGTACACTGCTGTGTTTTGTGGTGAGCAACCACACTGTGCATCACTGGTTTCTCCTGGGGTTTATTTGCCGCAGTCATCATAAAAAGAAGACTCGACAACCCGTGGGTTCAAGCAGAGTGATATAGCTTGGGGCTATCTCCCTTTATTGAAGGTGTCTAGCTCTATTTATAGGGTAAGGTGGGAAGGTTCTGGAAAACAGGAAGGAGCATAGGATTGACAGGGGTGATAACCAACCAGGGAAGGAAGGAGGGAACATGAGATCAGGAGGGACCAATGAGAGAAACATCTGCAGTGCAGCAAATGTGAACCAACAGAAAAAAGGGCATAATTCTGAGGGGAAAATTATGAAATTCGATAAAAACTGCGGTACAACAAATAGCGAACATGCATTAACAATTCTAATTAATAACAGTCTCTGTCGTAACTGCATCATGTTATATATCTTCAAATCATATCTTCATTCATCACTGTTCTCAGCCATAACTTCTTACAGCCGTCTTTTCCATTCAATAAACTTTTCTTCCTCACTTTCTGTGCCCTCTGCATTTATTTTTTTCTCCCTCTTTTTCAGTACAATTATTAGTTTTAGTAGTAGTAATTTATGCAGTAGTAGTAATTTATTTTGTGTCGGTTAATAAACACTTCTTATTTCAATCCACAAAGTTTCCTTTCCACTTCTCCTCCCTAGAGGAGTGAGTGGCTATGTGGGACTTAGTGGCCAGCTGGGGTCAAACCATGACAGCAAGAATGACATTTTCTATATTTCCCACTCAAGATCCATCATAAGCAAATGAAAAACAAAGGAAAAAAAATTTCAAAGCATGTCCCACCTTTCATTAGAAACTTTATTGTATTAACCTACAGGTATGTGAAGTTGAAGTAAATGGTAGTGAGGGGCAGAATGATGAACATCCTTCATCTTTGGAAAATATATATATTTTCAAACAAAACACTTTTTTTTTTTGGTTACAACTAAGAAGAGCCAGGCATACTCGATAGATTTTCTTTAAAAATATATTACAGTTCAGTCATATCAAAGTGAAGTCTTGTGGGCTAAAAAACTGAAGAAAGAAGTGTTAGATTCAGTGCTCTAACACTAGTATGAGTGTATCAAACGACAAGATTTTTTGTACAGCAACTGATGAACACACACCCATTTGTCTTCAGTAATTTCAGATACTGTATATACAGTCTTTAATATAAAGCATTTTTTGTCAAAATTAGCTCTGTATTCAGTCTGGGCTTTGGAGCTTCGGTCTAAGAATTATTATTTGGACACATATCTGATAAAAAATTGTAGTTACAATACTTGAAAATCCAGTATATTTTAAATAACACATTTTCCACTTTTGACTTTATTTTATACTAACTTCACTTCAATACAAACTTGACTTTGCAGATTGTCTCAGCAGGAAGTATGAGTACAATGAAATCTTCTTTCTCCTGTAATCTGCATGTGCATCTCCAATTCGAGTTAATGCAAGTTCTCTGGGTAGATCAAGATAAGGACAAATTTTGTGTGTGACAGTGTGTTGTGATGAAAAATCTTTGATATAGTAGAAAGCCTTGAGGTTCATATTCTAAATGGCCTGAGTTAATATGCCTACAGTATTTAAAATCTAAAGTTTACTTGCTACTTACTTTAAAATCAGCTATTAACTTTGTGCGGCATTTTGAACTTTATTAAAATGATCACAAGTTGGAAGTGGAGAGCTATCTCAATTTTCAATGCTATGTTTCTCACAACTGTGATGTGAATATATAGAAACAAAGTGTCTCTTTTCCTTCCTGTCTGTGGAAGCCAATTCTCTGAGTGTTTGCCAAAATTATTACCTCAACTTACTCAGTTTTCTCCACAATGTAAGTGCGCACATTCCAGAAATAATAAAATTCTGTAAAGATCTGAGTGGAATCTACAAAAAGGACTCTCTGACAGTCATGAAGATTGAGCTTGGGGGTCTCAAGTTGAGAGCAGAGTGTACTCCAGGAAATGTGTTTTTTGAGCACCTACCAAGGATCACTCACTGAAGTAAACTCACAAGACATTTACTCTACCTGTATGTGTTGCACACCCAGCTCAGATAAATGCAGACATTGCTTATGCTGACTACACAGCAGGAGTTTTACCCACGTACAGAAAGGCAGACCTTGGTAATGTATATATTTAGAACATACACAATAGGCAAAATTTTCATAAACTCATCTGTTTTCATGAATATTTGACTGAGTATATCACTCGAGGATATGTGACATACTGGAGATTTTCAAAAAAATACCATTTATTCAGCTCTTCACTTTCCCATGTTAAAAAGAACTGTTTAGATTATGAAGATTCATTTACCTAGTGGCCTCCAAATTTTGCACAGAGCAAGAAAAGTTTTTGTGAGCTCACAATTGCTAAATGGCAGCATTTTCTATTCATGGCTTTAGAAAAGAAAGGTTTTATTTTAAAGTCTGTTTCACACAATACAAAAAATGTATATACCAGTAGCTCTACACATTATCTATATGCATACAAACCCAATCATTTCTTTGTCTTACAGAGGGATTAAATTGTAACCAGCTTCTGAAATCTTCTAGTTAATGTCTGTACTTGTAAAATAAAATAAAGTAATTTATTCCAAGGATGTACAAGAAATGCCCAGGGAATTGTAAAATAGCCAGTTATCATGGCTAGCCAGAACCAAGAATGTTATGGGACATTTCATAGAGGCATATAAATTCTCAGGCTTAGGCACATCTGCTACAATGTCTTTGCCAGTAGCTTAATCATTTTTCACCACTTTAGTGACAACAAATAAAAGGAAATTGTACTTCCATTTCAGCTCTGGTGTTCCTTTTAAAAAAAACTGAGAAAGTTTTGTCAGTTTTTCTTCCAGTTATTCCTCTATTGCATTTTGTATTCCAAAGGCAACTGGTTGTGGGTTTCTTAGGAATATTTCAGTGCTGTCACAATGGTGATAATTCTTTGTGTCAGATTGTACTGCAGCCCAGATGTCATGGCAGTCCATGTGCTAAGCCAGAGAGAAGACTGTTTAGGAAGGAGTTACAGCCTCACTTGGAAAAAAGGCTCTTCTGGAAAGATGGTCTCCATCCACATGAGTAATGGACTAAGCTAAACTTTAACGAGGAACTGTTTTTTACTTTTCTTCTGCATTCTTGTTATCATTCTGAACAAAAACACCATAATTTTTTTGTCCCACTTAACAAATTAGGTTAAACTGTTATGTATTAGGTAATCACCTCCTGATAGACATCAGTATGACATGAATTCTTACTTTAATTCTCTCCCTCTGCCCAGAGGTCCCTTTAAATGGACAAAATAAAGGCCAGTTTGCAAAAAATAAAATAAATGGACATATAGTAGAATATTTTTGCAGTTACAAGCTGGTTCACTAGAAACACAGACACACAGAGTAAAAATGGAGACAGAAGTTAATGAAGAATGGGGAATATATGTGTCACATTATTAGCAATGCAAAAGACCAGCTTAAGCATGTGTTTCCCTACATCAACTATAAAAAAGAAAAGGTGCCTTTTTAGCAAGTATGCACAGAGTTTGCTTTGTTATTTCTAAGAAAAAAAAATCAGAACACTTTACTATTTTTATTCTATATTACAGTCATTATTACTACCTGTTTATAAAATGTAAACCCTTCCTTGCAGTTAAGATTTACAGAAATCATCACCTTTGTCCACTCCTTACATAATCAGTCCATGGTGACAAAAATAAACTGATTTATTTTACATATTTTTTGAAGTAATTACTGATATGTTATGGATTATTAGTTGTGTGTGGCAGAAATAGTGGTCAGAACTGCAATATACAAACGGTAGCAAAATATTTGTTGAAGACTAGTACGGGGTCTGCAGTACTAAGAGATCTTGAAGCATCATATAATACTGATGTATGCAATTATTTTATCACCAGAACTATTCAAGAACCCATGTCCACCACCAGTAATGGACAAAAAAGCCTGATGATGGATTTCTCAAACAACTGCAGTATTGTGCTTACTTATCCCCATCAGATCTTGTTTCTTAATATCCTGACTAAAGATAAGAATGGAAGGTAAAATTTGGCAAGGCAGTTTTTCTTCTACTAATGAATAACTAATGAATCAGATCACTTGTAAAAAGTGGTATTTGGTAAATTGCACTGTCCTGTCTGAAACATGACAAAGATGAAGTCTATATTTAAGGTCACTAAAATGGGATGTTATCAAAACTGATCTGCCAACTAATATTTTTAAGCCAGTATATTACAGTATAAATGTGTTGCATTCCCATTTCTATAAAATTTACTGCCATGAGAAAAAATAATCAGGATCCCCAGAGTGTGGCATTTGTCCATCTGTCACTTGTATACACAATACAAACCTCGTGTTGAGACTCTGTTTAATGTATAGCAAATACTTGCTGGACAGATTAGGAGCCAAATTTGATGGTAAACTAGAGGGAGGAGCACAACCATGCCAAGTTGCCCTTTAAGAGTCCCACTGTTCTACAAACCAGCTTCTGGGGTCATTCAGTGCTGACCCCCTTTGTAGAGGATGTGAGGCTGTCTCGAACTGGTAGCAAGTCATAATGACAGGGAATATGGCTGTTTTTTGGAAGATCATAAGGATCCTGGCTGAAATGTCCTCTGCTGCTGAATGGTCCCTGCACAACACTCACTGTGGGTTCTGTGACAAAAAAGAGCACATACATTTAATATGAGAAGTGGCAAACAGAAGGAAGACGTTGTACTTCATTTCAGGTTCTACTTCAATATGAAGATTCCTTGTCATGCTGAGTTCCTGAAGTGCGGGTTTAGAAACCAAGGTTGATGTTTAGGTGTTTTGTCTTCACACTGAGTTACACCTGTGGACCTGCAGCAGGGCCCTGCCATGACGATATTTACTGACAGAAGCAAGTGGACCATCATCTCTTCTTTATGTGGGGGCAAACTTAAGAAAAACCCTGAATTTGGGGGTTTTAATCAAGATTTTAGAAAAGTCCTTAAAAGCACCACGGGGATATTGATGAATTTTCATTTCTAAGTTGGGAACAGAAAAGGGAAATGTATCCTATGATATGGGACACAATTTATTTCAGTCCGGAGATTATTAGGATAGCTACCATTCCACAAGATGCCAAAGTTTTCTGCAACTAAGTAATATAGTAACTAGACAGGGTCCATATTACTGAAATACTATGTCTATGGGTGAAGATGCTGTTTTATCTATCAAGAGAAAGAAATAGATCTTTCCCATCCCTCCCATACACTTACCTCCAGCTGTATTCAGTACTTAACAGTTGAGTTGAATTGTATTGCAATCAAATGCTAAGCTTATCTCATACTGCTGTTTAGAGAAAGCCTTTTAAACCAGGGAAATTCAGAGGCACCTCTAGCTTACAGAACAGAGCTGAAGGTATTTCAAACCTCATTTGTGTGAATTACACCACTTATCTCAGTAGAGTGAGGTTATTGTTAAAAGCATTTGAGCAGAAAACAGAATCTGAACATATTTTTTTTTCCCAGTGAATTTTCATATGTTTTGATTAAACTGAATCAAAGAAAAAAGAAAGTCCCATGCTCTTTGCCCTTAACCTTGAGCAACCAGAAATAGATTTTGTACATACCAACTTCATACACGTTCTTGTTGGCTGTAGCAGAGCCGGTGATCTCGGCATAGGGGGAGTCTCTGCGTGCTGGTGACTTCATTTCAACATACCCACATTCTGAGCTTTTTGGTACCAGAGCTGGTGGGTCCTTTATAGTAGCATAGGGGTTCTCAGAACTGCTTAATGAGCAATTACTTAAATTGTATTCCGAGTTCTTCACTAGATCTACAAAAAGAAAAATTTATTACTCTCAAGCCATGGTACATATTATGGACACTGCTGCTGAAAAAAGGGCATTCTTTAATTCTGAGTTCTGAAAAGTCACTCATAAATGAACATTTAAATGGAACCCAGTCATAAAACTTCAAAATTATTATACAGCAATTAAAGAAAGCACCTCAAGTGCTGTGCTTTTTAATAGGATTGATCTGGCCACCAGTAAATTACTGTTTCAAAGTCTGAGCATCTTCAATTCTGATTAAAACAGTAGCTAGCATTGTATACTGAGGGGGGAGATGGCAGGCCCATAGAACCTCCGAGGCCCCTAGAAGTGAGTTTGAAGTGTTACAGGGTGTGAGACTTTTCCCTTGAGAAAAGTGAGGATAATTGCATGTTCCCATAGATACAGCCTTGAGTGTTAAGCAGTAAGTTAAGGTCAAAGCTGTTTGGCAGCGTGCAGGTGCTGCATTCCTGAGTGTTTTTCTAAGAATATGTTTCTATTATATGTGTGAGAAAATAGAAGTTAGAGAACTCAATAAAGCTGCCTGCTACTCTCAGCGGGCAGACACCTCTGGTCTCAGCACTCTGTTCGTGTGTGTGTCTTTCCCCCATGTACCAAGGCCTACCGACAGATACCCTACAACAATACACAGATAATGTGTAGTATCAATTTTCAATAATTCAGAATACGTTTTGCCCCTCCAAGTGCTCTTCTCAGGACACTATTAAAGTAAGTGATCTAAGACTGTTCCAAAGGCCAGTGTCTGGGCAAATGGTAACATGACTTCTATGGATGGCATGTTTGGTGAAAAGTTTTACTATGCAGCCACACTGAAAGAGTAACCAGTTTCTTTGCAAGTTTCTGTAACATGATAACAGAAGAACTGAAAAGGAAACATCAGGTAGATTGTGATTTAGGATTTCACTGAAGGACAGATAACTGTGGTTTCAGAGATATATTTTCTTATGCTGGGAAGTGATTTTGTGGTGTTTGTGTTACTTTGTTCTCTGTGTTGTTTCGTGATATGATGTGTTATTTATGCTTCAGAGATGAGACTTTGTCAGCTTGTTTCTCATTCAATATCCAGCAATGAGATTGCCCTTAGTGAAACTGTAAGTAGACAGGTGCTCATAACTTTGTGACTCATTTAAATTGGCCTTTCTCTAACCATAGAACCCTAGAATTAGTTTAGGTTGTAAAAGACCTTTCAGATCATTAAGTCCAACCATTAATGTAACACTGCCAAGCCCACCACTAAACCATGCCCATAAGTGCCAAATCTTTACATCTTTTACATATGCACACCTTAATCAGGTATCAAAAATAGTGACATACACCAGTGTGGTACAGTATAAAGTCTTATAAGAAAACTGAATAATTCAGAAGAGCAAAATATAAGTGCTACCCTGAATTTCTGAAGCCTTTAATTCCTCTCTGTGTATTTGTATTTTGATATGCTTTCCAAAGGCCTGCAGTGAATGTGGTGAAGCATTACAGGCTTGCAGTCACACAGACCTACGCTGACCATGCCAGCTGCAAGAGGAATTGGCTCTCTTCTGAAGCCTTTCAGCAGAGACAGCATGTCCTCACCTCACTCACTAGTCTGAATTCAAGGGCCATCCCCCTTCTGCTTTTAGAATGGAGCTGTGTTGTGACTCAAGCGTTACAGAAACATTTGATGTGCAACACAGAGAGGACTTATAAAGGCTTGATTTGTTGTTTGTTTGGTTTTTTTTCTAAATAGCCTCCTCCCTTCAGAGAAAAGAACAAACTTCATGTATTGATTCAATGTCTAAGAAAAATTTAGTCCAAAATTATTTTTACATTCTCTTCACCCAGAAGGTAATATAGAAAAGTAAACTGAATGTCTATGTCATTTCATCTGAATACATCAGAAAATAATCTCACCTTTCAGAGACTTCCCCAAATATCCCCTATCAAGTCCAAAAGCACCTGAGAAAAATTATACAAAAAACAAAGTAGCTTTAAAATCAAAGAAAATAAAAGTGGTTAAACAACAGGTTCTAAAGGGTTTAAAAATTGCTTTGGGATTCATTTCTAGCTGTACACAATAATTCTGTCATAAGCACTGTGAAACTGCCCAGGGTACAGAAGTGTTGTTACTATTTGCTTGCACCCTTTCAGACAGGAGCTTCCTGAACACAGAAGGTGATTAAGGTCACAAGGGACCACTAAATTATCTGCTTTGACCTCACATATGTCACAGGCCATTACATTTCCCCCAGTTAGTCTTGAATCAGCCTAATAACTGCTATTTTTTTTGTCTGGATAAACCGTATCTACCAGAAGAGCATCCCATCTTAACCTGAAAATTTCAGGGTATGGAGAGTTCACTCTACTTCTTGATATTTTGCTTCCAAATTTAATTATTGCCAAAATTAATCATGCCCAGGGTCCCTGTTACAGTCTCTTGACCTGCAGGAATGGCCTAAGCACACAGCACCTGAGTCTGCAACTTTTCAATTACCTGTTAGTAAGAGATTTCTCTCAATATAAATCCAAATGTAAACATCAGCAGTGCATGACAACTGTCTCCAGAGACCTGGCACTTACCTGGTTATTAATCCATTCAAATAGCTTTGATTGATATTCTGGAGAGCTAATTTCTTAATTAGACTGTATTTTGGTACTGTGCCAGGAACTTTATGAAAGCCTAAAATCATTTTATCAATACCATATCTCTGTCAGCAAAAACCATAGTTTTCAAGAAGGAAATTATATTATTTGAGGAGACCTAAACCTATTTAATTTTATTCCTACTCCATCTTATTAGATCTCATGTCAGCTGTTCTGTTGTTTTTACAAGTCTTATGCCCAGGTCACCAAGTTACCGAAGTAATCCCATTTGATCTTCTAGGAAACAGATATAATATCAGCATTCATCTAGTCCTCTGGAATCATCCTGTTACTGAGAATCTCCTGCCATGGGTTAACCATAGCAAGTATCTCTTAGGAGCCTTAAGTACAAGTGCTCTGAAAAAATGTGAAGCTGAACATCAAGGCTTATGTAACCCTTTTCTGTAAAAACCCCAAAACAAACTCAAGAGATCTGAGCCTGAATGGTGGTTTGACCAAGACTGGGAATGAGCAGGAAACATAACAATGCTGCATACAGTTGTTCTGATTCCCAGAATCTCATATATTTGTAAGTACCAGAAATGAAGGTAATTAAATGATCTAAATGATACTGGCACTGAAAGTCCCTTTTAAGGGTCTTTCACTGGCCAGTGCAATCCAGCCTTTTTGGAGCGCATGAGTTTGGAAAAGAATGAAAAGACAGCATAAAGCAGGATACAGCAACTCTAACCACTTAGGAATTTTTCTTTTTAGAGATAATGTTCTGTCTTCTAGCAAATGGGAGGCTTAGCTGGGAAGATCTCCTAGAATTTACATATGAAGCAGCTCAGATGATGAGAAACTACTTTTTAAACCATTGATTCCATTTGGTAGGGATTAAAAAAAAGAATACATACAACTTTTCATTTATTTAATAAGAGCATGTAATTTTTTCAAAGCAGACCCTTATTGTACAGTACCCATTGTTTTATAAAACTAATCAATAAGCAAACTTTCTAACAAAAATAATATGAGATATTTTGCATATCATGTCTGTGCTGGGAATTGGACTGTTTCATCATACCTCACAAGGAGTCACTTTTTTGTCTCTGAGGGAAGGTCAAACCTATAACCCTGAACCTCACACACTATCTGACCAACTTGGTATTAACCTGAGAGGAGACTCAGGAAAGCATTTCTGCTTTCTAATCCATCCCACACACAATGAATAACGTTCACATTCTCTCCTTTCTTTTTCCTTACCAAGTTCATTGAGGTAGCCACCATGTTTCCAGTCTGCTGGCAGTGTTCCTGTGTAGTCCATGGCAGTAACTCGTTTTCCAGGTTCCACATTTTTAAGGTTCACAAACAGCTGATTGTTTTTTGCCTGTTTCAAAGAAAGATGGGCAATAGAAACTGAAACTAGTGGGAAGCTGCTGAATTTCCACCTGATAATCAGGGAAAGCAAAAATAAACCAAATGGGAAACATTAGGGAATAAAGTAAAATAAACTGAAGACTAATTGACAGAGAAGTTTACAGATTTTTTATGCTTTACCTTTGCTAAGGTCAGCCTCTCCATGTTGTTTACATGAGGTGGGGTAGTGCATTGAGTTAAAGTATGATAACTAGGGTTAGAGAAATAGTGACTGTTGGCATTTCCACCATTACTGTGAGGGATGGTTTCTGAAAAGAAAAAGACAGGAAAATGAACAACTGAAAATAACATGGTATTTCTTCCTCAAAGATATGTTTTTGACAGTGCTGCTCTGATTTCAGAATCTGATTTTGAGTTTCTTAAAAAAACCTACCGAAACAAAACTAAAAATCTTGCATTTATTTAAAGAAATTAGAGATACAGAGCAGTAAGTAACTAGTCATGTCCCCACTTTCAGCAAAGATCATACACAAATGTTACTTGTTAACATCTCTGTTTTATCTCTGTAGTCATAGCATTGTCCTAATTACCGTCACTTGTACCATTAAGTTCACACCAACATTTTCTGGTGCTTCAAGAGCCCCTAGTACCTTTGCTGATTTGCTTTTTCTTAAACTCTTGACAACTGTTTCTGCTGTTGTCTTCAACTGCTGCTTTCCTTAAACAGTGGTGTGCAAAAAACAGCATTGCCTTAAGTTTTGTGTACCCACTGCATCACAACTCACAGGCACTTTCATAGGTCAGAAACTCCTGTTTGTTTCATTTCTCTTTCCCTTAATTTGTTTCAAACTTGAGCCACTTTCCTATCTGGTTCTCTACAGAATCTTGCCACAGATAGTGTGAAATCTTGATTTTTCTACAGCCATAGCAGCCTTTCTGTATTCAAGCTGTTGGCATTTAATTTAAAGTCTCTGTAGAAACCATATTTTGCCACACTCCAGTTCTCTTTAAAAACAGGCACAGGGGAATAGAAATGTCCATACTTCCACTGTTTAATGAAGAAAAATATTTGAGGATAAAATCTGTTCTGAACATCACTTACCTGAAATGGTGTAATCTGCATTCATGATCCTCATAGCAGGGGTGTAGGTCACTGTGGGCATATTTGTTTCTTTTCCTTTCTGCTTATGTCTGTAGATGATGAACAGCACTAGCAGGAAAAGCACAACCAGGACAAGAACAATGATGCCTGCTATAGCCCCTATCTGGTAGGAATCAGCAGGGATGGCAGTACTGGTACGGCTTAAACTGTTCAGGTTTCCCACAATGATTACACCAGCTGAAATACAAGAAGAAATAAAACTATGTGGCATGAACTCAGAAGGTCACGTGTCAGGAGCAGAAGACAAGATTTCACTTCTAAATCTTCCTGCTAACCTAACTGTATTTAATAATGCCAAAATAAAGCTATGTCAGAAACCAATGTGAGGACAATCCTAACCTTAAGGAAAAACATTCATGATCTTCACAGAAAGAGATATTTTCATGAATTTGAAGTAGGAATATTCCCTAGGCAAAAGGACAGGGCAGGTAAAGCACATGCTTTGGACAGCACAGCACTGTAAAACATTTTGTGCAATCTACACTTGAGAGCTTTGCTCCAGTTAACTGTTACTGAGACATCTAATTTAAAGTGTACAGAACGTATTTAATAGAATGGACTATTTAATGCTCATGCCTTCTCAGATTTACTTAATGAATGACACAGAGATGGTATTTCATAGGTCAATGCAATTTTTACAGGAAAGAGTTACAGTAGTTTTATTGCATCCAGGCTTTACCTTGATCACACCTGGCCCCTTTCCAGCCTGGGCTGCAGTAACACGTGCCAGTGATGTGGTCACAAGTTGAGTTGTTCAGACAGTCACAGATCTGACGGCACCCATACCCGTATGTACCCTGGGGACATTCTGCATAAGTGAAAATGAGACACAGTCAGTACTTATTAAGTGCTTTGGTAATTACAGACCTGCAGCGCCACACGTTTCTAACCCCACACGTTTCAGTCCGTGGTCAGCAGATGGCAATGTGTCATTAGCAGCAGATCTCTTCGGGAAGGAATCCTAAGAGGACCCCTCAGCGTGTGTGTTTATGTGTGGGAAAGGAGAAGGAAATTTTATTTAAAAGTGTATTCATCCTTTACCTGCAATGTTGCTGCCACTAAGGCAGTGCAGTTAGGAAGGAAAAAAAAATCCTAATAAGATAAAAAGAGTAGGAGACAGGGAAGAAATGAGCAAGATGTGAATAAAGAGCCAGAACACAATGTCTTTCAGGTTGCTCATATCCCAGTGCTTGAAAAATCATGCAATCATACAGGTGGAGTCAGACATCTGGCTGTTGTCGTATCTTATGACAGATGTGCTGATGTAAAATAGCAAGAAGAAAGGGCCATAACAGTGAGTCTAAAGTGCAACACACATTTATATAAAAATAAACCTGCTGCTTTGATACTGTAACGTATATACTGAGAAACTACCTTCAGGAGGAAAACGCTAAATCATGGAGAATAAGCTAATTGGAAGAGTTTCACAGATTTTTTTCTCTCCCAGAATGACTTGAATACAATAATTAATTACTGATCAAAGTGTCTCCTACATCACAACATAAGCATGGTAGAGAATTATCCTAAACTGATAAAAATTATTTCTTTTATGCTGCCACCTCTGGTACTGTGTGTCCTGTTACATTATAGTAGTTCTGATGGTTTCAGCAAGTATGGTAGTTCTTCACCTTCTGAGACTCAATTTTCTGAAATATCTCAGGAGTTCTGTAATTATGTTAACTTGTTCTTCTTTTTGTCTTTTTAAAAGAATATAACTCACCTTTTAGCATTCCTAATTTAGAATAATTTACAAAGTGAAGTAACACAATGAATGCCAGATAATGTTTTTGCAGTCTTGTCTCAAGTGAAACTTCCATGTCTATATAGATTCTCCTTCTCTTTATTACACTCAATTAAACAAAATTTTAATTACTGAAGTAAATGTCTCGGCAAAAAATATCATGTCATAATATATTTTGGCATTTTAAAATCTGAATTAGAACAAATACCAAAACATTCAGTTTAATATTGTTACATCATTATTATAAAATTCTAAGAAAAATATAAAATCTATAAAATGTAATAATAGACTTAGATTTGCCAAAGTATTCAAAATTATTTTTTGACATCAAGTGACTGTCTTAAAAAGTTAGTCTTTCCCTGAACTTCATTGCTCTTTTGAAGTGAAACAGAGAAATCATCAGAGTGCATGAATTTGGGAGCACCTCTCCATAAAGTCAGCAAGAGTTGGACAAACACTTCTGTGCTTATGAGCCGGATTCTTCTTTTAATGTTGTACAATGTGGCACCACCATTGATGTCAGTGGTGTTATTCTTGATTTTCATGTATAACAACCACACACATATGAAAACAAAATACCATCTACAATGCTTTTATAATCCAAATGTGTTGCAAAACCACATTGCACAGATTAATTGTATCCCCACCACTTCTTATCTTTAGTTTTCTAACTATTAGTTTTCATTGTGGTTTATGCTAATCACAATTACTTGGATTCATATATTGCTTTTACATGACAAGAGTTGTTGGATGTTTTTTTAGCATTAAGTCCAAAGCAACTAAAACACAGTGCAAATGCCTCTTACATGGAGCTACAAATTGAAAGAAACAGCCATTGCAATCATCAGTCTTAATAACTAGTTTTGTGGGCTTTTCTCTCTTAGGAAAAAGCCTGGGTCCAGCTCCTGAAGCTCTTCCCCTGTCAGAATTCCCACTGTGGCCAGAACACTCACTCTGCTCGCAGTGCTTGCCCATGAACCCCGTGCGACATGTGCACTGCCCGCTGATGTGGTCACAGTCGGCTCCATTCTGACACTGGCAGATCAATGCACAGTCCTTCCCGAAAAACCCCAAGGGACATCCTGCAGCACAAGGAGAGGGACGGGGAAAAGGGGTGAAACAGCCGCTCCAGAAATGAAACGCGAATATTCTGGTTTAGTGTGTTACTAAGAGCTCATTTCTGTAGCTTCAGGAACATTCTATAAACACAAGAGATCGAGCCCTATCTTATTTGAAGTGGTTTAAAATACACATTAGGCAAAATCTGCATAAAAATGGGGTTGGGAAATTGAGCAGAAATTGGGAAATACTGCAGACAACAGAGGTTCTGAAGAAGGAAGCAAGAACAGCTCTTTGAAGAAATGGGTTTGAGAAGGTATTTGAGTGAGGAGAAAGAGGGCAGTTTGTGAACCAGACCACGGAGTCTGTTCAGCAGTCAGTGAATATTTGGACATCTTTTCCTCACAGTTTATGCTGAAGCACAACAAAAATAAAAATAACAGCATATTGTATGTGAGCTATTCACAAAGATACCATTTCAGTATGGAGAAGACATACCACTGCAAAGAGATCATTATTCACCAGCAGGATGCAAAATAACCATGATAGCTGACAGCAGAACAGCATAGTAAATGTCTTCCAGAACTTTATCCATATGGCCCTGCAATATATCTGTTATTTCTTGACACTCTGACATTATTCATTTGAAAAAGGAGAGTTCTGATTTATGAAAAATATGTATTTAAAACACTGAATGCAGAACACAGTCAGCAGTCATATTTTTCTTGAGGTCAAAGATAAGAGTTCTGCCCAGATTACAGTCAGTGGGAGTGTGACTACCTGAACTGAAGGTAAACCAAATTGAAGGTGTAATATGATAAAGAAGCCAGCTCTATCAAAATTTATTTCTAGCAAATGTTTATTTCTCAAACTTTGTATGAACTCTCACCCAGCATACAATGAGTGCCATATTTTAATGAAAAGCTCTTGGGGGAAAAAAAATCAGTATTAATGTATTATTAAATGAAAAACATCCCAAAACAAACTATAATTTTACAGTCTAGTGAAGTTAACTTTCCACGTTCCAGATAAAATAACTCCTGTGTTAGTATTTGAATTACAGGTACTGAGCTTCAGCTGTTGTAATTGCAGTTACAGATACTGGATGTACAGTGTGATCACTATGCAGTGACAAGAGGGACTGTGCCTCAGCAGATCACAGCCACAGCTGAGACAGAAGCTGTTCCCATGGCTTCGGTCTGAAGGACACCGAAGGATAATTCCATCACTGATTTGTAGACTGAGAATGGAATACAAAAGTCACTTACTCTGTGTACAGTAAAGACCAGTCCACCCTGGGGTACACTTGCACTCCCCGTCATAGGCACTGCAGAAAGCCCCATTGTGGCAGTTGCATGTGTGGATGCAGTTTGGTCCCCAGTGGGAAGGTGGACAAGCTAAAACAACCCAAAGCAATTAATTAATCTCAAATGAAAAAGCCGTTGATACCCATGAATAAAGCTGCTGCCATTCACATATGAGCACTGCTTTCTTTGGTGTTTGTTGTTTTCCTTTCAGATGTGTGGTTTGGGCTGCTCTATTCTGACCAAATAGCCACAGATTTATTTATTTATTTATTTATTTATTTATTTAAACTAGGAAATCATTTTACTCCAGGTAAAAAGTGCTGAAAAATAATAAATATGTGAAAACCCCAGTGATACATAATTGATACTGAGTACACAGGACATTCATACCAGCTTTCTCATAAAGACATTTCTCCATTTATTTTTTAATCTGCAAACAGTTCAATTGTTTACAGTCAAGAGGATATGGCTTTTAAGTCTCAAAAGTGAAGGTAAACAGAGGTTGAAACAGCTATATAGCCTATAGCTTTAGACCCAAAACTAAGCTTGCTTCTTGTGTTTCCACTATAATTGCTTAAATGTGGTGCATATAATCAGGTCTGTGCCTTAGTCAAGTTAACTCAGTTGCTTCTGTGGGTCCAATAATCAATATAATATTTCTAAAAATGAAGTAATAGCTATAAAGTGGAGAATACTTTGCTCACAATCATGTTGATACATTAGGAGACAGAATTTACTGGCTGTTTTGAAAATGTCATGATGAATGACTGTGATACTGTGTGCTGCCATTAGAATAGTGAAGTGGTTCCAAAATAATAATTACTTTTCGGAGATAGAGAAAGATAATTTTCCTCATGTTAGAATACCACAAAATGAAGAGGGTACTCTAAGAATAGACCCTTTCTGTTGAGTAGGATTCACATCTTGAGGGTTTTTTTTTCATTAAGAAAGTAGTTCTTTAAGTAGTACTTTAGTACTTTTAAAATAGTTTTAAGGAGTACAATGTGAGTATTTCATAGGAGAGAAGAAACAGGTCAGACATGGAAGCTGTAGTTTTATTCCTGTGTAAATTTAAAGAGGTTGGTAACTCCTTATTGTTGTGTACTGAATTGGTTGTCCAGAGACCTGTCTGGGAGCAATAAAAATCCCTGAATCCTTTAAATATTTGCATAACGATTCATGTATGTGTGGGCTGTATTTTTGCAAAGTGTCATCTTTGCCCAAAGTTCACTTCGTTAAGTAACATATTACATTGTATTGAAAAAAAGGATTACGTGTGGTTTTTGCTGTTTTCACTTCAGTTGTGCCTCATAATTATTATAATTATAGTTTTGCATTTGAATTTAGTGGTCAGCTAAGAAGGAATGTAAATCACATACAGGCAGAAGGTTAAAAGTTTGAAAAAGGTCTCTAGTTCTGAATGAAATTAATGGAATCATTATTTTCCATGTTAACTAAAGGCCTTTACACAAAGCAAATAAACTTCCTCTGTCATGGTCCATGAGCACAGCCTCAATAAGCACTTCCATTCATATTGCTGGCACCATTTTCTTGTTATTGATTCAGTGAATAAGTCCCTCCTCCTCCTAAATACCCCTATTCTGCTACTCTCCCAACTACCTACTTATTTTACCATACAAACAGGGCCCTTTGTACCAACTGGCTTCCACAGGAATAGGCCCAAGATTTAGTTTGGTATCATATTGAGTTGTGCATGCTAATCAGTTCACAGAACTTAGCCAGGGAAGTGTTTGGTTTTTTTTTTTCCAAACTGACCACATGTTAACATTGCACCAGTACAGAGCCAGTTAACCTGGGCCGGTCAAACCTTAAATGATATAAACCAATGAGGCCTATTATTAGGAAATGCACCTCTCTGGGAACCCCACCACAATGTCTTTTGAACTTTAACATATCAGAGTATGGTGCAGCTACTTTTACTCACAAAAATGGGTTGACTGAAACTTTGGCATGCATATGTTTCAGACTGCATGGATTTTAGTACCTTATGGGATTGGATATGCTTCTTGTGAGAATTTTGCTTAAAACAATTCTTTCCTGTAATTAGTAATTTGCATAGACCCAGGAAGGCATATGGAGAATGACTAATTTAATAAAATAACTCTAAAAAGTAATAAAATTAGGGCTTTTGTCTCCTCCTTTTTAAAGTCAATAACAAAGTTTCTATTGAGTTTAGCATACTAAGACAATACTCATCCAGTGAGGCAGAATGACACTAAAAATGTCTATCTGTGAAACATTTAAAAAAGGAAGAAACAGAAAAATCCATCACAAAGTTAGAAACATTTTTTAAAAAGTCTGAGTGGTAAATTTCTTAATGAAATGTTCAAATGTTTAGTAAGAACAAGGATGGTAGTGCAGTCAGAGCACTAAATTGCATCTGAGAAAATCTCAGCTTAGTTTTCAACATTGCCAGTAGCTCTCTTTGCAGAAGAGAGTAAGAAAAAACACCCTGTATTTCAGTGCTTCTTATTTATAAAATAATACCTCTTATTCGTAAGACTGTCCTGAGGATACAAGCCCTGGGATGTTCACAACACTACTGTGAAAAGAGTAAATAATTACACATAAAGAAACAACAGGCCAAGAACTCTCTCTCTAATGCAAAGATTTATCAATCCACAGACATGTTTGAAGAGACCTGTATAATCTCCTAGTCCAACATCCTATTCAAAGGTTCTTCAATTATGATAATTTCACAGCCTCTTCCAGGCTGGAGACTTCAGAGTGTCTCTGGACAGTTGCTGTGTTTGACAACTCTCACAGTAAGGATTTTTATTCTTTTATCTAGTAAAAGTTACCCTTGCTGCAACCTGTGAGTATTGCCTCTTGTCTCTTCACTGTGCACTTCTGAAATGAGCCTGATCCAGCTTCTCCACAACTCTCCTTTGGGCAGTGGAAGGCTGAAAATTGATCCCTCCTATCCTGCACTCCAGCCCACTCATTGAAAGGATTATAGTGCACCATGACAGTGTTGATAAAATGAAGAAAAGTTTAGCCATATATTCATTATTTACCGTGAAATCCTAATTTCTGACTTAGACAGTGTTGTTTTACCAAAATGTTGATACTTAGCCGGACCCTGGTTATTTGTTCTAAAATTAAAGGGAAAAAACTGATACTTACGCTGAGAGCAGTCACTACCAATCCAGCCAGGGTAACACTGACAGGATCTGTCAATAGGATTACAAGTTCCATTATTGGTGCAGGTGCATATTCCAATGCAGTTCTTGCCAAATCTGCCACTGGGACATACTGAGAAGACATTGTCGGAATTAGAACTCCTTAGCAATCAGAACAAGATTTTATTTTCTTTATTTCAAGAGAAAGCAACTAATATTTGGATCAAGAAATGTATTGCTTAGTATAACATTAAAGTGAGGCATTATAAATGCTGGTAAGCACAATATCCATACTTACTATACAAATAATACAATTAAGAGTACAGTGGGTTTCACACTTTATGAAATGTCTTTATTACATGTTGTACCTTCATTACAGAGGGCTCCTGTAAATCCAGGCAGGCAGTCACACAAGCCAGTGATGTGGTGGCAGGGACCACTGCTATGCACACACTGGGGGCAAGTCTGGCTACAGCGGTGTCCGTAAAACCCAGGGGAGCAAACTGGAACCAGAGAGAACAAATTGACATTGACTTCCTTGCTTTCCATACAACCATGAACCGTAGGGCACTTGTTCCTGACTTGGAATTAGCTCTGCTTTCTAAATACACAGGAGTTGCAATGGTGGTGGTTATTATTTGTACAGTTCAATAATTTACAATCACAAAAGGAGATTTGCTCGTTTTCCTCAAGGGTTTACTATATTCTGGTTAATAATGACTTAGTCAACATTCTGTTACATGTCAGGCCACACTGTGATTGGATAATGTTTGAAATGTATATATACTTTATTATTATACATATTTGGCCAATCGTGGATGTGTTTTAAAGCATATTTGAAGACAAGTAATTTAAAATAACAGAGAATAGTTTTTCTCTAGATGAGTAAGGTCATCTTAGATCTTGACTTCTTATGTGCTTCCTAACATGGAAACTAACTTACCCGCTACTTCACTAGGTAAAAAATACAAATGTTTTCCAGTCAACCTTTCTTTCAGATATTCACTGTACTCATTACATGGTACAGAGTCACCTAACTTTTAGAGAGCCTGAGACCAGAAATACAAAGTCTACCAGTTAATTCTGATACTAAAAGCACAAGTTTCTTAAAAAACAAAACAACAAAAAAATCAACCAACCAACCAATAAACCACCAAAAAAACCCCAAAACCAAAAAAACCCCGCCCCAAACAAAAACAGGGGGGAAAAATGGGCTGTTACATAAAATCTCCTTCTTTGTAGCTCTAATCCCTTTTGGCATTCATTTCCTGATAAATGTAAAGTATTAGGTAATACATCAAGAGAAATACCTGCACAGCTGCAATTAGCACTGACAAAAGGAACTTGGAATCTTTTCAATATTTTAATTTCATCCAAGTTTCAGTGTTTTAATTATACACTTGATACAAATTATATGGCCAGATCTCTCTACAGAGGTTAACTTTTCCAAGTGAAACAATGCCAAAAGGTCTTCCTGTTTACTGAAAAGGCACTTTCTGAGTTGGATCCAAATTATTCGTATGACCTTTATCTTCCCAGACTGTGCATCAGAGAGGGTCTCTGAGAGGCACTAGACTGGAAGCTTCTCATCCAGATTATAAGCACAGTTCCTAAACACAAGGGAACGTTTTTACATGTAGTGCTACACTGAGTCTGCTTTTGGATTAACTGATTAACTGCAGCGCCTTTAGAGATTAGACAGTGAGAATAATTACTGTGCATAGTTAGAAGTGCTCAAGGAATACTAATGCCACCCTAATGTGGGGTTTAGTAGTGCCATAGGCAATCACATCCTTCAGCCTGAGATTTTGCCATTCCTGGACTGTTAGGATTGACCCTCCTCCGGTTCTCCTTCTAACATATCAGTGACCATTTCATGTTGTCTCCTGCCTTTTCAGCCTCTTTTGGAAGACCCAGGAGCATCTCTGCTTAGCCTCACTCCACCTACTTCTTGAGTCTGTTTCTGGGAGACCTACTCTGAAAATGAGGCTACCCCCAATTCCAGGAGACACACATTTCTCTTCCCTGAACACCCTTCCCTCACAGCTTCAATGATTCAAACTAAAGGCAAACTGCTGGAAAACTGTGACAAATCTTGTTGGGAGGGTAGACTTATTATTTACCTCCTTGATTCTAGCACGATTTTCCTTAGTTTATCTGTATCTCTATTCTTGTAATTTGAATTTTAAATTTTTCAAAAGGAACCATGGGTACATTTGATATCCTGTTCTCACTCTGAGGCCTGATGCCACTGCTGATTCTTACAAAGTAAACGTTTAAAAAAAAAGCAATAACTAAGCCAATAATTCCTACCAAACTCAATGGGGAGGTTTTTAAGTTTCTGAAACCCATGTATGTTCTATTTACCTAACAAAATACACATTACAAACTTAACAATCATCAAGTACATTTGGGAATGTTTACCCTTAGAATGGAGTCCCCTACTAAATTTCTTAGAAAGTCATGTTCATAACAATGCCACAGCACAGATAGTGAATAAAAGTAAAGTTGTACCATAACAAGAAGAGCACTACTGCTTTGTTCATTTAAGATAACACTTTTTTTCTGCGTATTCATATATTTTGAGGAAATGCCCCATCAGGGAGTGTTTAATAGTACTTTCATACTACAATTAACAAAGCATTGTTGTGTTATATGATATGTATTCCAAGTAAGAGAAGGAGAAACAGAGATTTTACAACAATAATTTTGTTCTTACTTCTCTGACAAGTGGTGCCTCTGTATCCTGGTGCACACTCACAGATTCCATCATCTGGAGAGCAAGATGCTCCATTTTTGCAGTAACAAGGCAGGGAGCAATTTGGACCCCACTGTCCCTCAGCACACACACTGTCACAGTGAATGCCTGAAAACATAAATAAAACATTTGTGAAGAACTCTCATGCATAGTAAGGTTAAACCTGTGGTCCTCAGTGGACTGATTTTCAAAACACAGCTCACATAACCTGTTTTTGAAAATACCAGTAACATCAGGAAAATAGAACACAGTAAACATGCATCCCTGTTCCTGTCTTCCCCCAGAACAGTGAATTTCATATTCTAGTTTGGATGAGATGTACATAATGGCTTTTGCTTCCTCCATAATGGCCATTTCAAAACAGCAAACCCTTATTTTCAAATTTTATGTTTGGGAAACACATGACAAAAGGTATATAGAAACTCTTCCTTCTGAGCATAAGAATTCTTTGGGTCTGACATAATTTTGTATAATAATGGTGTACAGGACACTGAATGATTTCTAATTAGGGGTGAGCTGATTACTGCTCAGCTTCATACCGCATGGAAAAATGTAGCACACACAAAGGGCTTCCAAACACACCACATGAGCATTCCGAAATGCTTAGTTGCAACAGTGTTATAGATGCTAGTCAGTCAGTGCTTTGTTTAGCTGCTTTTGATATAAAATTGATTGTAAAATGGCTACAACCTGAATCCCTACATTTAAACCATAGTACAAACCACTCATTATAATCACCCAATTACGGTCTCTTTAATGTTAGATTTTTTTTATTGTTTGGTTTTTCGTTTGTGGCTTTTTTTGCAATGCAGAAACATTAAATATAATTTTCTGGCTTTTTAAAAAGCACTCTGCATGTTAAATGCCAGCAGGCACCACTGTGGAACTCAGACTGTATTGTGTCTACAGCACTTTTCATTAACAATTAAGTATTACTGTAATGCCTCTACTGAATGAACCCTCAGCTAAAGGAAAAATGGACTGAATCCAACCAGAACGATGTCTTGCTTTGTAAGTATTTCCAGCAAAATATGCCACAGGTTCAATGCCTTCCCAAGTCCTAAAAAAAACCCAAACCAGTTTTACATGTGGCAAGAAAAAAAATCTTTGAACAGCAAAACCTACAAAATCTCATTTTTAACGATCCTGAAAAATAATTACATGGTTTACTGATAGATCAGACTCAGACGTGATTCCTTAACACCCCCAGCATCTGCCTTGCAAAGCTGTATGTAACCTCTAATTAGAGGAAGCTTGGAACTCCAGATTCTGGAACTGTTTCTCTGCAAGACAATGGACAGACTGAAGAATCAAATATGTGGCTCACTAATGCCAGCAAGAGAGAAAACACCTGACTTTTAAAATCCAGATATTGACCAGCAGCAGTTACTACACAGGCCACCTAAAAGCCCTGACTGTGCAATGATCATTAGTTACTACTGACCTAAAACAAATCTATTGTCAAAAAATAAAAGACTGCTTATATCACTCCTCTTTCATTTTTCCATGCACAGGCATTCTCCTGTCTCCATCTACATTTGAGAGGCAGTGTGGACTTGCTTCTCAGTAGTCTGGGTCAACTTTTTCATTAACTCCCCATTTGTGAATAAATGATGGACATAAGAGAGTGGTTTGATTTTGGATTTTGAGAGATGCTGGTGCACATGAGCAGAATGAGATCACAGCTTCTTTTTTTTTTTTTTTTTTTTTTTTTTTTTTTTTTTTTTTTTTTTTTTTTTTTCTGAAACAAGACCACTTCTTTCAGCTGCATAAAATTGCTTTGCTTGGGGTTCCCAAATTTGAGAATTCGGGTCTCCAAGTCTGTGAAGCATAAGCAGACACATGTAGAGCATTTCACAACTGAGCCTGGCACTCTGTCCACGTGAGTGTTATGTGTCATATCATACACAGCTTCACTCAGTGAACCCTGCTAAAGAAAAGACATTTTTCACAGCCTTAAGGGGTTTCACTGCTGTTCAGTATATAATGGTCACTATTAACAAGCCAGCAGTTGCCAAGAGTTACCACACTGCATTATCTGAGATTATGTAGACCAGTGACATACAATAATACCAGGCTCAATTAGGCTGCCTTGATCTGTGCACAGAGGATGCTTTATGACAGTGTGGTGTCAAAGGGTGATACTGGGCACACTGGAACAGAAAAGACAATGGGTCTCATGCTGCAGAGAGCCACGATACTTGAAAGAGCCAGCAACTACTACTGAAAATGAAAAAAGGAAAAAGCTCCTTCAGTACACACCGGGAAAAATTATCCATTAGGGAAACTGAAAAAAAGACTACATTTTCTTTCCCATTTCCACTTCTTATGAGGTGAAGAATGATATCCTTCTACTTAGCTAATAAAAAGTGTATATTAAATATCACAGAATAATAATTATGACAATATAAGATACTGAAAGTGTGCTGATTACTGCTGTTTCACTGTAAGAATTTTATTATATTCATTATTGATCAGAAGCAAAATCAGTTGCACTCCTGTGAGTGTCAAGAATGAATGCAGCAAAGCAGAGATCATTTAGTGATTTACTGCATATCTACTTGTAAAAATAGTTTTAAATCTCACTGTTATTAAGTTCACAAGGCACTTAAAAATAGGAAATTGAGTTTCACATCTTAATAGCTGTAAAAATCAAGTATGTCCATTTTTGAGAAAGAACAGGTTAGAAATATTAAAAGGATGAAAAAAACTTTAAAAAAATTAATTTCCAGAGTGATGCTTTATATGAAGTTTCAGCAAAGAAATCTGTGCTTTTATTGAAAAGCTAGAAATTATTGAGGAAAAAGAAGCATTTTTACAGGAACTTACAAAGCAACAGTAAACGTATCTTTTACAACATGGTATCAACTGGCTTATGATTGCCACAATTTCAAGCAAGTATTAATCTTTTATGTGATAAAATTGGTTTTTATTAAATTTTCATGTTGGTTTTGATACTGATAAGGATAACTGCGAGAAAATGTTTTTGCCAGAGCTATGGACAAAGAGCTCTTTGATGGCCTTCACAAGTTGCTAGGCAATGGCTGAATGGTCATGATAAACTTCAGCTAAGCTGCTCTAAAGAAATGCTCGTGCATTTAATGCCCAGTGCTTTATGCTGGGGGCCTCACATCTAAATCAGCATTCTCCCAACATTCGTAATTGCATGAATGAAGTAAAGAATTCTTTAGGGATACAAGTGTTTCTGCCCATGCTAGCAGAGTATTTCCATACTCCCAATGCTGTGTTTTGAAGTTGAGACTCAATGATTCTTGCAAGTCAGATCAACAGAGAGCTAATTTGTTTTAGCACCTGAAGGGGGAAAAAAAATCTACCAATTATTTCTTACTATCTTCCCAGGCAAATTTATTATTGGACTAAATGCTGTTTTCCAGCTTGTTATGTTTCTGTTAGTCTGATAAAAGGTTATCCAAGCTTTAAAAAGAATTCTTTTTCATAAAGAAAATGAATTTGCTATACAATTTATCTTCACAACACGTGGAACTTTCCAGTATAGCTCCGAAGAATTAAAGCCTGTTTGTATATTGGTGTATTTGCCATATGTCAGGGTGAAATTAGATATATAACAGCCTAAACAAGAAAAGGAACAGGCCTTCAAAGGCTGGGGAACTCTTGGTGTCATTAAAGCTAATGACACTTTTCAATTATGGCCCAAGAGCTCATATTTGAGAGGAATGAACACTTAGATCACTTCTGTTCAAGGACTTCCCTACTACTCTGTCAAATGATGGATGAGTAGCCCAAGGAAAAGGAACTGGTGAAAAACATCACAAGCACTATTTAGAAGTAACCTAATTGTCTTTGAAGGAGAGAGGTATCTCGCTCCCTAGCTGAGAATAGCCAGAAGAATAAATAAAGTGTCTCAAATTAAGGAGCGAATGAAAGGATTTTTTCTAGAAGTTTGGTTGTCAGCTGCTGCTTCACTGTGGCAGCCGGAGAGATTCTGCCTGCGAGTTTTGGTAGGAAGCCAGCTACAAAAGATTGTCAACAAAAACATCTGAGTTTGGAGGCAAACATCAGTATCTGCAAATTTTAGTGGTTGAATAATTTTTGAGGTATCCCTAGTATCTTTCTGAAGGGCATACTCTTGCTGTTATCCACTCCAGAGGTGCTCTTCTTTTCAACTACAAATCTTTAGGTAGATACAAGGAAATAATACTTGCCCTTTTTTTAACTACTTGATAGTTAGAAAACAAACATACTTAATCACCAATTTAAAGCTCTTTTTTCTGAAAGAGTATTTCTTCCACATAAAGATCCACCACAACACAGAGACAACAGAGGTGCAGACACAGTGAAGTCCAGATGTAGGGTGGGCCAAACTTCTTACTGGAGAATTCCTCTCCTGAAGTTTGGAAAGTAAATATGCCATTTATCATGACACAGTGCCCACGTATGATTTCATTTTGTGGCACACTGAGCATCCATCCCAATGGGACCTTGTGCTTCTGGAGACCAGGGGCAGGTGGTCAAAGTGGTGGAAAAACCACATTCTTGCAAGAGGGCCTCAGCGCTGGGGTACCAGCACTATGGATGTCGTTCCAGCAGCACCGTGTTTTTTGGCCTAAAGGTGAGGAAGACCCATGATAGAACTCTTTTATGTCTTTTTTCTTCTTTTTAGGAGGGGAAAAAGTGTAAATACTTTGAAAGCTGGGAGAGCTGTAGCTTGCACTTCTCAGCAGACCTGGTGATTTGCATCAGTGTCAGATGACAGAGACCTCCCTGTTATAATCCCACAACAAATGTGCCTCTTAGAAATAATGTCAGAAGCACATGGAAGGACACAGAAACAGCACATCTGGTGACAGACGGTCTGACTAACGTCAGCAGGTGTCCAGCACAGAAAAAGTCACCAACACCCCATCTGCATGTGGATGAATGGTAAAATGTAGGCTGGTATTACTGCATCTGTCTTTTCCATAAACCAATGCTATTGTTTTGGTACAGATAATAGACTAGTGGTATTTCACAATCCCTGGCATCAGATAACCTTTAAATCGATTTTAAAAATAACAAATGTACCACTATTACATGACATTTCTTCTCAAGTGGGAAGGTGTGGCAGAACTGCACCCAAGAAAGCACAACAGTGATGTGTCATCAGTAACACCCACATTATTGTAATTGTAATTGCAGTAGTAAACAGTCTGGAGAAAAAAAGCCCTTTTGCCATTTTAATTAATTTAATTATCTTTAATTGATTTTAATTAACTAATGCTTTAATGTGAACTGTCAGTTTGCAAGAATACAAATTCTTAAATCTTTCAGGCAATTTGGGAAAAATGTGTTTTGAAAACTGCTTGCAGAACAGGTAAGATTAAGAGATGAAACTTAAGTTACCATGGTGCCTGTTGGTTTGCTTTCTCCTTGACAGAAGTGGTAGATGTAGCTTTTTAATGGACTTTAACTTCAAATTTTGGTATAAATTATTAGGAAAATTATCATTATATATTGAGGGATTATATTTTCTATCTGTTTCTTCTGCTTTCTGTTTTAATGGTTCTTACTCCTTTCTTTCCACTGTCTCACTATTGCACTCCCTCCAAATGAAAAAAAAGTTATTTATAAGATACAGTGAAAATGTCAAGGGATGAGAGCGTTTGGGTCGGACATCCTCCTCTGTGTGGGTGGATGTTTCTCATTTGTGCCATCCTGTCATGTGGCTCCTGGAACGTGATGGAATGGTCAGACTGCCAGGAAAAAGAAATCACCCTTAACTCTTACTTTTCTAAGCAGAATTAAAGCTGCTGTGCAGGGAAAACTTAATGCAAACTACAGAGAGAATAAGATTTATTACAGTAGCCCTAGAAAATAAGTCATTTTTGTTTAGGATGAAAAACCTAAGTATCCTCCTAGGCAACAGAACCTGCATTAAAACTATAAACCCTAAATAAAAACAAAGACCTAATTAAAGCCAATTTTAATTATTTATTGAGGTTTTTAACAGCTGATATCAATGCAATAGTCAAAACCTTTTGTTCCTCAGTAGAACCTAAGTAGCAAAAGAAAATCAATAGGCATGTTCAAAATAAATAAAAAAAAAAAAAACAAACTACTTAAAAAGACTAAACCATGTAATATCTTTTATTGTACCAGTGGTGAGCTGCAGCTGTATCTGGAGCCTGAAGTAAAGCCCCTGTGCCCACATCAGCAGCTCAGAGCTCCCTTACAGCCCAAGGGAGGCCCTCACAACACCAGGCCAGTGATCCACCCTCCTCATGCAGCACAATTCCTGTTCCCCAGTGTTATGGGACAACTGTGTCATCCAGCAAGGGAAAAACCTCCCTTCATTTAGTTCTACAAAGTTATATAAACTATTCCCTCTGACGAAATTCCCTGGGGAAAGTGTAGACAACTGTTCCATTCACAGGGCTGTATTTAAAACATCTTTTTGGAAAGTTTTATTATTTTGATGGCATCAAAACATCTGGGAAAGTTTGCCTTGGATTCATCGACTTATTCATGCTTAAAAAGAAAAAAATACAAGTTCACATTTTTAAGCTTCTTCAAATGTATTCATTTTTTAAATACTACCTTCCCAATGGTTTTTAAAAGACTAAATCCTTCATTTGGGTTAGATAAGCATTACACCTCTCCAAAATCTGGTTCTCCCTCTCTTTTGTTTGCTTGGTTTGGTTTAGTTTTTTTTGTAGGGAATACTACCCATCCAAAATTAGTATGTCTGATGCTCAGGAAAAAATCTAAGCTACTCTAACATAATTTTTGCATTTTAGAAACTTCCTGTATTTTCCACACATCCCCCATCTGCTTCTCCACCTGTTATGCATAGAAATATATGTACAACCTCCCTTATTAATCCTACAATCTACAGCTATTTCTGCAATTCAACATTACAGTACAGCTATTTGAGAACCCCTTCCTAAAACATTCTCTCCTTTTCTTTATTCATTCTAAGTATCTACACAAAGACCAGACTCCTTGTGTGTATTGCTCTGACACGTGAAGTGTGGGAGGAGGATTTTTGCAGACACTGAGTATAAAGCGAAATATGCCATTTATGTTATAAAGTATGTCTAGACATCATCAACATGTCAAAACTAGTCTGTCACACATGGTGTTCTGATGACATCATCAGAATGGAGACTCAATTTTTATCAATAATTACACTTGAAGTCTCTTTCTAGTGAAGTCTTTTTCCTTTGTAAACATGAAGATGAAATAAGATTTCACTAAAGGTAAAAATACTCCTGGGTTAGTTAAAGCACGCTGGCTAAGTAATTTTTATTACCTGTTGTAAAATATGGCTACTTTTTTGGCATGGCCTTTTAAAACAACCTGAATCCTTTCATTACATACCTATCGTCTCTGGTGATTTGTCTCCATTTTAAAAACTCACAGGATTTACTTTAAGCTGCACATCTGGAACTCGTGAACAGCTTTAACAGCCTAAACCATGATCAAGATCATCAACATGTTTTTACTGTGGGTATTCTTTGTTTAATATCTTTACTAATTTATGAAATCATATTTTGAGCATTTGAGATTCAAATGTAAGTTTGCAGAAATGTGTCCAAACGCACATGCAATTATCTGAAACTACATGAAAGTAAGGACATCAACATCACAACAAAATAAACACAATGTAGTGTCACACAAAATAGCAACAGATGGCATAAGGCTAATAGTATTTTTTCATAGTTCACTCAGTTAACTTCTACTATTTTTTGCACTCCTGTGGTAGTTATTTCCCTGAGATGTCTGAGTAGCTGATGTTAAGTCACACTGGAGCTTGTGGGAAGAAAATAAAACCAACAAAGCCCTGTCTCAGTGAGGTGAGTGCTGGCTCTGAAAGTCTCTCATGTTGAAAAGGGTGAGACACAATGGTGAGAGAGACCTTCTCAAAGAACCAATATACAGAAGAAATGCACAAATGATAGATGGGTTTGGTCTTCCAAAGCAAAGCAGGAGCCCTTCCTGCCCATGCCTATATCCCCTACAGATTTCCACTTCCCACCCCCAGTAATCACAAAAGTCACGTTCATCTGAACAGAAAGTACTAAAAACGGCAGGTAAGCTGTAATCAAGTACAACTAATCAACCTGAACTATAGACACGCGCTTCAAACAAGATGCTTGTGATCCATCTACAGAGCTAGGAAAAAAAGAGTATAAAAATCAAGATTTGGAAAAAAACCCAGTAACTAAGACTGTATCTATCTGAGGAAATCATAAGCTCACCTCCACCTACTTTGTCTGAAAGCACCAGAGAAAAAAGAAAACAATTATATGATGAACCTGCAAGTCAATTAGGAAAAATATTAAAAGAGTGGACACTAAATAATATTAATATATATCTGAAAACACAAATAAATAAATAAAAATCCTCTCTTTTCACAGCACTCACGTACTTTGTTCATTTAAGGTGTGTTTTTCATGCTGATTCCTCATTATAAAATGGAAAGAGGACATACAAACAGGGGACATGACACCCGACTCCTGCAACACCACAGCATCACAGTGAGACACCAAAGCTCTAGAACATTTCAACAGGGGCAAGCTTATAGTGTCAATTAAGCCCTACTGAAGATCACAGAGTTTTCCCAACCTTAGAGCTTAGAAATCCATTTGAGAACTAAAACTACCTCCTAGGGATAAAGGAAACATTTCATGATACATGCCCTCCTGCACAGTTTCATCATGTTTTCAAAAAATCTTGCTTTCCACAAAAAAGAGAGTGCAACAACCGTGTCAAATATAAATTACAGTGAATAACTAGATATAGATGGTTCTTAAAACCACAATGTAAAAAACTTAATGAGAAAATATTCATACAGAACAAAATATGCGCAGAGAAAACTTCATGTTTTCAAAAGTTTGAGGAACTGAAATGGCAACATGGTTTCTGCAGTATTTATCCTCTTTTTGGCTGACTGAAAGCTGGATGTGATGCTTTACCCCAAAGCTCAAAGCACAACCTGGAATATTTACAGTTATTTGCCACTTTCATAAGGAATCACACTGTGGAAGCACCCAAGTTTTAAGATTTCCCTTTCTATTTTCAGTTTTCTGTGGATCCCACACCCAACAAAATTTCCACATGTGTGAATCACAGGAGGGACACAGCAGCCACAGAACTGTCACTTTTCCCCTCCCAATCCCACATACTCCTCCTTTACCCCCAAACCCACAGAGAAGACCAAATTCCACCAGAGTGGAAACTCTCCCTGTCCTCAGGGGTGTGTTTAGTACCTGACCATCCCGGGAGGCAGCGACAGTACCCGGTGGTGGGGTGACACCCATCTGCGTGGCTGCAGTCGCAGCGCTCAGCACAATCTATGCCATACGTGCCATCCTGTGACAACAGAAAAAGAACAACCCAGAAATTTCCAGTCAGTCCTGCCTTGAAAACCAACGACAGATCTTTCCTGAATCCATAATCTGTTCTTAATATAAAATGCTTCTGGCTTTTTGGAACATTTTAGCATCCTACATTTTTGTTCTTTCATTTAAGAGGGGAAGATAAAGAATGAATGATATTCTCTTCAAAAATCCCAGACTAAAGCAATTCAGCCTCCTTTCTGCCTCAGACCCTGAGCTCTCTACCTATTGGTCAAAAAGGATACCACATAAAGGCACAATTATTTTAAAAAGGAGTAGTAAAACCTTAGATTACAATATATATTTAGTGTAAGGTTCATTGCATAAATAATGCAAACTGTATCACTTTCTTTTGATTAAAAATCTTTCTGCACTACAAGATATACTATACTAAAAAGAGATACTCTGGTTGTGGGGCATTTTTTGAACCAATAAGAGAGATTAAAGTTACAAACTGAACACCCCTTTTGGTGCATTCTGCTGTGTCAAAAGCACAGCTGATTTTCAAGGGACTACATCTAAACATTTGAATTTGCCTTTTCTGCTTCTTCTGCAGAAGCTGGCACACGCATTTGTGGGTAATTTAATACAAAATCAATCTGAGAAACTGAAAGGAGCAGAATCTTTAATACTGCATTCTCAAAACAAAGTCAAAGTACAACAGTAAATTGATCTTGAAGAAAAAGTGTCAAAACCAAATTAAAAAAACATGGAAAAAAGCCAGTATAATTTATGGTGAAGCTTCAGGTTTGCCCACAACAAAGGCAAAAAAGGAAAAGAAACATGTCAGGTTTAAAAATGAATCATTTAAATTCAAAGCTAAAAATTGGTCTCAGCCACATTAAAATCTGAATAAAATCTATAACAAAATTCCTCTGCTGTTCTTTGATGTTCCTGCATATGTTTCAACTAAGTGCCACAGGATTCAGCTATTCAATTCCCAGTCTTTCAAGTCTGAAGTTGAACAAAATCTTATGTTACTTCAGCGTAAGAAGCCTTTTGCTCATCTCAACAGTACATTTTTATATACAGAAAAAGAAAAGATTACACATTTTCTTTGCATATAATCAGATTTGGAATGAAAGGAAATCCTCAAATATGTTGTTGAAAAGCAGTATATTTAGCCTGCTATGTCCTTGGACTGAAGTCCAAACTTCAGTGATATCTTGAGTAACTATCTGGGGAGTAAAATTAATTTTCTGAAGTTATTTAAACAAATTTAAATTCATTGATTTAAATAATGTCTCTGCTCTGATAAGAAAAACATTTCAGACAACAGTGGATGTATTTGAATTAGTTTTCTTTTTATTCTCCTGCTCTGGAATCTTGAAGCAGAATATGCACTTGAAATGTGTAAATGCTTATGGACATTGTTTGACATAGATAGAGGGGCAAGCTAAATTATCTGATATAGAAATGCTTTTAAGCATTATTTGACTAACTTTGGCATAATAATGCAACTGCTATGAAACAATATGTGTCTTTTTTAAATGTCAGTTTTAGAAGAGCTAATGGAGCTTGGGAGATATCATCATCCTTCAGAATCAGACACGAAGTGATAAACAAAGCTGTTTTAGAAAAGAGAAAAATTAAGTCTTTTGATGGAGATGCATTGTTGGAAACACTGCATGAACGTGCACAGGTGGTACTCTAATCAGTTTTCCAGAACATATTCAATTTTGTTTTCCACTTTACTCACTAAGTCAGTGTGTGCTATGCTTCATCTTAAAACCAAAAGCAAAGCCCCAAAAATCACTTCTGAGGATTCTGAGGGTACAAATTTTCATTCAAGACAGAGGTGTGGTTTCCATCTTACACTCTATTTCAGCTATTCCCATCATGTTATTGCTCAGCAGAGCTTGTCCAAACTGAAAGAAGCTTCAATGTGATATGGGAGGGAATTAAAAAGATGTGTGTTCAGTTCATGTGGCTCCTTTACAATTGTACTAAACCAACAACCTGCTGTGCAGATAGTATTGCAAAAGTGAGCAAATGACAAGGGAGGGGAAAAGGAGAGCAGAGAGAAGTTTATTTTAAAAACTAATTTTGTCAAAAATTTCCTGGAAAACTGAAGTCCATCATTAAAAACAACTGACTCAGGAAAACCCCCTTTTTCATAATTTTTTTTTGGGTGCATGAAATGTAATTGAAATCAAACAGTTATACAGTAAAACCAATGTGTTTAAAATTTTTTGAAATTATACGTTTTCATGGCTTCCACAAACTACGAAGTGGAACAGAAGTGATAAGGAGTTTGCCTTTGTCCTCACAATGATTTCTAATATTGCAGATATTTCTAATATCTCAGAGTCTGGGAGAGAGTAGAAATCAGAGCCCCAGTAGAAAGGCACCCATCATGGAACTGTCATGGAACTGTCTGACTGAGAGGCAATCAAAGTTCTTTATTCATGCTGTAACTAGACATAAGAAAATGTAATTAGAAATATGTTATTTGACGTGGAATATATTTTTTGTTCTTTTGTCTTGTAATTTTTACTTAAACTAGTTGAACAGAAGCAATTTGATAGCATTTGATGCTGATAGAGGGAAAAATTTGGTTCTTTGTTTTTCAACCAATTCCAAAGGAGCTAGTGAAAAGTTTGCGTTCCAATTTTAAAGTGTTGAAAGCAGAAAAGGTGTTCATCAATGCAACTTCATTTTGTGTGGCCATTTTTTTGTGTTCTTTGGTGTATTCTGCAGCATGGCTCTTCCAGAAGAATTGTTGGTGTATGTCCCTGATCCCACACGCATTCATATGTGCTCCCTAGGGACATACCCCCAAAGAATGATAGAAGGCCTACCCTACCCAAAGTTATCCTACAGGGCAAAATTCGGTGATATTATTTAACTACCTGGCAAGGGAGTTCACATTTTTCTCCTCTCCAGCCCGGGGCACAGGTACAAGTTCCATCCAGAGCATTGCAAGCCCCTCCATTAAGACACTGGCAGGTTAAGTTACAGCCAAGTCCCCATGTACCACTGGGACAGTTTACTGAGCAATCTACACCATGCCAACCTGCCAAAAAAAAAAATTACAGTCACAAATTATTCAGGTTTTCCCCCTTTCCTCTCAGAATGTTTCCCTCTGCCTGCCATGGGGCATCTCTCTGAGATGGGCAGTACTGTGATAACATTCACTACAAGGTGGTATCAGCAGTTTTGGCTCAGGACTTGTCCAGGTTTGGACAAAGGTGTTCAAGGGCACCTTGTAACATCTGTGCACAGCATATGTTTGCAGATGGGTGCCAACATACAAAAGCAATTGATGGAAGATCTGGAATAGAGATAAAGACACCTTGAAATTTCACTGAGAAACACTAAACTACACTGAGAATAGCCTGAACATAATTAGGAATATTTTCCCCAGACTTAAGCTGCCGCTTTCATAATTGTTCCACAAGTGTTCAATACAGAGAGTTCTGCGATATGGTTTTAACAGAAATCTTAAATAAAGACAAACTATAAAAGAACTGCATAAATTGGATTTCTCCAAGATACACAGAAGTCCTTTCAGATGATTTCTGTACTTCTCTCCAAATACAAAAAAAAAATGTGATGAAAAAAGAGTCTAAAATGTAGGAGTCACCACTGATTATGCCTGATAGCAACAATTCACACTAGATGAAATGTGAATAGATTTTTTAAAATGTGATCATCCATTGGATACAAGAGAAACAGTGTGAGGCAGTCATATGTTATGAGCTACAGTCATACAGGCCAAGTTTCTAGTTTTGTATTGTTTACAGTAAGTGAAGGGAAAAATTATTCTGCACTGAACCTAATCAATAGGCTATGCAAAACACATGCACTGAAAACAGGCTGCTTTGTGCTTCATTGATAACTTCAAATTTAGGGGTCACTTTAGGAAAAAATGTTACACTATACCAGCTAGAAAACTGAGACACTTTCTCTCAAACTTCTTTCCAAGATTTATAAATTTCTTTTGTTTACATGACAAGTATCAAGGTTTAGTTTAATTTCACTTTTGCTGTTTTTTCACCATACTGTGACTAAAACTGCATGATGCACAAGAAGACAGGATTACATCTCTAAAGGAATGGGTTTTCTCCTCACGACCTGGCTTTTTTGCAGTAGCTGCTTTAAATTAAATTAGGGTTAAATTAGCTCCACTGTCTGTGGCAAGAGTAGATGCTCTACATTTGCTGCACGACAGATTTAATAGTGTTAGTCCCTGACAAATTTAGTGGCTATTTGTCTAGGTAACTCTCACACTTCTCCACTCTCAAACTTCATCTGCTTTTAGAAAAACGTTTTTAGACAGAAGGGGTCTAAAACATTTACTGGGCATGGGATTTGCTTTGGTGCATTCAAAAGCCTGCCCTCTCTTCTCAGCAATCCAATATCACAGCTGAGGGACACTGGACTTTAAATTCTTCCTCACAGCAGAAGTGAATGAGAAATGTACTCTTTCAGGTCCCTTCCAACCCAAGTCATTCTATGATTCTATGATTCCATATGACTTTGGTTAGGAAGGCTGACATCAGATAAATGGCCCACTCATAGTCCTTCTAGCAGACCACAGTGCTTCTCTCAAAAGATGTTTTCCTTGGTTTTCCCTCCCAGAGCAGCAGAAGCATAAAGTATCTAGTGCTTAGGCCTTCAGGGTGGTCTGCTTTTTATCAAGTTTCCTCTTCTCTACTTCAAAAATTCAATTTAATGTTATGATTATAGAAAAGGAAGATTAATCTGAGGAGACACTTACCTGCTTTGCAGACACAAGAACCATCTACTGGTGAGCAGATGGCTTCATTTTTGCAGTTGCACATGGACGAACAGTTTACTCCATATGTTCCCGGAAGACAAGGACTACCACAAGAAGCGCCCTGAATTATAAAAAAATAAGAGTCTAAAAACTATTTGAGGAGGCTCAGACTATACAACTAATAAAGGATCTAGACTGACAGAAGTGCTACAAAAGCCAGACAGCATACAGCCCAAGCTTGTCTGAGGCTGTCACCAAGTTATCCTGAATTTAAGGGGCAGGGAGCCCTTCATGCTTTTCAAGCCTTTTTAAGTAAGCATTATTTTTCTATGATTTGTTGTGAGAGCTCAGTCCTATAGGTAACATTACTTGGTTAGATCAATGGACAGTGACAAAGAAGCCCTTTATGAAACCAAAACACAGTAAGATAGTAGTTTAATGGAAAATAATTAGTTTTTAAGAACTAATTTGACTGAAGTTTTCAGTTATTACTGTAAAATGTTTTCTATGTTAGAATAGCATCCAAGGCACAGGTAACACCAAATGTGCATAAAAGCTGAAGAATAATCTGTGCTGAACTATAAAAACCAATGTTTTTGTCTGGAGTTTCTGTGGATGGAGCATGAGGAATTGGTGCTACAAGATAATGACTGAAACTATCATTCCTCTCCTTATTTACACCTCAACACCACACCCTCTTATCAACATCCTATAAAACAAATAACATCACTTTCTAAAAATGACTTTATTTCAGTACTCAAAATCGATCCGAAATTTTGCCTTTTCAGGGTCTTACAACACATAAAGTAGTACCTAAATATCCTTACTTCTCTTTTACTGTGGTGGAGAAAGGACACACTGGCCTCTTGAAGAATTTGTCACTTAACCAAAGGCAGTGGAGTTGAAAATGGGGAGTGAAAGTGAGACATTTACCTTAAATCCAGGGGCACAGGTGCATTTCCCAGTCACACTGTCGCAGTCAGCACCATTTTGGCAGCTGCAGATCTGCTGACACGACTCGCCGTAGAATCCCGGGGAACATGTCTCATTGCAGTAGAGCCCAGACCAGCCAGGCTTGCAGGAGCATTCCCCAGACATGGGGTGACAGCTGCCAGGGCGAGATGAGAGGTTAAATAGTTTGGGACTAACCATGACATAAATATTGTTTTCTTTCCAGAGGACAAAACGCTGTTATAGGTAGGTTGCATAAAGGATCTTGCCATGCTCTGCACAGAGGTTTACCTCACAAAGCACAAGGAAAGGTTCTGTGTATTTATATATAAATGCATGACGATTAAGAAATATCATACAACATACAGACATGGGAAGGAACATACAGATATTGGGAGGACATGGGAAGAAAGTAAGACATATCTTTTTTTCTACATCTATTTGAAAAGAAACCTCTCCGAAACTCAGTTTTTACCATAAAGCAGATATCCACAGTTATGAATATTAAGGTGATGAAACCATTAAATTCCAAACAATTTATTAGGTTTGCACACTATCAAGATCATTTTCATAACACTGCACAAACTCAGCAATGTATTGTCTGAGAAATATGACACTCGGAAAAACAGCACATCCAACACAAAATAGTAACTCAGCACCCCATGAGCAGCAAGAATGCTCTTTTCTTTAAACTGTAGGTTGGAAGAGGACAACTGGGCAGAAGTCAGCTATACTGTCAGAGCATGACAGTATAGCTGTCATGACCTTTTGGAGAGTGTCTCCCCTCTCTTGGCCATACCTGGTGGCAGACCAGCTGTCTCTACCTGGAACAGCAGTTTCATTGAAGGGCCAGTCAGGCAGCTGTTGCCTCATAACAAATGGACATCATCAGCTGTGCAAAGATATATATGCTGGAAGAGTGGGCACAATAGGGTGCTCTGTAGCGCTCTGGCAGAAAAAGCATTTGCTTAACTCTCACCAAAGGAAATGCCTTAACATTCAAATCCATTATATTTACAATGGGCAGATTGTTTAAAGATATTTGTCTGCTACTGATTGAAGTTTCTTTAAGTATGCTGGAAAAAAAAAAAAAAAGAAGTGCCTTCCTCCAGACAAATTAAATGATCCATGACAAGAGCCTGATTTTGCAAGACTTGATGACTCCTTGTGTGTGGAGATGCATTTGAAACTGAGTATTTTTCTGACCATTTGCAAGTTTGAAGACGTACCCACTGCACTTTTAAGTGCTACAACATAACAAGAACATTCTTTGAAAAAGTTGCAGAATAACAATATTAGCTGCAATTGCTCTTGGATTTGAGGATTGGTCTTGTAAAAATAAGAGCTTAATATTGCTGAAAATAACCAGCTGACAACATTGCTAATCAAGGAAAGCATTAATTATAAATGTTGGAATATCATCATGCATTCTGCTTTCTATATATTACTGCATACTCTATGACACCATAAACACTTGGAGGTCCTGGAGATATTAAAATACCTTTGACAGTATTAAGCTACTTTACATTAAATTGAGAGGAAAGGTCCTTTCAGATAAATGACAAATGAAGAAATGGCTCAAAACTCATGCTGTTCATACTCAACAGTCCTGATTATTTGTTCAGTTATAAGCATACCTGCCATGAAATAAGTTGAAATGGAACTATTCATATATAAAATACATGCTGAACTGTTGAAGACACAGAAGATGTAGCAAGATAATCTAACATCTCCTACTCCTAACTTTCTGTGGGCCCCCAATTTCCATGTTTCTTATCAGTGGAAGAATATAGAGCAGAGAAAATGAAAAAAATGTTCAATCCACAACTAAATAGTCACCGGGATATGAATTAGACCATATTTATAACATTAATTTAGCATTACTGTCATCTTAAGACATAAAGCCCAGTGTTCACAGAATCATATAATATTCTGAGATGGAAGTGGTATTTGTTGTTGGGTTATTTTCCTCTCAGGGGATGGAGAGACCACACACATGTGGAAGCACTGAGTATGAAGCAGAGGCATTGATATTCTGAGCTCCCTAGTGAGTGTTACCAAGGCCTACTTGCACATGTATTGATTGACACTGAAATTAGTACTCCGTAATTTGTAATTAGATGTAGGAAACTGAACCACTTCTGAAGCTTTTTGATGGGTTCTTGTGCAGTTAGCTTAATTGACAATAAGATTTAAATATTAAGATAGGGAAATAAAGAGATGTTGCCAGTATATCCACTTTTATTCCTGGTCTTTTGTTCACACCTTCTGGAAATGCAACCCTACTCTGTACAGAGACAAAAAAAATACTTGTGGGTAGTTGATATTATATATTTGAAGGACTCAAATGAACTTAGTGATTTTCATAAAATTTATATAGGTGTTTCACTATTACAATATTCACCAAATTCTTCAATATCTTATGCAATATAAAATTTCCAAAAGCTCTTGTACCTGTAAATACAAGTCCATTGGAAAAATGCAAAATTAAAATGCCCTTATCTTTACTTTAAGAACACAACCAAACTACATGAACTAAGCATGTATCACACTATAAAAATGCAATCAACTCTACATATGTATGTCAGAAAAGCATGAGACCAATAAACCCCATTAGTGCTCACGTCATGAATAAATCCTAATTACAGGCTAAACTGTGCCTGTTTAGCTGGTGATACAGAATGACCCCACTCTGCAGGTGTGAAGCAGTGGTGGGAGATTACCAGAAAGAGCTTACAAGAAAAAACACAAAACAAAAAAACCAGGGATATCTCAAATTTACTTGGAGATCAATCTAAAACCAGGGCAAATGCTGTATCACAGGTGTAACATATCCTCTATAAACATTCTAGACAAATATGCTGCTACACTCTGCCTTTTTTACACTTCCTGAATGATCCTTAGGTTTTGCTTGAGTGAAGGCATGACAAAACCCAGCCTAAAAGTGGTTTATGCTAGAAGAGCATTCCTGTACAAAACAAAGTGAAAATGTTGACATACAGACAGGCTCCAGTCCTTTCAAAACATGTAATAGTGAAGAGTATTTGTGAAAAAATCTCCTTGCACAAGAGGGTCATCTGTTTCTGTCCTCTGGGCCTCTCAAACAGATTAAAATCTCTCAAGTATAGCTACTTTTAATGCTTTACAAAGTGTTTAATGAAGGCTGATGGGTTTAATGAAGGATGGGTTTGCCTTCCATACCCAGGAGCTGCCACCAACCAATTGCAGCAGCAAAATCCCTATAAGCCTAGGCAACCCAAAATGCAAATTATGAATTATTGGCAAAGCTGCTTTGATGCAATTTTTTTCAGTCATAAAACAGTAATAAAAAATGTGTACATTTTTGAACTATGCTGTACTATAATGTTTTTGTATCTGTACATGAACAAGCATGTGAAGAAGATGGCTAGACACATACATGCTGGAACTTACATCCACATATTTTACAGCAATATTTTTTAGAGCTAAGCATACTTTTTAAATTAATCCTTAATTCATTTCCATATCTATGAATATTAATAACAGCTCTAAGACTTTAATAACAGCTCCAAGACTTTAATAACAGCTCCTCTTTGAGGATATCTAAACTAGTGATCAGACCCAGATGAAAAAACCTTTATTCAAGGCCCTTAGAACAGAATCACAGACCTACAGACACACAAAGGGTATTTGCAGGAGGAATTCTATCCCTTTTTTGTGCCCTGGGATTACTGGTTACTACATTGCTGCTAAATGGATTAGTGCTATGAAGATTCTTTGGCTGCAGCCAGAGCAAGTAGTCCTTGTGGTAGGCAAGAAAGGGTTGAGAATATTCCCTGATGTGATTAAAGAGTTGTCTCCTCCCTGACTGAGAAATGAAGACAACCAGATACAACTGGCTTCTAAAAAGAATCTGAAAAGCCTCAAGTGTCCCCAGGGAGCTCTGGCTTCTATACCATTACCCACATGCCCTTTTATTCCTATTATTTGATGGTTTTAGTCACTTCCTGACCCAGGGGAAGGAACTTACATATGTAAAATACACTTGTGAAGTAATGAAAATATTTGTTTTTCTCAGAGATCATTATGCTCTTGTGCACCTTCAGGGCTGTTAAGTGGCTTTGGATTTGCCACACAGGGGGGAAAAAATTTCAAAAAAAGACCAGACATATGCTGCAGTTTACTTGTGAACATTTGTGATCTGATTCAACCACAAACTGCCTTCCAGTTGTATAAATGAACGAACAGCTGTGTTGAACATGAATCAGAAGTAATCCCTGTAATACTAGAAATGCTATACAGTGCAATGCATTCCTGTCAAACAAGGCTGCCACAACAGTCTGCAGACAAATTTTCAGGAAAGCAGCTTAACCATAACTCATAATACAGTAGCATTTGGTCTACTGGCATAATTTGAAAGCTAGATGGGTCAGCATTAGGGAGCCATTTATTCTTGAACATGTTGCCCAAATAATTATTGCTTGATTTTACATCAAAACAGCTCTGTATTTTTTTTTTAGATATTTCAGCTAAATGGGAAAAACAGAGCACAAGTACAAAACTGTAAAAGCATATGAATGGAAAGGGAAAGGAATTCAGTTTGTTGACACATAGTTTGTCAACAAAAGGTGTGTTGATCAACTCTGACAATCCACAAAGTAATTTTTCACAGAGGCCTGAGTAGCTGTTTCCACGTATGTGCCTGAGTGACATAACATCACTGCTAACTTCTGACTAAAGGTTTTTATTTTATCTGTGAGGAAAAGTGCATCTTATATCAATGTACAGCAACATACTATGTGACACTCAATAGTTTATGTAAATTCCTTTCACAGCTACTTTCAACAGCAAAATTTTAGATTATGCTCACAAACCTTCTCTAAGGTACTGTTAATAGTAATGCAATGAAGTGAAAGCAAATGCACAATGACCATAGTATTTAACCAGAAGTACTGTTTTGTAACAAGAGAAAGCTGTCCAGAATTGTTCTATAAATATGTTGGGTCCCCTCAACTGACATCTGACATTCCTCCCTCACAGCTGAAACTTTGTCTCCAAATAATCACTTTTTACATTTTCATAACACTATGCTCAAACACTATGAAATCCACAAAGGCACAAGAAACACAAAAAATTAGGACTCATTACTGCCTGAATAAGGAGAAATAGCAAAAGGTAAGCTAATTGGGAAACTATTTTCATTTGATTCCCAAGGACAGATTTTATCTGCTTAGTAGAAAAGTCACTGAAATGACAATAAATGAATTTTTGAAATGCAGATTTACAATTGGTAAGTCTCTGAAACTTTGTATTAAAACAGTCACCTACAGCAATTCTTATACAGAGAGAGAGAGAGGGAGAGAGAGAAATGCCCAGGCTTCTCAAGCCCAACTCAGAACACTATGGAGTGTTCATGGAGGTGATAAATATAGATAAAGGTCACACTTTGTCTTAACGTTTATTTTATGGCTCAGAGACCAAATAATGCCGTGAATATTACGATCAAATATACATGCAAAGACTAAAATTCAGAAGCTCTTCTGGGTTGATATTTTCTTTTTTTGATGTGGCGAGAGAATACCAAATACTATTACAAGTCTTTAGCTTAGTCTTCAATTTCCATGAAAGTACTAGAAAAATCTAGAAATTTTAATTTTCAGATTATATTAGGATTAGAAAAAGACAGCAGGCTAAAGGGTGTAAAGCCTACCTCCAGGTATTGGGCATGTGGCAAGGACACTTTTTATCACACTTGAGACCATAAATTCCCTCAGGGCAAAGCCTTGTTTCACAGTGCTCTCCGGTGTATCCTGGTTCACAGAGACAGGCACCACTAACATGGTAACAGTTCCCACCATTCACACACTTGCAGGTCTCTGCGCAATGCACTCCGTAAGTCCCCACTGGACACTCATCTTGGCATCTGTGGGGGGAAAAAAAAAACAAGAAAAATTTGTTTTGTTTCTCATGAACTACAGCTTTTGGAGGTTTGAGGGAAATATAGTTTATAAGGAATCTCTTATATGGATCAAATACTTTATATAACTTCATATTTAAAAGGGCCCATCTCTGGTTTCCTTTGGTGCTAAGCTAGACAGGCTCAAAAACGTTGGCTCTGCAAATTCCTTTGGAAAAGGCCTCCCTTCTCTGCAACACAGGACACAACATTCATACACAGACCACTGTACTCCACATTCAGGAACCAGAACAAAACCAAACCCTCTTAAGTCAGACCTGAAGTATGAAGGAACTTTTTCATTCATAGAGCTTTAAGAAGATACACAATTTAGTTAACAGACTTAATTCTTTCATGTCTTTCATATGAAAGACATTATTTAACCTAAAGATCAGTCTTATCTTTAGCTGTCCAGCTTTGTAGTCCTTACTACAAGAAAATGTTCAGTACCCTGTTTCCAAAACTTGCAACTCATTAAGTAATGAGTTTCTGGATAGCAATTTCATTCAGAGATGTCTTTTGAGTTTGATGTTTTCAGGTTTATCTTCTCTGTATTTTACAGCTAAATTGTTGTAAATGCCAGTACTACTACAGAATTACTAAATGCATTACTGCATTTAAAATATTTCACTCTATTTATGAGAGCAGACCTCTCAGCTCAACAGGTTCATGCCTCAGAGCCAAGGATGACAACATTTCATAGCTTATGTGTCAAGGAAAATGCCCACTTTTTTCAACATAAGCACCCTATAGAGTCTGAATAATGCTGACACAAACAAAAAGACAAAACAACTAAATCCCAAAGCTTTAGGGCCAGAACATGCCGACATTAACGTCCTTAGATGTGCCGTGAACTTAAGAGGTGGTATCATCTTCTGCAATTTATGTACCTTTAAGTTTTGTCAAGTTACAGACTGTACCAAAATATTACTTGATAATACAGCACATTATTAATGGTTTTATCAGGTAATAACTTGCTCATTTCTCCAGTCTTGTAAAAGAATGTCGTCGGTGTTCTTTTTCTATTTTTCTTATAAACTTGGCTTTTTTTTTTTGGTTTAGTTTTTCATATGATCGATGGTTTATTACATGAGAATTTCAAAGACCATGATACAAGGCACTGTAAAATGTAACAGAACTTAGCAGAGCCCTCTGACTGAAGTAAAAGGGGCATACATGTTTATTTCATGCTTCTGCAGTATTTGTCTCAGCCTGATACTGATAGCCAGAATTTTCACGGCATTCATAACTCTGTCCTGACTGAAGTCAGCAATAAAATCTCTTTTTCTTCTCAAGTATAGCATAATAATAGAGCTAATAATCCTGTTTCAGTACTTCCTAATGAAGTTCAACAAATAAAGCTGTGAAAGAATTTTTTTCAAATGACAATCAGGAATCTCAGTCAAATTAGACTAAATTTAACCTTGCAATATATATTTTTTTATTTAACTGCATCTTCATCAGCTTCTGAAAGACCCTTTTCCATTTTCTGGTGAGGACAGGTATCAATCAAAAAGTCTTAGGCAGAAGGTAGTTTAAACTAGATTCCTTTGTCTTAACTCAGGTCACATGGAAACTGTTACATGCTCTATAAGTCCTCTTTTTCTTGATATATGACCAAATTCCAGGAGTCACCACCACACCAAAATCTCAGACAAACACTGTTGGAGTCACAAACAGAAGTGGAGAATAGCTTAGCACTTTAAAAACCATCTTCTCGCTGCTGGCATGTATGTGCTACCTCAGCCATTGCTCGCACATTTCTTGTAACAGTTCCCTCCCTTGCCAGTTCACTGACACAAAATAAGAACCTGGTCTACAACCTTGCTATTGACCCATTCCTGCCCTTGGAGTATCTTGGAAAACAAAAGAATTGCAAATACAGCCTGTTTGGCAGGGAAAGGAGTTCAGATATGCAAAAGTGATCAAAATGCTGCAGACAGTAAGGCATTTCAGATGATAATCAGATTACAATTACAATAGTAAAAATGTATTACTTTTAGAAACTCCAGGGTATTGCAGTGGATAGAAACTCATATGGATATTCCTTTGATTACCCTGTGGCTTGTCTGTGTTTAAATGCATCTACCACCTTCTGCACTGTATTTTCACACACACAGATATAATTTTGGCATGCAAATGATTCTGGACTAACTCTTTCTCTTCTTCATGAGGTGGGGTTTTTTTCCCCTTATGTCTAGCACAGCACTAACCATGTCCTGTGAAGACTTGTGTGGGAAGTGCATGTGGTTATAATACCCACAATTGTTGTCATAGATCCCCTGGACTAACTCCAGCGATCAAGCTGCTGCTGACTTCAGAAAATTGAGTTGTGTGCTGTTTCAAACACATGCAAGAAAGCAGTTCTTTCATCCCTTTCCACTGCCTTCAAAAATGATGTCTCAATATATTATCTTTCCCATCTACCAAAGCCGATTTTTAATAATCAGAAAATAAATGTTTCATTTCATTTGATTTAAATATTTCAGGAGACAACTCTCCACCTTGCTCATTTTGAAGAGGAATTGAATGAGCCTCTCTTCTTGCTATGACTGCCAGACATCTGCACAAAACCACGAGATTCCCTCCTCACCCCTTCACCACAGCCCAAACTGCACCATTCTGCAACCCACTCCAGTGCAGACCCACAGGAACTGCCAGAGCACAGGCCACAGCAGGAAAATACTGAAAACAAGCAGTTCCTTCACAGAAGGGCTCTTTCACATAGAAATGTTGAACTTGCAACCCAGCATCAGCTGAGTGACACAGCAAACATTTCACAACCAAAATCAACTCTTTTAATCCCATCACAGATACTTTCACTCTTCTTTCTACCAGGTTCTTAACTCTCCCTGTTGTAGCAGAGCCTCTTTCAGGTTCAGCAGCCTGGCAAAAATGAGTTTTCCTTACCTTTCTCCTGTGTAACCTGGGCTGCAGTGGCACTGGCCTGTGGCTGAGTCACAGGTCCCTCCGTTGTGGCACTGGCACTCCTGGGAACAGTTCTTCCCATAACGACCCTCAGGACAAGGCTGACCACAGACCATGCCCTGTGTGTGCAGAAAAGAAATCTTAAGTTTAGATTTGGGATTGCAGCTTGAACAGACAAAGAAGAAAGGATTGTCATGAAGGAAGATCCAGGACATCTTGTGTTACTCGGCCGGTGCTAGTCTTGGAAATACCAGAGTCCTCTCCAGCTTTAAACATGGGGTATGTTCCAGCACTGGAGGAATAATCTTCTAGGATTTCCATTTTGGAAGTAAAAGCTGATGAAAAACACACTCTCTGAGCAACTGTGAAAACACTTACAGATTTAAGACTAATTGATGTCAAGCTCTTCCCAGTTTATTTACCAGGAGCAGTATATATCAAGATACCTGTAATGTCCTCCAGTGTGTAATGGTGTAGGAATCAGTAATTGCTGTAATGCCCCAATTATACTACTTGATGATAAATTGGGGGTTTTTTCTGATGAAAGGAAAAGCTGTTTGTATTCACTTAAAGCAGCATATCCTAAAAGTTTAGGTAGGATGATTGCTCCCTTCAGTGGGGTTTGAATTCTTGCACTGCTTTTTAAATTGTTGGAATTAATAACACCTGGGTATGGAGGTGAACCTCAAATCTTAAGACTTTTAAGAAGCTGTTTCAAATTTATTTACAGGTATTTCATCAGACAAAAGGCATGCAGGTATCTCATCTAACATAAAATACTGCAGAATTTGTACCTGGCTACTTGGAACCTCCCTTACAGGAAAAGCAAAAAAAAGGTTATAGTGACACAACTGTGTTTCATAGAACTGAAAATCCTAAAATTATAAATTATTCTTAAATAATTACTTGGAATGGAAAATTAGTCAAAGGGCTAAGCAGTAATTTATTAGTTAAGACACACACTAGTATAAAATCTCCCTCAGTGCTTCATGTTCTATCTCATTTTTCAGTAGCTGTGTTTCGGCAGATAAAGGGATTCAAAAATTTATGCAAACATCTGTATTCTGTGACCAATAATTTCATTCTTCTAACATGAAATGGAATAAAATGTAAAAATGGCAATAATCCAGGCTAGGTAGTCAGGTGAATAGTGCTACTCAAACTCACAATCAGAGATCCTATTTTATAGCTGTGCTCTCTAGTTGGTCAAAAACAGGTTATCTCAGTATAATATCTCAATTATCACAAGGTAATTAAAAGATCAGTACATGTGAATTTTCACACAAAATGAACATTTAAACAGAAAATATTATTAACAAATAGTCATGATCAATATTATCAGAAAATGTATTTAAAGAATTTATTTGTGCTTTGATTGCCTTCTAAATCCATTATTTGCCAACTCAGAGTTGGCAGCCTGATAGTGGGGAAAGCTACTTGCAGCTCCGAGATCAGGTCTTCTTTCCCTACCCTCTGCTAAAAGAGTAGAAAGTCTAAAGATAATGTCAAAGTTCTGATGTCTCATCTCCTCTCCAGCATTTAGCACAATATCTAAAGGTTCTGCGGTTTTGCCATGCATACTGTACATATGAAAACAAGCAAAAATCCCACTGTTAATATGTACAAATAGTGTCACCTCACTGTAACATAAAATTACATCTAGAAGCTACTGACTTCCAGGCAAGATCTAGTCGATATTGCCTTGTCACAGAACAATTCATGTCTTTTGCTTCCCAGAATCTGATATAGTTAGAGGCAGTGCAGAACTGGAGAACTTTCAGTAACAGATGGTTTTGTAAGCATTTTATTTCAGTCCCTTATGCTAAAATATGTTTCTCATTACTCCTGGCTACAAGCAGACTGCATTTGCTATCCTCATTTGCTAGCCTCTTCTGATGTCACCTGAAGTCTACAAGTATGGAAGTTGTAGGGGGTTGTGTGGGTTTCAGAAGTGTTTTTACCATCCATCCTGGCGGGCAGGAGCACTCCCCAGTGACGTGGTGACAGACGCCTCCGTTCTGGCACGGGCACCTCTCCTCACACTGTGGGCCGTGCTTCCCAGGGGGACAGAGATCCTCACAGCTGCGGAGAGTTTGGAGTGATGGGAGAGTTTGGAAGGGGTGGTGGACAACAAAGACAACCATTACTTCAGCACACGCTCCAGTCTGTCTTTATTTTTAACCTTATCATTAAATTTCCCAGCAGAAAGTGTGAAGGAGAAAGCAGCACAACACCAAGATACATACACTGAAATACTGTACAGCACCCATGCAACAAATCTAAGGAGCAATCTAGGAATTGTTTCTTTTTAAGCTACTTCTTTATACACAGTTTGGCATTCATTCATCATTACTGACAGAAGTTCAAGATCTGTTCTGGAATGACAAAACTAAATAACTCCATGTTTCAATATAACTCTCTACAACTGCCTGAAAGGAGGTTGTAGCCAGGTAGGTATCTGTCTCTTCTCTCAGGCAACCAGCAGTAGGACAAGACAGCACAGTTTTAAGCTGTGCCAGGGGAGACTTTTTGGACATTAGGAAGAAGTTCTTTACAGAAGGAGTGGTTGGGTATTGCAATGGGCTGCCCAGAGTGGTAGTGGAGTCACCACCCATGAAGGTGTTTAAGAAAAGACTGGATGTGGCACTCAGTGCCATGGTCCAGTAGGCAAAGTGGTGTTAGGTCAAAGGTTGGACTTGATGATCTCAGAGATCTTTTCCAACCTAGTTGATTCTGTGATTCTGTAATGTGATTTTCCAAACTTGCAGCCAAACTGTTTTCACAATGGTCATGAAGAAGCTCCAAGCAGTGGAGAAGGACAGCAGCCTGTCCAGGGGATTTTTCTTACACATACAGATGTGCTCTGTAATGTGGTTTGCTCAAACTTGTTTCCCTGCACAAAAGTTAATCTAAACTTCTAAACTGAATTTCATTTGCCAGAACTCCTTAAACTTGCACCTCAAAACAGTACACCTGCTGCTTACAAGGCTCCGGTGTATCCTGGTGGACACCTGCATTCCCCGGTAATGTGGTTGCAGGTGGCTCCGTTCTGGCACTGGCATTTCTGGTGGCAGTCGTTGCCATAGGTCCCGGGGTTGCAACGCTCCTCACAGCGCCAGCCCTTGAACCCCGAGGCGCAGTGACAGGCACCCGTGATGGGGTTGCACAGCGCCCCATTCTTGCACTGGCAGCGGCTGCTGCAGTGGGGTCCCCAGTGGTTACTGTCACATGCTAAATGGGCAAGAAAGGAAGAATGTTATGAAGATGCTCAGAGTCAGCTGTAAAACAAATAAACAAAAAAAAGAAGTTGTAAAATGGAAATAGTTCCTCAGTTGGTCCTCAAGGATCTCAGCAGGCAGACCAGACTTAGTTTGTGCGCACCAATTCTTACATGGAAAAGCAAACGTTTTATAATGTGAGGCTAAGAAGTAAACAGAAGTTCTAGTCTCTTAACTATCAAAATTTTTCATTGTGAAAAGTACCATCAAAAAAAAGTTATGGTTGCAGTTAGCTTCCATTTACAGGGAGAAGTCTTGCTAACTTAAAAAAATGTAGTCTAAATCCATAAACAACTGGCTGAATCCCACAAGGAAGCTGCAAAGGTTGCTTGGTGTAAACTTATGATTTTTGACTAATCCAGAAATCCCTACTTACTTGCATAATTGCAAATATTCCCTTTTCAATCTTGCAATACACTGAAAGGGCAAAAGAAAATGCAAAAAGTGTTTCACCAAGAAATAAAAATTAACAATTATATGGTGAAACTTCATATGGATATTACAGATTTGGTTATCCAATGTGTCTTCACAATCACTCAAACCTATCTTTTCTTGTCTGCCCCAATGCATCCCATTAAAGCCCTATAAGTAAGCCACTCAGACATCATTTCAGCATCCAAAGAAACACTTAATGTTAAGGAAGGCATTTCATCTTAAGAAACACAGGAGTTCTGTAAAGACCCTGAAGATTAAGGTCACCTGGAGTTCAACGGGAACATACTAATCATATGGTCAAATGATCTGATTTTATTTTTATGCTGTGTTGATAACAGCAGTACAATGGCAAAGCCTCAATTACAGTGACCATAAGACCAAACTCTTCTCTTGGAGACTGACAACCTTTGTTCTCCCAGTCTTCTCCTGGGGCAAAAAACCCAGGCAAAGAACAGGCACACTTTCCTAGACTAATGCAAAGTAATTCAAGAATGCTCCTTAGGCTATGAATTATTCAGCTGTAAGAGCTGTTCACTCAGGCTACACACAAAAAAAAAGGAATTAGGGTATTTTCAAGAATTTACAATTTTTTTTCCAAGACAGGTCACTAGAACATGCATCCAAAATGGGGATACTGTGAGCACTCACACACAATAAAATAGAGAGCAACAGAAAGCAGTGTATGTATTATAAACACTCATCAGTACTGTTGGATTATTATTGGCCTCTCTCTTTAAAGATGTGTGGGGTTTGTGGTGCACAAACAAGAGGTTTATATAGAGTTCTCTAACGCACTGCTGTCTGCAGCACAAAATTGCCTATTGCCATGATAACTCACATTCATTCAGAACTGATACAGGTTTATTTTGAACATGACTGCATAGAATAGAATGTGTAATCCTCATACTTAACCAGTCCTGAAATTGTTGTCAATGGGTGGCTAGAGGCCTGAGACAGTTGCATGTTTTGTCATGACTGAGCAGAAACCCCTACATCATTGGTTTGTTTTTCGTTTTTTTTTTTTGCTTAACACATTAGTCTGGATTCAGATAAAAGTCTTTGTTCTTCCAGAAAAAAGTTCAATTAGTGCCATTTCTCATGGAATAATTAAAAATTAAAATAATAAAAAAAAAGAAAAGAGAGAAAAATATTCCCCCTGCCCCCATCCAGGCATGTCTGATAAACAGAAGAATTCATGCTGATTGCCAGACCAAAACTGTTCCAGTGCAATGCTCAGTCAAGGATGAAGGTGCAGTGCAACAACATTCATGGAGCTGCCTCAAGACCCAATGCCAAGAGTCTCAGGGCCACACAGACCAGAAACATCTACTGCCACTGAACCCAGCACCCAGGCAGCACAACTGCCTTGCTCGAAGACGCATGTACTATGCAGTACTTAACAATTTATTAGTTTCCTGGCATGATCTTCTCATTGTTTTTGCAGGAAATCATTAATATGAAAAAAACCCCCCACCAATCATATGACTGCTAAAGGATTCCAAGCCTCAGGACCATTCTCCTGGCAATGACCAGGTGAATAGCAAATACCGGCTATGCAACATGGATTACAGCCCCATGGTAAAGCATTCCACAAGGACAGTGGTGGCCCAGCCAAAATACAATTTCACAATAGTCCTTTACACAAGGTCTGTCACCAGCCTCGCATCTGTCTGTGAGTTATGGGCAGAAATGTGGAGAAATGTGCTGGATTAAGGGGAATAAATAATAATACTGACTAAGATGGATAAATCACATTTTACCTCTATGTCCCCTGACTGATAATCAATAATGTTCTTCATAGGAAATCGAAGTGATTTGTCAGAAACTGATGCTTAGTTTTCTATTAAAAAAGAAGAGGGCAAAGGGTAGAAATGTTTCCTGTGGCAAGTTTGGATTTTGGAGGCTAGCTTTACCAACTATTACATCAGACTATTTCTGCTGCTTCCTAGTATTCAAACACTGAGAAAGCTGGTCTGGAAGTCACACATCTGCTAGTCTAGTGGAATGGGATAGTCTTTAAACTAATGACTATGGTCAGTTTACAGATTGTCAGCTGCAGCTCAATCAGAATAGCTCTGCTGACTGCACCAAGGTCACAGGCACATGTGTAGGTCACACACTACATGCAGACACACGCCAAAGCCTCAGCTACTGACTTCTGAACAGAGCCAGAGCTGTAAATCATCTCTCTCAGAACAGGGTATATGTGAAAGGGAAGCAAAGTATAGAGGCAAGAGTCCCATGTTCAGAATGGCTTCAGCACAAGGATTGTGTGTCCCAGCCCCAAAGACTGCTGAAAAATCACACAGAAATCAAAACCCAGCCAGTAAATCAGGATTAATTTTGTGTTAATCATACAGAACTGGCCTAATGTTGTTCTGTTTCATGCAGAACACCTTCCTTACAAAAGTCCTTCACCTTCCCATCTTCACATGTTATATTCACCCTCAGGTTTTTACGTTTTAAACCAAAGAACTGGTTTAGGGTCCCTGTCAGCTTTTGCAGTAGATTCCTGGGGTCCTTTCTGCCTTCACCTTATGCTGTACTGGGAAAAAAAATGCACAAAAACTTTTAACAAACATCATGGTATTAATGCCTTTATAAATTTTTCCTTTTATACACTCATCTGGGAATAACTTTTCTGTCACCACAGTAAGAGCTGTGCACACCACACAATGCCACAGATATAGGAAAGATAACTGTTCTCTCAGAAGGCTGCACTATGGTAAGAATCTCTAAGATGATACAGGTCTATCATGATAAAAATGCTTGTTGACACTGAGTGCCAAATGGCTTGAGAATCAGAGAGGAGTTCAAGGATTCAGTGGTGAAAAAAAATCACCTTCAAGACAAAATTGAAATCGGTGCTGCAAACTGCTATCAGTTTGGGGCCTTTTGTAGCATCTTTGAAGATCTAAAGTTCTGTAGTATGGAATACCATTTCCTAGTACAATAACTTAATGCATATTGTTATTATGCTGGGCTAGATATGGGTTTATGCACGTGCTTTCTGTGAGCAGCTGATGATTTGTAAACTGGCATGGTAGGAGCCCTGACATTTTATAACACAAGGTATGATTTCTATAATAATCTGAAGCACTTGTAAAGAATTTGGCAGCTACTTTATTGCTTCTTATATATATAAGAATATATATATATATATATATATATTGCTTCTTATATATACTTTAAACTAAATACTTATAAAGGTTTTTCTGCTTCTTTTAATGTTGATTTCCCTAAAAGGCAACAAAAAGAAAAGTGCAAACGAGTCTGAGTTTACTCCTGACAAACCCACTTTGATCACCTAAAATTCTGCACTTTTCTAAAGAATGACCTATGATGAGAAGAAAATAAGGCTATCAAATCAAGTCAAAGAACATTTCAGAAGAAAAACCTCCTCAGAAACTCCAACTTGCAACTATTTTTTAACTATGCCACAATTTCCTTTATAACATGATATTCCAGTCAGATAATGTCTATTGCAATACTTTTTTTGTAAAGATCTTTGTTTTCCTTTTGTCTTTCTTTTTTTGCTAATGTGGACATAGAAGTGAAGAACTAAGATTTACTTTTCTTACTATCATTTTTTTGTAGGTGTGTTTTATGTAGCACCAAGACAACTAAATGAGATTTTATTCTGTCTTACACATCTTTCTGTGAGGCACACTGCTGTGTGTTTCTGGAAATATTTACCACTGTCACAAAACAGAAGAGATTCTTACTGCAGCATTAGACTTTTGTGTTTTTATGGTCTTTTAAAACAACTGAAAACAAAATTCCCGACCACAGAAGAAGAGCAAATGTTCCCTCACTCGGAACACAACATTGTGAAGTACAAACTCAGAATAACATTTCTAGGAAGGGCCATAAGTGATTTGCATTAAAAGGGAATAATCACCACGAATAGACAAAAATAACCAGTGTAAGCAAAATAGGCCAATATTTTGATTTATCCAAAGGAGTATCGCACTGACAGTCTTGTTATTATGAACAAGATTGCTAATCTCTGGAAATGCTCTAAGGCATGACTTTCAAGAGTCAACAGAAGGGAAAATCATTGATTCACTGAGCAAAAACCATGACAAAAATATGGATGTTTTCACTAATCTAAATCCACACCATCCCTACTGGAAAGTTCAGAGGGTATTCCTGACTGCTCTCTGCTATTTCCATTTGGTTAGCTGCAGATCTAAACTGATGGCATTTATTTCTCTTAGGATATTCCTGCAGGATAGGAAACAGATAATAATTCTCCCAACTGGAATTTAAACCACATAAAAGTAAATTCCTAGTAATTTTGAAAGCTATAAATACTTAAGTATTTATAAAGTATATAAAATTTGACAAGATGCATTAAGCCTCTGATGACATCAACCTGTATGCCAGCCTGGACAGCAAGATAGTAAACATGGAACATGGCAAACAGAAATTTCAGAGATGAGTCAAAAAAGTGATAAAACTAAGTCAGCTACTCTGAAAAACTAGAATAAAAACATCCTTCAGAAAACCTTCAAAGTATTATGTAATAAAACCATGAGATTATTCTCCATATATATTTCTTTTATTTTGATCTGTTCTAGTCATCTCAGAATGTTATGAAAATATATGCATGTGCACATAACAAAAGAAATATTTTTGCCTTAGAGAATCATTCAAACTAATTATAAATTATCAATGCCCTTTAGTAAAAGACCTACTTTACCTATATCCCACATACAAAAATGCATGGAATTTTTTTTTTTCAGAATGAATGCCCTTTCTATTAAATCTGGATTTTCTTTCTACCTCTTGTTTCTATCTGATTGCATTTGTTATACTGTAGGCCTTTAACCCTGTGGCATATTTTTCATTGTTACCTTTTGTTTTCTGTATAAGAAAGGATTTTTATTCAAAATGTTAAGCTTAAATTTAATTTAGGTTTTTTTTCTTTTTTACTTTATAAAAGCCTCTTGATCCATGAAGTGGAAGAACAATGAAAATGTGTTTTTCAGATCCTATGAAAGACTTGAACTGTATGCCTTTCACATGCCATAAATTTCACAAGACTCTTTAAAGTGCTTTGGACATCAGAATACAAGGATGGATAATTGATAAGAAAAAACACACACAGGCAGCTGTTGGTGTTCATTTTATGATGTTACTGAGATAAAACCTGTTAGAAACAATCACCAATATAGGAAAAGTTACAAAATTTTAAGAAGCTGCTTGTTTCATCTCCTGCTCATGATCCTGATTTTGCACAGATCTCCTTGTAGGATGATAAATTAGCCTTCCCTCCCCCATCCTTTTTTTTTAATGACTTGAAAATCATCTTAGTTTCTAAATTAGCAACAAATGTTATCCTTCGCATCTCTGAAAACCTACCAAGTGAGACACTGAAAATATATAAGCCTGCCAATGTATAAGGCAGATTGAAATTAAATGAGTTCGAAAAATACTTTTGTTACTAGGAAAAAAATCCACAGACATTATTCAAGAAATCAATTTATGTAAACTCTACAAATAGCTTCCAAAAGGATAAAAAGCAGAAATGAAAAGCCTCTCTGATCCAGAAAACGTTTTCAAAGCAGTAATACCATCACCATTTACTGGAATGCCTTCCTTCAGTAAACCTCAACATAAGTAAATCTAAGAACTCAGTTTCGTAGAAAATATTTTTTTGTTTCTACATTTGCTTGAAGATTGGAACTGTAATTCAGCAAAATGCTGAAGCATGTCCATAAAATCTATTAATTTCCCTAGAGCTTTAAAACCAAAATGTTTTATAGGACCAAAAATATATTAAACATAAGAATAATATTATTTCAAAAACATAGTTGTACCGAACTCAAGACAAGCACAGCTGCTCTGTAGCCCTGGGAACTTTGATACCATCTACCACAGTGACACTGTAGTGACTCTTTCAACAATGAAGGTGATGGCAACTTCCATGAATACCCTTTTTTCCCTATTTGGATCTGATCTAACTTGCTGGTGGGTGAGTTTCTCAACCTAAATATATTCAGCCTTGTTAGAGGAGAAAATGAAGTGTTCAGCTGGAAAAACTGGGAATTCAGTCAGGGAAAGTAATAAATAAAGGAGAATTACAGGAAATAAAGAGCACAGGGAAGACACATGAAATACAAACGGGTTAAATTTAAGATTGTTTATGACCTTCTGTCACTTTGGTTCACAGGATGTATTTGCAGGGAGCTGGGCTAGGGGCAGTTCTCCATTACTAAAATAAAGTATTTCTCTGCATTTTGCATAAAAGCAAATAGTTGTTTGTCACGATACTCTGCAGTTTCACTTGTGTGTTTACCAGTTCCTCAGTTCTGGGAATCGAGCGTTTCTAATGCAAAGATGTGGTTAAAACCAGAACTTATTTCTGCAGCCTGTTGAATGGCTTAGAAAACTTAAGAATAAACTGGCTCTCTAAGCATATCTTGCAAGCTCCATTAATCTAAATGCTTTCAACGAACAAGGAGGAAAGCAATGCCCTGGTCAGAAAAGCTCAGTTCAAGATTCAAAAGATTTTCCATCACCATCACCTTTCCTGGGAGCTGTACCACACGGCTGTTTCACTTGGGGTGCAAATATGTCTGTGGAAAACAGTCACATATCCACCTCTGCAGGGTTAACGGAGATTAAAAACTCCACTGAGAAGCTGGCAGTGCTTGCAACTCACGTGAGTGTCTCTCACAAACTATGCCAAGGGATCCAGTTTCTGCCATATTCTGCATCTGCCAAGTGCCAGATTTTCAGAGAATTTGTGAACTTTACAAACACCCACGACTGTAAAGGAAATCTAATAGTAGAAGAGCTACTGTACTTTGAAAGGTTCCTTAATAAGTGCATTTGAAGGTAACAAGTTGTTTTTCTGAGCTGCCAGCTTTAAACGTGCAGTTTAACATATTAGTGAAAAAGCCAGGTCTCTCCTCATGTTTTATAAAACCCTAGAGGCAAATTATGCCTTCGTGACACTTTTTTCTACCCCCATGACTTCAGACTGTGGTCCCGATAAAATTCTATGAATAACCAATAGAATCAAATTATAAATTAAACCCCAGTCATTCAAACAAATCTCAGATTGCTTAAGTGCAATAAAAACAAAAAAATCCTGTTCACAGTTTCACAAACAATCCTAACCACACGTGTCATAAACCAAAGACATGTCACTCCCTTTCTGCTTCACTGCTCAGGCCAGCCGGGGGGAATCACAAGGCTATGACCATTTCAGACAAGTCACTGTAGTATTGATTTTGCCTCTGCTCCAGCTTATACAGAAAGTGCCCTATTGATTTTGAAGGAATTATTTGTGGACTACTAGGCATGAGAAGAAAAAAAAAGTGCATGTCCTGATTGCTTAGTGGCACTCCACATGAGGTTGCACTTGTATCTGTCTTGCACACACATTCAAAACTGACTATATCTGCTATAGTAAATAGCATTGCCAGAGTGCGAGCAGAAAACAGGCAGAAAACATAATATACAAACGTAAAATGTGGTTTGATCATCTCCACATCTAGACAGACAACTATTACCATGCATGTAGCAACTTTTACAGAAGCCTGCTTTATACCCAGCCTGGAGTCAAATGCACTCTCATGACATATAACAACACAATCTGACACATGCAAGTTAAAAATTTGATATAAATAATCTAGTTTGAGAGGGAAAGGTTATGTTGGTTTTATTTGGTTTTCAATAAAATCTATTTGTTTAATTTACAAATATACCTGTGTTTACCACTGTGTGCATTTTTCTAAATTTTGCCCTTGTTCCTAGCCCAGAACTGGTCAATTTATGTTCCTGGACTTCACGAATACTTCTTCAAAGGGGTGCTGACAGCTTGCTGGTTATGTTGATTCACTCACTTCATTCATTCAACACATCATCTGTCCAGTCATTTGTCATTGTCCTGACCACTGTATTCAGTCAATAAATCTTTACTGGAATAAATTGTTTTGCATGTGAGTGATCTCTTGATCCAAGTAGTATTTCTCTTCAGTTATATGTATATTATCATTATCTCCTTTATCCACCTCCCACTGACTTTCACTGCAAGCAACTACTGGCTAATACAGCATATTTCCTTTAATTAAAAAGAAACCTAAAGAAAAAACACATCTCACACAGGAAATGTTCCCCAAGGAAACATAATTTAATTAACTAAATTCTGAGACCACCACTCAGGTATTACTTGCTGAAGAACACATCCAATCCTGATTTCCTCTCAGTTTTCAGAAAGGCAGAGGATGTGCTGGAGAGCAGAGTTACAGGCTGGACTAGAACTGAGAAATTGAAGAAGACAATCTCAGTAGTCCAGGCTAATTTTTAGCCCTCTTCTCCATAAACTGAAAACAGCCACTGACCTAAGCTATTAGTAATTCGATAAGAACCCTCACAATATTTGCTACAAGGAAATGGAAGTCTCCCAAAAAGTTTATTCCCTTCTAAGAAATGACAGACAAAGATCAAGCTGGGGGAAGTTGGCAGATGGACAGATGCTGCAATAGGACTAACTCTGTTCTGAGATACTTTCAGATTAAATTCTTTGTAAGGAGATCAAACAATACTAATAGAGAAAGGACAGTACTTTGGAAGAAGATGTTAATTCTCCAGTTTTACAAAACATTTAGTCCTTAGGTAGAGCAGTTCCTTCCAGCAAATCTCGGACCGTGAAAAAGAACAGATCACTAAATCTGGAAGTTGGCCTAAAACCCCACACTTCGAGAAAAATCTCTCCTTCTCAGTCAGGGTTATTGTTTTGGTCATCAGTAACCATTAAATCCTGCCTTGTAATTATTGTTCCATAATTCACTTAAATAGTTACATAGTTAAAATATTTATTTGATGGACATTATTACAGTAGGGCAATTTGTATATATTTTTATCTAATTAATAACTTGCTATATCAACAAAGTCATTATTAAAAAACCATATGTTTATACTACCTTTCTGTTACTAAAACTGACCAAGTTGAGGATCAACCAAAGACAACCAAATGAGGAAGAAGCAGAGAAAAAGAGTCGCATATGTATTCAAAATGCGTTATACCAGGTAGGTGAGGGAAAGGGATGCTAGAAACCCTGTGAGAGGAAGGATCATTTCCAAAGGCAGATTGAGAGGTTCCTGTCTCATCCAAAGTGCCTTTTTAGGAAGTTTCAAGCTTGGAAAGCTCCATAAATAACAGTATCTTTGCATGCTGTGTTGTCTAATGAGTCAGGTTTCTTCTGCATCTTTGATTAGCTAAAGAAGAGCTCTATACACAAGGTTTTCAGAAAGAAAGATAACATCTCTTGACAATTTCTTTTGACAACTCAGTGCACTAGATTAAGATCAGCATTACAGCTGATTACAACATTGCATTACTCTTTCAGTTTTACGCCTTATGCAAAACGTAGTGTTTCTTTAGAGCTATGTATAAATCACATGTAAGCATATAAAAAAATTATACAACAAATATAATACTTTTGAAATGGTTAAATTCTTCCCCACCTCCCAAAATATGCTGCCAGAACAACTATCAATTTCAGATGAAAAGTTATTACAGCACCATGTTTGCAAAAAAAAAAAGAACAATTCTCTATTTTTGTTAAGGAGAAAAAAAATGGGTGAAAATATGCTGCCATATTATTTTTCTCCTGCCGATAATCTAGGTTTTTCATAGTTGTTATTTTTAGAGGAATAACATAATCAGTAAACTAGCAGCACAATATCTGTGCACGACATCAAGCTCTGGTTTATGTGTTACAAATTTATATTGCCTGTGAAATTTAAATTATACATACATTTCTTAATTGTTGACTAAAATACGTTCCTTTCAAGTGAACAGTTAGTAGCAGTAACCAAATTTGACCTTGACTGTAACAAAATGTGGTTTTAATGTTACCCTCCATATTACATTTCCAAAGCCATTACAGAGGAGACCAGAAAAGTGGAATAAATAACAGATCATAATGAATTAAAAAATTACTCCGAGAAACTGTAGTTCAGGCAATGGGAAGAAAAGATAATGATTTGTGGCCTGCACAGCTTTGCATATGTTTTTATGGCAAAGGGAAGGAGAACAAAGTCTCAGAAATGAGACTACAGTAGATATATAGAGACTGGGCAGTCAGGGAGCAACTAATAGGAACAGAGTAAAAGGAAAAGAGGAAAAGTTAGCAACAGAGTGAAAAAGGAGGATAGAGTTGTAAGGAAGGCTTTACTCATAGCTTTTAAATGTGACCAAGCACCATCACTCTTTGCATATTAGTAAAATAAAAAACTGTGAGATTTTCCTATGGTTAAAATATAATCATATCTGCTTTACTCCAAATACAAAGTTCTGTGTTATCTGCATATTTCTGAACACAAGAAAAAAAGCTCACGACACTTAGTGCTGCTACATGGGAACACTGTTTGCAAGTAAATGAAGAAAAATCAGGTTACACAAAGTAAACTGATAACTCAGCACAAAAACCCTGACCAGAAAGCAGAAGCCCAACTACAAGAATGAAGATTATCTGCCTAAAAGAGAGGACAACACCACGGAAAGAGTACAAGACAGGCAGAAGCAGATGAAAACTCACCACTGGAGCAGTTGGGTCCTCCCCAGCCAGGCTCACACTGACAGGTGTTTGGAGCAATACAACGACCGTGGACACATTTATCAGCACAATGAGCTGTCAGGAAAGAAAATAAAAAATTAAAACAATTAAAGAACTCCTAGCACTAAAAAAAAGGAAAATAATTCTAAAAATATTGCAAAATACTCCTAATCCAGATCTTTTTTGTCTCAAGTATCTTTTAAAAGCAAAATAAATATCAGTGTACTAAAATTTGATGGCATCTCTTCAAAACATGTTTTACTTCAGTCTTATCTATTTCTCCTAAGTTTGAAGGCTCCAACTAAAACCATGTTAGTGTTACTCAAACATTTCTGCATTTAACAACAAGAAAATTGTAGACATTTAATGAAAAAAGAGTCATAGTATGATACAGGTTGGAAACCCATCTGACCATGGTCCTGGGCAAGAGGCTCTGGTTGGAATTTGGACAGGATGACTTTCCTTCCAATCTCAACCACTCTGTGATTCTCTGAAGAAAATTCTCATGACAAGAAAAAGAGGTGAATGTCAGCAGGCATGAAAAGAAATGCTCTTTTGCAACAACAAGGATAAAATATGATTTGCAACACACTGGCATTTTAATACCAATTTTTCCAAACAATTGCACAGTTCAAATGAAGCATAAAAGAAACAGTGATGGTGATTGAAGTAAGGCATGAGATATAAGCCCTCTGAATCACTGCAACCTTTATTCTAAGAGCTAAGCAGAGCTGCCTGAAACTTTTCTTTTTTTTTTCACTTTTTTTAATGATTTACAAACATGAGTTTCTAAGATAAGGTTTACTTTGAAACAGAGCTTTTATCTGAAACTTCTAAGAAAAAGTTGAAATGGCTTTGATACTTGGTATATCCATGTAACTGACCCAGAATATAATACACCAAAGAGGAAGAATCTCCAACTACAAACCGTTTGCTGGCATCATATTCATCACAAAATACCCTTAGCCTTCCAAAATACATCCACAGTAATACTTTCCTTTTACTTTGGACAACAGTAAAACTTAAAACGTGTTCACAAGAGAATTTTATTTGTACCAACATTTCTAGAGAAACCTCAACAGGAATCTACTGCTATACCAGAAGAACAATAGAAAAAAGTTTAATGGGGCTACATGTGGATCAACTTTACTTCTGAATTGATTGAAAATTCTCTATAGTACTTAGGTAAAATACTTGTAAAATGTTCTGGGGTTTTTTCCTAATTAAAGATGATGAAGCACATTGGTCATCTTTACATTTTGTGTGGCCAAGAAAAAAGAAAAGCCCACAGAGATCAATCACATATATCCTAAACATCTTTGGTTACCTATGATTCCAGTAATTAATGGCTTATTTTTACAGCCTTTAATTTTAATTTTCAACTTTTAGTTCTAACAAGCAACTTTTAGATTTGCATTAAAATGATTGTCTTTAGAAATCAACAGGGAGAACATTAATTTTTAAATGATGAAACTATATAAACGCAAAGCTATTTCATTGTTCTCTATTTATTTATTATTAAAAGACTGAGTTTAAATAATACATCACAATTTTCCATTAGTCTTATAACTTGACATGAATTACTTGTGTCCTTGAAGATTCATGCCTAGTTAGTACTGTCTGGGGCACCAAAGGTCCCCACAAATCAAATCTCTGAAAAATCTTGTCAGCAAACCACGAGACAAAAATAAAATTGTTGTAAGAATTTGGATCCAGTGAAAGGCACCGAAGAAGCTCTTGGAGCATCTCCTTGCACTGCCCCTCATGCCATGCTGAACACAGCACACTCTGGGTTTACATAAAAATATATTCTGTGACCAAAATAAATTGTTTTCTAGACACCTTTTGGGCTAAACGATTCTTGGCAAATGAATCCCAGTTAATATTCGTAACACACAGCACGTGTAGAAATATTATTGCACTAGACGTGGGGATAAGAGAACCAAAATTTACTACATTATCTACAAAAAAGGTGACAATGACACAAAAAGCACTAGAACAAGCTGAAAAGACAGGAATGGTATCAGGAACAGATAAACTATTTTCTCTTGCTTTTCTTTGGAATTGTTGGACATGATGTCATCTCCAAGAGCAGGTTCTCTTACCCCCCTGTCTAGTGCAATAATTTTTTTACATATGTTGGCTGTTACAGAAACAAAGCTTGAAACATTTTGGCAGTAATTATGCACATAAAGTAAATGACCACAACTCCCTCAAAATTAATTAAAATAAACATTTATGGTGAAAAAATTTCATATATATTTTAAACTATATAATAAACGTGTTTTTTCAAATATTCTTCACGTCTATACTGCATGTTAGAACATATCATTTTTTCCTGTGCTTGATGACTGTATGTTATTAAAATGACATATCCAGTTATGCATTAAGATAGATGATTCATTGTCTATTTCATGTTTTGTGGAAATGCAACAGGCAAAATTCTCCATTAATGTTCTTAGAAATGTTCTACACTGTTAGAAATTGTATGTGAAATTTATGTTCAAGCTACCAAAATGCTGCTAGGATCAATCTACAAGAAAGTCACCAGAAAACACCTTAAAACCTTTGAATTCTTTCTTTCCAAAATCATGCTAAAAATTCAATGGACATAGTAAACATTAAAAAAAAAAAAAAGAAGACTGCACTTTTTGTTAAAACTTCTAATCTGTAGCTCAGCCTAACACCCATATACCAAATCTCCTAGGGATTACCACTGATATTAGAAGACAAGTGACAGGAAATTCTTTGCAATAAATAAGAGAGGAATCAATCATTCAGCCTGGTATAGAGTTTCTAAGGTCAGGAGTAAGCTCCTTTATGGAATTCCACAGAACTATTCTACCTGTATATCTGCATATATGCTGCAATCAGATCACCTCAGAAAGTTCATCAGATCTAAACATGCACTGTAATTTTTAAGAGCAAAACCGACAACCTGAGCTCCAGTTAACCTACTGTTCTAAGAGATACTGGCAGTAGTGAAGACAGAAGTCAGAAAATTGTACATTATTCATATCCTTTATAAACAGGAGTTACATGAGGACAGCACAAAGCACTGTCTGTTAGTGGGAGTTGCTTACTTAGTAAGTACTAACAGATATCTTCACACTTATAAAACAGTCCAAGTACTGACCTAAAATAATGTTGGATTTCAAATTAAAATGTAATTTTTTTAACCCACCTGAAGACAAAATGAAATGGCACAACTAATAAAACACAGGATATTTTTTTCTATTGAATGCTGCTTGCCATAATAAACTCAGTGTGCAAGAAAATATATCTATACTGCCCAAAAAGTTACAAAAAAAGTGTCTATTGTACTATTTATAAACATCATTTTCAACTTTCCTAAGAGGTCCCCTGAAAACCTTCCAAAGGCTGCAGGTGGAGGCTGACTTCTGATGCCACTTTGCTGCTTATGAATAGTGATGTAAATGCAGCATCATTTTAACAAACTCATAAGCATTGGCAAGACAGGTATCTGAGTCGTTTAACTGGTTTTTTTAAAAAACTTATGGTGGCTGTATTGGGGCAGTCTTCCTCAGATATCTACTTGTAGTGTGACTAGTTTCTTATTATTATCAATGGCATTTCTCCAAGGCAGAGGATGGTAAAATTCTCCATCAGGGTTTGGACAGTTACAGTACAAAATTTATTTTTACTTTAAATATGAACAAGCAGGGCAAAATTTTCCATATGAGTGATAAAAAAAAGGCCTTTTTATATATTTTCCATATTCCACACATACTGAATCCAAAGATACAAACAAAAAGAATTCTAATCAAAAAGTAAAAACGTAGCACAAGTTTCATGTATTGAAAGTTTTCAGGAAGAAGTGTGGAAGTCAAGAGTCACAATTTCACACAAGTATTTTATCCTTAGATGAATTCAAATTCATCCATTCAGACTGGACTCCAAAAGACTCAAAATACCCTCTTAAATTTTAGCCAGTGCTTTTCTCTGGCTGTTGGTCATTCTTTTCCTTTGTGAGTAGAACATTTACAGACTTTATCAATATGAGGCCAGCACATTCTTGCAATTCCTTAAAAAAAAAATATTAGTTTGACCTTGCTTTCTCATGTGCAGAAAACATGTTAAATCAAAGATTTTACTGCTGCATTCCAGGAAGTGTTGTAAAACAAAGATATAAATAAGGATAATGCGATGCGTTATGACATTCGCAGGGTCTGATTTTCCAGGGATACAAATAAACTCTGTCAATTACCTCCAGTATGGCACTCACAACAAGTAGAATGGTACAAATTAAGAAACAACCTTGCATTTGTATTGAATAAATAAACTTAATATATATATTACCTGTCCCAAGTTCCCTGCTGTCAGTCCTGACAATAGGAGCAGCTAATTCCCAACCAGTCAATGCTGTGTGACTTTGGACAACCCACTGTTAAACGTCCCACCATACAATTCCAGGGCTCTGGATTAACATCTCCTCTCTTTTCATTCTGCTATGCTCTTGAATAAATACCGTTTTAAGACCTTTGGTCTCTACGATGTCATACAAGAGAGAGAAAGAGAGCAAGCCAGGGCTGCCAACAGACTCTGGACACAGCTATTTTAGGATAGGAAGGTGAGACAGGGGCACACGCCACCCACAACCAGCCACCATCAAACAGTTGTTACAGATCTCTTTATCTACAGGAGAGGCTAAGCATGGAGATCTACTGGGGTCTATGCTAAGGAGAAAAAAACCTTGGATTTCCCTCCTGGTTTTAAACCTCGTATTTATTTACTATATTGGAAAACGCACTGACACTCGTGCTCTGCATTTTCCATATGATCATTAGTTATAATCATATCAAGGCTGGTTACTTATGACACCTGAGATCCAATTATCCTGTCATTTGCATATGCACAGCACTTCATGACTTCACATGACTTCAATGAGAGCTGCATGTGTACCACTGATGAATATCTGAGCCTCTAACTCAGCTTCCATGAGTCACTCATCAAAGGGGAGTCAAACTAGCACTGTGATGTAGGTACGGAATTCCAAGGCAAAAAGAGGCCAAACTTACGGACACACATTTCCCTGCTTTCATAAAATCCAGGGCAGCACTGGGATTTGCGCCTGTACATTGTTTTTTCACCATGTCTGTAGGCAGTACGGTAACTGATCCTAAGGAAAGGAAGCAATGGTTTTTACACACAATTCACAATCCAGAAACAAGACAGTATATTTTCTTACACATTTTAAAAAACATTGAGGTGTCATAAGAGAAAAAATGCTCAAAGAGGTCTTGATTTATCTGTTGCTGAGTTCAAGAGTCCAAGTGTTACCCCAACAAGCCTTATGCCTATGAGTGGCCAGCAAGTAGGAAAAGAAGGAGGTGTTTTTCACTTGTGATGGTTCATACATGCGGGCACATTCCTATGAGGAAAATGCTCTTTACAGCTGCCACCAGTTTTCAATTATTCACCCCTTGCTTGCCTTCTGGAAGCACAAGAACTTTTCCTGTAACAGATCTTTTTGTTTTCCTTCCAAGCAGCATACACTTCCCCAAGAACACAACGTTGCAAGCAGCAAGGGCTCTCTCATGATATTACTGAACAAATACAGCTTGCAGGGGCTGGGGAATTTAATTTTGAGGACTGCACGCTTTTTCCCAAGCTGTTTTTTTTCTGTTAGCACTCCATGGGATGATACACCCCAACCTGCTACTAAAACATACGTGACATTGCTTGGACAAACATTTTCCAGCAGACTCAGATCACAGCAGTTAGACAGGTTGGTCACTACAGCTAACCTGTCCCACACATCATGCTTGATTTTGACAGACACAAAACCTTAACAAACCCCTACAATATCAGTGGTTTGACAATATTAAGATTTATACATCACCTGTGTCGTGTGCACTTAAACCAGTTTAGGATGTCGGTACAACTGGTGTAGTAGATTTGATCAAAAGGATGCGGATATGACTCTTGCACTGTAACCGAGTAACTGGGGAGAGACAAGGAGAAAAGAGAGATCACTGAGCAAGTCCTTTGTAGTACAGTCTGATTTAATTAAAACTTTTACACAATCCTGCTATAGAACAGAATAAATATAACAAAATACTCATGTGCAGCAAAATCACACAGAAAGCTCACAAAGAAAAATATATATGCAAAGAGTCACCATGTCTCTACTGTGTAACATGTTTGATAAAACTGCACTAGACATTTAAAGAAAAGTAATGTAAGCCTAAATTTTTTAAAAGACTAAAACACCTGTATCTCAAACAAGCAGCAAATCAAAGTAGTGTGTAGTACATTTTATCCTGTGGCAACTTTTATTATGTAACTGGATAGCTGGACAACTAGTTATGGAGTCAGAAAATGAGGTTTTTTCTGTTATCACTCAAAATAGAAAAATAGAAAATAGGCCTTTCTGAAAAATTTCTTTTAAAAGCCACATCTGTGGCTGTAGCAAAACATCCAGTATATTTAGGTACTAATGATGTATATAATGACATATAATAACATATATAATGATGGATGTTAGCACAGAAATACACCTGAGTAGTAATTACTGAAAAATGACATAACAATCATACCACCAAACGGTCCATTCAGCAATCAGAAATTCACAACTATTAAAGACAACACCTTATTTTGTTTACTGGCTAATTTTTAACAGAGAAACTCCCATACCACACCACCACCACCGCCCCGCCCTGAAATGCTATTATGATTTTCTGCCAGCTATACAACTATACAGTGTCCTAGAAATAAATCTGTGCTCTGAAGTCCAGAGCCTCTAAAGCTGTCAGTAGGGCAAAAAGAACAGAGCCCTGTTGTGAAAGGGGAAAATATTGAATCATCCCAGAAAACTCTTCAGGAGGCTGTTTATGCTGGCAGTCAGCTGGTCCCTGATTGCGCAAGGGAGTTGGAAAACACAGGAATGCGTGGCAAGTTCCTGCAGCAGGGCTGATTCCCAGGACCAACCAAAACACTCTGTAGCCCACACAGCTTTCACTCACTTCCACCCACACCCTCTTTGACCTCTTAGCACCCACTGCAACAGCCACAGCCTCCTCTTCTGCTGTCATCACTACAGTGAGGGAAAGCACACCCAGACCCACTTCAACTGCCCAGAACCTACTCCCTGTTTTTCCTCAAGCAGCCCCAATCCATCCAGCTGCTCCAGTCCAACAAAATATCAGTGGGATGCTGATGCTTGCCTGAGGCTCTGTGCTCTTTGTTAGACGCACGGCAGGCTCTGCCCCTTCTTGCTGTGATTACAGTTCACTTGTAAAAGACCATTTTAGTACTGACTGGAATAGGTTTATTTAAAGCACATAGCACTGCCAGTGACAGTGGCAGTACAGAGCTTGTATCTGGGTCTTTATTCTTTCATACTTATGTACCTTTGTTGCCTGCTCTGGGCAACAGTGTGAATGTTTCAGTAAGTTTACTTGGAATTTCTCCCTATTTCTGAGACTCAGTAGAAGAAGGAAAAAAGTTCAGGCTTTTTCATTGGCATGCTTGCTAGATAAATTTTTAGATATATTTTTCTTTCTGCAGACTTTGGTTAGCTTGTTTTAAAATACAGTATGCAGTCTTAATAGTTATATTTCAGGTTTTTACCCATTTTGCTTTCACTTCATTGCAGCTTCCCTCAAAACCACTTTTATCTACAAAATCTGTAAATGAAGTATACACAATCTAGAACAGTGTTCAGTAACATTGTAGATACGTGCTTAAATACTCTAACAGTTTCTTAGAATGGTTACTACTTCATATACACATTGTTGTACAAATTGTACACAACAGTTGAGGCGCAGATGCCAAATGTTTCACATGAAGCTCAGGTAAGTTCCTGAGGAAAGTCCTTAAGTGATTTTTTTTTTTTAATAGAATCTATAAAAAAGATATGCAAGTTTCGATTTTCTTTGTAAAGATTCAGCCATAACAACCACAAATAAATGTACAGTGGCTTAGCAGCACTCCCCATGATTAAACACAGCCTACCTTAAGTGCAGGAAATACCGATGTCCTCAACTGAACTGTGAAAATCAGACTGTCTCATGGACTATCTGATCAATAATGGGCATAACAATAATTATGAGTTTTGGTTTCACTATTATAACCTTTACACAAGAAAAAAAGTTTAGCAGATGCTTGAGGCTCAACCTCTCCTATCCACTGTGGCATTCTTGCAAATTAATGTGAAACTGAGTAAACAAAGGGACCAACTACATTGATGAGATTTAATTTTGTATGTTATAAATTTCTGAACCTCATAAAAATACTTAAACTACAAACCTTAATTTAGATTCTGTGAATGCTGAATAGGAAAGAATCAGCATAATCAAAATTGGCCAAATTCCAATATGGTTAATTATATTTTGCATATGTAAAAGCTTCTTTTCACTTCAGTTGGAAAAAGCTATTTTTATTCACTTCTTGTACCCAGATGGTTGTGTAACATTGCTGGTACCACTGGAGTGTTTTTTGCATCCTAACTCCTACCGCAAATACAATTGCATTTCAGCCCAATGTGAAAGTCTTTTACTTATCCATGAACGTACCTTGCCCATTCAGTAAAGTGAATTTTTTCCCCTCATTCTGTAACTCAACTAACAGCTTTAAATAATCTGAAGTGTGCCAAATAAAGCAAAGCAAAAAATGGTAAATCAGAATTTGTGTCAGTTATTTTTCCAGAAGAAAATATTACCTTTCCCAGTGGCTACACACGTTAGGATCTTCCAGATTCAAAGATAACGTTGGGCCCATCCAGTGGTACAGGAGTATTACAGGGAAGACAAAAAAGGAGTTCAAATGAAGAACCATCTTTCCAAAAAGATAACTGTAAGAAAAAACACCAAAACATTAATTAATCAGGGAAAGAATGTAAATGCCTTCGCTTTACAGGGTTAACAGACAGCCTCACACATAACATGACATAAAAATCTAAAACATTAACCTAACACTTTAACTAAGCAAATTATTTAAATCTGCATATTGAAACAGTCTTAATCCAGCTGGCCATTAATCCACAAATGCCAGAATAAATGCTATTAATAGGTAATTTCTAACAACTTAAGCTTCTATATTTCTGTTTCAGTGAACATTTGATCTTCTTTCCTAATTTACACTCAAATTGTGGCTAAAAAAATTACCAAAAAAAAAAAAGATATCATTGAGTCTAATCTGTAGTATAATGAGGAAATAATTTCTAATACGTATGTTTGGTTTAGTACAAGTATTTTTACTAAACTAAACTAAGCAGAAGCAGAAATTTCTTTCTTTAAATTGTATGGAACAGAACAAAGTGAACCACACCTATAACTAGTTTATGAGAAAAAAGTCCACAGGGCCATGAAAGCAAAAAAAAAAAAAAAAAGAGATGCGAAATAGACTTAGTTTACAATATCCTCTTCAGAAGTCAACCTAAAAACCTCACAACAAGAAACTATTATATTTAAGATATCTGAGGATACAGAGATGAACCTATTTTGCTAAATCCTTCTTGAAAAATGAGGGCTGCTGAAAGACATTTCATGGTCTGTAACTGTTTCTCTGCATGCAGGGAAGTAGTCAATGTACTATTTAATGTACTATTTAAAAAGCAGCTGTATTTTCAGCTAATAATTCCAGTGAAGTCATGATTTCATTGAAAATAGTCACTCTGATTAACCAGATAGTAAACAATACTTCCTTTTTTCCTTTTATTCTCAGCTTCAGCAACTTTCCTTTTGCAGGATACATTTAACAAAATTTAAAATAAATTAAAAAAAATAATTTGCATGAACCCCCTAGTGTAAAACTTGATTGCATTCCAGATCTTTTGCTTAATTATTAAGGAAAATCAGTACAGCTGATTAGCATTGCTGAAGTGATTATATTAGCAATAAAAGATGTAGACGACTCATTTAACTCTTCCTGTCTACAATTCACACTAAGAAAAACTGTTCAGAGATTCACTTTTCATATCATATACTGTTCAAATTACCTCACCCAGTAATACATGAGTATTTTCACTATCTACAGATACATAGAATCTGTAGTTCAAGTACTGAAAACACTCATATTGGAGAATGCCTTCTGTGTGTAAATTAGTGATTAGCAGACATACGAAAGAAAAGAAACCCCTCTTGCTAAAACAGAAAGCTTCTTCACCTACAGCACCAGATCTTTGTTCCACTGAAGTATGCAACTGAACACTAAAATCTTATTGCCTGTTAGCATTTTCTATAGCATTTGAGGAAAAACTTTTGTTGAAAAAGCTACATCTTTACTCATATTTTGGTCAGGAGTTTTAAGGGATGTCCTGTCTGTTTAGCTCAGAGACTTCTCTGCTTCCCTCAAATTTAGTGCAGGTCCATGATTTAAAAATGTTGACAAGAAAGCAGTGCAGCTGCATGAAGCAACTATAGAGTAGCCTCCTCAGTTTCTGTAACCTAATTAAGGAAATTGAACTCATTATATGTTTATTATATAAAAGGAAGATAATCAATAGTAGTCATATTAAAAATTAATCTGATCACCCCAAGGCATATTATAATTACTTACAAGCTCATTTTAAAATGGTGTATCAGGTGTACAAAATATGCTCCCATGAACTACAGGCACTCCCCTAAAATACATTTAAACGTGAGCAACTACACAAACTACATTTGTCTCACTGGTAAGCAGATGAAAAATCCTGTATGTGGACCACATAAGCACAGCCAGTTAACTATTAACTATCCATCATCTGAGATTTGTAGGCACTTTCTCTGCCACTACCAACTATGTTGACAGTTTTGCTTTGGTTTGCGTTTTTTTGCTATACAGAGTTCAGGATCAAAACCGGGGAAAGAACAGACAACTAAAAAAGGCAAACAATTGCTTCCCCTCTATGAGGTGAAAATTGAGACATGACTACAAATTGATCTCTCCACCCACCCAGAGCAGAGGCACAAGCAAAAGCTAGAGAATGCAGCTCTTGTAACAAAAGGAAAATACATACAAGTGGAACAGGGGGAGCAGAGGAAGGTACAATGTTAAATAATGTAAAAGAAGTGAAGGTTACTCAAGGCTGCAAACAAATATTTTTTGGTCAGCAAAATCAAGTGCTGCCGGTGAATTAACCAGGATTAGAACTGCATGAGCAAGAGAGAATAGTACGATACAGTTGCTAACACGACATAATGGACCCAAGACCAAGGGAAACGCTGACGCAGCTTTTTCATTACTGTTGCAAAAGCATTTTTACCACTGAAACATGAAAAATGAAGCAGGAACATGCCATTTAATTAGAAGACGAACTTCAAAACAGTAAGAGCCTTTCACAGCCTCTCATAGTATCTCTGAGATACAACCCTCATTTCTGCCTTTCTGGAGTGATATGGTACAGGGATGCCAAATCCTTCTCTGGGCTGTAAACCAAGGGCTGTTCTTAATTACATTTACATTGCATTAAAATTGCACGTACAGCAAGTGTTATTGTAAAAAACGTTCCTTCTGTCCATCATAGTTTTTGTCAGCTTTCAGACTGAATTGTAAACCACACTGTCATTGCTGCAGAGTCCCTTCCTGGTGCTTTTGCCTTCACACTCTCCAGAGCACAACAAAGGCCACACCCTCATCCCAGATTTACGGACTGCTACCTGCAACTGAAAATTATGGCTCCAGATGAGATAAAGAGATTTTTAAATATTTTTTTAGTGAAGAACTGTTTGGTCACAAGTATGGAGGTCATGTTGCTGAGAACACAGCTCCGTTGGGCAGGACATGTCTCAAGGATGAAGGATCACCGCCTCCCGAAGATCTTGCTTTATGGTGAACTTGCCACTGGCTGCCACATGAGAGGAGCCCCGAAGAAAAGATACAAGGACTCCCTGAAACAACATCTCAGCCTTGGCCATATTGATCAACATAACTGGTCTACTCTGGCCTCCAATCGGGAGGCCTGGAGACACAGCATCTATAACGCTGCTGATGCCTTTGAGAAAGCACGTAGGATCACTCTTGAGGAGAAAAGACAACACAGAAAGAATCATGCCTTGCAGAACATACCACCTAAGGACTCTTTCTGCTGTGCCTTTTGCAACCGGACATGTCTGTCTCGTCTTGGCCTTTTTAGCCACCAACGCACTTGCAACAAACGTGAGTAGAGCCCTTCCCAAATCTTCATTCGCGAAGCCCAGCCATGACTGAGTCTTTTTCATAACATTATACTGTCTTCACTCCTGAGGTTCAGCTCCTCTACAAGGGGCACAATTTCTTTATAAAAACATCTCTTACACTACTAATGTCAAGGAAAGCAAAATTAGAATCTGACCTAATCTTGTCAATGATGATTAATCCTGTGTTAACTTCAGAGAAAAAAAAAACAAACCCAAACCCCTAACTGATTGTTTTTATTGATTACATTAGAGAATTAATGGGTGAGGAGCAGAAGGCGTTTTCCCTTCAGAAATCTGTAAATCAGTTTGACGCTTTGTCACATGAAATCTTGCTTACAAAGCAAATACAAACTAACCTGAATAGGAGCATTATTACAAAGATCCCAGACTGGTTGAAGATGTACAGTCACAGCAAACTGATTGGTCTTTTCTCAAATTGGATCCCAGACAAAGGCCCAGAGTTGAGTTAATATCTAAGATGCAAAGTAAAACAGACTGACCCATTTGAAGAGTCCAAAGGTGCTTAAGATGAGGCTAAGCATATGAAATGGGAAAAACAATTCATTTAGACTGGTACCTGGAGAATTACCAAATCAGAGGCTGTACCGAAACAAGTCTTCTTGATGAAGACAGATATGCTGCTACTCTTTTCAAGTGCCATGTTATTAAGAAAAATATATCACTAATAAATTGCCATTTTTCTTCAGTTAATAGTTAGACAATTTTTTATTTTTCAGTTTCTTAATTAGCAGAGCTTCCTAGGAAAATGAGGTTTATGTAATCGCAATGTTTGGAAGTCCAATAACTTCCAAATCCACTTGTCATTTAAACTGGAAGTAACAGAGGTGAAGAAGTCTTGAATTGTAAAGCTCCAGAGAATAGTGATAATGCACAAATCTGGAGGAGACCAGACTTTATTTGCCCATAAGTCTTGGAATTACCAGTTTTGAAAACTACAGCATCACAATCCTTTAAGTAATGTTGCCATTTCATGGACTGCATACCGCTACCACTCCTATTAAATATAAATGCCATCATACATGATCTGATCTTAAATAACAGAAAACACCTGTTAAACTGTATTAAAACTGTCAATTGGAGCAAATTTTGGAGTTTCTGGACTCTTGAAAAGCAACTCTTCTTGGCCCACCAACTTCACTCACTGTCATACAACTCTCTCACCATTCAGTGAGAGCTTCTGTAGATGCTAAGCTGGCAGGGCGATATATCCATTTATCAGTCCTCTTCTCCCTCAAATCAGTATGAAAAGAAGGTAGGGGGAAGACAGTTCAGTGGAAGTCAAGTTTGCACAAGGCAAAGAGGCATGGTAAAGACTAATGTCAGCATGCCAGATACTTTTTGCAAATTGATTCATTATTATTCCTCAGAGGAAGGCGGCCAAACATTCTAAAAATGGGGTCACTTTGCTGTAGCTGTCATTGTATACTAAATTAGAGCCCTTCCAATTTAAAATATTATATTTTTTTTTCAGGTATATAACAAGTACAGGTCTTGAATGTGCAAATGGGATCACTAAGGTTACCTACAGCACATAGTACTGTATGTTTAAAGATTATTCCCATGGGAAGTCAATGGGATGAACTGCCAAAAAAATCTTTTGGCTAAATATGCTGCCTGGTTGTTTTCCACTCAGATAAAAAGCTATCAAATAAAGACAGTTAAAACTGTCTAGAATCCAAACCACACTATCTGAAAAGCATTTTGAGAAGAAAAAATAGCACCTTTTACAAGACACTTCAGGTGAAACATACAAAACTATGTCAGGTCCATACACAGATGGTACCTCTCAGCCTTGGGCATCTTTCCCAGAGTGGCTGTTGAGACTTAACAGTCAGTTCTGAGTAATGAAAGCAAATAACATATAAATTAATAGAGGTTATATGGTATAGGCTTGAGACAAAAATCATATCCACATAGAGAGACTTTTTTTCTCCCTCTTCCCTTTTTTTAAATCAAATAATGTACTCCTTACTGGACCGTCTGTCTTGTATATTAATCCCAGGTCTACTTTAAAAGTACAAGTGAAGACTAGAAGACTAAGTAAAAATGGCTGGATGCACATATTTAAGCAGAGTTACTTCTCAATCTACATATTAGCAGCATGTATGAATGCTGCATTAAACTAAAGACTAACATGATAAGAGACCTGTATCAAATCTTTACCATAGTCCCTTAGGCAGACAGCATCACCAGACTTCTGATACTTCATATTTTTTTTCTAATGGGAATCATAAGAAAAGACATTGCACTCATGCATGCAACTGTGAAAACTTTGCTGTTGCTGACAATTTGCCTGGGACAATCCTAAATACACCAACACCTGGTTCCACCACTGTGGAAATTCTCCTTTATGCTTTTTACCCTCACTTAACCAAAGCTTCTGTGACCCCTCTTTCCCTGTTATCAGCCTTCCAGACACCATGTCACTTCTAGTTTATTGACAGGATATAAAGAAGTACAATCAAAGCACTCACATAATTCCTTTAGCTTCCTGTGCAATTTAGGATCAATTTCAAATGTGCCCATCTTCCTTTAAAAGTCTTTGGTTTTTTGTTTCACCCTCTTCAAAGACCACCTCTGTTTCTTTCCCTCCTCCATTACATGTATGTTCTCTTTTTCCACATAGGTTTCCATCATACATCAGATTCTTCCCTTTTCCAGACACAGCCTCTGTTATCACCGGCAAAATTCTTCAGTCTGCAGCTCCCTACACTTGTTGCAGCCTCTCACTGTCTTTCCTTGTGAAAATCAGACACATGAACTCCTACATTTGTTTGAAACTTCTAGTTGCTAGCAATACGCTATAATTTGTGAAAAAAAATTGTTGGCAACTCTGCTTCAGTACCTTTGTCTTTGTAAATCATCCAGTGGAATGCCATTTTGCATACAACACCCTACAGAAAATAAAGTTGTCATTCCAGTTAGCCCCTGTTTTTATGATTTAGACAGAGCATTACGCTCCTCTAAAACTTTATCACAGTACTTTGTTACAAGCTTCAATTTCCAAATGATTCGCTTTAAAAAAAAAGTTAATTAACTCTGATGCCATTTCACTTTAACAGCTTCTGAACATTTCAACACATTACTTATCAGGTTTTCCACTTCCAGCAATCAAAGCATCTACAACTCAAAGCACAAGCTTCACATGCCCCTGCCACCCCCCACCCATAAAGTAAATTCAAAACATTCTCGTAGAAGAATGGGGAACCCAAAAGTGTTTCTTCTCACAGTTCATTCATTCACTTCTATCTTTTATTTTGGTTATCTGCAAAGGTTGGAATGGATATTGTACTCCTGCATTCCTTAATCGAAGGGGAAAACGGAAGAACATAATGAAAAACTGAAAGCAATGGGTTAATTCTAGTTTTTTACCCGATCCACAATTCAAGAGACAAAGCCTGTTTCCACTGAAGTCAGAGGGAACTCTGCCCTGAAGAACTTTCATTGAGATTACAACATAAACCTAGCGAGGCCATCCTCTAACCACATTTTTTATGTGGTTTTCACATATCCTTGTATCTGTGAGCCTTCTCACAACTTTTTCTTCATAACTTGTTTGATTTGCACTGTTCCTTGACATTACAGGGAAACAGTTTTGTCTCATAATCCCACCTGTGGCCTGTAATATCTACAGACTTGCAGACTCATGGAACAGTTGGGGTTGGAAGGGACTTTAAACATCATCTAGTTCCAGACCCCTGCCATGGGCAGGGACACCTTCCACTACGAACAACAGATTAAGGAGTAGCTGAACATTTAAGACACCTAAACTTTCTTCAGAAACAATAATACAAATTTAAAACCGTGTTTGCAGGTGTAGAATTTCAGTGCTTAGTCTCCCTCTCTGTCAGCAGAGGAAATAAAACATTCCTAGCAAGAAATTCAACCTTCCAGGTGCTAGTGGTGTTTACAGGCTTTCTGCACACTAGGGCATATATATACATGCAAGTAAACACAGACAGAGGCTGATTTAATATACTCCTAGATAAATAGTTGAAGCTGTAGGACAAGATGCTGTGCTTCAGTGAATAAATGAGACTTGCAACAAATAAAACTCCTACCAACACTCGTGATGGGCACTAAAAAGCCAAGTCCTTTCCAATACTGACAAAGTAAACAGCTTGTATTTTATGCATGAAACCACTCTGATACTAAAAGAGTGACTTCATATCAAACATTCTGGTTCTGATTTACATCAGTTTCAGTTTTCTCTTACCATAATTTCTACGACACCTCAAATCATTAAATTCTTCAATAGATTTTTTAAATGATGAATCAGAGTCTCTTTAAAAAGGGTGCCCAGTACCTCAGTAAAAGAAGCTAATGAAGGCAAATGCCTCAGAAGCTCTAACAATCAGAAGATGAATTTTTTTGGCTGCAATTAATACCATTTTCCAAGAAACTTTCTCTTATTTTGTTAATTTAACTTGGTTACAGGTTAACTGAAACCTTTGTAAATGTCTGCTGCTGATTCCAGCTAAAGGCAGTGTAATTTAAACCTAGAAGAATCAAGACCACATTTTCATTAATTTGACCACAAGGCCCTAAATCCCGCAAAACATTATCCTTCAGGACACATGTTGACTTCTCTATACCTGTACATCTTTGCAGTATGTAAAAGGACAGCAGTAGCACAAGCATATATCTGTCATTACAAAAATGGTCTATTCATAGAACTGTCTGACAAAGCACCTTTAGTAACAAGGCACTCTGTTCAGAGATCTAATTTTTGCAGATATTTGTATGCCAAATTAAAAAAATCTCTATGATGGTGGGTTTAATGAGGTACTCTGTTATTCTCTGTAATAAAAATTAAACAAGAGAGACAGAATTATTCAGCTTAATTGTCACATCTGTTAGTAGGCACTTTACTGTGATTGACTGGAGTGTATGTGTCAGAGACTGTGCCAGAAAACAGGCAAACTTTGTAAGCAGACTTATAAGTTATAGCCCAACTGGCACTGGCAGCAGCTCTGTTACAACTTCTGCTGCCTCTCAGCAAAAACTGCAGAAGTGTTGGCGTTGGTTCAGTCATTCATTAAAAATAAAAATAAGTATTGCAAGTTGTGCATGGGGAGGTGTTAAGATAAATTAAAAGCAATCCCTATTTTCATAAGGAAATACAGTGATCATCTGAATGTGTGAATGTGTCATCATTCATTAGTGGGCAACAGTCATAAGCAACGCGGAGTTTGGAAACTGCACGACACGAAATTTCACATTCAGCACTATATCTGCTGCTCTACCAAATGAACAAATGGCTGAGAGGACAGTGAAAAACAGCACAACATTTGCAGAGGGACGGGGAAGCACAGTGAGGGAGCTTCTGGGAAGAGCAAAAGCAGAACGGACACTCTTCCTCTGAACTGCATGGAAATTTGGGATGAAACGTGAACTCACTCACAAAACTGCTTGTTGTCTCCGATATCCGGAGATCATGATAGCTGGTGAAAACTCCAGGTATCTTGAGCTGGCCAATAACTGCTATTAAATTGGATTTATGACCAGCTGATCTTCTCTTGTCTCTAAAATCCAAACTCTTAGCATCTACCATCCTGACACAGCCAAATGACTCTGAGCTTACATGCACTTTCTTCCTCAACTAACTTCTTTTTTCAAATTTCACACAGGCTTTCTACTATGAGCACAGAAACGTATATTGCTATTGTCAACAAGACAAATAGGCCAAATGCAATATTGCTTAAAATCATTTTTCATCCATCTCATCCAGTAAGGAGTGCAAAGAAAGGTAGGACTGTGTGGAAGAGCAATGAAAACTGTACCAATATCCAATATCCACTGTATCTGCTCCTGAAAGGCAAAGGGATGCCTTTGTGCTGGAAGCCAAAGCAAAGCTGTCTACCACGGGCTGGGGCAAGCCTTGGGCGCTTCATCTGACCCAACCTATCAGCTGCCCACTGAACTAATCCATGTATAAATCTTTCTTCTCTCTGGAGGGCAGACTGGGGCACTCCAATTTCCTCTCTCCAGGACAGCAAGTGACTGTTTTCTGGAAAGAGTCTGCCTGAATGGGTGAGATGAGCCAGGGCAGATGCTCCATGTCACTGTTTGAAGGGTTTTGTTATGCTCTCAGGACTCCAAGGCTGCTCCATGCTGCGAGGAAGTCCAGACAGTTTCCATGTGGCTCTCTATCTCTGGGATCTCTTCTCTTTTGCAAATATTTGTTTTCCCTCATCCTACTGAACTTAGAAAAAGATAGGACTCCTTTAAGCACATTTATTTTAGATATGTTATGTAATAATCTCACATACAGCATTTTATCGCCATAACTGCTTATAAGATCTACAACACTTCTAGCATTGGAAGGCCCTTTGTTCTTAAGGCTGCTCTTAATAACCATACTGTATATGGAAAGTATTTAGTCTCCTGTCTAAATGCTTTACCTTATTTCAAAAAACAAGTCAACAGCAGAGCTGAAAACAGAACTTAGGTCTGCTAGTCTCCATTTTCAGCCTACCCCTGGACCCACAGCTCCATTCTGATATTCTGCTACAGTGGCAAGGACATGAATATTGTGCTTCCACTACTTATTGTAGGTATAGCAGAGGTATCATGAAATACAGACTGCGTCTTAGACATTTACACACCATATCACGATGGAGAGAATTTTTTACAGATGTGGATCACCTCTGAAGAGGCCAGTAATGCCCTCTTGTCTGTCTGCTTTTTCATTTCTTTATTTTTCCCAATGGTGTTCTTATTGGAAACAGGAATGAAGAAAAACACACATATATGCCTAAGAGAAAACCTCAATGAACTAAAACTTTGCTATTTCCCTGAAGATGGGCAATACAAGAAAAAGTAGGGTAATTTTCACAAGTGTAGTGCAAGACTCCCACAGCAGAAGAAGAGAAAGTTTAAAGTAGGGTGCCGGCTCCAGAAATGTTACTGAATGGCACTAGACATGTTTTGGAGTGACTGCAATGGATTTCTGCTTAATTTCAAAAACCTCCTGGTGCAGACCAAGAGGCTGCAACCTCAGCCTTTCTTTACAATATCTCTCATTTGTTAGATGAGAAAGAACATTTCCTCCCTGCATCCAAGGACTACTTCAGCAAAACAAACCATACAAAAATCTTATTTCTGAAGTTGATGCACTGTCAAAACACACACAGAAAGGTTGACAATCTGCAAACACACACAAAAATTTTCTTCTGCAAATTTGTGGTGCAGACCAGAACTCCAAATCACTGCATCCTTTGAGGTTCACTTACCATGAATGCATATCCTGTCCGTCTTTATTCATACATAATGCAAATTGGCAAGAACTAGTGCACGAAAGAATAGAGCGTATCTAAAGTGTGCATTAAAGTTGCAGAGGAACAATACTGTTCCAGAGATGAGATTAAGTCTCACAGCTCTCTCAAATGGGTTATGGAGAGGGAAAATTCACTGAGAGCAGCGGGGACACTTAAAGTAAGGAAGTTTCTCTCTTGTTGTGTTTATGTTTTCCTTTTTCAACAACTACTCATCCAATCTTCTTACTCAATAATTAAAAATGCGCTCTTTTGTGGATTCGGATTTTAAACACGTTCCCCAGAACTAGTGGTACTTCTGTACAGGACTATCTTCTGTTTTGAAGTGATGGAGCCCTGTGGCACAGCAGTGTCTGTAAGGTGCAGTGCCCTTGATCCAAACAAACCCTGAAGCACAACCACACTGATGTTGGTGTGGACTCTCAGCAGAGTCCATCACAGAGCTGGCAATTCTGCTTTTTCTAAAAGAAAATGTAATTATCTCTTAAAAGAGTCTTTAATTATCTCTTAAAAGGTGGAGGCAGCTTTGGGATACCTGGATGACACAGATGTGTGTGTCTTCACAGATCCTAAAATTCATGAACCAAGTGATGCACAAGGGACCCAGGATCAAGCACCTCATTTCAGCTACTCTGAAAGTCCACTGATCTCACTTGAGTTACTCCCGATTTGCTCAAGGCAAGTAAGAAAACTGGACCCTCAGCCCTTGTTCAATTATGTCTGCTATTTTAAAAGAAATGAAACCTAATATTAATTTACTTTTTTTAAAAAAGAACATTCTTTGCACACTGATAAAATCTTCATGAAATCTACTTCAATCTAAAATATGCATTTCAGTCTCACTGGCCAGTACCCTTCAGAAACAGTTGTTATTTACAATATCAGACTGGAGACGGGGGGTGGAGGGGTAGGGAGAAGAAAAAATAAAAAAGATTAAAAGATCAAGTTACTCTTCACTTCCAAACAAGCCCAGTCACAGCTGTACATCAGCTTCCGAGCAACTGCTCTACAAACACACAACAGGGCTTCTGTCTTCCCATAGGGTTTGCTCGGGTCACCCACATGTGGCGTGGATTAAAAAGGCAGGAAAGCTCCATTATGGAGGAAGCGAAGCCACAAGTTCAAGGGACAATCCAGCGGTGCCACTGGTAGATACCTTGTCCAGGGCTCTGTCCCAAGGGGTCTCCCCCAGATCCAGAGGGGCCCACATACAGCTCTCACACAGTCTGCAGCTGCAGCTGGAAAAAGTGCCCAAAAGATTATTCTGCTTTTGCATTGTCAACATCTGAGCAGAAGGAAGTTGGAGGGAAGGTGACATGAGAGTTAAGCGGGGTTTTCATAAGCAAAATGAGGATAACAAAGAGACAGGCTCTGGTTTCGGTGGCGACAGAGCAAAAGAGTCAGGCAGCCTGTGCAAATTTTGAAATTTTCTTAACCTAGAAAAGCAATAAAAAAGAAAAAAGAGTGTGACATACAGCAGTACTAAGGAATGAGGCCAAACGCTTTGCTGGGTGGGATCACCAGCAACTCTGGTTATCATCAGGTGCCACGTCCTATGTGATGGAGAAGTCAATCCAGCCCTCAAGGCTGCAAAGGCAAAACAGTTGTTTTTAAACAAATACCTTTCTAATTGAAGAGTTTTCCACCCCACCTGCTGTACCCTATTTACTCAGTAGATTTGCAATGGCTGACAAAGTATGCTGCCTTTGGGACCAAGACTGCCACAGCTCACAAGTTGTCAGGGACATTTCTTCATGTATCAAGTGCTCTTGAACCCTTTGAAGAGGGTTTATAAATCTGCAAACAAATGCTTCCCACAAACACACACAGGCATCTTTTATGCTTAAGTTCCAATGATCATGACATGCCTGTGTGTATTGACAGACCAGTGTGGTCCAAAAATTTTGTAAACACTTTAGAGGAAACTAAAACTCAGTTACACATGCTCAAAAGCACACTGTAGCAAGCAACCCTGTAGCATGGAGCAAAGGAAGTGGAATACCTACTTGGCCTGTTGGCATACTCCGTCTTATTCCCACTATGTCTGCTCTCCGTGCTTTGTTACATGTTTTTTGCTGGTTTCTGACAGCAACTTCCAAAAAAGCATAAACAAATCAATCATTTTTTTACTTATAACTTAACCAGACCTTGGTGCGCACACACACGTATTTTTCTTCTTTTTTAACATGCAAGTGCTTCCAGTGTATTCACATTCTCAGGATGATCAGTCTTGGTCTGAGTATTGGCTTTTGGAGGATCTGATGCCAGTCAGCCGTGCATAATGGCCTCTTTGTGTCACTGTCACATGAACAGCATTGTGTTACAATCATTGTCACTCCAGGCTCAAACTGCAAGGCATGCTTTCACACAAAACATTCACTTTGGGGGGCTCCTTTTGGCAGAGCCCTGCGATTGAAACTCTTTCACTGCTCTTTAGTTCATCAGTCCAGCAGCAACACCGAAACTTTAAAAGTCAGGATTCAAAACCTCTCATCCAAATCAACTGATTATGAAGCTTCTCTATGGAGAAAGGGGCAAGTAGCATAAAGTAACCATCATCCAAATCACTATGTCTGAATCAACACCAAACTTAATGTGGTTAATAAAAAATAGACTTTGGTACTGCAAAAGGTCTGAGCGGAGCCAAGGGAGAAAACACAGGAATAAGTTTTACTTAGTTCAGTTTTGCTGTATGTGAGGTCAGAAGGATGCCCTAAAACCTAGTTTAGGAGAAGACAAGCACAGCATCACAGCTGCAAGCCCCTCCCCAGTTGGCAACCTCGCTGTTCCTGCCTGCCCCTGCAATCCAAGCAAGATGCACCCTGTAGCCTTGACCTTTAGATATGAACTATGATGGTCAGAATGGGACTGGGACACACAGCTTCTTCCAGCACAGTTCCCCATGGATGGAGCCGGAACTGGGGAGCTCCCCAGCAGCTCCCACAGCCTAGGCTGGCACCACTGCAGAGCTGCAGCAGGACTGCAGAGCACAGGCAGCACTGCAAGATCCACAGAAAACTGATCCTCATGATGAGGATCTCATCGTGACTTTTCCTAAGCCCTTTGATAACAGAGGATTGTGCTCCAAATAACAGCAGGGGATGGGAAAAATCCCAAGTCAGAGTTATCTCCACCTTGAATATTTTTTCTCCTGTAATTCAGAAAAACATCTGCAAGGTAAAATCAAAGCATTTCCACGAGACAAAGATGAGTAACTTACCAGGTGACAATGTTATTGTACTACTTATTCTGTAAATTCTTTAAATTCACCAAGTGCCCTCTCCCCCACCTCCAAAAAATAGATAAGACAGGATTTCTGTGCAGGAGAAACTTCAAAAGATGCTGTAAACATGGTGAACTAATTGAAACCCTGCACAGACGTCTCTGTTTTCATTAATGGAAAATATTCTCACAGGGCTGAGACCAAACTATGTTAAGAACAACATCCTCCTGCCCTTACTGGATCTTGAATCATTTTGTGCTGCAAATCTTTGTCTTGTAGAAATACTCCTGAAATACAGCCCTACTCACTCTGAAAATGGCTTGCAGGGTCTACCCCTGAAGGAGATAGGCACAATGTGACAAGAACTCACGGCATAATTCTTGTGATGCACAGAAAACTTGGGAAAGCAACAGTTTCTTTCCAAAAGAAATGGGGGTATGCATGGAATGACAACTTATTATCTTGCGTATAATTTTTTGACTAGTTAATTTTTCTTTCTTTTGCAGTCCACCGAAGTACATAACAACTTCTGAACTCTGGTTTGGTATTCCACCCTGCAACACCCACCAGTTGCCCTAAACACATATTATCCCTCTCTGGATCATTTTTCTTTCTTATGCAGCCTTGACCAGCCCTCCTTCTTCCCTACACTGTTTTGAGCAGACCCATCCAGACAAGCACTGCCCATCAGAAACACCACCAGGCTGGGTCAGGGCCCCCTAGTCCCCTGCCTGGTCAATTTTACCCACACTACAAACCCCTGCTGATCTTCTCTTGCACAGCTGGACAAATTCACCTTTTACATCATCCTAAGGTCATGACTTCTCTGAGACTCCCCTTGCCTTTCATGATCTCTTCATATTCCCAACATTTCCAGTACTTAGTAAGATGTTGACCCCTTTTCGGTAAGGCCATGGTTCCAGCCCTCACTTGTAATATAATAGTGTTACAGAGTAGTAGTTCTACATTCTCCTTGTTTGAAGACTCTCCTCTGAAAAAAAAGCTGTCATTAATCCATTTAAACATTTTCATCTCCATGACATTTGATGAAAAATAATATGACTGTGGCTTGACAGCTGTTTCCATTATTTCACTGTCCTTCCTTATATCCTCTTGTTGTTTGTCTTAGAGTTTAGACTATAAAAGGCAATACCATTTTTGCTATTGTTTTTGTGCTGTTGTACACGTCCTGTGATGAGAGTGGTGGACACTGGAGCCATACAACCTACAGCTGTTCATGCTAGTGTTTCTATTTCTAAAACGACACATTAATATAAAGTCTTTATATTCAAGTTTCCTTGAATGAAGAAATTTGCACACACTTGCACCTCTGTGTGTTCAACAAAAACAATTTGTTAGGCTTAGAAGAGTATTCTTTTACAGCAATAGAAAAAAGATTAAATTCCTTTCCCGAGGTCACAGAAAGTCAATGTCAAAGTTAAAGGTATGTTTTCTGCTTCCCAATTTGTATTTTTTCATTGTCTTGCAAATCAAAAGAGCTCAGAATAAGTCTCTCATTGCTGACTATGGGCTAATTTCTCTGACAATCAGATACAAAACGTGAAGAGGTGGCTGTCTACATTTTAATATAAACCTAATGTCTACATCCAAAGACATAAATCACAAATCTTTACAAAAGCAAAACATCAATTTAAGACCAGACAGTTTGAATGTGTTAATTAACAAGAATGCTGACACAATCAATAAAGCTATTCTAGTAAAGCAAATCCCTCCCCAGAATACTACTCCTATTTTTCTGACAAATGGCTTTACATGATACATACTCTTTCCACAGGAGAAAAACATTTGGAATATCGAGAGACAGATTCTTCTCACAGATGAAAAAATAATGCAGTTATATCGACGTTCATGATATGCTGATTTGAGCATAGGAAGGGGAACACAAATACAAACTACTGACAAATTGATCTCTTAATATTAAAAATCAGGATCACACTACTGACAGTGAGTCAGAAACATAGTGAAATTTGATTCCACTGGTATCATTTATCAAGGAAGACACAGCTTATGAAGAGTAAGGATGTAAGAACTTTGTTATTTCACTACACAATTCCACTTCATATCTAAAGAAGTGCTAATAGTGGATTTTTACTGTTCTACACTGTGTTCCATTAAAAAAAGCCAGACAAGAATATATGGGATCACATCCATGTGGCAGTACTATCTACTCAACTTTGCTTTTTTTAATCAACATATCTTTGGTTTGACTAAAGCTGTAGCACATTTGCAAAGAATCTGTTTCATTTTTACCTTCCTCAAAAGCCTCTTGCTTCCCAAAATAAGTGAAAATGCCTAGACAAGAGCTATGTAGAGAGACCATGCAAAACTCCTGCCAAGTGATCTGAATATAAATTCAAGGGATCCTTACCAGCTGCAGTAAAAAGCACACTCCAAATTCTTGCTAGATGTTAATCAAACTTAAGTATTCTTTGCATAGATGAGTTAATTGCTTTTGTTAAACTGCATTTGCTTCCCTGGGGGTGGGGTGGGTGGTGTCCCTAAAGCTGAATGCATCAGATTGTAGAAAAGAGAGTCACCAAAGGACTGTCAACCTGGTCAAACTCTCCTGTTCACCTAAAGCTAAGGAACAGCTCATTTAACACTATAACACCCGGACAAGCCCTCAGGGTGCCCATCACCACAACACCAGTCATATTCAAAGTGCTGGCATTAGGTACCCACGTTTTAGGTACATGCCAATGGTGAAATTCGTGGTATACAAAGGGCTAAAGCATCATGCACTGAGGCAAATGTGGCACAGTTTTTGTCTACCAGATCTATCTGTGGGGAGTCAAACCTGGTGTGCACAGCCTTGTGCCATCTCTGAAACATTTCACCATCTGACACACCAGAAAAGGGAACTCTGGTACGTGATTTCAAGGGAAATTAAACAGGCACAACCAGCTTAGCTCACACAACTCACTGAGCAGTTGAGAATTTTTCTGCAAGGTATGGATTGTAGTCAGTGAGCAAGACAGAAAATTCATTGCCAATCCTGTGAACTACTCATAATTCCAGCAGAGACTTGCAACACTTCCAGACTTACAACTACACAATCTTAAAAAGCCAAACACAAAACCACAGCATCTCAACATATTAACAGTCACTACTAACACCATGCAGCCGATCCACCCCTTGTGGGAGCAATACACATTTAAATTTATGGCATTCGGGTGGCTGGGCAAGAAAAATTAGATAAATTTTATTAGATAAGGTTCCATGTCTTGATGTTGTGCAGGTGTGTGAATTATGTGAGCAAACAAGTAGAAACTTGGGCCTGAATTGCACTGTTTGTCCAGTTTATTAAAAATCTAGAGCACACCTGCCCAGCTGACCTTTCCAACTTGAGATGGAAAACAAAAATAGAAATCCCAATACCATTTCATTTGCAGGGCCAGTGACTAGCAACCAGTACAGATAATTTGGCCACCAAGGCTGTTATTTTCCTAAATTCTATCTCCAGCTCTGACAGTAGCACACCCCCCTCTACTTCAAGAACACACATACTTAATTACTTATGCATACTCTCAGCACTGTGCTATTGGACACAAATGCCATTTAGGGATGTTGACAAGGAAACTGAAGCCAGCTTTCAGTTTCAGTCTTGCATCAGACATGCTGCTCAATCAAAGCATCTAAGCTTTTCAGCCTAGGTCTGTAGCTTATCTGCTGGGAAACAAATGCTACTTTCCACACTTGTCTTTTTTTTCTTTTTTTTCTTCCAAGTTGCTGGATGAAAACATTTTTCCTAAACAGTCATGTTAATCTGCTTTCCAAATTACTGCTGCCAAAGCTCAGTTACAAACCTAATAAAATAAGCCATCTTCCATACTGATGGTATGTTCCAAAATGAGGTTTTAAACTCACTCTGCAGGAAAAGTTGGTACTTTGGAAAAACTTCAGAGTTGTACGTGACTCTGGGAAATACTTGTCTCTAAGACTACATTTCAGTTACTCAGTAACTGGCAGCAACATTTAAGTAATTAATAAGATTACCAAAAAGCATTGCATTCCTAGCTCATTCGAGGAAAAGCAGCTGCACATTTTCCTTAATTGATTTGTGCCTACATTTCTAGACTGAACCTATTTCTTGGCTCATAGACAAAATAGGAAATATTTACAGTACTACTGCTACCGCCAAAAGAAAATCTGCTCAGGATACCACACAACTGAGCATTTCTCTAGGCAGCTTCTGCTGAAGGACATATGCTGGAACGAAGTCGAAGTATTAAACAGATGTGCATTTTCACGTGCAGGTCACGCTTATTTACATATATACACAAATATCCCTCTATTCCAGTGTGTGTGCTTGTTCCAGCCTCTGCCCAAGACTGCCAAAAGCTTTCCGTGAAAATGAAGATATAATCTTTAAAAACCCTTAGCGGAAAAAATCAGCTGAATGGAAAGCCTGAAGTGACTCGTCCCGGCTCCGTCCCGCTGGCGGGGGAGCGGCGGGAGCTGGAGGGAGCGCCAGGAGCGCTCCCGCATCCCGGTCACCAGCCAGAACGAACGCGGAGGGAAACGCTCCGCAAAGGCGGAGGCACTGCTGGGCGACCCCGCATCCCCACTGCTACCCCGAGGATGCTTCTGCCCAGGGCAAACGCCGCTCCGGGAGAGATGCCGCCTCTCCTCCGCTCCCTCCCCGGGGCCACCGCACCCGCGCCCGGCACCGCGGCTTCTGGGCGCCGCACCTGCGGGATGGGATGGGACGGGACGGGATGGGAGAAGTCGGGCCAAGTCCGGCCCCTGCCTACCTGTCCCGCGGGCGTCCGACCGGGAGCCGGGAGCCGCCGCCGGGAGCCGCCGCCGGCAGCAGAGCGAGGGGCTGTGTGAACGACGGGGCCGGCGGGGATCAGCCACTCCTTCGGCGGCTCCGGACCGCCCCCGCCCCTGGCCCCGGTCCCGGACAGAAACACAGACAGACACACAGACATTTAAGCACTTACACGGTTCTGCAGCCAGTGTCACCCGTGCGGCTCTGCCTGAGGCGGATGCCGCCTCTCCCCAGCCCCAGAATAGCCCCCGTCCACTCAAAGTGGAAGCTACATAGGGACCTCGGAGGTCATTTATTCGGCCCTGTGAAGGATGAGTACTTAGCCATCAGGTGATTGAGGAATGAAACAGTCTTCAATCGACTAGATCCTTAGGTCCCACAAGCAGGAGCTGATCCTCAACCCCGTCAGGAGACCCAAATCCGAGGGAAAACAAACCGTATGTGGTCCCCTCCGGTACTGCTTGAGAAAGGAAGGGCGTCACGACTTTTCCACTGTTTTAGAGCATTATGAGTAGAGATGCTTGTTATTTCATAGGTATTTCAGGTAAATCAGACCTGTTAGCCTGCTCCATGACTAAAGTTGGAGCATGGAGCATGGGAAGAACAATGTTTTGTGAAGCTAAGCAACCACTACTTCACATAATTACAGAATTGTTAGGGTTGGAAGAGTCCTCTTGAGATCAGCCAGTTAAACCCCCCCTGTCAGTGCAGGGTCCCTGGAGCAGGTGACACAGGAGCATGTCCAGGTGGGTTTGGAATGTCTCCAGAGAGGGAGACTCCACACATTCCCTGGGCAGCTGTTCCAGTGCTCTGCCACCCTCAGTGGAAAGAAGTTCTGCCTCATGTTGAGGTGAAACTTGTTGTGGTTTAGTTTATGGCCTTTGCTCCTCATCCTGTTGCTGGGTACCACTGAACAGAGTCTGGCACTATGCTCTTGGAACATTGTTTGAAGGTATTTATATGCATTAATGAGATTCCCTCTTAGTCTTTTCCTCTCCAAATAAACCAGGCCCAGCTCCTGCAGTCTCTGCTCATCAGAGAGATGATCCACACCCCTCATCATCTCTGTGGCCTCTGCTGGACCCTCTCCAGTATCGTCTGCTCTTTCTTGAACTGTGGAGCCCAGAATTGGACACAACACTCCAGATGTGGACTCACTAGGGCTGAGTAGAGAGGCAGGATCCCCTCCCTGACCTGCTGGCCACACTCTTCCTAATTCACCTCAGGATTCCACGGTCCCTCCCGGCCACCAGGGCACTGCTAGCTCATGGCCAACTTGTCACCCATCAGGACCCCCAGGTCCTTCTCCACAGAGCTGCTCTGTAGTAGGTGTGCCCCAACCTGTGCTGGTCCTTGGGGTCATCCCTCCCAGGTGCAGGACCTGCATTTGCCCTTGTTGAACCTCATTAGGTTTCTCTCCACCCAACTCTCCAGCCTGCCTAGGTCCCTCTGAATGGCAACATAGCCTTCAGATGGATCAGCCTCTCCTCCCAGTTTCATACTGTCACAAACCCGCTGAGGGTCCATTCTATCCCTTCATCCAGGTCATTGATAAACAAGTTGAATAAGACTGAATCCAGTATTGATCCCTGGGGAATGCCGGGTCTGACTACAAGCCTCCAACTGGATTCTACTCAGCTGATCACAACACTCTGAGCTCTGCTGTGCAGCCAGTTCTTGATCCACCTCACTATCCATTCATCTGGCACATATTTCCTGAGCTTACCTATGAGGATCTTATGGGAGACAGTGTCAAAAGCCTTGTTGGAGTTGAGGTAGACAACATGACTCCCACAGGAGACTGTCCTCCTTGAACTTTTCTAATGTGAGTCCCTCCCATGGACAACAGTTCTCCACAAACTGCTCCAGCGTGGGTCCCTTTCCATGAGGTCACTCCTTCAGGCACAGGCTGCTCCAACATAGGTCCCCCACAGAGCCACAAGTCCTACCAGAAAACCTGCTCCAGCGTGGGCCTCCTCTCTCCACAGGTCTTCAGGTCCCTTCCAGGAACCTGCTCTATCATGGGTCTCCCACAAGGTCACATCCCCCTTTCACACATTGAGCATGCTCCAGCATGGACTCCTCCCTGGGCTGCAGGTGGATCTCTGTTCCCCTGTTGACCTCCATGTGCTGCAGAGGCACAGCTCCCTCACCACGGGCTGCACCATGGGCTGCACCACGGGCTGCTGAGGAACCTCAGCTCCAGTGCCTGGAGCACCTCCTGCCTCTCCTTCTCCACTGACCTGAATGTCTGTAGAGTTGTTCCTCTCACATGTTGTCACTCTGCTCTTCTCTGGCCACAATTACATCTGTGCAACAACTTTTTTCCGTTCTTAAATATGTTATCCTAGAGGTGTCACTGCCATCTCTGATGGGCTTGGCCTTTGTCAGCAGTGAGTCTGTCCTGTAGCCAGCTGGCATTGGATATGCAGGACATGGGGGAATCTTCCAGCAGCTTCTCAGAGAAGCCACCCCTATAGTCCCTCTGCTACCAAAACCTGGCCATGCAAACCCAATACAGGTTTCCACCAAAAATCAAGGTATGCAGGGGTGCTGAGGGTGGCACCCCCATGGACTACGGAGTTTCTGGGGTACAGGCTACAGTGGGAACCTCCAGGGTCTTCCTTTCCTTTTCCCCCTCACGTTTCCCACCGTTTACCCCCACGATTCTCCCAATTTTCCCCTCATTTCCTGCTCATTTTTCACTCACGTTTCCCACCCTTCTCCCCTCATGTTCCTCTCACTTTTGCCCTCAGGTTTCTCACACTTTTCCCTTCATGTTTCCCACCGTTTCCACCTCATGTTTCCTTTTTCTCCACTCACACTTCTCAAACTTTCCCCTAACGTTTCTCACAATTTTCCCCTCATTTTTCCTGCCCTTTTCTCCCCTCATGGTTCTCATCCTTTTCCCCTCACTTTTCTTGCACTTTTCCCTTCACATTTCTTGCACTCTTCCCCTTCACATTTCCTACCCCTTTTCCCATCATGTTTCCCATCCTTTTCTCCTCATGTTTCTCACATTTTTCCCCTCACGTGTTCTGCTCTTTTTGTGTCTAAAAATGCCCAACTGACAGTCCACCACTTCCAGCTGGAAAAGGCCAGTCCTGCTCTCTCAGGGCAAGGACTTTTGGCAGCCCTCTCTGAGGTGTGTGAAGATCCCCCTCAAGGGGGGACATCCCTCAGGGTCACTCCTCCAGGCTGTGTGAGGGAGATTTTCCCCCAGGTGTTGGTTTGGGTGAGGAACATCAACCCCTACTTAATAATTGGTTTTGCTGGCTTTAACATAATTGCTGTAATATTGCTTCAAATTGGATGGGTTAGAGTTTGCTAAGTCAATGCCTTGTGAAATGCTTTATTTTGATTGACTGTTTGTTTGTTTCAAAATTTGCCAAGTACCCTTTTTTCTGAAGTTTGCCAGTAAAAGCTTGTTGTTTAACTTCCTGAAAACCTTTCTCCGGTGTCTCAGGCTACAAAACACCCCTAAGCGCCTTTAGGAACCCAGTTGAGAAAGCCTGAGACACCACAGCCCTTAGGTCACCAGGACCAGAACACAGCGCTCAAAGGGAGCGTCCCGGTCATCACTGCTTCCTTGGACACCTCAGGATCAAGATGGTCTGAGCTGGCAGGCAAGAGAAGGCAGCATCAACATCCTCTTCCAAGGGCTGAAGGGCTACCACCAAACGAAAAGAGCCAAGATGAGCCCCTGTTTCTTCAGAGATGCTGTGACCTCACACCTCAGCAGGGCTGATCCCAGGGACCACCAGTAGCCTGGGTGGTGGCACAGGGTAAGGCAGCCACAAACCCCACCTGTGTGGGCACGGGAAACAGGGGGAGGCTGAGACCCTGCCCAGGGCGGTGCCAGGGCTAGGAGGAGATGGGGGCCAGGCTGCCCAAAGAGTGACCCCGGGGCTAGTGGTCACCAAGGAACCTGACGGCCACCTCTTGCATGGGGGCCTGAGGGTCCTACAGGTACTGCAGCCTCTGTAATGTGTAGTGTTCAGCCCTGCTCCTGTCTTTCACCAGCTAGAGAGAGCATGAGGCCATGGGCATGGCACAAAGTCCCCCAGTTGGCCAGAGCAGTCTTTCCTGCCAGCGGTCCTTCTTACAGAGAGCCCTCCATCCCACTTGGTGCAGGAAGGGCAGAAGGGCTGAAAGAGTCCTTGGGGGTTCTGTTCTCTAGGACAGGAACAAGGGTGCAGCTCCAGGCAGGCAGGGCAGAGCTGCAGAGCCCATGGACAGGGGGCAGCCCTTGCCCAGCCTGGACCCTGGGGCTTGTCCTCACCACACACTCACTGATCCTCCATGTCTGCTGTGTCTGCACCACATGCTTGAGCTCTTCCCACTTCAGGAGCTCTGCAGCAGACAGGAGGGCTTCCCCAGCAATCTGCAGGACAGCAGAAGCTGGGAGGTGGCACCAGAGCCTGGGGAAGGAGACCTCTCAGCTTTGTTCCTAAGGGTGATCGCACCCTGAGGGATTCCAAGCTTGGACGTGCCCTCACAAAGCATGCAGGGGTCTCTTGGTGACAGCCCTGGGGGACAGCCCTATTGAGAATAGCTGTGCCAGCTCATGCACCCCTCTCGTGCTGGTTCCATCTTCCCATGGGCTGCTCTGCGGGAGCACTGCCTGCTGCCAGCAGCCCTTGTCCTGATGCCTAGGACCCCCATGGAGTGTCAGCCCACCCCCCTCTGTGTCAGTGCTCAGCCTGGAAATCCCTGCCTTGGCCATACTGGGGGCCTGGTTGCTGGAGCCAAAGAGGACTATGACCAGGGCATTCTGCATATACTTCTTCACATTCTCACTGTCACTCCCCACCACTGTCCCCAGCAGCTCTCAAAGAGGCAGAGGGAACCTTGCACGTAGTTGGATTCTAGTAGGAAGGCAGAAAGGTGAGCTTCAGAAAGAGCGGCTCTCTGCCCACAGTGAGGAGAGGCGTGATCAGGGCTATGAGGAGGGGAGATGTTCCGGGGTCAGATTCCAGAAGAGGCAGTGCTGGGCTGCAAGGTCCAGAAGCCATTCCAGGGAGCTCGGGGAAGTGGAGCCTGCTGTGAGTGCTGCTGGCAGGGCTGGGCTGCAGGGCAGTTGTCAATGCCCAGGGCCCATCTGCAGGGCTCCGGCTCCCACATTAGCCTGACCCAGTCTAGGAGGTGCTGGAGTTTCTCCACCATGTGCACAGTGATGGGTCTGTCTCCATCTTCTTCAAATGCTCCATCACCTTTTGGGGCACTGCCAGGGCCTCCTTCATGAGGGATGCACAGTGATGCCACAGAAGCTCTAATGAGTCTGGCAGGAGGACCTGCAACTTTCTTGCCTGGATGGAAGGCAGTTTCCATTCTGTGAGAAGGTCCGTACTTGGGCAGCTACCCAGGCAGCCACCAGGCCGTGCCACTGCAGGTTTGGAGCAGTCACCCCATCTCCTGACTCTCAGCCCTGGCCAGGCCATGGCCCATGGCCCATGGCTCTGCCCATGGCCCAGAGCCCCGAGGGCTGACACGGCTCTCCCTTACACCTCCCTGCTCACCACCTCAGCTCTCTCTGACAGCATCAGGAGGCCCCTGAGCACCAAAGAGAGCAGATCAATGCTTGAACACCTCAGAAACCTCAAGACTTCGCACAGTAGAGCAAACTCCTCGTCTTGCATAGTGTTGGAGGCAGCATCTGAAAGAAACCCAGCAGTGAGCACCTGGCAGAGCCATCAGGGCTCCTGTACCACATAGCTCCTGGTTCCCACTGCAGCTGAGGGCAAGGTCACTGGGGCTTTTCCTGACAACTCACAGCCAGAAGGTGTCAAGACAGGTGTCCCCCTGCTCAGTGTGGAAGAGACTGTTCTGCCAGTCCTGGAGATGTGCAGCTCCTTCGAAACCTTCTCCAGAGTCTGGGGCAGGTAGAACATCACGTCTGACAGACTCAGGGTATTCCTGCAAGGCAGAGTGCTCTGCCTGCAGGGCTGCCTCAGCCACAGCAGCACAGCCTGGGTCAGCCCTGCAGGATTTGGGGTCCCTGGGGTCCTTCCCAAGCAGGGGCTGGGAGCAGCGTGCTGGCTCTGAGCTGGCTCAGCCAGCTTTGGCTGCTGCGGGGGTGGATAATCCCCAAGCTGGAAATCGTGGTGGGATGGAAGGCCCCACTGCTCGGGGGCATCCTGCAGCATTCCTGGAGTCTGGTAGCCAGACAGACTCAGGCTCCCTCTCCCCACAGGGAAAAAGCCTTCGGGGCTCTTGTGGCCAGTACCTGTGTCCTTGTGGTGTGATCTCCAGTAGCAGCATTACGACCTCCCCAGGGCCTTTGTTGGCCAGCAGGACAAGCAGTGTGTCAAGGGTGTGCTGGGCTTGTATGTCCCTGGTCTCTTAAAGTGGAAGATCCACCTCACCATCTCTGGCCCATGTAGGGGGCATGGGTGAGGGGAACACAGAATGTAGCCATGCCCTCAGCTGCCTTTCCCATCCCTCTCTGCTGTCTTAAGGTGGCTCCAGGTGCAAAAGACACCTGGACTTGGAAGGGAGGCTGGGAGAGACCCAGCAGGGTTGCAGGGCAAGGCAACCCAGCCACAGGCCACTTACAGCTGCCAGCCACCAGTTTGGCTCTTCCTGGATCACCTCCAGCATGGTCATGGCCAGCTGCTCAGTGGAGGCAGACAGGCAACCTAATGTCATCATGGTTGTGAGGATGATGTCTGTCCTCTCAGAAGGCCCAAGTGGTTTTCCAAAGAGCTATGGCAGGAAGGAAAGGAGCCATGCTGATTCTGGGCCCCTTTGCTCACACCAGCTCTGCTACCCTCCTTGCCATCCCAGGGAGAAGGGTTGAAGTACTTGGCACGTGCCCATCCATTCCATCTTCCCCCCCAGTTCCTTCTGCTGGAAGCACTACCAGCAGCCACTGCAGGCCTGTCCAGAGCAGAAAATGACTTTTAAATAGCTTAAATATTGTTCTCAAAAACGAGTCTTTTATAACATTATTTATCTAAAAGTTCTCAGCTTCTTGTAAACAGTAATTCAGTAATTGTTGAGATACTTAAATTTCTCATACAGATTGGTAAACAGCTCAGACTGACTGACTGACAGAGCTTAAAGCAGGCCTTAAAAGTTTTGAATCATGGTTTCCTACTTGCCAGCACCAGATAACACCTTTGAACTGCTCCAAATATGACTTTTCCCTTAGAACTCAGAATTAGTTTGTCTTATGCTCTGAAATCTCAGGATGAAATAATTTCTCAGTGCTTCTCAGTAAATCTGGAATTTTCACACACAGATAAAAAGAATAGCTGTAACAGCACCTTCAGTCTTATCATTAGACATACACCTTGTTTTTAAAAAAACACTACAGTAGCCTAATGGCAATGCATTTTCTTCTTCAGAGTAAGGTTTTGTCTGTCACATTCCAGTATGCAGAAATCATAGTGCCCAGGAGAGGTATTATACTCCATTCAGAAAAAAACCCACCATTCAGGGACACTTCTGCCTTGCAGCAGTCCCGTTTCTGTGTGATCCTTCCCACATGATCTGAAGAACTCATCTGAACAGCTCATCACTGCCTCTGTTAGCAATGCTCAGATCTCTCAACTCTACCAAAAATGTGTAACTTTTCAGAGTGGGTTGGTTGGTTTGTTTGTTCATTTGTCTCAGATTAAAAGCACTCATTTCCACATAAATCAAAGGAGTACTTTTGAATTTGCAGTGTGCAATGTAATAGACTTTCTCTTCTCAACATATTGATACAGTTATTTTTCTGTGCTAGATTTTAAACCAGTTTCTATTGTGTGGAACAGTCAAATCAACCTAAGTACAGAAGGCTTGTATAAGAAAAAATTCTAGCTTATGCAACCAGTTATGTCCCTTGAGCAATTAGGCCATAAATAGCAAACAATCACTGACATAATCAATCAGATGTGCTCTACCACATGTTTACATGTACTGTTGAAAGTAAAGCTATTATATGGTCTTCATTTAATAGCTGGTATTATGCTTGTAGTATAAAAGAAACCACTACCTATAAGGTACAAACATTCATTAGAATTTGATTTTAGGTCATAGGAACCCAAGATTTATATATATATAAATGTGTATATGTGTATGGTTATTTTATATATAATTATCTATATTCTTTATTGTATTATACCTTGAACCTATGAGAAGATATGATACTTCTCTTACAGGTTTTAGTACGTTATGAGAATATAAAATTAAAGTTTGCAGTTCACTGTGACCGCTTGATAAGGTAGACCACATTTGCATATGGAAGCAAAGGAAACTGAGATTTGGTGGCAGAGGCATTCATGTAAAATTCTCGAGATACAGCTCTGCTACAAAACCCCTTAGGTTGGTATGTTGACTAATTTAACAGTAAAAAAGAATTTAGAAAAGAGATAAATGAGGCAAAACCATACGTAAATTGGTAGTTAAGAATTTCTTCAGTTTATGCTCTTTTTTTTTCCCCCCTATCTAATCTGTTTAACAGAAACTTAAAAGCAAAATAATTAATTATACCCTTTCAGGCAAATTCACCTCAGAGTTTGGAGTAGAAAAATTAAGATGTTCAGAGCCTCATAAAAATGTATGGCCAGTCTTCGCGAACGAAGATTTGGGGAGGGTCTTTACCCTTCGAGCCTGCGCAGTGGATTTTTTTTTAGGTGAGACACAGTGTGCGCTGAGCTGAGCCCACCCTTTAATCCTGAGGTTCATCTGCCGGGGCCGAGCAAGCTTGGACGGTGGCAGTGAGGTCCTCAGGATGTAGGTTTGTTTAGAGTGACCTTCTCTTAGATGGATGGCCTTACAGGGCTAACGAGCTCCATCTGCCCGGGGGACTTTTTCTCTGACCGGGAATCGAACCCGGGCCGCGGCGGTGAAAGCGCCACATCCTAACCACTAGACCACCAGAGGGCCCCTTCATAAAAATAAGTGCAGATTAAATCATTCACACCTCTTATATTCAGCAAAGAGAAGAAAAGCATCACTCAATTAGGTCACAGCCTCTGGAGCACTAATGCTTGCATTGGGAATCATCAGAGATCCCTCATGTGTTTAGCTCAGAGCTTAATTATAACATTCTGTAGCATTTAAAAGAGTGGAGGGTTTAATTAACCCTCCAGAAAGATTTAGTGCTTTCTTATTCTCTTTTTTTTTTTTTTTTAAAGAAAATTGTGGCTTGGGATTACTTCTTTTAAATCGCAAATTTAGCTCAAAACACCAAGGGGATGTTCTTCCAATGTAATGCAGGTGGTGTCTATTAGCAGCTACATTTTCTGTCAGAGCTGGAAAGACCAGAAAAGCCTGCCAGGCTAGAAAAACAAAAGTAGGAAATACTGTCACATTCCTTCCAATTTCATTCAATAGCCTGAAGTTCAGTTAGATGTCACTGGTTATTTGCCATCAGCACTTTGCTTTACCTTAAAGCCTCAAAGCTCATTTCATTACAGAGGTGGACATTTCTCTGTTTTAGGACACGGTGGACACCTTGAAGTGTGGCCCACTGCCCTGAGTGCAGCATGCTGTGGATGGCTGTACTGCAAAGGATATAATAGTGGAAATCCTGGAAATGGGATTGCAAAGAAAATCCACAAATGTCACCTTAAGTTCCAAGACATTGCAGATGTGCCTGTGTTTAGCACAGCTCTCCTCCAGTGCTGCTCACATGGATATCTAAGGGGAGAGAAATCAATAAGGCAATTATATTTACTGCTATACTGTCTTGATAAAAAAATCATTGTGCTGTTGGGGGCAATATATCAGGCACAGAAGCTTCAGTATGTGTCTGGACACAGCAGCTCAATATTAATTTATAACTTTACTTTTGGGGTTTGTTTGTTTGTTTACACCTTATGATGTACCTACCCTCACATCACTCTAGAAATTAGGCTATAACCTTTGCTTTCTTTCACCAAATAAAGCAGAAATGACTAAATTATCTTTACTCTTCAGCGTTTGAAAGATGCAGAAGTTGATGTGATGCCTGTTAATGTCCTTACAGATCTACAGCCAGAAAAGATATAATAAAATAGAAGGGGAACACTTGTCTGGATATTCCAAGGCTCCTTTTGACACAGCTTTTTCCACAATGCTACCAGAAAGATTACCAGAAGTCTGAATTCAGCAGTTACCTCACAGCCTAGTCCTTTGGGCTGTATGGCTTCCAAAATACACTTTAAAGCAGACATTCCTGTCTAGATGTAGAAGTCTAGCTGAAAAAAAAAAAAAAAAGCTATTTAAGAAGAGAAGTTCTTATTTTGAAAGACATTTCTTAGCATTTTTATACCTACAGCAAAGGGATTCTTGCCACGGTCCGATGGGGAAGGGGAAGGGGAATGGGGCCGTGACAAGCACGGATGGCTTCGGGGACAAGGCAGAGGTGCAAAATAGATGCTTTATTGAGGTGTGTCGGGGTTTTACGAGTTTTAGGTGGAGAAAGGGCCAGGACGTGGGGGTGGAGCATGAGACAGACAAACGGGGAACCAAATCAGGATAGAGGCACAGGCGAAAGAGGGAGGAACGTGGGAGGAACTGGGGAGAGAAGGGGCGAATGGAGGCTGTCTCCTCTCTGCAGCTTCTCCAGCCAATCCGCAGGAAAGCAGGGAAGCGGACAAGCCCGAACATGCCCGGGAAATACAAATTCTGGGGAAGCATACAATGTGTATATACCTAATAACTGTAAAGTCTGTATCATAAAGTCCTTTCAATCACTGTACATCTTTTTCCACTTCTGAATTTTTCCCCATTCTGATTCCTGGTCCTTCACAGATTCTTTTACAGCTCTAGTATCTGTTCTCTGCAAGAGTCTATGAACAGAGTATTACTACTGATAAAGAAATATATTAATGCTCATAAACCACTGTTGCAGTGAAACAGAAATGTGTCTATAGATAAAATTATACTATGTTAAGCAGCTATTTACATTTACTTATTTTTGAGGTATATTCTACTGAGTAAAGTTCTTGCAGAGAAATTTCTTAAACTAAGACAAGAATTGTCCAAGCTACTAGAGTTTAGGAAGTTTTATTTTCCTCTTTCAGAAAAGGAGGGGGGAAAATGTTTGTGGTTTTTTTTTTTTTAAGTCTCTAAACGGAAAAACTGCTTCTGCCTAAAATGTTTCAGTGCTTTCCCTGAACTGAGTTTCTGATGAAACATCCATCTCTTTCAATTCAGTTCACTGTTAGCTTTCCTAAAACTGGATTCCGGACTTGAATATGAGCTACTCTCCGCTAACTAGTATTTTCAAGTATAAAGGCTTCTTCTAATTATAATGCAATACAATCTACTACAGTAGTATGTACTTTTACAATCAAATTGGTGATGTGGTGACAGTTTACACAGCTTGATATTTTTTTCCACAGAGTAACATATTCAAAAATATCTGAGATTATGAAGGAAGCAAAAATAATACTTCTGCAGTTTTGTTATTAATCAGAAAATTTTCAGAGAGCACATAGATGACAGAGTAAATCCTTAAAGTATTTTTTTCTATTCTTAAATACTTGCAGATTACAAAGCAACTGTTAGGTCTATGGGATGAATATAAATATGCATCTATAAATCAGTTTATCATAATATAATTTTTTTTTAAAGAAAGAAGTTTTACATGTTAGACAGTTTAAGAATCTTCATTTAAGGTTCCAACAATTTTTGCAGTAACCTAGACAGCCTGTCTGCTAATGATCACTTACATGTTGCACACACATTTCATCATCATCATGGCCAGTCTTCGCGAACGAAGATTTGGGAAAGGTCTCTACCCACATTTGTTACAAGCGCGCTGGTGATACAGGGCTTTGCAAATGCGGGTAAGGCCTTAGAGCCTGCGCAATGGATTTTTTAGGTGAGACACGGTGTGTGCTGAACTGAGCCCACCCTTTAATCCTAAGGTTCATCTGCCGGGGCCGAGCGAGCTCGGACGGTGGCAGCGAGGTCCTCAGGACGTAGGTTTGTTTAGAGTGACCTTCTCTTAGATGGATGGCCTTACAGGGCTGAACGAGCTCCATCTGCCCGGGTTTAGAGTCGTCCTTCTCTTCTGTGTGTTCCGGGGCTCCCCTCTCATCTCCCACGATGGCACTGTCCCCACAGGCGAAGCTTCCATTTTCTCGCTCCTTTCCGCGCCTGGGGCTGCCCGGGGCCGGACCCCAGCACCCAGGGCCAGCCGGGCCGCACCGCCGCCACGCACGCGTTCTGGGGCCGGCCCGGGCCCGCGCCCTGCACACACATTTACATACTTGTAAATGCTAAAATATATTTTAACATGACACACAACTTTTATTTTGAAAAAAAAAACCACCAACCAACCAAACATATATCCTACATACTCTATTCTAAATATTTGCATATTGTTTTTTTAATTTCACTATTGCCTTTGTACATTTTACATTAAATACATATAGATTTTTTACCTAAAAAACTCTTCTACACAATTTTCAGACTTTAATGTTTGTAGGACCTAATTTTAGAAAGTTTTGAACTGCTAATGACTCCATCTAACACTAGCTACAGGCAGAATGTAGCACAGTTACTGAAAAGTCATACTGACAGATTTTCTTCTAATATGTCAAAATCATTACTTCTGTTCTCCGTTTGAACTTAAACAGCTAAATGATTGCAAATGTACTCATGAAACCTGACATTTATTTCAAAGACCAAAATAATGCCTTCCTTTCACAAATCTAGTTGAAAGCTCAGGACAATGCAGTACTTTTTTCAGGATCTCTTTATTAAATTTCCTTCTGTGTAGTTGTCATCCTAAAGGAGTTGTTTCCTGAGCCTTTGACAGAATATGTGACAGCTCAAAACTGAAAAGTGTTACCGGCATCGGTAAGTATTGATAATATGGACCTGTGGGTAAGTACTGATAACAACACTAAGCAGGTATTAGTATTTAAACATGCCAATTAACTTCTCATTAGGGTAAATGACTCACTGACCTCTACAATGCTGTAACCAACCTGCTAGGAACTCAGTGCACTCAATTTGAAGTAAGTTAAGTATCTCTACTCTGTTGCTGTTTCATTCTTCTGAATGAAAGGAGAATATGATAGATAGCTGACCAAAAATGAAAAAACAAAAGGATCTTCTTTCTTCTCATTTATGCATCTGTACACGTACCAACCCATTTTCTCTACTCTCTTTGTTCTATTACTTTTGCTCTGGGATTCTTGCTTCTTGCCTCCATCCAAGCCACAACTGGACTGTCAATTGTTGCTCTGAAATTCTTATTCTCATCTGAATGTATCTGAGAAATAATGTTAGCTAGCAGAGGCTGTTCAGTTGTTGCTTCAATATGTAAGTCAGATCCCTGAAATATGGGTGCAAAATCAGGATGCAACATATGAAATAAGTACCTCCAGCATTATCAATATATAAATGTAACAGCCAAGGCATAGGACTGTGCTGCTGGAACAAAATACATCACCTGGGATGGTTTTTTGATTGAGCCCTCCCGAGTGCTGAAAATTTGGTGGCTAGCAAAACAGAAATACATCAATGTTTTTATTTCTTTCCAATCAGAACAGTAACCTCTGGAGTGATTTACTAATGAAGAAATATCATTACATAGGCTGTGAAACAAACTGTAGTGTTATAAGGGTTGGTTTACAAAGGATAAATGAAACAATAGAGGAATAAGTGCAAAGAGTGACATCCTTTGATACTGTGTCACTGCCTCACTTTTGTGACAAGTGTGGTAGGATTTTTTCAGAATGCCACAAATGACAGTTACCCTTAAAAGTGTCACAGGTGTGATACTGGAAAATGGTCAAAACATTGTCCCATTATTGAGAGTCCCTTGCACCAGCAGAGCACAGAGCCTCCAGAAATTACTAGCAGTGCCCTTATTTCAGAACTGAATTAAAATAATATTTATTAAGTTTCTAAATATCAGGAGGCTAGGTTCACAAAGCCCTATCTGAGGCACTTCTTGAGGTCCAGGTCAGTTTGATTAATTGTAATCCATATTGTTGGACATATAATTGCCTGTATACAAGCTCAGGGATGGTTTCATAGCTTTCTGTGAGTAACAAAAATAAGTAAACACAAAGTGAAGGTTAACAGCAGAGGGTGAAAGCTATTTCGTTTTTTAATAACTTTTTCAAGATGGAGTTACATTCTTGACCCGAATACACTCTATCTCATATGCAGAGAATTAAGGTTTCTAAAACAAAATCAGCTACCTTTAATGAGCTAAAATAAGTTATTTTCATGTGTGTTATAATAATAACCATCACAGGGAATTGGTGGGATTTTACTTTAGGATTTTAGATGTTGAAATGCAAAGTCAAGCACAAGCCACATGGTGCCGCTATTATGTCAAATAATGAACATTTCCCGCATTTTATTTGCCCAATAAATTCAGGGCAAATAAATAAATAAATAAATAAATAAATTATTTATTTGCCCAATAAATAAGAAAAGCTGCACTGATACCTAGAAGTGCAGTTAGAAGAGCTGAGGAATCATTTTGCATCCTGATAACTCTGCTTGAGGAATTACAAGGTATATTATGATACACCCATTAAAATAAGGAGGGAAATTCAGCATGAACAGAATGACAGAAAGGAGTAATACACAGAGACAGACAAACTCCAAACAACTATTTCTTTCCATTCCATCACCACACAAAATTATGATCAGATGCTTTAGTCTATGGAGTAATTAGTGTGTGCCATATTTAGGAAGCTCTTAACATTTTGGAGGTGATCTCCCAAGATCGGGATGCTCCCTGTTATGGTATTATGCACAGAGTTCTCCTTAATTTAAAAACTGCCTCATGCCTTCTGACAGCCTTGTCCTTCTGTAACTGGGAAGTACATGAGTTTAAGGCGTTAATGGCTCTTTCCAGTGTTGCTTCAAGAAAAAGTGGAGCACTGATCGGATAAATCCATAATGAAACAGCCTTGGCAGAGATAAGCTCGCCTTGATCAACAGAAATTATTCAATTGCTTTGTTTTGCAAAAGTTGCAAGTACCTTGTTAAGGGAATTGCAATGCTTTGCAGTTGCTTCTTGTAGTAACCTCAAAGTGATGAAATGCTTCCCCAACTATATACTGATTTTGTAATAGCTTGCAGTGATAATTTTCAAGAATATCAGATTGTCCTACTTTTTAGTAGCTACGTTGCTGAGGAGAATTTAATTCCTTCTCCATAAACTGCTGTAAAAACATGATGACAGAAGATTGTCCTACTTCAGCTCACTGTAGTATCTATTTTTTTAAATTTATTAATTTCTGTTGTTTACACTTCTCATCTTAGTTCTCAGCTAAGAACTGGAACCTACCTCCCATACCTTTTACAGGGGTTCTGACATACGAATGGAAACCAGTCCTCAGCCCCTCCTCATGGCAATGCAAATCCAACAGCAAAGGTAAATAAAAAATTACGTTTCAACTAACTTTACTACAGGTAGAACACTACTATATTTATTTCCCAAACAGCTGCTAGGAAGAAGTCATGGAGTGCAGTGGAGTGGGATTAGGTGGGTGAAAATATACTAAAACCATCTATGTAGTATTTGGTATTAAAAAATTAAAGGGTGGTAAACATTAAAATAACTATTGAAGCATAAACAGATAAAATTACTTTAATCTTGCACTTATTCCTATATAAATTTAAAATTATCTTCTTTACAAACTTTCCACCTGTCTGCACAACTAAATATAAATATCATTAAGAGAGACTGTGTTTTGATTGCATTCAGTATCATACAGTATTTATGGTTTCACTTTATAAAATTCTGTAAAACTATCCACCTCTCTAAAACTATTAAGTAAATGTTAGCATACTACTACTACTAACAAAAATAATAATAACAATCCATTAGAGGTTCTATGTGCACGCCATTTCAACCATTAAAATTAATCAGAGATGGAAAGTCAGTGCGAAAAATATTATGTCATTGAACTAAAGTCCCCCCTATATTGGCAGACAAGATCAAAATGTCACTAAGAAAGGGACAGTTGTAGGTTATTTATTAGATTTTTCTTAGTACATAGGATATTTAGTAGATTTATCATCCAGCTTTAAAAGAGCAAGATGTTGTAGCTCTTAGGCTCAATGAGGATTCAAAGACTTTCAAGATTGTTTCTTTGTTCACTATTTAATTGTCCAGTTTTTCAGCCAATGTTAATTTACGACCAAAGAAAATGTCTGCAAGTCTGATAACACTCTGTATCCATGCTAGCACACTGTAGTTATGATTAAACCTATGATTAAAGGTACTTAAAACTTTACACGGCTTTATGAAAACTCAACAAATACAAGAAACATTTGGAATCTGGTTAGACTGAAGAACTTAAATTGACATATCACACCTACAAAATTTGATTCCTTGATGGATTTATACTGCCTGGCTGAAGAATCATAGGCACATTTTAAAAGAATTAGATCTGTACTGGTTATAAACTTTGAATTGTGGTGTATTGTTCTGTTCTGGCAAACTGGAAGTCCTGGAACAGGTAATTATATACAATATTTGGGGCTAGATTTTGCTTCCTGATAAGAACTTAGCTCAAACCAAAGGAATATCACAGCATCTGAATTATATCTTCTGAATCATATATTTTTTTCTTATAAGGAAAAACTTTTTTAAAGAAACCCAGAATGCTGCATCTCACTCACACAAGCGGAATTTTTTTTTTAGAGCAGGGAAAGAAGTGCCTACAAGAAGTTACTAACACTGCACTTCAAGTTTATCATCACCATCAATCCAGATTTGCTACTTCATCTATTATTTCATTTATTTGATTAGTAATATTGAATTGACCAAGTACTTACGTTCTATCCTTAGCACACAACTATGAATTAAAAATCTATAAAGCAGCATGAACTCCTCCAGTCCATACTTTACACTATCTTACCAAGATACTAGTTTTCTGCTAGTTAACAAGAGAACAGTAAAATAGGAATGTATTTCTTCACATTTTACTCAAAATTGCAAGCAAAGGAGTAATTTTTGTAACGTCTGAGAGATGCCACAAAAGGTAAATCAGAGAAGAAAACACTATTTCACGAGGAGCTCTGATGGAGCTCCTTTTCCATGTAGGCTGACTCACCAAATTCGTATTAACACAGCCCCACTGCAGCCAAAATTAGTTCTGCACTTTGTTCTAAAACTTTCTACTTGTACTGTTCAGATGAAGTTAACTTGTCCTTTGCAGCGCACTACTAACCCAGGGTTTATTAATTATCCTTCCCTACTATGGTATCTTTTGACCTTGTTCGGAACAACTGTTTCAATACCCTTCAAGCACCAACTGACTACTTGCTATGTGTCCCATTAGTTTCTGAAAATAGCTGTCTTCAACACTAATGAACTGCATCATTTCAAACAAGGATCTTGGCTGCATAAATAAACAGAAAAGGCCACATTTTAAAGGTGTTGTATGACAAGATCTGGATAGACCAGAGAAGTAAGAACTGAAAGAGAGGTCTGAGGGGAGACTTTGCCCAGTTATCAGTCTGACAACACAGACCATAGTGCTATTCCAGAAAAAAAAAAAAAATTGAAATGGAGAACCCAGAGGGAAACAAATGATATTTTACTCCTGCAGAACTAAAAACTAAACAAACAGGAGGAAAAAAAAGAGAAAAAAAAAAAGAAAAAGAAAGTACTCAACCAGCTACATTTTCATTTGGACAGTAGACAGAAGTCTAGGGTAAAGAATTTGCGACTTAAAACAGCACCTGAATCTGTGTTTGAGGATTTAATCACTAACAGAAAAACAAAGTATTGAGAAAGAAAGAGGCGAATACTGTGGATCTCTCCCTCCTTTACCTATATTTCACTAATGCACACAGAAATGCACAAACACACAAGCTTATTAGGAGTTGAATAATCCGGTGCTGAAGGAGCGATCAGAAAACAATATATTCTTTCTCCCTTATGCCTAGTGAAAACAACATCATCATCATGGCTAGGCTTCGCGAACGAAGATTTGGGAAGGCACTATCCACATTTGCTGCAGGCACGCTGGTGGCTTATGAGGCCAATACGTGACAGACATATCCGATTGCAAAAGGCGCAGCAGAAAGACTCCTTAGATGGTGTATTTTGCAAGATACGGTTCTTTCTGCGTTGCCTTTTTTCCTCGAGAGTGATCCTGCGTGAGTTCTCAAAGGAGACAGCTGCGTTATAGATGGTGTGTCTCCAGGCCTCCCGATTGGAGGCCAGAGTAGACCAGTTCTGGTGATCAATATGGCCAAGGCTGAGATGTTGTTTCAGGGAGTCCTTGAATCTTTTCTTCGGGGCTCCTCTCATGCGGCAGCCAGTGGCAAGTTCACCATAGAGCAGGATCTTAGGGAGGCGGTGGTCCTTCATCCTTGAGACGTGCCCTGCCCATCGCAGCTGCGTTCTCAGTAACATGGCCTCAATACTAGTGACAGCTGCTTGCTCTAGTACAGATGTATTGGTCACAAAATCTGACCAGTGGATGTTAAGGATTGTACGGAGGCAGCGCTGATGGAACCAAGAAATCCAAGACTTGTTGAGGAAGAAGAGAACCGCCCACCAAGCACACCTTGCACTACCATCCTGTCACGCAAGAAAAACAGCCTTTCGTCTCGCATGCAGCAAGCTCCAGCAGAAACTCCGCGACATCCAGAACAACTGGTGGATCGATCTAGCTGAAAAAACTCAATTATGCGCAGATACAGGTGATCACAAAGGTTTCTATGAGGCCTTGAAAACAGCATACGGGCCTACATACCAGGTCCAAAGCCCTCTACTCAGTGCTGATGGTCAAACCCTTCTAACAGATAAAACCTCCATTCTGAATCGATGGTCTGAACACTTTCAGACTCTTTTCAGTACCAGCCGTGTAGTCCAAGATTCAGTGAAAACAACACAGTTTTGCTAAATGTTAATTTTGGATTAAAAATTGACTTTTGGATAGGTAGAACAAGATGCTCCCCCCGCTGCCTTTTTAAGTTGTTGTCCTAGTTAGAACAGCTGGGACCGATTCATCACTGGATGGGTGTAGCCCAAAACTGTGTATTCTATAGCCTTCCATGCCATTTCCCAGAAACTGTTGTCAGCAGAGGCCTGCGAGGTGGGGGGATGTTCCTGTCCTCATGCCCTTTTATGGAATTCCCTACTCTGAGGGAAGGACTGAGCACCCTCATACCCTTTTATGGAATTCCCCACTCTGAGGGAAGGACTGAGCATCCTTTTATGGAATTCCCCGCTCTGAGGGAAGGACTGAGCATTCCTGCCTGAGCTGGAGAATATATAAACCTGGAGTTTCGGGATCCAGAGGAGGACTGCAGCTCACCGCTCTCAGCCAGACTGCAGCTCGTCTCACTCTCGGCCAGACTGAGACCACCACCCTCAACTGGACTGCAATCACCACTTTTGACCAGACTGCAACAGCACTCTCACCAACAGGTTTTTCCCCCCTCCCTTTTCTTTGGACTCAGGGGGGGGCCCAAGGAACACCACTTTGTTCATGCCCCAGGGTGCTGGGTTGTACATTTGGGTTTTGTGGGTTAAAACCAATTGCTTGTCTGTATAATTGTACTTATTGTATTATTTTATTAAATTGTTATTCTGACTTATAATCTCTCTTTTGAGTTGAGTTCATTTCCCCTGCTGGTTAACTTTTAAACCAGTACAGTTGTGCATTCTCCAGTTTAATCTAACAGTTAAGTACTGAATGAAGACACACAAACACTGTGCAATTAAGTCAAACACAAAGAATAGGGGGGGCTGATATAGCTGCATTGATTAGGAATAAAACAAAAAACTCATATTTTACAGCATCTGAGTACAAATTACAATAGAATTGTTTTAATTGGGAAAAGCTGCTGAAATAAAATTGCTATCCTTTTTCAGCTATTGAGTTACATAGATCTCAGGGCAGCTGATGAAGTATGACGAGACATACTGGTTTTAATCAGATAGTCAGATTTAAAACAATTAAAATTTTGAATGTAAAGCTACTGCTTTTTTATGGAATGGATTTCAAAATACAGAATTTTAACACTTTCTAACACGTATTAGCTTTTCAGCAAAGGGGAAGAACATGACTTCATTGTGTTTCTTTATGAAGTAATCAGTCAGGAATAACAGCAAAAATCAGCCTTTGCATGACAGTAACTATATTTTACATGAATTTGTAAAAAGCATGTATTAGGTATTAGGAGAAGATCCATTTCTTTTCGAAACTTGTATTATGTGAGAGAAAATAAAAGCAACGCATTTTATATTAGGTAATACATCATAACTTAACACATCATTGCAAAGTACACCATTATCTTGTAAAAAGCCCTGTTTCTTCTTCATGTGATAGCTGAGACAATACCAGAGCCCCACACTCACTCTTTCTTCTCATTTTCTTTCAAACGGTAGATGTTTCTTTCAAGTGATGAGTGATGCAGGATGTTACAAGGAGAGGCTCTTTTTGCCTTGAGAGGTAATGTCATGTAAAGATATTTCTAGGAAAAAGATACAAATGTGTAGGTGTAAAATGAAATTTCTGCCGTTCACTTTATAGTGCCAAACAACTGCTACTTGTTCACATGTCGTTTATGTGCAATTCAAGGCATAGTAAGTATGTGATGGGAAAATTTTGGTCAGAAAAATGAGTGATGAGACCTCTACATAATTTACATGGACCAAAATTATAATTATTTCTGTCCTGTTATTCTCCAAGTTTTTGATCTCAGAGATGAGGGGAGTAGGACATTTGCTACCACTGTTTACCAGAGCAGCCTTAACATTTGCTTGAAGATAAGCTAGTGCTTATCCTAGATCCCATAAAAGCTTTTATCTTCCTCAAATGCTCTCCACTGAGCTAGAATTTACGTAAAGTAAATTTGACTATTAAAAAAGCTGTTAAACACAACTCAGCTCTTTCTTAGTACTCAGAGCAAACATATCACAATTATTCTCTGTGCTGCATGCAAAGGAATGGTTTGACCCAAAGCTTTTTAAAGAGAAAGGAAAGAATAATATTGATTTCCAATGGGCTCTGGCTTTGTCTGGAACCAAGTGCTCTATCGGCGCTCAGTAAATTAGTGTGTAAATACCATGTGTCATCACAGCAATGTTCCAACAGAAAATATTAGATATAAAGTCAGACAACTGTCCAAATCACTATTACAAAATGTGTCATTTATGTGTCACTATGTTTAATGTTTAGATGATCCCTGGGTTAACAGACAGTGAAAGTTCACAAGCAGGCTGTCCTCTCACTTATGTAGGTCACTTAGACAAAAGAAAATGCTCTTCAACTGACATTCATCATTTAAGGAGGCATATTATGGGGTTTTTCAAAGTATATTTCTCAGGATGCTTAACCTCGGGCTAAGATCTCTTAAGAGCTGTTCTTTCCACTTATATCGCTCTAATATTAGAATCAAATTCTCTAAAATATTTTCCCAATGTTCCTCCACTCCCTATTCAAGCTATTGAATCTGTGATTCTGTGATTGGTTTTTTTCAATTTGCTGCCTTTTTCATATCTAAGTTACTTGAGCATTAAGAATTTCACATTTCACCCACACAAAAACGATTCCTTCCTCCGGGCAGCCTTTTCCAGTGCTTGATAATCCTTTCAGTGAAGAAATTTTTCCTAATACCCAAACCTAATATCCTAAACCTCCCCTGGTGCAATCTGAGGCCATTTCCTCTTGTCCTGTCACTTTTTACCTGGGAGAAATTACTGAACCCCACCTGGCTCCACCCTCCTGTCAGGGATTTGCAGAGAGCCTCCTTTTCTCCAGACTGAGTCCCCCCAGCTCCCTCACCCGCTCCTGGTGCTCCAGACCCTTCCCCAGCTCTGTTCCCTTCCCTGGACACGCTCCAGCCCCTCAATGTCTCTCTTGTCTGAGGGGCCCAGAACTGCCCCCATCACTCGAGGTGTGGCCCCAGCAGTGCCCAGCACAGGGACGGGCACTGCCCTGGGCCTGTGACACACCATGGCTGGGACAGCACAGGAGGGACCATTGGCCTCTTGCCCACCTGGGCACAGCTGGGCTCATGTCCAGCTGCTGTCACCAGCACCAGAGCTGGGATTGTTCATCCTGGAGAAAAGAAGGCTTCAAGGAAACCTTAGAGCACCTTCCAGTACTAAAAGGGGTCCTACAGGAAGGCTTGAGAGGAACTTTTTGCAAGGGCAAGCTCTGACAGGACAAAGGGGAATGGCTTTAAGCTGAAAAAGGTTAGATTTAACCCAGATATTAGGAAGAAATTCTTAACTATGAAGATGGTGAGGCCCAGGCACAGGTTGCCCAGAGAAGCTGTGGCTGCCCCATCCCTGGAAGTGTTCAAGGCCAGCTTGGACGGGGCTTGGAGCAACCAGGGCTAGTGGAAGGTGTCCCTGCCCATGACAGGGATCTGAAACAAAATAATCTTTAAGGTCCCTTCCAACCCAAACCATTCTGTGATTCTGTGAATCTAAGTAAAAATAACAGGGAAATAAAAGAGAAATCTGGAAGAGAACCAAATTGAAGATCATTAGGAATACAATCTATCATAGTAGGAGTTCTTTTTAGTCCAAATTGTGAAACCATGTTCACACTTTATTTAAGAACTATGGGTGGGGGAGAGAACCAAACACAGAACTTGTACATCATAGCATGATATCTGTGCAGCAAACCATTGAGCCCTTGAAATTTAAAGACTTCCTATGTGCCATAATGAAAAATAGTGTGGAGCTGCACTACTTTCAGATCTCAGAACACATTTTTAAACAGCAAACTTTACAGCAATCCACCTTACTCCCAAGCACAGCGATAGTGACATGTGTACTAAGTAATAATTCTTTCTGCATCTTTAATATTTTTTCATATTTTTCTTCTTAAATTGCTATGAAGATTAAGAAGATTCATCACATAAATACTGGATTAAAAGCAAAGCTAATTTTGTGCTGAGCTATCTACATTGGTGGATCAAAAATCTGCCAAAACAATACTGGTCAGTTGCAAAGCATTCTAAATAGTAAATTCTCTTCACGGATGTTTGTAGTATAAGAAACCTCTTTTTTTTTTTTTTAACGTATTTATACCGGTTTATAAACAATCTGGTCTAAGGGTGAAACCAGCACAGACCAGATAGACCCAGATGCAGAACTAATAAACACAAGTGACAACAATAAGACCAGTCTGAACAGTTATACCAGCAAGATCAGTTAGTGATTTGGTTAACTGAACTGTGTTAGGCAACATGACAAGTCACACTGGAACTGGGGGGGGGGGGGGGGCAAACCCAAAAAAAAAAAATAATAACAAAACCAAAACCAACTAACCAACCAACCAAAAAAACCACCAAAAAACACAGCCAGAGTACCTCTTGACTTCAGCAGCAATTCTGTTTAAATCAATTGACTAGTTTGGGAACTGTGTGCCTGTCTCCTCCTGGTTCCTCTGGGAATTTCAGACACATATCCCAAAGGCAGCTAGACTTGCTTTTAGAGCAAGAGGGATAAAATTAATCTGAGACCTGAAATATCAAGAGCATGCTTATCTCTTTACTTAAGCCTGCTTTTCAACCTGCCTCTGCCCTCTCTGTCTTCCTCCCGTTCTTTCTCAGAAAGTAAAAGCCAGGTAGGGGCCAGTTCAGCAGGTTCCCTTGTGCAAGGCTTGACAGGTCTGTCCTATACCATTGCAAACACCAAAGCCTGATACTGGATTTTCTGATTCTGAGAAAAAGAATGAGCATCCAGTGTCAGCTGCCAGCACTAACATATCTGTTCAGCGCGAATGATTAATACAGTGGTTGAAAATGAGTCACTAGGGTCTGGAGTTGATCAACCCTCCTGCTAGTTTAAATGGTAGTTAATTAGATATGTCATATCAGCAGGATAAGATTGCTCTCCTGGAAAGCCTTCCCACTACATACTACAATTCTCAAAGCACACATGAAGAGCGGAAGCTGACTTGAGACTATACACCAAAGGATTTGTGTCCCACTCTCAGCTAGGAACAAAGACAACCAAAATCCTGATGGAAATACAGACTCTAAAGGAACATGAGCCTACAGCTTTAATTCCCCATTGGTGAACACTTGCTATATATTATTTAAAACATTTCTGGAGGAAGGAATTCAAACACACCCAACAACTGAAACACTTTGCAGTGGTCAAATGGAGCACCCAGAGCCAAGAAGGGCACAGTACACCAATTTTTATGCCATGGCTATCTCTCATGGCCAAGTGTCATGGCCATGTATCTGTCACAATTGGAAGGACAAAAAGCTCACAGGTTCAGACAAGAGTGTGGCAGTTCATTTCAGCGGAGAAAGCGTTCTCCCTAGATCCACCAGCTCGATAATTTATTTCAACCAATCTCTTTCCTGCTTTTATTGAAACCCATTGTGTTAATTTGAGTGTATTTCCAACTCAATCTGGATTTATTCGTATACTCAAAAATTCTTTCTTCCTCTTTCTTTTCTCACTTTCCTCTCTTCTTTTTCTCTTTCTTTCTCTTTCCCTTCCTTCCTCCCTCCCCTTCCTTCCTTCCCTTTTCCGTCTTTAATTTCCTTTCTCCCTTTCCGTTTTTAATTTCCTTTCTCTCTCCCCTTTCACCCTTTTACCCAAACTCATTTTATTCACTCGTTTTATCCAAAAACCCACCGCCACGCGCTTATATAGCAGCTCAGGGACTAAGAGACCGTTTTCCACGCCAGATCTCTAACTTACTAATAAAGCTTTCTGATTTTTTTTCCCCCCCCGGACTTTCCCCGCTCCTTTCCACCACGACCATTAGGAATCGCTGTGTCCTTCCTTCCTTTCCAGGGTGCAACGTCACACCCGGTGCTTCCCCGCGGGGCCCCGCCCGCCGCCCGGGCGTTCCGGCGGAGCCCCGCGGGCAGGAGATGGGTGAGTCTCGCCCGGGCAGGGGCTGAGCCCAGGCCCCGGCAGCGTTCGCCGGGAACCCCCAAGTCCCGGCGGCGGTCCCGGGACGCGATTCCTCGGGATGAGGTTTCCCCGGGAGGACTCCTCTGTGCTGATGGGCTCTGGATCCTTCTCTCTGCCGGGGGGATTTGCTCCTTTGGAAGTATCAGCATCAGGAGCCAGGGGTTGTCGTTACAGGAGGTGATGGGGAAGCTTCTGGATACACTCTGTGCCAGCCTGGGCTCGACCCCGGTACTTGGATCATTCAGCTGGAAACTTTGCAAATAGAGATGTTGAAAAATTATTATCGTTGTTGCTATTACTTTTAATTTACTGTATATATGAGATATACTATATATGTTATATGTACCAAATATATACACTAAATACATAATGTGTAGTACTGAAGTCTATAGTAATGGTATATATTATAGTATACATAGTATATAGTAATATATACTTTATATTATAGTGTATATAGTATATAGTAATATATAGTATATATTATAGTATAATCATGGCTGAGCTTCGCGAACGAAGATTTGGGAAGGCTTTATCCACATTTGTTACAGGCACGTTGGTGACTTACGAGGCCAAGACGTGACAGACATATCCGATTGCAAAAGGCACAACAGAAAGACTCCTTAGATGGTGTATTCTATAATAGCTATAGTATAATTACATATTATACATATTACCTTATATGTAGTATATCATATACATTATTGTATGTAATATATAATATGTATTTTATATGTTACACAGTATATTATCCTGTATTATGTATTATAATATACTAATGTAAAATGTTATCTAATATTAATATAATTGATACAATAGTGTTAATAGATATGCTACAATGTACTAATAATGTATTGATAGCATCATAATTATTCTATTGATGCTATTAATATATATTAAGACAATAAAAATGTTATTCATATGGTGTAATATAATACATAATATAGTATGTTGAAATAATATATAGTTATATACTATATTAAATAGTTGTATATAATATAAAATATGTGATTTATATATTATATGCATTATACTATTCCTACTATTGTGTTTGAAACTCTGTTATAACTTTACGTTATGATAGCAGTTTGTTCTTTATGCAAGTTCTGTCTAGTCTTCAGAAAAGGCCATTACAGCAACCTACTGGATGTTATTAACTTGTCTGAAACTGAGAGTATGTCCTTGAACCAGTCTGTGATGGATACCGCTAGAGGGATCACTGAACAAAATGTGCTGCACCTTGGAATGGAATGACATGTTTATCCTTTCTGGGGTGGAATGCAATGTGCTTGTGGCATTTACCCCAGGCTCCTGTACTTTGGAGGAAAGAATGCATGGAAACATGCACTGCTGGCTATGTAACAGCACTTCACAGGAACAAGTGGTATTACTGATGATTTTGAATTTTGAGTTGATGTAAGAACCTGATTCTCCCTGAGAGACCTTTAGAGTTATATGCATGTGCAAAAAGATCTTTTTGTATTTTGCAGGCCTCCTCTGAAAGATTACTGGGGTAAAAGCCTTGTGAGGATCTCCAGAGCTGCAGGATTTGGTGTCTCCATCCACATGTGCTTCTCGGTCTGTTGTTGTGGCATCTTATTTTCTTGTTCAGCATTTTCTTGTTTTGCTGGTAGGTAATCAAAAGCAGGCTGCCAGGAAGTTTGTTTTCCTTGATGGCCATAGCTGGTTTTGAGTGAGGGATGACAGGAGACAAGTATTTTAAACCACCACTGGCATAGGCCATCAGCATGCATTTTGATATTTGCCCCCACTTGCTTTCCCCATTCTCTTTCAGTTCTAAGTCCTTCCTCATAATATTAAAAGGTACATACTTGGAGAAAAAAATCACCCATGCTTGTCTTTCTTTGATTGATGCTAAGATAAAGTTTACACAGATAATTATCTCATCTAAATAACAGCTAGCTTTAATGTCACATTTTATTTTTCCAACAGATGAGGATTTATTGGTTCATGGAAATTCTGTTAACAGGAAATGAGTCCAATTTGGCTTTGCAAAGTAGAGCATGGGCCAAGTCCAGACTCCATCATTTATTAAATCATTCTGTGTCATTGTAGTATAGGGGAAGGTAAGTTCTCAAATTTGCAAGCATACTTCTTTGATTTTTTTTTTTCTGCAAACAGGTCTTTACAGTCACATGGAGGAGGTCTAAAGAGAGATCCAGAATAATCATGTGGCAGATTTTGTGCAGTAGGTTTGCCTGATGAGTGAGTGGAAATTTGCTTTTACCAGCTCCTGACCAATAGCAATGCCACAAGTGTAGGGTTAAACCATTCACAATATTAAAACCTGTCAGTGTTTGTGCAAAACCACTGATAGTTGGCTTTATCCATGACATTTTAGCTAAATTCGGTAAAATAAGATTAGTAAATTCTGCTGAAAAAAATTTCTGTGGGGGCAGAACTTTAGTCCAGGTTAAATGCGGCAGGTCTGACTCCTTGCCACCCTAACGATGCTGCCAGGGAAGTCAGGCTGCATTATCTGCACTGTGGGGAGCATGAAGCCATCTGACAGTGTCTCACCTTCCCTCAGGGTGAGCTGTTTCAGGGTGCTTTATGCTGGTGGAAGATCAGAGCATGGCTGGGGCCTGGATGAAGATGCGTCAATTTTATGAATCAGGATTAGTCCTTCAAGCCATTTGGAACTGGCATTTCATTATGGCCTTGGTATCATTCTATTTAGGTGAATAAACAGACAAACAGGACTCTATTTTCCTTAGGTTATTTATAAAAACATCAGCCAGTCTTATGCTAACCCTGGAAACAGCACGTTCTTCCTTCACTGGTAGTACTGGTCAATGAAGATTTGCTGCTGAATTCCAAAGGTAGTTTACTTGTAATTATATAAAATTGGTAAGGAAGTAAGGCACTGCTAGCTGATTTCTTTCTATGAGATCTTGAAGCTTAGGTACTGATGCTGTTTTATTTGTTCCCCTCTAGCTAATGTTTTGGTAGGAGTTGTCCCCCGGACTCCAGTTTACCAGAGCATGGAGGTATCAAAAAGGAGGTATATAGGACTGAACCAGAGCCATTTTATACACATATGTGTGTGTCAGGGAGAATGTGATACATGGAAATCTTGGGTTTATTCATTCTGTTGTCCACAAAACAATTTGAGACCACTTTCCTTGTTTTGAAAGCACAAAATTTGGCTTGCTAGGCTGGCAATAAAAGCATCCATTAAAAAAATTGCAGAAAGCAGACTATTTGTTTTTGCATTTTTATCCTGCATGTGAGCAGGCCAGCATGCTGCAGATGTTCCTCATCCATTCTGGACATCTGTTATAGGCTTAAAAATTCCTAAGTACAACTGAGGCTCTTACTGTCATCCAGGTTTGCATTTTTCCAAAAGGTTCCAAGCTTATTTCTGTATTTAGTATGTAAAATCCCAGACAGTTCGCAGATTTCCACCTGGCTATGTAAAATAAATGCAGTAGCTGACAAGGATTGTGACCTTTGTCAGCATGTGCTTGCCAGTCACTTTGCAGTGACAGGAAGTTGCTCTGACTCTAGTACTAGAGAACCTTTTCTGTCTGAAAATAAACCCAAATACTACATGTTGCAGAATACTGTTTTAGATTACTTTATTTATACATGACCAAAAATAAAAAAAAAAATCTTGTTCTTTCTTTCCTAGTATCTGAAGCTGTGTTCTAATTTTCAAAGCAGAATCCCTTTTCTTGCATTTGTTCTGTTGAATCTTCTTCTGGAAACATGGCAAGTTACCCTTGCCAGAGTCCTCTGGACAAATTAGTGTCTTTTGGCTGTGCAGACTAGTGGAACAGTGTCCTGTCACCCATTTGATTTTTCTTGTGGTTGTTGCTTAGAATTACGGCAGATAAGTTGAGAGTCCACTGCAATGTTCTTCCTTGATGGTTATGCTGGCTAAACTGTCCTCTGTAAAACAAAGCTTTGTAATATTAGTACTGAGAGATTCAGTGAATCCACTGGGCTCTTTTTTACTGTACATCCTAAAATGTGCTTACCAGCTGCAATGTAATCCTGCTCACACTTAAGCTGTTTAAACTTGTGACATTACATGGTGGTTTTGGGGTTGCCTTTAGTAGAACTGCAGGGAAGTTGTGCCTGAACAGAAGTAATTTTGCTTTGTGTAAAAGTGACTTGACTTTCCCAGTGTAAATTCTGGTATCAGGTGTCATGTCTGATGATAGTCCGCATGCAGACTCCCTTTTGCTTCTCTGTTTTTTGCCTCAGTCCTAAAGTACTTTGTAAAGGTCATGTTAGGACAAAAGTTTGAAGGAAGCACTGTTGTTATTAGTGTTATTATGAACAGGTGACTTCAAGACTCCAGCATGGCACCCTTCAATAACATTAAATTTACTTAAACTCTCAAATCACAAACCCATTAATAACTTCCATAAATTAATTTGCTGTTGCAGGAAGGGTGCAATACTGTGCATGCTTTTCATATTACCAGTTTAAACTGTCTCGGCTGCAGCTTTTTGTTCACTGCAGAAAGCAGTATATTAATATTCTGATTAGGTACAGATTAGTTTTTTGATGGAATAATTTGAATAAGTAGAATATGTCAAGCACTGCAGCAAGATTACAGAGGTTCAAAGCACAGCACTTTGCATTTTTAATTATGTAATTCTAACTGGCATCTGTGCTGTTGAAACAGCACGATGCATTTATGTCAACATTTGTTTGGGGGAATTTAGAAGAGGCATTTCCACAAGAAAACATATGTGTTTTGGTTTTTTGGGTTTTGTTTAATGGAACTGCACTTTTTGAGCTACACAGTGTTTCTGGCCTGCTGCGTAGTAAACCATCTGTCTGATGAATGTGGTGATACCATGAGCATAAAAATCCTGGGAAAATGGTTTGATTTTGTGTTATTTTAGAACTGAAGTATCACATTTGTCTTAATATTAAATTTCATGAGCTAAAACTTGCCACAAACAAAACATTTTATTTTTGCCTGAACAGGATGATGGTGCTTTGTTTTCTGAGCAGAACACTGCAGCTAGCAAGATATTCATCCAGTCCACTGGGGAGGCAACTCTGCTCAACCAGTGCAAAGAAGCCTGTGCTGACTTTATTCACCAAGGTAAAAGTTGTTTACAGAATAAAGCCAGGCAAGACTGTGTGTTTGTCAGCTTTGACATACCTAAATCCAGGTTAAATGGCTCATCCTTGCTTTTTGTCCCCTTCAAATTTATGTAGCATTGAGCATTTTGCTTTGCTGGTTTCTGTATGCCGGGCTGTTCAATTTCAGCACTACCTGTGAGACTGTAAAATATATCCAAGTAGAGCTGCTAGCACATGAAGAAAGAGTAGATTTTGCTTTACTCTCTTTTTGTTTTTTTGGCAGTGTAACACCAAGAGATACAATGCAGGCACGATTTTTAAGAATATTTAGAAAACAGACGTGATGAGCAGTAATGGTCATTTGTGAACTGTCACCTTCCATGAATTGTTATCAGTTGTTATCCGCAGAGTTCTGCACTTTATTGTAAAGGATGGCACACAGTAGGTTATGCTACATTGACATGATTCTCCTTCTAGAGTAGGGTAACTAGAAATGCAAAGCACTGAGAATGTTCACATCAGTATGGGTGTTTTGAATGTTTGTTCATTCCATCACTAGCCATACAGGAGTGTTTAAACTGTGTAAAAAATTAATAGGTTGAAAAATAAAAGGTCACCATCTATTTCTTAATCAGACCAATACATGCTATAAAACTATACTTTAAACACCTTTGTCTCCTCCTGCCTGATTCAGCATCAACTCACTGATAATCAAAATGAGATAAGGTAGGGAATAATGATTTTATGTGGGTTAATATTTGGGAAAAAAGCTCTTTGTGTCTTAAAATTTCTAACTGGTAAGACACTGTGTGAAATCAAATTTTCTAATAGCAGATTTTGAGCAGTTCTCTAAAGTGGCTTTTTGTTGAAAGTGTTTTTAAATGTTTTTCATCCCTGATACCACTGGCAATTGCAAAGCAAAATGCAAACTACTTTAGAAGAAAGCTCATTTGCACTGTTAGTTTATGCTAATTACCTCATTTTTTCACTCCTTCCTGTTTTTAAGAATAAAGAGAAAAGAGAAGGCAGAAGGGACCTGTCTTCTGCAGCCTGTTCAAACTGATAAAAGCTAGCACTACTAAATAGTCTTCCCCTTGCAGTCTCCTTTTTTGACAACAGAAGGATTCATGCAGCAACTGCTTCAACAAAACCATTTTTTTGGTTTTTTTGCAAGGTTGCTATTAGTTCAGATCAAGTCTCCTGTTTTCCTTTATTGTGCAGCTGTTTCAGTGCTTAAGCCAGCACAAAAGCAGCAGTGACAGCTTAAAATGGCCACAAAACTGCAATCCAACTATGCAGCATAAATGGCAATTATCTGCAGAAATAAAACTGTTCCTTCCGCTTTGTGTGTTATCTAACAGATGTAGTTGTCAGCCCAGCATATGTTACTTTGGGAAGGGATTTTTACTACCTGAGCAATAAAAGTCCATTTTGACACTGTAATATGGAGAAGGTTGTCCAAAACAGCTTTATCCAGGAAGCTCAATTACAAATCAACATAAAGCAAGTGATGTCAGAGACTGTTGCATTCTTCTAATGAAAATATGCACTAATATAAATCGACTTTTTAAACAGATTTTGCTGTTTGTTAAAATAGTTCACTATTGATTTTAAACCTGTTCCAATCTTACCAGTACCATGTAGTGCCTAAGCTTGCCATGAGAGTAAGAGCATATTCTTTCCTAGAGGTTCCTGAAAGGAGCCTGGCACGTTACAGAACTGATGTGCAGGATTCTGGGATGTTCCTTCCAGTCACTAATATCAGATATACCAATCCCTCCAAAAACAATGAGAACTATTAAGAACACAGCACTGCTGATCTTTAGTATCCTGCATAGGTTTTCAGAGCACAAGGACTTGCCTGTGTGGGAAAGACATTTAAGATTAGTTGTGAATAAAAATAGACTATTTAATCCAAAGTAATTCACATGCAGGAAATAAGAAGTAGGTGTTTCAGATCATGCTTAAAGAAGCTCTGGTTCAGGTGCTTGATACTGGGGAGGGAACCTGTATTTGTAATGATCACTCCTGTCTGTGTATGTTACTTTACTGTACAAATGACCTGTGTGTTTTACTGTATGCTTTAAGCTGCTCTGAATATTTTCCTTTAGAAACCATGCCCTCTGTGTGATGAAGCAAAAGAAGTCCTTGAGCCATATAAGAGAAAGGTAACATATTGCAATGCTGTATAAGTTTTCTATATATAGAAAGAACAGTTAATTGGGATTCTTTCTTTGTAAAAGAAAATTGCTTGGATTTATTTGCACCTGTTATTCTTTCATGGATGACCTCTTCAAGACAATTTCAGCACTGATTTCCATAAAACTCATTATCCAAAAGCATTTTGAGACAACAATGCTGAAATAAGTACTGGCAAACTAAACAAATATACACCGTTTTGCAATAGTTCTTGAAACCACTGCTTTTGTAAATACTGTTGCCTTGCCTGAAAGAGGAATTTACAACTTTCATGAGGCCGGTAATGATATAATTTGGGAAGGATGTTAGTAAGTGGGGCTTTGAGTATTTGAGTTATATGTGATTGCAATTTTTGCCATTCTTCAAGCAGGTTTTGATGTCTGTCCTGAAGGATGAAACTGTTAATGGAAGCATTAAGAGTTGTTTCACTCTGCTGTGTTGCTGGCTGCATATTTGTTGTGGTTGGTGTTCACAGGAAAGTGGTTCTGCACAGAGGAACAAGAATATAATCCTGAGCTAGGGAGAGAGTCCTTTGTGGTTATACACATTTTGTACTCATAAAATGAGGAATTATCTACAACAGAAAGAGTAAATCCTAAAGCATTAAGAAAACAGCCTTGCATTTCTCAGAAAACTATTGATCAAAAGATAAATAGGCATTATTTTTCAGTGTCCAGTAGGAATTGACATATTTCTTTTCTATCACAGTTTATTTTGCAGGAGGTAGATATTACACTTCCAGAGAACTCGGCATGGAATGATAAATACAAATATGACATACCTGTTTTTCATTTAAATGGGAAGTTCCTAATGAAGCATCGAGTGGACATTAAAAAGTTTGAGGACCAACTTAAGAAACTGGAGTTGCAAAAATGATGAAAACCAGTGAAGAAAATGCAGCTGCTTTGGTATGGATCTGAAAGGCCTGTGCAAAACGTACTGTGCACTGTGTGGAAAACCAGTATGCATTATCTAGCCTTGTGTTTTCTGGAACATACAGTGTCAGTGTGCAAAAAACTTGAGTGATTTGTGTTCTATTTTGTATTAATCACCCAGCCCAGCTGCACTGGTAGCTCATTTGCTGCTCTCCTGGGCAGGCTTTGCACTGACAGAATAAATGCTGCTCCATAACAACAGATAAAGTGAACTGTGTTCGTCTTGGGTTTCTGCGGCCAGCTTTTGGTATCTGGGGAGGCTGCAGGGGTGGTTTCTGTCAGAAGCTAACAGAAGCTTCCCTCATATCCAACAGAGCTAATGCCAGCCAGCTCCAGGACAGACCTGCTGCTGGCCAAGACTGAGCCCATCAGAAATGGTAGTGATACCTCTGGGATAACATATTTAAGAAGGGAAAAAAACCTGCACAACGGCAGTGCAGTCAAAGAGAGGGGTAAGAACATGTGAGAGGAACAACTCTGCAGACCCCCTGGTCAGCAGAAGGAGGGGCAGGAGGTGCTCCAGGCACTGGAGCTGAGGTTCCCCTGCAGCCCGTGGTGCAGCCCATGGTGAGGCAGCTGTGCCCCTGCAGCCCATGGAAGCTGACACATCCACCTGCAGCCCATTGGAGGACCCCACACCAGAGCAGGTGGATGCACTTGAAGAAGTCTGTGACCTTGTGAGAAGCCTGTGCTGGAGCAGGTTTCCTGACAGGACCTGTGACCCTGTGGGGGACCCATGCTGGAGCAGCCTGTTCCTGAAGGACTGCACCCTGTGGAAAGAGAACAATGTTGGAACAGTTTGTGAAGAGCTGCAGCCTGTGGGAAGGACTCACTCTGAAGAAGTTTGTGGAGGAGTGTCTCTCATGGGTGGGACCCCACACTGGAGCAGGGGAAGAGTCTGAGGAGGAAAGAGCAGCAGAGACAATGTGTGACAAAATGGCCACAACACCCATTCTCTATCTCCCTGCACTGCTGAGAGAAAACTGGGAGTAAAGTTAAGCCTGGGAACAATGGAGGGGTGGGAGGAAGGTGTTTTTCAGATTTTTTTTCTCATTACCCTACTCTGATTTGATTGGTAATAAACTAATTTCCCTAAGTCAAGTCTGTTTTGCCTGTGACAGGAATTGGTGAGTGATCTCTCTGTGTCCTCATCTCAATCGACAAGCCTTTAGTTGTATGTTCTTTCCCCTGTCTAGCTGGTGAGGGAGCTCAAAGAGTGGCTTTGGTGGGCTTGTAGCATCCAGCCAGGATCAGTCTACCAGTGTTTCAGGGTGGTTAGCACATGTAAGCTGTAGGTCTGTAAGAGGCTTCCTTGAAGAAGTCTGGGAGTCTATCCCGAGTTCTCATTTGAAATGGAGAAGAGAGAATTTAAGTTAAAAGGACACTTGATTAAACACCACACACTGACTGAAGCAGAGTCATATCTATAGGAAAATCACGACACTTTTGATAAAGCTGTTACTAACACTTTAACACCGAATAATTTATTTTTCTTCTAGTGAGGTGAATATATGTTGCACTTTATCTACTGCAGGAAGTTTTGTCAGAAAAGAGCCACATTTCAGTTCTGTCTGCAACACAACTACAAATCCATCTATCTCGTGGCAAGTGCCATTTTATCAAGGATTACTGCAGTTACTTCATTGGCATCGTTGGCAATGCAGGTATGTGAAGTAGACAGAATGCCTAAGTTAAATATATTTTCAGGAGGAGGAGAACGACAGATTGAGGAAAAGTCAATTAAGTTAAACAGTCTGTAATAAGCACTGGAGAAAGTTGCTGGTATTTTTTATCTGCTTAATAGATTCTCTGACATGGAAACTAATCCCTACATGCTGCACTTCTGTTCTTCCTATTGTGATATTCAGTCTTCTCTCATCACTGGGAATTTAAAAATTCTTCACAGATGGAAGAATCCAGACACAATGCCCAGCTGGCACAGTAGAATTCATTATGGACTCTTTAAGTTTTGGAGAATGATTTAATAAGAAGCCACCTATGGTGAAAATGGGCTGCTCCTTTAGGGCCCCATCCTACAGTGTCTTTAGCATTTGACAGATAATTTACAATCTGATGCTGATGTATTCTGCAACATGAAAAATTTCTGGGCAGTGGGGAGTAAGAAATGAAAACTTCCTTCCAGTTTTATCAGCTTGAGTCCACTCAGGGCCTGAAACTATCCAAGATTTCCCAGGAGGGAGACCTGTGCCATTTTTATAGCACAGAACTTCAGGTAAGTTCAGCCAAATCATCCATCCATGGTGCTTTTCATCACCATTAGCAGGGCTCTAGAGACAACAATATCTATACTTTCTGCAGTTCTTAATGCTACAGCCAAACTTCTAACTGCACCACAAGTTACTGTTAAATAATAGGTCCAAATGACCTCTGTAAGCAAGCACTACTTGCTTTTCTTCTGTAATGTGAGATGGTTTCAGAAGGCGTAGGTTTTTCCTTACTGAGGTTTTATAGTAAGAGAACTACATAGAGCACTTGTCAACCATAGATCAAGTGCTCTTCAAAAATAGAGCAGCTTTACCTCAAAGATATGGAGGACAGAGGTCATATGGACTTGCCTTTGTTTTATTTTTAATAAGGTCTGATTTGGTAAGAAAAAAAATAGAAGCTAAAAGCAACCGTCTTAATCATTTTAGAAGATGATGAATCCCTTGTTCCTTATTCTCTTAGACTGTGGAGATTTTCTTCCGTAGCCAGTGCCAGATATTCTTCCCCCTTTATTTTGTAATATGATTGCCACAATAGCTTTTGTCTATGGTGTGGCCTTTAACAGTGAAATGAAGCAAAAGTAAACCCATGTGTAAGGAACAGGCCTGGACTCTAGGGTGAAGGTGGTAAAATGCCCTCTTCTCATCAGTTTGGACACAGGGATAGGAGGTGAAAACACATCAATAAGGAGCACTGATGGCACAGTTCAGAGAAGGAGCTGTGCTATAAATTGTTTACAGGATAACTGTTGAAGGACAAGGTGAGGAGAAAAAGTGTGACAGTCCATTTTGTACTGAAGGTGCCATTGCAGGTTTCTGATTGCAAAATTGTGTTCAGGTTGGTGAAGATATTATTCCCTTCTCTTTTATTTTCTCAGACAATACAAAACACTCCAGGAGGCCACCCTCTTTTCCAAAGCCATCAGCCCTGCCAGTGGAATAAGGCATTCCATTACTACTGATACCTTAAGCCTCTAATGTTTTTTTTATTTTTCTAATATTTGTAAGCCTTATAAGTTTTATAAGTAGATTTTAAAAGCCCTCACTCCCTTGTCCCTTTCCCTGTAGCACCCTTAGTTTACACATTCCTTAACCCTCTTACCCCATTCTATGCACCCTATATCACTCCTACCCCTGAATCCAGTAGAAATGTTTAGTCTCTTGTCAAGGCAAGGCCTAGACTGTTTGGAGAACAGCATATCAGGGCCTGAATAACAAAACGGAGTAAAAAATTAGGTGAATATGTACCCTCTGTGCCCCGAAGAAGATGAAGATTGGATGAAGAGGTGGTCCCAAAAGACCCCAGACCCATTTCTCAGGGGGTGGACCCGGGGTGGTCCAGAGTAAAGGCCACAGGGTGGACACATTTGGGATTGGATAGATGGTATTATAAAATGTAACATCTCAGGCACAGCGGGCGCGCCGTGTAACATCTTTTGCCTTGGCACATTAAACCCTTTCCTTATCTCACCCCTAATTAACTGCTCTGGAGTTTTTCTTAGCAGGCATCACTACCTTCACATAAGAACACTGAGTTCACATCTTCTAAGCAGCAGATCACACAGAGAAGCCTTTCAGCATCATCTTCTGTTTCCCTGCCATTATCAATCCTAAAAGTAGTAATGTGAATTTGTGACTCTATACCCAAAATAATTTAGTAACCTCAGTGGGTCTAGAACTTTACATCAAATAGTTAATTACTTTCCATTTCTTTTGACATGTGGGGAGACTGTGTGACTTAGTGGTCTGCCACCTTCCTTTTCCAAAAAACAAGAAAGAATGCATCATATGTAAATTGAGTGGTTTTTTTCTTCTTTTTGCATATAATAAATACAGCAGTCTCCCAGCACGTGCATCTCTCTAATAAATGTGTTAAAGTATAACACATACATTAAAATGAGAAGGCATATGCCCCTGCTGAATATATACTTACAGAGCACTATGCAACTTTGTGAAAACTGGTAATTTACCCTTTTGACAGTGAGTATTAGCAGGAGTGCAAAAGTCCATAATGCACTATCCCTGTAATGTAAAAACAGCTTAAATGCAAGACGAATTTATTTCCTATTTCTGGACAATTAAAAGGCACATACACAATGTCATGTCCTCTACCAGTAACTATTAACAGCAAATACCCACCAGGCTTAGTTGTTTATATATTCTACTTCTCTGACTCAATATTTGTGTCTTTAAATCATATACAGTATACAAAGAGATCATCTCATTTTTTCAAGCATAGAACTCCTAGGACAGTGTCTTCCTGTCCAAACTGGCCTGTGATACATAATCTCAGATGCAGCTTTGGCCATCTGGATTAGCTACACGTGGAAGTAAACAAAGCCCCATGTGCAAGTGTTTACAAGATCATATCTCAGTTTTTCTTCATCACTTTCCAGACAGCTTTGCCTTGTACTCTACCAATAACGTATCTTTTTTTTTCTATTGTGTCCTGCTGGCAAGAAGTTCCATCCCATTTTTGTGAAGCTGTTTTACCTTATATACCCAAACCTGAGTCCTTGCAAGGCAAGACTGGAACAGTGAGATATATCTGAATAAAAAAGTTTCCAGTTAGGGAACTCCAACTGAATACTGATTTGTGCTGCTTCAGCAAAAAACAAAACAAAACAAAACTGTGGTAAGAACAACAAAACCACCCTCTGTCCTCTATCCTCACCTCTTGCAGCATTTCAGATGAAACTCTAGTTCTTGGTCTTCATCCAAATGATAACTGACACATGACCAGGATACCCAAAGGGTAAAACGAGTTCCACCAGAGGACAAATACTCTCAGGAGTCTGTCTTGTCCATGGAATGAACTGCAGGGACTGAAGGCACTCCAGAGCTTCCTCATTTTTCCTCAGTGCTGCCTTCTGGAGTGTATATGGTTGGTTGCAACTCTATGCACAGAATATAAACTAAATCCCTCCCAGTCATACACAAATCTAACTGCAATGAGACACAACTAAATCCACTCAGTTTTCCTGAGACAAAAGGACAACTTTTGATATAGATTACTGGGTTTGTTCTTGTACGTTTGGGGTTTGGTGGGGTTTTTTTGTTTGTTTGGGGGTTTTTTGGTGGTTTGTTTTTTTTTTTTTGTTTTGGGGGGGTGATTTTTTCTTTCCTTTTTTTTTTTCTTTTTTTTTGGGGGGAGTTGCTTTGAGTTTTTTTGTTTGTTTGTTTTTGGTTTGAGTTTTGGGGTTTGGATTTTTTTGCCAGTTATGACATTCCCTGAACGTTCCCTGAAGATCTGCTTCCAGGAAGGTGACAGAAGTCTCTCCATCCATGTCCCCCAGTGCAGAAAACCACTCTGAATCAAGCCCCCAAGCATTTTGGCCAGGTGGCAGCTCCCAAGCAAACAGCAGAGGGGTAGCTCTGTGCTGACTATGACATTTGACATCTCTCATGCAGAAGGCATATCACAATGAATATGCCTTTGCTGTCATTGCTGCTGTGGAAGAAAGTTTGTGGGATAGAGGACATCAATCCACTGGTAACCAGAATCATTACTTTTGTATCTCACAAAACAGAATGTTAAGTTGAAGACAAGTGCTTTAAAAGCATCACTGCAAGATTCAGACGCTTAAAGAAAAAAAAAAAAAAAGAGGTGATCAGAAGCCACATTTAGGCACACAGGTTTGATGTGTGTGTAGTTCTAGATGCAGATTTAAGCTTCTCTCTAGGAGGCGATACAGCCATTGTAAAAAGGTCTCCAAAGGTGCCAGGAGCTGTCACTAAGGTCTGTTGGCAAGGGTGGGATGCAGGTGACTTCTCTAATATTCCCACTCCAGTGAGCATCCACATTTCTGCTCAATTTACCTCATTTGCGTCCTGCTAAGCTATACTGAGTGACTCAAACAACCAGGCTGCGCTCTCCCCTTTTATTTTAATACACAGGTGGCACCTGCGTGCTGTTTCCATTTCCACCTGGGAGAGCACCTGTGTCGCTGAGGGTGTAAATATAGGTGGGGTTTTTTGTTCCATTAACGAGAAAGTAGGTGACTTCTTCTTCCCTTGTGATTTGGCTTCTAGTAAAATTTCAGTATGTCTTGGTGCTTTAATGTGCACTTGTATCAAGGAAACACAGGAGTCTTATGAAATGCTCTCTCAGCCCTGCAACATTCCTTTATATCTGAACAAAGCAAGCAAGGCTGAGTGAGAAAGGCAGGGAAATCGAGAACTATAGTTAAGCAAAGAAAAATATTTGCCTTCAGGATTCCTGTAGGTTATTCCTTGCTATTTTTGGAACTCGGAGCTGTCATTTTAGATCCAGCTTTAACTGAGTCTCAGCAACTTGGACATTTTCATTGGCATCAACATGAGCTCCACAGGGGCAGAGGTACAGCAGGCCCCCAGAAAAGCTTTTTCTCTCAGACTATCAAGAAACAGCTATTTTAAGGTTTTAACTACTTTGTGACAAGAAAAATTTTAATTCTTTTATTTTTCTTGGGGGGGGGGGTGATGTTTATTTTGTTGGGGGATTTTTTTGCAGTTTTGGTTTGGTTTGCCTTTTTTTTTTTAATCTAGACTTGATTCGGGCAGTGTTCCCTTTATCACCAGGACTCACTGAGAGCTGTCGCTACGCCGCGGCTCCTTTGTGTCGCTTCTGCTCCGTGGTTACCGCCGGGGGAAGAAGAGGAGGAGAAAGAGCAGGAGGAGGAGGAGGAGGAGGAGGAGGGGTTGATGGCAGTAGGGTCCTGTGACAGCAGCCGAACTGTACGTGGGTCGCTCGGGGTTTGGCGGCTTCTGCTCCTGGCTTCTTATTTGTTTGGCTGTTTCGTTTGTGTTTTGGAAGGACAGCGGAAGGTCCGTGTGGAGGAAGTAAGTGCAATGGAACACATGCAAATGGAAATGCCTGGCTATGGGGGGGCTTGTGCTTTCTGTTCAGGAATAAACTGCTGCTTCTTTTTTATTCTTATTCTTGTTGTTATTATTATCATCATTTTCCAGTAGTATAACTGAGGTTTAATTTTAACTCTTTCATTAAAAAAAGGCATGTAAAGAGTAATAATGTCCAGCTTGAAGTGACATAGTTGAAGGCTCTTTCAGACATAATTACCTTCAGGACTTTGGAATAGGGGGAGAAAAGACAGTTTCTTTCTTTTATAGAGGTTATACAAATCATAGCCATTTTTAGGATTCAGCCTTAGGATTCCATATCCTTTTGCCTTTTTTTCTCCCACCTTTTAATTGCCAGGGATCATATGGCTTTCTGCAAATACAAGGGATTTTGAAACTACTCAGTTACTGTACTCGCACATGCCAGAGGAGTTTAAATGCAAACAGTTTCTTTAAACTTAGATTTAACCCTGTGTTGCACTCACTTTGGCCATACGCTGCTGATGGTGAATGCAGGGCATGTACCAAATAGTGTCTTAACTCCACAGAGTAACCTAGCTATTTCCAAGTCATGATAACAGTGAGAGCAGAGGAGAGTTATCTATTAGAGATTACTTGTTTTGACCTTTAAATAATTGCTAATGGCTTAGTCTGCTGCTGTTTGTTAGGCTGATGAAGCAGTGAAGTTGCAACTTGTATTTCTGCGTTGTTATTTTCATGGTATCTCGGGGTGTGTTTTGGAACTTCCAGATGGTGGAATACTTTGTGTGCAGTGGTTACAGGCTCACTCAGGTACCACACTCCTCTGGGAACACATGGATCAGTGGCTGCTAGATTTCCCAGTCAGAAGTGATTTTGTTGTCTGTTCTGATCTCTTGCTTATTATAGGCCAGAGGATTTCACAAGTAAATTCTGTATCAAGCCCACAACTTCTATGAGGTCTTCACTTGCATGTCTGTAACAGGCTCCATGGAGTTCAAGCATGTTTCAAACTGCCTAGTGGCTCACAGGCTTGAGCTCTAAAAGGGTGGGTAACATCTGCTATTTTAAGTGTCTACAATTAGGCTGAGAGATATTTTGAGCTAACAAAATATGGTTTTGCATATAATGCTTATTAAAATACATCAGGATAATCAGGAACTCTTTACATGTAGTTGTCGTGGCATTTGTCCTGGAAGAGCCACCTTCTCTTTGCATGAGGGTGAAACACTGGGGCTCCTCCAAATGACTTTGGGTTTGCTGTTTCAAAGTTCTTTGTTCTCTCTGGGCTGTGGTGCAAAAATGATACCTTGTCTTCTGCTGGTTTTTATTCTGCTTTCCTGAATTTGCTTGTCAAGCAACAGTCAGGTTCTGTTGCACTGGCTGTGCTTTTTTAACTGTGGTCTTCACATGTGCTGTTATCTTTACATTCGTGTGCCTATGCTGTTTCTGATGCCTCAGTTGACTCTCCTAACACTGGATGTATGTATGGGTATGTTCACAACGTGCTTGGTTGCTTTGGAGAACATCAGAAGGGAAAGTAAGTGAGAAAAAGAAAACAAAAACATCAGGGAAGAGAAGAAACCTGGCATGTTGCCACTGAAGTATGTGGCTTATCTAAAAGGACAGTTTACCTTTGTCTGCTCTCTGTTACAACACCTTCCTGAATTTGTGTAGGACCTCCTCCTCTGCAGTAGATACAAACTCTTTCAGAGATGTGTGTAGTGTCAGAAACTTCATCTACATTTGAAAATACAGCTGATATCTGCATAGCGTGCTCTTTGCAATTCTCCAGGCTCTCTTGATACAAATTTTAGAGGGGCTGTTTTTGATGACCACCCGAATGGATTCATCCTCACACCATCATTAACCAAATGACATACTACCCTAGAGATGACTCCACCTAGGAAGAACAGGCCTGGAAGAACCATTGTGGGCATCCTTCCTTTAAACTAGAACATGGATTGTAAAACGATGAGAAGTATGTGAGTGCATTACAAAAGTAGGCACAGCAGATTTCCACTGCTGAAGAAGGTGTCTTCCTTTCCTTATGGAAGCTGGCAGGAAGAAATGCTTCCTGCTGCTTAGACACACAGTCCTAAAGGGAGGAAAATTATTAGTGACACTGTGCAGGAAGGCTTGTCACAAAATCAAAGTACTCCAAATTGTTGAAGTGATAACACGGAGTAGAACACTTATCAAGGAATTCTTGCCTTACTTCTGTGTCATCCTTGCTGTGTCAGTCCACTTAATGCTGTGCTGTAAATATATTTGAGTGCCCTTACCATGATACACCTCTTCACACAGCATACAGTCTTGTATTTTTCTTTTCTGTGATTACTGAACCTGTTTTCACATGAATAAAAAGCAACAGGAAAGGGAAAAGAGCTACTGTCTCTCACTGTGCTCTCAGTTAAGCAACGTAGACCAGAATTAATTAATAATTGTAATTATATTTTGTGTCTTGAAGATACTGATGATATTTTCAATTCCAGATTGATGCATCTCTAACTTCCTTTTTTTCCACTGCAGCAACAAAGCCAGCAAAGCTCTTAAACACATGCCTATTTTAAGCCTGCCAGCAGTCCCTTTGACTTAATTCAGCTGAATGGCTGAGGACAATCATTTAATATAAAATTCTCCCTGTCCTGTTGGCAGTCAAAGTTGTGGTTTTGAGAGAAGAGGAGGGAGGGAAAGGGGGAGAAGTCGTTTATTCCTGAAACCAAGCATGACTTGGCCACAGTTCTTCTGCAAAAACTCTCAAAGAGAGTGTGTGTTAAAAATTCTGATGTCTCGGTACTTGCTTTCATCCTGACACTAAAGTGTTTTGTGGAAAACTAAAAAGTTCTCCCCTGAAAGTATCAGAACATTTTGGTTTGGCATTTCTCAGGTGAAATGTTTAGTTTCCAACCTTTGTGTTTGGGGTCAACATTAAACCCATCATGAACCCATGTCAGTGCAACAGGCTTCTCTCTCTTGAGCACCTTTGAGTACCCTGAGTGTCCTCTTTCATTAGAGATCCTGAGCTGGTTATCTCTCCTGTGTGACACTGGGATCTCAGAGGTACTCACAGAGTGATGGATTCCATGAACTAAATCCAAATGATTTGTATTAAGAGAAGAGATGACATCCTTCACTAAATTTTCCCCAGTATAATGATTTGGTATCTTGTGGGTGAACTTCACCTCCATTTTTTATGTGATACCCATTAATTCAAAATAGTTTTAGAAGGCCTTGCTGACTCACAACATTTAGCTGTAATAAAACCATGTGTTAAAACGGTCTCTGACATGTCTGTTTCTGAGCTGGAGTATGTCTACATCTTGGCACTTTAGCATCCTTCCACAATTCCTTTTTTCTGCCTTGAGCTTTTGCACTTCCCCAATTTTTTACCATTTTGCCAATATTTGCTTCACACTTTTTTTCATTCCTTGATATGCTTCTCCTTCTAAAATGTAGGCCCGAGCACTCTAAAGAGTTCAGGACAAGGATTTCAATCACCCTTCTGTGTTTGCCCCCATGCTAGGAGTACTGCAGTGATCACAGTGATATTTCTTTGATTCTGTCAGGGAGATTAGTAAAGGGTATAAAATTCCATGCTCCATGTGTTTGTGTGTTTGCTTTTTTTCCCTTTTCATTTACAATTTATTTTGAATTGTGTCCCCTTCTTAGCAGTGCAGTTTATGTGAAGAACAAACAAATTGTGCATGGGACTATTTAATCATACAGAGAGTTTTTCAATGCCCAAGACATTTGTACTTGTAAACCATGAAACAGGAATGAAACAATTTGGCTAAGCATCATGGACTGCCTAGTGTCCTTTTTGCATCTCAACAGACTTGGGCTTCTGGGGGTGGGAAAGGGGCTTCCTGAGCTGCCTACATGGGGAATGTCTTCCCTTGTTGTAGGGAAAAATACACAGCTGATGGAGAAACTGGTGGAAGAGACTTTTCGCATGAGAGCAGACTAGAGCTGGCTCTTAATCTGTTATCCACAATCTCCTGGTTTTGCTGTGATGGAGCCAGTCCTAAAGCTTTGTGGGGATTTGAACGGCTGGCAGGGTATGTCAAACTTAGGCCCCACGCTCTGAGTTTGTCTCATGCCTCTGTGAGCCAAGAGAACCTTCAAACATCCTCCTGTTCCAGGACACTTCCAGTAGGACTAACTTGGAGGTAATTCAGTACCCAAAGCTGTATCACTATAAGTTACCAATGAAAAGGAGGGAACAAGAATGAAGTATGAGGGTTAAAGGGAATGTAGTCCTGGCACTGATGTATTTTGACTTAAATGGGGCAACTTTAGTCAATTTGGTTCACTGAGTATGAGAAATTTCTGGCTCCTGGGACCTTGGCACTTTAAGTGACAGCTGTACATTCCTATTCTTATTTTTTCCCCTCTCAGCAGTGACATTATTTAGAGTTGAGTGAAAACCACATCTTGCTTAAGGAGATGTGGAAGCAGTGTGCCTGTAAGATGGGGTAGATACACGTGCCTCCTTGAGTACCTCTTTGGGTACAGACAGGTGTCTGTCTGCTCGCTTTCCCCATGCTAAGAGCTGCAGAGAGAAGCCTGCTCTATTTCAGGAGCTGTATAGCTGTGCTAGCATGCAGCCCGGCCCCATCTAATGGGTCCTTTGGGTACATTTAAGGATTTCTTAGCAAGTAGGGGAGAAATTGTTCTGTCTCTACTCCAGGCTGCATTAAAGGCATTACCTCATATTAACTCATATGCCAGAAACCAGTCATACAGTTCTGGCCTGGCTGGTAAAATTAGGTAGGTGGAAGTTATTCTTTGTCTGCAAAAATTTTTGTAAAAGTACCCTCCTTTGGCATCATCCCTGACATGATGTCCCATAGTGACCCCCAGACTGGAGCTTTTCCAGGCTCCAGAAAGCACCAAAGCAATAAGCAGATATGGATGTGTCTGTGTAGACCAGCCTAGAGCTGTAAGGAATTTGCAAAGTATTTGGAGAGGGTTTTCCTGCACAGACACACAAGTTGTTGTGGTCTCTGCACCTGGGACAGCATGACTGGACAAAGCCATAAACTGGATTGAAGCATTTTTCTATCCTAGGACGCAAAAGTTGCTCTGTTGCTGCGCCTTTTCTCAGGTTATTATTTCACACTCTTATTGTTGTTTTGCTGCTGCCAGCCAGATTCTTATAAGCTGACTTTCTAAAAACAGGCCACAATGGTGTAAATTTTCTTTGATACACAGATGCTGTAGCAAATTCCCATCCAATAGCAGTGCATTTTCTATGTTTTGTTCTGAGAAGTGCTAATTACTACCATCCTTGTTTCCTAACAACCAGCCTTCTCTTGTAGTTGTCACTCAGTTTGATTTGCTTATACCATAGATTAGCAATATTACATTTATTCCTGCTGGTGAAACTCAGGGCTTGAATCATGATATCCCAAATAACACAGAAAGGATGAGGGGCCTATTTATAAAGCAGGTTGTAGCCAAAAAGTTAGTAACCAGTATGAACTGACAAAGAAAACAAGGCATACTTGAAAGAAGTGACAGCAAAAGAGTTTATCAGTCTTTAAATTCAGTATTTCCACTAAATTGAAGGTTATGAACAAATCTGCCCCTGATATTACCATGTGGTAACATGCATGAGTATCTGTAAGTCTTACGGCTCATCTGTAGTGTTCTTCTGCTATTTGGTAAATTAATATTTGGTTCCCAACACTGACGCTATCAGCATAAGGTGTCTCTGTTAATTTTAAGTACATCTCCATCCATTTTAACAACCTACAGTCATTAAATATATTATGTAAACAGTTTTAAAATGCTGTTTCCTAAGAGTTTTATTAGAAATTAAATGTATTTACTTGAAGATGACTTCAGCCTCTATGAACATGTCTCTATTTCTGTACCTGGTAAGATGGTCCTGTAAAGTTTGATGGGAAAGCAATTTTATTTTGCAGCTTGTATGGGTGGGAAGCAGCAGGGGATTATAGAAAATATGTGACAGAAGTAGTTGCAATTGGAAGAATCCATGATGTCTGCACACACAGTAGGGTGTGTGGGTCAAAGCTAGCAAAAAACCCCAGATTGTGACTGGGCTTTGCCAGATAAATAACCACTATAACTTCAGCAAGTCTTCAGAAAGGTAATTTTCTTTCAACCAAGTGTTTAAAAGAAGGTAGAGAGGTTTCTGAATTATGGTTCTTCAGATATCTGTGATTAAAAATATTAGCATTTAATGCAGTAATTTAGTCCTACTGATTAATCAAAATTAGCTTTTAATATTTTCCCTTTGCTTTCCACAGTTGTAACTGTTACTTTTCTTTGTACTTCTGCCCCTCTGGATTGAATTCTGCTGTGTGTACTTCAGTAGCTGTGTAAGGAAATTTGCTCTGAGGTACCCATGGCTAATGTAAACCTAAAGAGCAATTTCTGAACAGTTTTGAACATTATGTCTATAATACTTTTGATCAAAACCACATGAAAATGGCAATTCTGCTATCTCCGTGAGGATAATGTAAGCAGTGTTCTCATCATCTTCACACTGTCCTTACTGGAGACTTAGCTTTGAGTTAAGAGCTCTTGTGGAAGCATTCCATAAAATTGAACGGAGATTAAAACTAATTGGTTTCTATATATATGCCACTGCAAAAATCCAAATAACAAGTTGAAGAAATTGTCTTTTTAAAAGTTTGGGGTTTTTTTCTACTGTTGAAAAATTTGTCACAAAAGAGTTATTTTCTTCTCCCATTCTGTAACATTTTTCATAATGGCAAAGAATCATTCACTGTGTGATATAAAAGAAAACTGTAAACAATGGAAATAAGAATCAGTGTAATTGTTGAGCATCGTTTGTATCTCCAAAGTTTCAGTGACGCAAAAGCAAATTAAAAGAGCACTTCCAGTATCTCATATGTTTTGCTGATATTAGTCATAGTGAGTTGCTGGCTAAGAAGTAGAAGTGAAAAATGCAGGTTTGAAATTTCTGATCTGAGCTTTAAGTTTTGAAAATCCCACATAAAAATTGAATGAGGAGGATATTCAGTAGTGTAACATAAGACAGGAAGTGTTGCAGTTTTTAGAAGCAAATGCATCTTGTCACCCCTGCTATTGTGCACTGGTGCTTAGAGAGGGTATGGGCTGAATTTCTCAGTTTAGGAACAATGTTAGGAAGAATTCTTCCTTCAGTCATTCCTTATTGTCTCCAGACAGACCGTGGCAGACGGTCTCACAAGAAGAATGCCGAGGGGCATTCTGGGAAATGTAGTTCCTGGTACTCTGTTGCACATGCTCCGTGGACTACTTGTATGTGATCGGTTAAACATCGTTTGTTACTTTTTGAAGCTCCTATATAAAGTGTTGTGGTTCTCAATAAAGTTGATTCAGGCACCTACCCCCCCGGGAGTCGGGGTCCGTGCAAACAGTGCCGTCAGCAGACTATTTCCACAGTGAGAAAAAGTAAGAGTTTTGTAGGTTTCTCTGCGGCTGACCAACTCTCTACAGCAGGATCTTCATTGGGGCTTCTCTGATTTTTGAATCTTCTCATCTCTGCCTCTCTTTTCTTGAGAAGCAACTGAGTCGTAGTATTATGACCTGAAAATACATTTAGAAGGGATTAGTTGAGGCATGAAAGCCAAGAATCTATTGAAATGCATAGCCTTATAATCTAAAATAATTCTGTGCCCCTGTTAGGAATAGTTTTTAATTTAATCTACTCATTATGAAAAGTATGAAATATGATATCAATAGAAGAAATAGGTATATCTAATCAGGTAAAACTTAGGTGGCTACTTTTACTTAAATTCCTAGGTTGCCTGGCATATTGTTTTACTTAGTTGATCTTAGCTGTTAGTTGTCTGTTACCCATTTCGCATGTATGGCTTGTGTTTAGGTTGAATGTGAATAAGTAATTTGCCAGTGTTTTGTTTGCTCACAATTTGATCAGAGAGTCCCATGACTATTCAGATTTTTTTTCTTTAAGATGTATAATTTTTTTAAATGCAAGTCCTTTCTAAGAAGTATTTAATTTCATTTCAATGGATTATAAACTGACCTATGAGTCAGAAAGGAAGAGGCAAGAGACATATAATTTCAGGTCTGTGTAATCTTCAAACTTTTGTAGGAGAATCTTCAAGCTTCTCTAAGAAGGAAAAAAAAAAACAATCCCGTTTATCTTTGAAAACTGTAATTATTAAAGAAAAAAAAGAAATTTGCTATTAATTTCAGCAGAATTTTGAAGCAGAACAGAAAGCTTTTCTATATCACAACTGTTACAGGAGTACATTTGCTGGTGCCAGACTGAGACCTGGCTTTGCTTGTTGGTAGGAACTGTCCCCTCATGCTAAATTAAGTGGTTGAATAAATGCCCGAAAGCCTGGGGTTATTTGGATAAGTAGGTAGAGTTGTGCAACGATGATTGAAGTTGAATCTGTTATGAAAGCAAGTATTCATTCACTCACAGCAGAAATAACCCAAGGTTATAAATACAGGGTACACCATGCAGATGACTGCTGCAGCAACCTGTAGAAACTTCTAGGTTCGTGTTTTCACATACAGTTGTCTGGGTTAAACAGGTTTGGCTTCAGGTAATATGCTTTAAATCAGTTCTCTCACCATCTTTTGAAAACAGCACTCAGATGACATTTTTCTTGCTAGGGAGCTTTGTGGGCTCTTGGCTCCTGGACAGGGTCAGCCCTCAGTGCTCTGCAGAGGAATTAAAACCAAGAGCAATGGGCAGGTAATAGGATTGTTCTCCCAGGAGGACACTAATCTCTTTGGTAACATTTTTTTTTCTTTAATGGGACAGAAAGCAGCATGGATGATTGTTTAATCTGGGTAAGGTAGAAAGCTCTTAGTTCCTCATTGAATGCAGATGTGACAGTCATTAGCTGGGGGATAGGATCCAGATGGAGATTTTTTGAGCCCTGTACTGGGATCCAAACATAGCCTAAGATCTTTCTGGTCTTGGCAGTACCTGGGACTCACTCGGGGAACATGGAAGCAAAACAAAGCTTTGATTTTCTTCTCTGTAAGTGCTACCAGTATGCACAAGATAAAACCTGTTCCTGTTCTGTAAATAGATGAGTTAATTTGAATGCTGTCCTACGTGGTCTTTCTGACTATATCCTACAGGCAATTAACTGTACATTGCTCTAACCTTGTTCTTCCTGCTGGCCACAGCAGTCCTTGACGCTGATTTGTCACCTTCTCTTTGGATGCCTCAATGGAAACAAATTAAAATCCTCTTCAAAGTCACAAATAACTACATTGTTTGCACTGAACCTCATGTGATCACCTCTGTGTTCTTGTTTGTGCTCCCGTATGTGGTAAGTTGTTCTTGACTTTGTCCCTCAAAGGTTCTTGTCTCTGCCTCTTGTCTCTACCCTTCTGGAAGATAAATACCTGCTACAGAATGCCTTCAAGGAAACTTACTGACTGATGATGACACATGAATGGTAATTGCTAAGAGTTTATATATTCATGCTGGAGAATGGGGAGATGGACAAGATGACTCTGGAGGTCCCATCCAACCTCAGCTTTCTGTGATTCCACTTGGAAGAGCTATCCTTGACCACTTGTCCTGTAGTTTTCAACATAAGCTATCTATAATTAGAACTGACAGTCCATTTTAGTTAAGTATCAGTCCTATCTCGTAAATAAGCGCTGCAGCACTATGAAACATGACTTATCTAGATGTGAGCACCATTTACCTAAATAAATTCTCGTATTTCCCTCAAATTCTGTTGCTTTATTTTATTTGGATTGTAAGTGCTGTAGGCCAAGATGTTTAAGCAGTAACAAACAACAGACGCATAACGTTGCTTGGAAATACAACTTTAAATTTCAAGGCTGTTCTGTTGACTTTCCAACAGCCGCTGTTCAGTAACTGTACTGCAAAAGGATGAGAGTAGTTTGAGTTTGTTCACTGAGAGTGGTGTCTGTAGGTGATTAATTGTAATATAAATATTCTCCATATTTTCTAATCTATATATGTTCTATACAATATATATAGTGAACTGTAAATATGTGAACACAGGTTGTTTTTTTTTTTACTTGCTTGCTTTCTATAATAAATAGGTAAAATCAGTATTTCCCTTCCCTCTTCTTACCGATATTACTAAAAGCAATTCTGTCTTGATGTTGGTTTTGATTAAATTAATTTTTGAAGGGAATCCTTATGAACAAAATGTTAGTACTGGTGTTATTATTTAATATATTTCTTAGTCTCAGGCATAATGCTGAAGAATACTTGAATTATCCTTTGACTCTAGTTTGAACTATGAATCCCAGACAGTTCTAGAGATTCACCTTCATCAGAGTGTAATCAGTGTGGTCAAGCAGAGTTCAAGAGTTTTCTGGTCATTTGCAAATAAGGCAGAGGAGGGTGGTCTTTCATTTTACCTAGGCAGTTTGCAACAGAGCATATGTGAAAAATCTGTAAGAATTAAAGAAAAACCCCCTGTTTTCTGCAGTCTCCTTGCATCTGTGTAAAGACCAGCTTAAGGCCCGAGTTAGAGGTACATGAGGTTTGCTATCACAGCAGCTGCAAGTTGCAATACAAACAGACCTCATTAAATAAGCAGTTTTGTGTGTTATGTGATCCAGACGGTATACCGGGCAAAACCTGAAACTCCTCCCTCTTCATGTCTTTTAGGTTTTCTTGTGTGTTGTGCTGGAGTAGCCAACAGAAAGTCTAGCACCAGAGAAAAGGGAAGATTTTAGAGAGGGAGAGAAAATCTTGAACAGAAAACTTTTCTTTCAGAAAACTGTTAATTAGTATAGGAAGAGATCCTGTGAATTGAACTGCCCTGTTCTTTAGGGAAAAGTTAGATTCTGACTCTCTCCGACCTTCCCCACAATATGTTGAGGCTTTATAGTCATCTTGTGGGAAATAGCAGAGGGGTGGCGTTTCTCCTCTAGCCTGTGGTATATATAAATATTCTTAACCCTCTCTCCCTTTGTCTCTTAGTTGACAAAGGAACTTGCCAGAACTGAACCTAACTGAACTGAAACCTTTACAAGTTTCTTTCTAACACAGAGTGTAGTAGTGGATATTATTCCTTCTTTAGCGTCTTTAGTTCTGAAAATGCAGCTTCCATGTAGAAAAGGGCTTTTGATAGTTTCTGACATTTTTCACCTCTGGATGAATCTCTGTGTGTCCATGTGTTCACATTAACATTCACAGCAAGCAAATCTAACCAGTTTTCTGGTGAAAGTGGTAGTTTCATCCCAAAAGAAATCTGAGGGAGTATGTATGGACAGACTGGCATGGAAACAAGTTTAAGCTTAGCAACAGTGAATGTGGACTGTGCTGAGTAAAAGTTCAGAGAAAAAATGCTCTGTCTAGAGATGCTTTGGATTTGACTGCGTACATTTGTTTCACAACTGACCTTAATGGGCTCCTACACTCATAATTTGGTTATGTTAGGAGCACAGTGCAGGCTGTGTGTGCAGTCCGTGGTGCCCCAAGGAGCAGACAATGAAAGAGATGACAAATTGCCCTTGCAACCTGACAGAGCCGACAGAGTTTACTGCATAAACTAAATAACTTTTACACTTCATTTGTATTGTGTATTGCTGCTGTGGCAGCGTGGCCTCTGGAGAGAGCAAATTCAGCTTAGTGGTTAAAAGAGGAAATTTTACAGCCGGTGCTTCTTATTCCTGCTGCTGCTGTGAGCAAGCAGGAGAAAGCCAGGCAGTGCTTCTTTCCACCTCGGTTTTGTTATGTGTAAAATGAATATGACTGCCTTAAAGTGATGGTTTGATTAATATTTTAGTACTGATACACTTTGCTAGAAAGTTGTAGTAGGTTTGCATGCTACCTATAACTTCAGTAAACTGATAACAGCAGAGTTGTTTGTCTGTGATGGTTGAAGGACAAGATTCCTTCAAGATATCTTCTAAAGTAGTACTAGGTATGCTGGTTTACTTCAGGTAGCCTGCATCTGTTGGTAGATTATTATCCCTTTGAGCAGTGATCACGAGTTACTAGATTTTCTTTAATGACACGGAATGAATGATAATGAAAAGGAAGAGTCATGTGCCTTTTCTTAAGCTTTGTGTTTTACTTCTCTATGCTGAAGAAGTCACATAGTTCATTCTGCTTTGAGATTGGTTCTACATAAAGTGATTGCAATGAAAGCTTCAGTTCAGAAAGGAGTTTGAAAAGGTTGTTAACAAGGACAAAATATAATTTCTTGATTTTTAAACTTTTCTAGTCTTTCTTTTATTTTTGTGGTCTTACAAATATATTGTCCCTTCCAGAAAAAGCTTTGCTTTTTGTTTCATTTTTGTTTGGTTTTTTTGGGGTTTTGGGGGTTTTTTTAGGGGTTTGCTTTGGTTTTTTTCCTTGGATTCTGTTTCGGCTTTTGCAACTGATGAGTTACTGCTGGTTATTACTATTTCCTTGTTTCCCTTTTCCCTCTGCCTTGATTTGTTACCTGCTGTTTTCCCTTATCTCTCCTATCCTTGGTGGTCTTCCCATCCACATCCCTCAGGGCTCCTTGCATCAGCAGCTACCAGCATCTCTCAGTTCTAACTCCTGTAATTCATGTTGTCTGGGCAAGCACAGGAACAAAATGCTGCTTTCAGAGCCTTTGCACTGCATTTTTCGTGCTGACAAAGAGGTTCTTCAGATGAACACGGCACTCACCCATAAAATTGACTGAGTATATGGAAAATAACAGGAGATAGAACTGGTTTTAGTGTTGAACTCTCTTAAACAAGGATATGTAGCAATATACAAAGGCTGTTAAATGTCGAAAAATAAACACATTGAAATAGCTTATCATTTATCTCTGTTGTTTAGCTGAAATGAGACAGAAGTCTTTGAAAGTGGAGCAATATCTGGTGCTGAATATCCAAGGTAGCTGGCACCAACAGTCTGCCTCTTTAAGAAATCAAGATGCTCACAAAAGGTATTGATGTGCTTTTGGGGTTTGTGCAAACTCTACCAAGACAGACAGACTGGCAAGGTGGAAACCTCATCTGGAACATTTCAAGCCTGATGACCAAACCTTTTTTGTAGTACATCTAGTACCTCATCCTATCAGAAACAGTACTGTAAGCAGAATTTATTTAATTATCCACTAGGGACAATAATTGTCTTCTATAGCTGTCTGCTTCTGATGAAATCCAGTTATGGATCTGTGGATCTTTCCAGATGGAGGATTAGAAATATAAACACAGTGTCTGCTTCGTTAATTGTGGTTGTGGATCTAGACTAACTCTCCATACAGAATACACTTTTCCATATTAAAATTCCAGCCATCTGCAGTAGGTCTGTTCATGTTCACAGCAGATAGCACTGTCTCATCACAGAGTAGGGATTTGTTCGGCTGGAGAGACAGCCTTTAGATAAAGGAAAGCTCTCCTGGCACCAGCTTTGTGTCAAGAGGAACATGTACCTGGACAGTTGCTGGTGTAATACCTCTGCCCCAAACTGCTGGCTGTGGGCTCCAGAACTGTGCTTGGGCCTTGTTACTTGAAGGAAAAAATGTGAGTAAGGAAGCAATGGCAATCTCTTATGTAAGGCTGTCATGAGCACAGACTGAATACTTGCATGGGATGGTTGGGCTTTTAATGTGTCATTTTCATTGTTTCCTCTCAGCTATGCATCTCATATGCAAGATGAACTCTATCCAGATGGACATGCTATTTAATTCATTATCCCATCGCAGTGAGCAAATGGGAAGGTTGTTTTGTTATTTGACAGGCTTTCAAGTCCAGTATTTTCTTACTGCATCTTTGTTTACAGACCTGTAAAAGGTGACTTTGTCAGTAATGAATCCTGGATCTCAACCTTGTATCCCTCTCCTCTTGTCACTGTCATGATGCAAACTCCAGTACAGAGGGCATGAGAGCAGAGTCCTCTGGTCTCATCACCTCCTGCCCCAGCAGGTGTGCTGGAAGCATTTTGGGTGCTGCTCTACTCTGATGCATCTTGTCTAGTGTTCATTCAGCACAAATCAATTGAATGTTATGCCTGATTGCCGAAAGGAAGGCAAGAATGCTGTTTTTAACATGCCTTGAATTGTTGCAAGACATTTATAGTAACAAGAATGACATTTACAAATCCTATGGTTTAAAATTTTAGATAAGGAACTGCTTGTGTGGGATGGTGGTTGTTTTCACCTAGGTTGTGGATCACGGACGGAATTTTGCAGTAGATCTATAAAGACCAAAACTTGAGTATTTAGCCTTGCACCATGAGCACAGGCAAAAATAATGATGTGCTTGTATTGACTATTCTGTCTCAGTAGCAGGAATTTCACCACACGATATGTGTTGGATGAGGACCTCTTTCATGACGAGTAAACAGCTTTTCTAGAACTGTTAGTTTTATTCACAGGAAGTTGAGTGTATGGCTTCACCATATTCCACATGGTATGAATAAAATACCACTGGCAGAAGCTAAAAATTGTTGGTGAAGGGGCTCGGACAGACTGCTCACGACTGATATGATCTCTAAAATGTCCGCTTTATTACAAAAATATACCCTTTATATATTGTTACTACACCCTGGCGCGTGATTTCTTCTTCTACAGTATTGGTTACATGAAAGTTTTCACTATGTAAACATACCCTGTTGTCCAGTTCTAATTGGATTATTACAGGTGTCCATATGAGATGAGGACACATTTTTACCTCTTGGAACTCCTTAACCTTGGCACAGATCCTTCTTTGTCTTGGCTTCAGAGCCTGAAGCCATGATGATTGCGCAGTATTTTTTACAGTCTGTACCCAGCTATGCCAAGGCAAGACCTACAGAAATGCAGGAAAAATTGCTCACTCAATTCTGCTCTCCCAACAAAAAATCAATCCTGAGCAGTTGTTATTACACAGAAAAATCTAGGGAGAGTTATGTTAGCTTGGTGTGTTAAGCCTGCATGCTTAACTGTGCTATTGGCAGCAGCATTTTCTTGGCAAAAGAGTTTTTATCTTCCCTGGTGTGTTACATTTTGTGGTTTCGTTCACTCTGTAAGGGGTCTTTAGACTGTGGGATAAGGGCTCTTTAAACACCCAGAAGCAGCAGCCAAAGTGAAGCTTTGCCAAACCACAACTGCTGCAGCGTATGTATTTGTTCAGTTTTCTTACAGGCACAATTTACAGTATTTAGCAAGCAGTCATTCATTGACATTCCGAGCAGTGGCTGAGTTTCTCAGTATTTGTAAGGAAAGAAAAGGAAAGGGAAAGGAAAGTCTTGGATCTAAGCTTAGATATGATATGAACCTGAATCTACACTGTGATTTTGGTTCCGTTGGTTTTTTGTAAGGGAAGACGGATTTTGGAATTTATTTTTCTTTTCAAAAACTAATTTTTTTTGTGTTTGGTAAGAGTCAGTAGCCCAGTTTCCTCCCAGTATTCTAGGTCCCCAGCAGAAACTATGTTATGTGTGTATATATATATATACACACATAAACATACGTACATATATATTTATACCAGACATTAAAATAGTTCAGGCTGATTTAAAGAATGTCTTTAGTGTATTCAAAAAAACAGAACTGTGCAACAGAAATGGGAATATTTTTGATTTCCCTTAAAGAAATGGTCCTCATTCAGCCTTCTTTGGGGGTAGGAATGCAGGGTAGGGGAAGCAGCTTGGTGGGAAATAGCAGCAGCTGTTTAGTAAAAGATACCAAAAAAAAGCAGGAGTCTCTTTACGTGGAGACATAGTGCTTAAAGGAAAGAAAGGGATGCGTTTTTTGTCCCCTTATGTTCAGTACCTGAAAGTATTTTGATTAAACCTTTGAGGTGTAGCTGTGGTATTTCTTTTCAGCCTCCTCTTGTGCTTTTTCCTTCTCACTTGAGGGTTCTCTGAAATATTAATAAATTAGAGTAAGAGTTTGGTCAGCCTCTGAGTGGAAGAACAGGGAAGAGTCTTTCATAGAGCTCTCTGTGCCTTTTATTTTTTATTAGAAGCTGTTTAGATTTAACAACTCCACACCCAGTGTTTAAAATCCTTCATCTCTTACTTGTTTGGATTTCATCTTTAAAATATTATAGTCAAAGTAGGTGTTTTTTTAGTGTGATGAGGTTTGCTGCTTCAGAAACATAGAAGTCATATGTCTTCTATTTCTAAAAGCAGAGAGAAATACTTTCAGAATGATAAAGCTGGGTCTTTCTATGTGAAAAATGAAATTGAATGCATCAACACATTTTCCTGTCATTTGTGCATCTTTTTAATGGGCCACGATCCATATTGGCAACCTTGTGTGTCAGCCCCAACTCTGTATAATTTCAATCCTTCCTTAACTCTGTTGCCCTTGGAAGCATTAACATTTGCCATTACTGTGAAAAGGAGCAGAATCTTTCAGTTGTGTCAAAAGTCTTCTGACTTTCACATACAGTTTTTGAAAAAGGAAAGCCGGAGGTGTTGTCCCTTTTTGATGTACAAAGACTTGCCAGGATGCTTTTTGTGTTTGCAGAGGCTGCTTTTCTTGTGTGATAAGGTCAGACAGTCATGCCTTTCTGAGCCCAGCTCATTCCTTCCCAACACCTCTGAAAGATATCAACTCAGCAGCAATGAATATTTACAGGAATTGCATGTTAGAAACATGATGGCAATATGAGGCTGCCTGGCCAGTCCTTCTCCTGCCTGTCCTTCCAGGTCGTTGTGTCCTCCTCTAGCAAGACCAGTGTGGAGCTACTTCATTAAGATGAAATAGGATCAGCAGAAAATGCAGAAACTGCAAGTTTCTTTTTTTTTCTTTTAACCATTCACAGAGTGATTAAAAACAGCCTGGGAAAAGGCAGCCTGGGGAACACTTGTCCTCCCTATCCTGTGGCAACAAGATTTCATGATGGAACAGGATGAGGGGAGAAAGAAATGATCTGTGTAGCAAATGTCACAATGTCAGAGGTTTAATTTTTCCTAGGAAGTCTTCCTTCCTATCTGGAGGTTTATGGAAAAAAGATTTCTACAGGAAAAAAAAAGAAATCCATGGATACAATGTGAACTGAAAACTTGGTGTCTTGTTCTAGAATTAGATGGTGGGAAAGAAACTTAGCTTTACAGAGATTTGTAAATCTCTGTTTCCTCATTAGTTGAGTCAATTGAGCTCCCTCATTCTTAGATGTCACTAATTGTAGCTCTTCTGTGTATGGGAGGAGAGAACAGATGTGTAAGGATAAGAGGGGAAGAGAAGTTACCCAGCAAAAGAGAATTATAGAACATGGAAACAAAGTTTAAGCTTGAGATGCAGGTGTAAAAAAGGGAAAAGAGAGTACAAAAATTGTGTAAATCTGAAAGGAAAAGATTAAAGACACTGAATTCAATTGAGGAAAAGCTACTACACACACAGACAAATTGAAGGAAAAAAAAAAAGTATAGCCAGGAGAAGGAATGAGAAATGCTAAGGTCTTAGTATAAATTACTTAACTCTTCCTGATTTCAGGAAAGAAGTGATTTTATACTGTGTTAAGCAACATGTTACAAAGAAGCCTTTAAACTTGGAATTCTTGTATGGATTTTTGACCATTAAATGAAGTGCAGAGATGTCAACAGGAATGGCAGCAGGGATGATTCTAACTGCTTCTGAGCTTATTATACAGGCACATAGGAAAAAAATAATCAGAGAAGATAGTGCTGTGCATTCTCAGTATATTTAAAAATAAAATCATGAATCTTTTAACCTTATATCTGGGATTTTTCCCTCCATCTTTTAAAGGAGTGGAAAGAACAGAATGACACAGATGAGGGTTACACCTTGTTTTATGGTATAGTCTTCCCATAAATATGCATAGCAACTTGTCATGTGAATGTTGTTTTAAACTAAATACATCTCAGAGTAAGCCATTGCTGCTTGCTGATGAGTAGCTGTTGCAATACTTGGCATTGCAGGGTAGGAAATTAGTCCTGTTCTAGTCCTCAAGGCAGCCCAGGGCAAGTGAAAGTTTTTACCTAAATTAAAAATTAAACATAACATGAAATTTAACAACCTACTCTTAGGAAAGTCTTTGGCCATCAGTAGTAACTAATCACTGTTTTGTATTTTTTTTTTGTTAAGTGACCTGGCAAAGTGAGTTGTTCTGGTTAAATTGCCATCATTCCCACCACCGTACGGCACCTCCTGTGTGTTTAAAAAACTGAAAAAAATTAAAATCTGGCTTTTAACAGGTGAATATATGTGTATTCTCAGTGCTTTTGGGATGTGGTCACAGTGCATTAGACTTGGCACAGATTCATTCAGTTGCTGGCCTGTAAGTTAAGCTCTGTATGAGTTACTGCCATGTGTGCTGGCTCAGTGGCTGGATTGAAAGGAAGGTAGAAGTTTAGGCAGTAAATTGGTCCTAGTGCATTCAATAATTCTCTGCTTTTGAAAGTCATACTGACAAGTGGGTACATTAGCTGAGTTCCATACAGTCTTTCCATTTGCTGGAGTACTTCTTTTATACCCTCAGTTTAAAGAATAAAGACTTTGTAATCTTTCTCAAAAAAAAAAAAAAAGTTAAACAACTTTAAAGTTCTTTTAATTTTATATCAGTTGAAGCTGTCATGCAGTCATCTGTGTGACATGCACAGCTCTTGGCATCATAGAACATCTTGATTGCTACTGGAGGCACAGTAGGTGTAACAATAGACTAAAAAACGTGCTGTGAGGTTTTGGGAGTGAATTAGGGTCAAGGAACAAACATTAGGAAGAAATGCATTACTGAGAGAAAGCAGAGAGGACCAGTTTTAATTTAGTTAGACTGGCTAACATGGCTTGTTCTGTTGGGGTGGTAGGAAATGTGCTGCTCCAGTGTCGTGTTTTGGGTATGGTGTGATTGTGCAAAATACCCAGTGGTGAAGGGGGGCTCTTTTTTCATTATTTTCTTTCCTGGTTGGAATGAAAATAGCCAAGCTCTATAGGCAGTGCTGTAAGAGACGAACTTACTCTCTAGGACAGAGAATGCTGTGTTTGTCTTTTGACTTTTTATAGCACTCTTTCTGGCCATGCAGTTCTTTTAATGGAGTCACATGTCTAATCCTTTTAGCTGAACGAAACATTGCAGCAATAATGAGTAGGAATGAGAGAGGGCTTTGTGTGTGCAAGTGAGGACCTTAAGAGTATGGGGGTGGGGGCAGCTGTAAATGCTCAGGTGATTGTGGCTCTACTAAAAGGATGAGAAGTTTATAAAAACGGAAAATGATAACAAAATTTTAAAGTGTTTAATGAAACAGAACAAAATTGCAGCTAACTACTGCTCCTTTTACCACATATGGAGGTGCTTATTCGATTGGTTTTTAAGGTCTGGTTTGTTTTTCTTATTTAATTCAAACACAAACTAGGGTTCTAAAAAGAATATAAAAATGCTCCCAGCTGTAAGAGTGTGCTCCAATTGCTTTGTCAGTTACTGTGTCTGTCGTTTCTTGGTCACCCTATAACCAAATCCATAGAGCTGTTAAAACATCTGTGAGCTAGAAGTGGTAGAAAAAGTTACATAGTAGTAAGCTGTTTCAAAATACTGAGTTGTTTAGAAGGGTGATGCAATTCACAATGAATTAGTTTTTCTCCTCTTGAATACCTCTGTGGGAATGAGTTTCCATGCTGTTCGGTTCATATGTAAAATTAGTCCTTGCAGAGGTTTCACAGGTACATTTTATGAAATTTTTAAAGTACTTAGTTTATAAAGCAGCGTGTAGAAATTAAAAAAAAAAAAAAGAAAAAAAAGTTACGAGGGAAGCATATATTTGTTTTTGAACTGCTACCATCCAAATGTACGCAAGGAGCAACAGCACAGGAATTGTCATTTTGGGCTTAGAGGAAAGGAAGAAAAATATATCTGGGATGATGCCTCCTTCTTCATTTTGCTTTGCATACATTGCTTTTCAGATGTTGAATTTTGTGACTGTGGTTTGGAAAGCAAAGAATTTGCATACAGGATTTGTATTTGTTCTTTGAAATCTTCGCTATATGAAAGAAAGTTACATTCTGCCAAGATACGCGAGAGAGAACAAGAAGCTATTTCTGGGAGTGGAAAATCCTCCTTTATTAGGCATGCTAAGCTTTAGAATTTCCTTGTGAAGTTTTATTGCTAGTTGTGTCAAAGTCCTGTGAAAGTAAATGCAATAGCTTTAAAAGACAGATATCATGTTAACTGACAGCTGTAACATTTAAAAATTCATTTTGAAATTAAAAGTTGAAAATCAGACACACAAATAAGTGATGTATAAGCCCTTAGTACATTTGACCACTTATGTATCATCTGATTGTCTGTGTCTTGTTAAGGGCTCCATTACACTGTGTCTGCTTGTGCAAATATGCATAGTTATGAAAGTACATTTCTTAAATGCTCAGAATTTGGGAGGGTGGATAGGGAAACAACCTTGGCCTGCTGATTCTTTTAGTTCAGTCTCCATGGAGTTGTACATGCTGTCCTCCTAATTCTGTTTAGTATAGGCAGGAAACACTTTTTCCTGTAGATCATGAAAAACTTAACTAAACCTCTCGAGGTGCTTTTTCAATTTTGGTGTGTCCTTTGTCATCTAGTATCTGTAATAATCTTGAGAAGACAAGATTGGGGAATGTGTGGAGTGTGTGCAAAGTTATAGAAAAATAAATGAAGGAGGGTTTTCTGCAGTGTCAGTGTGAATGTGAGGCTGTGTTCTTGTGCAGAGACACAAATGCAATGCTCCTGAATATGTTTGGGGTTGTCAGAAGAGTCTTCTGAGTGCACCATCCTCAGATTTTTTAAATAAATACATGTTATGGTACTGAACCACCAAAAGCTTTGTTTGAGTGTTTGGAATTCAGTCAGTGGAAGAAGCAGCCCCTGGAAGGCATCCCTTGTCCGCAGGGATTTCTCAAGTAGCCTGGCTATGTTTTGCCAACAAGATCTCTCTGCTGTTTATAGGAAAGACTAAACAATAATCTTTGTATTTTTCTACCATGATTTAGAAAAGCCATTTATCAACAGTTGGAATAATCAAATGGGTTATGAGTACTTGGTGCTTTCTTTTGCATCACACCCCAAAATGCCCTTCTGCTTCTGCAGAATTGACTTGGGATTTTCTAGTAAAGCAATGCATTCATGGAGAGAGGAATCAATAAGTTCAAGTGATCCCTGTCCTTTTAGATAAGCTATAGTCAATTAGCAATGCTGTCCATAAGATTTTGATGCTATTCTGGAACTGCATTACAACTCCTAAGCAAAACTAGATATAATAAAACTGCATATCAGCTTAAAACTGATGTGTTAAAACTTAAGTAGAAAAAGTGTAGCCAGCTGAACCAAAGACCTGCCTCCACAGTTTTACATTTAATTAGTCACTTTGAGCTTGCTAGGGTAATGCATCACATGGAAGTCTGTTCTTCCATCTGCTGGTCTAATGATACATTAAGTTTTAACAAAACATTAATTCCCAAAGCCTTGAAATCTTGTGCCCTCTATCATGACTGACTGGATGAATTTTGTACAGTGAGTTGTATATGTGGGTGGTTGTATATGACTGGAAGGTTAGCTAGATTTTCATTGCTGCAAATCTCTGTCCTGCTGTAAAGCTGTGGCAACTAGTCACATAGGTGCAGAATAACTTTAATTCTGACATCCTGTAATCTCACTTGAACTGTTAAAAAAGCTACATTCTGCCACAGGACGAGTCTGAGGAATTTCTGGCTGACATGGGATTTGTAAGGTTTGAGACAGTGAAAGTAAAGTCAGCCACCAAATACTTGACACAAAAGAGCTGAATATCAAGGGAAGAGTCAGAGAAAAACAGTTTAATAACGATTTTTGTCAGCTGGCACAAAGGAACCAAGTTTGATTGCTGAAAATTCTATTTGTTAGGATTATTAACATTTCTGATTAGCAATTTTGTAAACTAGGTCTCCAAGCCTGTTCTGAAAGCATGTAGAATATTTGATCTTGCCAAGAGCCTATCAAGATGGCACTCTTTTGAAACAGTAAGATGATGATGGCCAGTGCAATGGGACCTCACCTAACTGCAAGAAAATCTTGACTCTATTGAAATCAGTGGCAAATTTCTCCTAAAAGTCCATGGATTCAGAGCTGATCTGTAGGTGCTGGATCAGAGCATGTATTTTCTACCTATTCCAAGAGAAGGGAAGTAAGATGATGAGGCCTCAGCTAGAGTTTTAGGAAAAAGAGTTGTTGCATAGAAGAATCCAGTGAAAATTTAGATACCACCTTGGTGGCTGGATCTAGAGGATGGGTGGGGAGCTGACCACCTGCAACCTGGATGCAGCTGAGTGTGTGGAAACCGAATTAGTGCAGTAAAGGATTTTTTGTTTTTGTTACTTCTGGAGAACATTTAAGGCACACGTTATCGTGTGTTGCACCACAGATACCAAAATGTCTCACACCTCTTCCAGAGCTGAGGCAGTGCTGAATCCATCACCTTAATTACAGGCTTTAGTGACAGCAAACGTGTTTGCTGGGAGACTTATTTCAAACATGAATAACAGATGTGACAAAGTGTAAATCCAGGGCTCAATATTGGTGTTTCCCTACAGGATACAATAGCCCTGAAAGTTGCTGGTGAAATCTATGCTGAGAAGGTCACCAGGAAAGGAAAGATTTCTTTACTTCTTTCTTCTGCTTATGTTACTTTATTGGATTTGCACATAACTCATGTCTCTCATGGTGGGCGTGCCTCACTGTCTGCTGCTCTGCTTTGTTCCTGTCACGCACTTTACAAAAATCTGGGTTTTTTTTCTCAGTCTAGAACTTTAGAACAAGCTGTTATTGTTTTCAAGTGTTATGTGTACAATGCTGTTCTTGGGTCAGCCCAGCAGCAGCTTACAGAGACCAACCAGCTGGGTCCCATTAGGTTGGAATAAACTTTGGAAGAAAGCAAGTCTGTTGTTCTGTATCCCATTTTACTGTATGGTGCCTAGGGATGTGATTACTTAAAAAATTTGAAGCCTAAAATTAAAAATGGCATTCTTTTTGTTAACTTTAGCCCTTGTGGAAAATTAGTAAATACTTGAATATGCAATCAGGTGAAATACTGTTCCTGAGAATACATAGATTCCTCAACCCCCAAGAGAATAAAATAAAGTAAAATACATTAAATATGTGTGCTTGTCAGCAGGATAGAAAAATTGGATTACACCAGACACAGGTTTAAGAATAAATTACTGGTTGATACCGTAAAAAATACTATAATACTAAACTTAATATTGCAGTATTAAGAATGGATGTCACATTTTTCCTTACAATTTAACTGTCAGTGATTTTAAAAAGTACTGAAAATTAATCATAAAACTTAATTTGGCTTGAGGAAAATGCCTTTCTTACTCTGTTACTCCTTTAATTGAGAGACAATGCCAATTTCCACCAATTAATATGTAAGGCAGTAAATGTTACTGTGTTGTAAAAACAAGTTCAGGGGCTCTGTGTGAAAATCCCACTGGCTACAGCAACGTCCTTTCTGCAGGTCACTGCACACAGCAGCCCTGTAAATAGTGGGATAATGAGCACAGGCAGCTTGGACAAAGTGTAGTGATCCCCAGACTCACTCAAGAAATGAGTAAAAGACTCATTTCAGTCAGTTTATGACCAAATGTTAAATTTTATGGGAGGGACCCAACTTTTTCCTCTGTAAATGCTTCTCTATGGTTACATGGCAAAAAAGCTCCATCATGAGTGGCTGAGGTGCCCGTTCAGGCTTACTCAGAATTAAGTGCTTTTCACAGCAGCATTATTAAAAGAAACACAATGTAGAGATGAGAAGTTTCATGAATCTGGGATTTATTCTCTGGAGTAATTAACAGTTCACTGAACTGAGGATTTGGTTATCAGTAGTGTCTGCTCTTTGTGGAAGAATAATAAAAATGGTAATAGTTGCCATTCATTTTTATTTAATAGGCTCTTATTGTTAGCAGAACTCAGGAAATTAACAATATTGTTAATGTTTTCTGCTCTAAATTATTGGTTGTCATTGCAATGCTGCTCTGCCAAGGACAAAGTAATAGAAAATAACTTAGGATAATGTAGTCTATAAATTACTTTCACCTGAAGAGTCTGAACAGACCCTAGAAAAACAAACATTAGTTAACTGATTGGGAGGCATTTGTTTCAAAGGAAAAAAAAAGAGGAATAGAAAATAATGTTATTAAAAGAGAACAGAGATATCACCTGGTTTTAATTATTCAACAGTATTTTGTGGTGATTAATCATGCTGGCATTACTAAAGCAAAGACAAAGTATTTAGTCTAACACTTTGTAAAAAGATCTCTAACTGCTCAGACAGGTCCTTTTTCTTTGATTTATGCGGATCTTTACTAAGTTTTATTTTACAGAATCACACAGAATCACAGACTCAATTAGGTTGGAAAAGAGCTCTGAGGGCATCAACTCCAACCTGTGAGCAAACACCACCTTGTCAACCACACCATGGCACTGAGTGCCATGTCCAGTCTCTCCTTAAGCACCTCCAGGGATGGTGACTCCACCACCTCCCTGAGAAGCCCCTTTCAGTGGGACTGTCACCCTTTCTGTGAAGAAGTTCCTCCTTACGTCCAACCTAAACCTCCCCTAGCACAGCTCGAGATGTATCAACATTCCTAACAAAGCAGAAGCTCGACTACTTGTGCAAGAGAGAAATCAGCTGTGCTGTTATTGGGTCATTATGCATTATGCTTATCCATAACTTTTCACTGTCGTATTTGTTTTTCAAAATAATGCACTGAGTGTCTTATGTAATGGTCTTCCCAGTTATGTCATGTTCACATGCCATTTCCCACAGCTCCTGCTGTGAATACTCAGTGCTTGTCCCATGGAATTGCCAGCAACTTAACGTTGCTCTGGTTATTTCTGCACTAGACTGAATGACTCTGAAACCCACAAACCACTTCTGGGATAATGATGTGAACTCTTCTGTGTTCCATGTTCATGTATTTGGACAAAGCTGTGGAAGCAGAGTGAGCATCTTTTTTTCATCCCTTTTTTTAAAATTTTATTTTTCTTTTTTATATTGAATGAATCTGTTTTGATTTGTAACAAAACTGCTGAGTTTTGAGAATGAAATATTCTTGTCTAACTATTATGGCTGCATGTAGAGAAGCCCAATGGTTGGATGGAGCACTCTGATTCTGATGGGCTCTTTTAATTCCATTCAGTTTTACTGATTTTTTTTATGCTAGCTGTTCTATGGGAGATTTGGAGACATGTTATGCCTTGGGGCAATCTCTGCAAGGCAGAGGATTGCTAGAGTGTAGGGAAATAGTCAAAGCCATGAAGTAAATCTGTGGGTCATGCAGCTTGCCAGAGGACCTTGATAAGCTGCTGCTCAGATGTCGGGTATCTTTTTAGAAGGAATATTTAAAACAAGTAAAAGGTGTGCTTTCCTTCCTGGTGTAATGTAGAAGTGGAGATGGGTACTGCTATCACTTGGCCCAACTTTCAAGCTCATGACCGTAGAAATGTCCATGACCAGATCACTTTTTGGGAGTTTGGGATAGAGTTCCAATAGATTCAGTTGTCCAATGCTTTTTTAGATATTCTATTACATTTATATTATTCTGCCTCAATTATAGAACAACTGTCATGATGCCTTAAGCCCCTAATGTTTTTTTTTATTTTTCTAATATTTGTAAGCCTTATAAGTTTTATAAGTAGACTCTAAAAGCAGCATCTCCCTTGTCCCTTTCCCTGTAGCGCCCTTGTTTACACATTCCTTAACCCTCTTACCCTGTTCTAGGTACCCCGTATCACTCCTACCCCTGAATCCAGTAGAAATATTTAGTCTTTTGTCAAGGCAAGGCCTAGATTGTTTGCAGAACAACATATCAGGGCCTGAATAACAAAATGAAGTCAAGAATTAGGTAACTATGTACCCTTTGTGCTCTGAAGAAGATGAAGATATTGAAGTAAAGGCCACAGGGCGGACACATTTGGGATTGGATAGATGATATTATAAAATGTAGCATCTGGGGCACAGCGGGTGCGCACGTTGTAACATCTTTGCCTTGGCGTAATAAACCCTTTCTTATCTCACCCCTAATTAACTGCTCCGGAGATTTTTTTGAAGCACCTAAATCCCACGGCATCAGTCATAAGACCACTAGACAAGTATTAAAGAATTAACACATAAAACTTGTAGATAAATCTCTGCATAAAAATACCCATGGTGAAAAAATAAGCAAGAGACAGCTCTTTTTCTTTCTGTCTTAATGATGACAGTCATGATGAATATTCAAGCATTGCAGAAGGTAAGCCAAAGGATACAGGCAACAGGCATAAAGCTTTTATTGACTGTGATATTTATTAGGGTGTGACAACAAACACAAATTAATAAATACTATTGTGAAGCTGGTAAAGTTTAGGCTGTCTGAAGCATTTTAGTTTTGGTAGTTTATAGAAAGCTAATGCGTGTGTGGAAAAAATATTTCACTCCTGCAGTGGGATTTCATCCTACATTTTAACTTTTATCCAATGATGATGTTATAGCACTGTGTAGTGGCTGCCAGTTTTCACTGAGACCATCTTCATCATTCCTTTTGCTTCACTCTGAAGTCCCTCTGCAGGGACAATGTAGGGATTCATATTACAGGAAAAGTGCTGCAAAGCATTATTGGACTTGCAGTTCTTTGATACTCTATGACATATGCACAGTGAAGTGCTCTAATGTCATTGGTTGAAAGATCACGTGGTACAGTTTGAACATTGTACAAATACTGCTGTCCATTCTTAATAAACTAATTCAGTTACCGCACCTACACGTGTGAGTACTTGGGTTCGTGCCAAAACAAGTACCACAGGGCAATATGAACAGCTAATTCCTGGTTCTGGGAAACAAAACACCTGCATGGCCAGTGAGGTAGGAATATCTGGGGAGAGCAGTAGCTGGGGATAAGTTGTTCAGCTCTCCATTTCACTATTTTAGTAGAGCTGGAATTCTTACAGGTCCATGTGCAGTTCAGAGAGTTATCACCTAATAAGTTGCACACTCATAATGGGGACTGCTGCTTTGGGATGGCCAGCGTGAGGTGCTGACCTATGTCAGCATCAGTGACACAAAAGAAGATGAAATAATCCAAGGATTTTAGATTGCAGGTGAAGTGCAATAGACCTTCCTCTTTTTTTTTTGTCATCAAAACAAAGCTCTGTTGTTCCAGTTCTCCTTGTGCTTTATCTCAACAGAGCCTGAGATAAAGAGAGGATGAATAGCATGAGGCAGAATTGGAGCTACAGTAGTCTGCAATCCTTTCTTATCTGTGTGGTTCTTCCCAGCAGTGTGTGCGCTGCTTCAGAACTTGTCTTGGCATTGCCTTGGCATCATTTTGAGGCCTTTTAGGAATTCCCCTCCTCTATTTTCTAAGTCAAAGAAAATGTCCCTCAGCTGGAGTTGAACAATACTGATCGTGTAAATTGAGGGATCTGACCCACTGAGTGTTTATTAGTGTTGGCATTTGAAAATGCAAACTGCATTTTCTGTGGGTCCCTGCTCTTCTATAACATCCCAGTAGCAGTTCCTATTGACTGGTGGAGGTGTACTCAGTGTAGTTTGGCAGTTGACTTTTGTCAGGACTGGAGAGACAAAACCAGAAAGCACTTTCTCTGTGGCTGGCACACCATCATACTTGTGTCCCACTCATCCAGATGCTTTACAAGCCCCACTGGGCTGAAGACTGGGAAGATTAGTTGTCTGCTAAATAACTTATGGTTTAGGTAATTGGTTTTCTGAGGACTTAAAAAATAAAAACTGTAAATCTGACACAGGGTCAGTGTTAGTTGTTTGTTTATCTGCTCTAGGCTGTTTATGAGAAGCATCAAATGCATTTATCTCTAAAATGCTTGAAAATAGGATGGGTGTAACATTTCATGGTTGTAACTGGAATTAGTGAATATACAGGCCTTGTTTAAGCTCTTCATATGAGGACAGGCTTACAGCTTCATCTGTTGGGCTGCTTGAACCACCAATTTAGTCTTTAAGATCTGATTCCACTTGACGTCTCTGTGAAACAGAATGAAATTACTTCTGTGGGTCCCACAGGAGACCTTATGAACTGTTACAGAGATCCTCAGGAGAGCATGATTTTGTGACAAACTTGTGACCATCACCAAGCGTATTGTTTATGATATCTTCTTTCTAAAGCATGCCCAGGAAATAAGTTTGTAGTATGAGCTCTTAAGTTATATGTGAGGGAGACTGGTGCAGCAGCGGAAGGAGTTATTAATTTAGTGTGAATAGGAGTATTAGTAAAACACAGAATCAGCTTTGTTTTCTAGGACCAGTCCCTAAAGATGATCAGACCTTCAGAAGCTAAAAATTGAATCCCATCTCTTTCTTTTCTCCTCCCAGCAAGTTGCACATCCTCTTTTTCATGACTGCTGAAGCTGTGGTTTCTCTGACTTAGTGCATGCATCTATGCCAAGATGGGCAGGAAGATGAATGTGGGAGCTAATCTTCCCATTCCTGCTGTCCTTCTGCTTGTGCCTGTAACCTTCCAAATCCATGCAGCTCAATTGCCACATAAAAGCATAGTTTCCCTTACAGCAACTTATTTTAAATTTAGACATGTTCTAAAACCTAACAGATCAAAGTATTTCAATGGCACAACAGAAACTCATCCATAATAAAGCCTTTAAATCTCACTTCATGGCTGTAAGCCACCTTCGTTGTGCAGGAATTGTGACTATAGGGTTGTGTTGCAGAGGTGTGGCAATCCTCCTTTTACAGATACATCTTGAGCTGGAAGTAATTGGCAGCCACAAGGCTGGTGTGGGCTTTCAGCTGTAACATAAAACAGAGAGTTAATTTCTAGCTGCTGTTTGACTGCCTGTCATTCAGGTGCTGCCCATATAAACAGCCAGCATTTTATACAAAACAAAAAAAGTACAGTAGAAAAGAACAACTGGAAGTGCTTCACTGGATGTTACTGTAGTAATCTTGGTCTGCTGCCATTAGGGTTTAGAAATTAACAGGCAACTCTCTCAGTTCTTTTAAATGTTTTATATGTGCATATGTTCCTCTGGCTTTCTTGATTTCATGCTCTCATCCACTTGTTCATTTTCTTACTCATTTTACAGGTTTCAGACAGAGTTTGATTTAAAAGCTTCTATTAATAAAAGTGGAATAATGAAAAATGAGAGTGACTGTGGCTCAATTTTGCCACATTTTATAAATGTCAACATGTTAAAATCAAATGATACAAGGATATCTTCATCCCGGGTCATTTGAGTTGTGATTGGCAGACCTTCCCCATTTGCTTGTTCGCATTGTGTATCAGAGAATCATAGAATCAGCCAAATTGGAAAAGATCTCCGAGATCATCAAGTCTAACCCTTGATCCAACACTGCTGTGGTTACTAGACCATGGCACTAAGTGCCACGTCCAGTCTCATCTTAAAAACCTTCAGGGACGGTGAATCACCTCCATGGGCAGCCCATTCCAATGCCTGATTACTCTCTCTGTAAAAAATTTCTTCCTAATATCCAACCTAAACTTCGTCTAGCAGAGCTTAAGGCCATGCCCTCTTGTCCTGCTGCTGTTTGCTTGGGAGAAGAGACCAAACCCCACCTGGCTACAACCTCCTTTCAGGGAGTTGTAGAGAGTGATGAGATCTCCCCTGAGCCTCCTCTTCTCCAGGCTGAACAGCCCCAGCTCCCTCAGCCTCTCCCCATAGGACCTGTGCTCAAGTCCCTTCACCAGCCTTGTTGCTCTTCTCTGGACCTGCTCCAGCACCTCAATATCCTTCCTGAACTGAGGGGCCCAGATCTGGACACAGCACTCCAGGTGTGGCCTCACCAGCGCTGAGTACAGGGTCCTTCCCTGGTCATGCTACTCTGTTCCTGATATAGGCCAGGATGCCCTTGGCCTTCTTGGCCACCTGGGCACACTGCTGGCTCATGTTCAGCTTCCTGTCAATCCAAACTCCCGGGTCCCTTTCTGCCTGGCTGCTCTCCGACCACTGTCCCCAGCCTGTAGCACTGCAGGGGGTTGTTGTGGCCAAAGTGCGGGACCCAGCACTTGGCCTTGTTGAACCTCATTCCATTGGAATCAGACCATATCTCCAGCTTGTCCAGGTCCCTCTGCAGAGCCCTCCTGCCTTCCAGCTGATCGACATTCCCTCCTAGCTTGGTGTCATCTGCAAATTTGCTAATGGTGGACTCAATCCCCTCATCCAGATCATCAGTAAAGATATTCAATAGAACTGGGCCAAGACTGATCCCTGGGGGACACCAGCTGCCAGTGACCAGCTGCCAACTGAATGCAGCACCATTCACTCTGTGGGCCCAGAGTGCCCCTGTCCAAGCCATGGCCTGCAGCTTTTTCAGGAGAATGCTGTGGGAGATGGTGTCAGAGGCTTTGCTGAAGTCCAGGTAGACGCATCCACAGCCTTCCCCGCATCCATCAGGTGGGTCACCTGACCATAAAAGGAGATCAGGGTGGTCAGACAGGACCTGCCCTTCCTAAACCTGTGCTGCCTGAGTCTGATTCCTTGTCCATCCTGTAGGTATTGTGTGATTGCACTTAGGATGATCTGCTCCATAACCTTGCCAGGCACTGAGGTCAGACTGACAGGCATGTAGTTTCCTGGGTCCTCCTTGTAGCCCTTTTTGTGGGTCAGTGTGACATTCCCCAACTTCCCATCATTTGGGACTTCCCCGGTGAGCCAGTACTGTTTGTAAATGATGGAGAGTGGCTTGGCAAGCTCTTCTTAGGAGAGCACAGCATGGTCAGGTGTATGAGCAGGTATGTTTTTTTCCTCCCTGAAGACACAAATGGCAATGATTCAGTTGCCACCTTCCATTTGCACACTCACACACAAAAATAAACAAGTGAAATTTGGACTCCCTCATCTCCTACGCTGCCCTGTAGTTAGTTGTCTTTGTTAAGCATCAGGCTCCTGTTGTTTTGCTTTTGACAAGACACCTGAGTGGGTGGGTTGATGATGGACAAAGATGCACTCAGACAGCAAGTTGGCAGGCAAGGATTTTATTATAAACAAACTTGTTCTTTTTATCCACATCTCCTCTGTCCACACACCTGTATCTCATCTCTAATTGGTTTCTAGCTTCTGTGCACGTGTCCCATCTCCTGTCCTGACAGGTCGCCAGTATCTCTTCTCATGTCCAAACACATTCCTCTATCTGCAGCTGTTTTTCTTCTTTTTCTCACACTTTCTTCCTTAATGATGTTTTACTTATTCTTTTGCCAGGCTACAGCTGTATCTCAAGGTCAAAGCTGCCCGCGGCCTAACCATCCTCCACAGTGGGTCTGGTAGGGACCAAGCTTGTTCAGTATTTTGGGGCTGAAACAGTCAATTTCCTGTCTCTGTTTTAATTTTTTTCAGGTCTGCTTGGCTGTTGTGAGCTGATGGCTCTATGCAATGAGATAGATAAATCTGAGTTTCTGGGAACACTTGGTCACAAATACTTATCCATAATTAATTCATCCATTGGATGTATCAGCAGCTGGGAATGTAATGTGCTTGAAGCAGATACTGACTCTCAGAAAGGCCAGATCTCACAAACATTAGAGGCATATATGTGTTTTAGTTATTGCAAGGATGGGACTGTTCAGCTTTGGAGAAGAGCTGAGGAGGGGTTGGAACAAGGCTTTGGATTACTTGCAATTCATTTTTCTCACTCTTTTGTTGCAGTGTTCCACACTAGGGCTACAAATATACTGTACATCTGGAGGATATTACATAGAAAAGCACGTCAAGAGCATTAATATATATATTTTTAGAATGATGTGATATCAGGAAGTCATTCTGTTTCTGTAACTCTGGTAAGAGATAAATTAGGAGTCAGAAAGGAAAGAAAGTTGTTGGAGGATGAAATCTTTCTAACAAAAACATTGAGCATTCATTTGATGAAAAATTGAACAAATTTAAGGACAATTATTACTACTGAGAACAATGCCTAGATGGTATGAAGAATGTAATTAACCTTTGGCAATGCAGCAGTCTCAAAATGATGAGACAAAAATTCACCAAGACTCACATAAAGTGATCTGTTTTTTGACTTCAGTATCAATATTATTATAAAATATTTATGGAAAAAAAATTGAGACCCAGAAGCAACCACTCAAAAATACTCTAGTCAATGGCAAGAAAGGTAAAAGTGATGGAGATAGTCTAACATAAAACAAAAAATGATTGACTCATACAACTTACAGGGTGAAAAATGATCTTTCTAGCAATAGGGAAAAGCTATGAGACATAGTACCAAATGAGGAAAATTGTTTCAGTGTTTCCCTCTAACAGGGTATAATTCCTGCCAGGCTACTAAACCTTGGGAGGCCATTAAACTGATAATGAAGTGCCACGCTAAAAATAATCGCTCTGCTTTTTTCCAGTTGCCAGAACCAGCAGAATCATCTGTATACTCAATTTACTACTGAGTTTGAGACATCTCTGCATAGAAGCCTCCTGGGATGAGAAACGTCGTCTTTTCTCTGTCACTCAAAGCAGAGTTCAGTGCTCATCATGTACTAAATAAGCAGATAGAATTGGGAACTAGTCATTTGATCTTGTATGTCTCCTCACCATGTTTGGATTACCATTAAGTGTGCTTTAAAAGCTTAAGCCTGAGCATTAAGTGAACCAAGGAAGGTGCTCTGCATAGAAAATGTGGTGTGCTTGTTTATTCTACTAAATAGTGTCTAGTTTTACGGGACCCCTTTGAAGCCAGATCCTCAAACTTTACATTTCAGGTAAAGCAATGCCAGGAGGGCAAGTCTTGTCCCTCTTGGGAACTACAGAATCTTTAATTGCTTGTTTTCTAAGATTTTATAATGTTTTGGAGGGAGAAGTAGGTTGGCAAAAGGCATTGCTAAAGGCAAATAATTACTTTATCTTAGTTTCTGCTTCTGGCTGTTCACAACACCTCCAGAAACCCCAGAATTTTGCAGCCCCCAAGGTAAAAACTTGGAGCTCTTTAGTTATTTTGCCCTTTGGCAACAATTAATTTCATATAGATTCATCTGCAATGGAGTCAGTATGCTCAGCCAAGTTCTAGTGTTTCTATGTTCCTGGATGCTTTCTGTGCCATCAGTGATGCTTTATGATATGCAAAGTGGTATAAATGTGTGAAAATGTTTTGATGAGACGTAAGTGAATTTACAATATGATTCTGGTTTAAAAGTGTGGCTGGAGGAATATCACAATCATCACATTTTCAGACCCAGTGGGACTTGGCCCTGGTGTTCAGGGCAATCCCTGGGATCAGTCCAGGCTGGGGATGAGCTGCCCTGGGGAGAAGGACTTGGGGGCACTGGTGGGGGAGAGGCTGGACATGGCCCAGCACAGAAACCCCCCATGCCCTGGGCTGATCCCTCAGTGTGGGCAGCAGGGCAGGGGGGAATTCTGCCCCTCTACCTCCTCAGGTGAGACTCCACCTGCAGAGCTGCCTCCAGCCCTGAGGGCCCAGCACAGCAAGGACATGGAGCTGCTGGAGCAAATCCAGAGGAGGCACCAAAAGGAATTAATATGCAGTATATATTGGTTGTGGGGCTGAATATTTGCTGTGCATAGATGAATGTTGTCCCTTTAGATATGGGTACGTGTTGATTTTTTAACTGTGTTCTGGCCAAAGTAATGTAAGTAAATTATTTCATGATTGTAAACTGTAGTGTATCCCTGTGAAGTATGAGCATGAAGCCTGATCCAAGACACATTGAAAGAGTTGTTTCAAGGCATTCATAATTAGCAACAGCACATTTCTTATATTACTCTTCAGAAGTAACATTACTTACTTATTATATTACTCTGTCAGGAAGTTAAGAAACAAATTTTGCTCAAGGATCTGGGACTTGCTACCACTGGGTGCAATTTTCTAGACTAGTAATAGCGCACTGAAAATTTCTGCAGCTCTAGGAAACATTCGATGGAGATCACAACCAGTGTTAACTTAATGACAGGGGACCAAAATCAGGCTACAATGGCTAGCAAGGAATTTCGCCAATTGAGAGAGCTATATCAGGTAAACTGTGCTGTACATGTAGCCCCTTGTAGTAGTTTGGTCTAGGCCTTCCTTGGTGACCAGTTTGTAACCAAGGAAGTGCCCATATTATCCAGTATTCCGTACGATTTTTACGTAAGCCAGGAGTATAAGAAGAAAGGAGGAGAGGTCTTCGCTCTCTTTCCTTCCGGTGGCTTTGGAGGTGCGGACTCCCTGCTATTAAGTCTGCTGTGTTGGAGAGTGAGGCCTGGTAAGGCCTTGCCAACCTTGGGAGGCGGAGGCTGCCAGTGATCGTTCCAGAGCAACTTTCTGTTGTCCCAAGGAGAGTAGTAAGATATTCTTTTGCTAATTCTTTTAGTTGCTAGATCTTGGGCTATTGATCATGTATATTTTATTTTGGTTTTGTTCCTTTTTTTTTCCTTCCCCTTTCCCTTTCCCTTTTCCCTTGGAGTTGTGCATGGTATTTCAACTGTACATAGCTGTATATGTCATAAATACATTTATTTTCATATAAGTTTGGCTAGTTTGGATTTTTCATAGTTTTTTTCCTTAGCACTGAGCTGGGGGTATTTCGGTGTTGGGTCTGGGACTTGGTGGGGAGCCAACTAAAACTTAGACGCCCCTGAAGGAAGAGGCAGCAATGGTGCAACTTAGACAGTAGTTATTATACTACTGCGAAGTTAAAATAGTCCTATACCAAGTGTATCATGGGTATGGAAGAAATTCTGCATCTCATGGTTGATTTCAGTGCAAAAGCCACAGTAACACAGAGAGTAACATCCCCACTGACATCAGCGCCCCCTCCAAACTTCCCTTGCCTTTATTTTTCATTTTATTAAGGCTAACACCTAGTTCACTTCTAGATCTTGTAGTTTTTCTTGTTGGTATTTCTCTTGGATTTGGATAAGGAGAATAATGTTGTCCAGTCCAATTTGGTCTTTGCCATTTTGAATTGTGGTTCTCATTCACAAGTGCAGCATTTCGGTAATTTGCTTGAAGGTTACCGAAAATAAATTGAATTTTATATGCTTTATTTTGCAGCAATTATTTTTTCTTTCCATGTCTGCATGTCAGTTCTGATTTGTTTGACTAAGGCCAAGTTCATTTGACAATGACTAAAAGCATTCTTGGTGTGCTTGATGCTGGATAAGGAATGGGACTTTCCAGTCCTTGTAGCATATAGTTTTACATAAAACATCATATATGCATGTAAAACTAGATAGTGTAGGGAGTTATCACTGGTTTTAATTAACTCACAGTATTCCCATGTGTTTGTCACCTGCGGACTAAAGTGCAAGTCTTGGAGTTCAAGAACTCAAATTCAAGTTCAGGGAGAAATCTTTATGTAAACATTGTAGAAACTCATGGAGTTTGCACTTTGCTCAAGCTAAGAGAAATACACTAATATGAGAACAGAAAGAGTTTATCTTCCTGTGTAAAGGCAAATGCTTTTGTCTGAAGGGTAAAAAGAGAAAAGGGAAAGGAATAGACCTGCGTTTTGATGCATTTTGTTTTTTGAAAAGTTTTCTTCTTTTTCAAACAATATTTTTGGAAGAGAAATTCCCTCATCAGTAGACATCAAAAGTTCAGCAACTGCCAACTAAAACACAAAATAAAATAATACAAAGTAAATTCTCTTTAGTGAAGAGAAAGAAGATTGTTAGATGGCAGCTTCAGAAACACATGAGGTGGTCACACAGTTTTAGAATAAGCAAAAGCATATATTGTACATGTAAATATGTTTATTTGGGACATGCTTTGCAAAGCATCACATACAAGTGTAGTTTCATGTATTTGTGGACTACCATCAGCTGATTCATTGCTGAATAAAACATTAGGCTTGAATCTACCCCATGGAGTTCTCAGTCTCATTGTATCAGAAGGAGAGATAGAAGTCTTCTGACTGTACTTGATACACTCAGGCTTCAATACAAAGTACCAGAAGATGCTTCTACTTACGCAGGTACCTTGCAGAGAGCACTCCTGAAAGGCTTTGCAGGGTGAGATGCTTGGGATGCATCACATAGAAAGGGAAGGAGTGCTCTGTACAGGAAATAAATGTTAATATTAAATTTTTAAGCAGATTAAGACTAAGAAAAAATAAATTAATATGAAGCAATCTGACTGATTTCAGGTTAAATTTCAATGCATTAAAACAAAGGTATTCAGGTTGTGATAATAATCTTTGTTTCTGGTTCAAAACTGAAATAATAAGGAGAATTTATATTCATTGAGCTTCTAATGGAAGTTTTTGTTATCAAATGCAAGACTGATGTAGGCAATATTGCTAAACTCTAGAATGAAAATATAGAGCTGTCAAAAAGAGAAGTGTTTTCAATTTTCTACTTTCTACTTTTCTACTTTTAATTTGAAAGGGGGTCTAATATCTTTTCTAACTTTCATACATTGACCTGCTTTTCCATCAACAGTGAAAAGTATAAACATGATAATTGTAATAAGATCATATTTGTGTGCAGTATCGACTGCAAGAGCTCAAAGAATCAAATATTCTAAAAGTGTGCAAATAATTGACTTAGTAATGATGAACAAAAGAATTAGCATTTCAGTCGAGCTGTCTGTGGAAATACTGTGGCCACATTTCTTCGAGTGTCCACCATTAATAATTAAAAATATTTTGCTTTTTGCTGGCTCTTTTTGCCCTGCAGTTCTCAGGCTCTTGCCCCCATCACCAGCCAGCACTCCTCATGTCCTCTGTCATTCAAGCTCCTGTACAGACAAGTTGCTTTGTCACAGTCCCACTAAAAATCTATGCAGACTTTACCACTGTGAGCCATGAAAAACCACAGGCTAAAAAACCGATCCCATTTGTCAAAGGATTAATTTGTACAAGCTTTACATGAATGAGAATTCATTACTAAACCCCAGGAATGAAGCTAAGCAGTATTTTACACCTTTTGCAGTTTAAGCAAGTCATTTTTAGCTTGACTTTACCTGGTCAGGAAGAATCATTTGAATTCAGCTGATGTGAGTAGGAAATGAAGAAGAGTTAGAGGTTTATTATGTGGGACAGGGCAATAATTCATATGATGTTTGCAGCCCTCCTTTCAGCCTTGCAGTGGAAATGGGAAGAGTTATTTTTGCATGTTCTTTCAGAATGTTCTCTTCAGAACAAAGTGCTTGATGATTAGAGTTGAATCCTGGCTTTAAGGGACTTGACATGGGATTCCTTGTCCTTCAGCACTTGTTGAGAACAGATTAAATTCTCATCTTACAAGTTTTAGGCCAGGAAGTAAATATGCATATCTGGCATTTGGTTACAAAATCTGCTTGTCTCATCTGTATAATGTGACCTAATTTAGAGAATCTAGAACCTTCTAATGTAAAAAAACAAGCTTCTGGGCCTTTTAACTTACAAACTTTCAGCATATAAGTAGATACTAATTCATTCACTGCATTTTGGTGCTTAAAGGTGAAAACACTGTGGTTTAAGCCACATCCTGGGATGACACAAGACATAAATGAATTACTAGGAAACAGTAATTCAGGGCAATGCCAACCCCACACCCCTGTGGGGGAAGCCACCCTTCAGATTCATTCTGGGTCAGACTTTGGGAACCACACTGGTTTTGTGGGAAGGCGGACTTCCAAGTTCATACTCACCAATGAAAAGAAATGGACAGCACTATCCCAGCACTTAGCGTAATTCTGGCAGTAATGATCATTTTATGGCCTTAGACTTGGTCTTTTAACAAAGGCAGCTTTGGGTTTCTGCTGGCAGGTTAACTCACGCCCTTGTGGCTGCAGCCTGTGGAGGGTTGGTGTGACTCCCCAGGTACAGCCACTGTCAGGCTGGCAGGAGGGAAGGAACCTGTCTGGGGGAAGCTTTGTCCCATTGTCCCCCAAAACTGGCCAATAAATGGGGCCAGAATAAGCAGGAAGTTTGTGGGCAGGAGTGGGGAAAGAAGGCAGTGGGGTTCTCAGGTGGATGTGGCAGTGGGAAAATGGGAATTTAGGAACATGTTAGGGTGAGCACCTTCCTCCATTTGCAAGGATTCTGCATGAGTGGTGTAGTTGCCCAGACACAGGTGCAAACAAGCCTTGGCCTCCAGCTTTCTCAGCTGAGGAAGCCTAGTAAAGAGATGTTATGTAGTGACAAATGGACTAATGGAGATTGGGTAAAGAAGATGGAAAATTCTTAATAATTTTGACTCCTCCACTCCAGGTTTCAGCAAAACTACTACATCATTCTTCACTGAGGACACTTATTTTGGAACAGTGTCTCTTTAGTACCACCTTATACAGGGTAACCTTTACCACTCACACTCCTGTCCTTCTTACCTAAGGCATTTGGGCACAGTGCACAGGATGTCACTCAGTGTTTGGAAGCCAGCATATAAGAAACACTCATCTACGATTATGTTTAGTAAGGGTGCAGTAAAGCACATTAGGCTGTTTTATTCATGCCTATGTTCTACCAGTTTCTGTAGACGCATGTAACCCATGTATGCAAAGGGAAGTTGTGGAAAGACTGGTTTTCTGCAGCTCACGTTGCTGCAGAGAACCTTGCACCAGCTTTTTCAACTCAGGGGTGGGGGGAATCCACTGTCTTGCATTCCAACTTCTGTGAGGGAATACATTTCTACTAGAAAAGTCCAATACTAGAAAAGAAAAGGTATGTGTTTCCTTGTACTTTGAAAGAAACTATCATTACTATTTCCAGATAAGTTGTAAGTAAGCCATATTTATATCCTCTCTTTTTTCTTATTAATGCAAGACTAAATTGCTATGACCACAACTACTTATGGTATGTATCATGTGGCATCTTTCATTACAACAACCAAAAAAAAAAAAAGAAAAAAAAATCTAAGGAAATTACCCAAGTTAGTGGCTGTGCAGACATATAAAGCAATTTATTCAAGTCCACAGTGCCAAATATGTAGTTGATTGCGCTCATGGTGAAGTGGTTTAAGTTCAGTACGTAGCAAAACCCCATTGATTTATGGATGGGCAGTGAAGTTTTAAATGCATAGGCAGACTCTTAAGGACTTGTCCTAGTTAGGAGAACTGGGACCAGTTCATCACTGGATGGTTGTAACCCAAAACTGTGTATTCTATAGCCTTCCATGCCATTTCCCAGAAACTGTTATCAATAGACTATTTGCACCCTCTGTCCAGAGCAGCCTGACTCCTCAGGCTATAAACTGGGTGTTAAGAGGCCTGTGAGATAGAAGGGTGTTTTTGTCCTCATGCCCATTGAGGAACCCCCCACCCTGAGGGAGGTACTGGGCATTCCTACCTGAACTGGAGGATATATAATCTTGGAGTCTTGGGACTTTTTTAACCACTCGTGGGATCCAGAGGAAGACTGCAGATCACCGCTCTCAACCAGACTGCAACCTTCACTCTCGACCGGACTGCAATCACCACTCTTGACCAGACTGCAACAGCACTCTCATGTCGTAACATAGAAATTGTGTGAACAATTTCTTTGCGTTTCTGTGTGTATTACCTTGGCATAGCTGAATGCTGATAGTAAAAATTACTGCGCCACTAAGATGGCTACAGGGCCTGAAGTTAGGACAAAGGTGGATTCATGCCAGATGCCAAGGAGGAGTTTTGGCAAAGTGAATAAGGTGTTCTCATCTCCTATGACCACCTGTTGTGGTCCAATTAACAGTGGACAGCAGAACATGTTTTCCTTATGTAACCAATGTAGTGTGAACAAGAAACTAAGCATCATGAGCACTATATAATCTGTCTTTCTTCTAATAAAGACGACATATTGCTTGATCATATTGGTCTGAGAGCATCTGTCCGTTCCCTTCCATCGATACTCTCACCAACAGGTTTTCCCCCTCTCCCTTTACTTTGGACTCAGGGGGCCCAAAGAACACCACTCTGTTCATGCCCCAGGGTGCTGCGTTATACATTTGGGTTTTGTGGGTTAAAACCAATTGTTTGTCTGTATAATCGTACTTATTGTATTATTTTATTAAATTGTTATTCTGACTTATAAACTCTCTTTTGGGTTGAGTTCATTTTCCCCTGCTGGTTTACCTTTAAACCAGCATGGGACTGTTCATGCTAAACTGCTTTGTGCTAGCACTCAGTTCTTTGATGTGCTTGTTTATAAAATTGCACTTTGCATGCAGCCTACTGCGTAGTAGTTTTTAAAAGGTCCTGGAGCTCTCTGCAGTGACACTACTTGAATAGAAAATGCTACCTACAGCATGAAAAATTAATAAAATATGGGCTGAAACAGAGTAAAATTACTTAATATCAGTGAGATTTGTGCTACTTTCTATATGTTGAAGTGCTTTAATGTGAAATGTCTCCTGCTCAATTGGTGAACAATTACTACATTTTCCTCTTTGGTTGTCTCTCATAGCTCCTTGGGAGATTGTGGTGGTGTAATTGTTGCAGAATGAATGCTGTTGACCAGGTTATATGGATCCTTAACAAAAATTTTCTCCAGCCTCTTCCACCTGTCACCATGTTCGAGAACTACTCTGTCCTGGTGCTGCCTCTGTCACTGATGGCTTAATGCCAGTGAGGGCTTTACACCTCCATAATGAACAGGTTAAGCAGCATCTTACATGTCTTGTATATACTAAGCCACATGTTACTGTCAGATACAGGAATTCATCTTCTCAAGTTGCAGGAATTAATTTCTTGCTTTGGAGGACTTAGGGGTCTTTAGGTGCACATCCTGTGGACTTAAGATATTTTTTTACTCAGAGTTACTGCACCTTTTTATTTTCTTTATTTTTTAGCAAGCCAGAGCAAATGTACTAATTGCTCTGATCCTTAGATGCTAGGAATTTCCCATTAGGAGTTCTGGCCTTAGCTGTTATTCTTACTTCAAAGGACAACCCTGGTACAGACACACACAGGATCGTGCAACAGAACTGGAGCTGAGTCCAGATAAAAAAGTACAAGTTGCTGATGAGTTGGGTGTCTTGGGGAAGCGAATGCAGACAGGACAGGACATGGCTATGAGTGCCAGAGGGGACAGGGGCAGCAGCTCAAGATCCCAGGTTGTGCCTGCTCTTCAGGCATCTCCCATGGTACAGGGTTCCTAAGTTGCAATGATCAGCTGATAGTTACCAGCTGATTTTTAAGAAACTGAAAAATCTGAAAAAAATTATGGATCTATCCCCCACGTTGGTGAACAGCATCCAGGGCTACAACTGGAACTGCCAGTTACTCCACTAGTTCCTTTACTCAGTAGCTCCAGTGTGATTGAAACCAGGAGGGGATCCTTGAAGCTCTTCGTGGTGGATTGTGGAGCAAAGAGTCAAGAAATATTTAAAACAATCCCATTATGAGTGTCTTGGACATGATGCACAGAAAATTTCATGTCTGTCAGAGTTACTAAAATAGGATTTTCAGGTGCCCTGGGGATTCCTGCTCCTTTAGAAAGGTTCTGTCTGTCCCATCTTCACAGTACTTCATTTCCTGTAGCAGCGGGGTCTTTATATGATAAAGAATGCAGTCCGCTCTTCGTGAGGTGGAAATCAAAGAGACTGTATTCAAACTTCGCACTCCCTTTTATCCCCTAAAACCATGTGACCTTGTAACCAATGGGGTTGTCCATCTAGGCGCATGCTCCCTTGGGCTTTTCTGCCCCAGTACGTCTCCTGTACCTTTGGACACGCCTCCTACAATTTCCTAGTAGGTAAAAAACTAGGAAGTTTCACGGTACTCTGGAGTTGAGACTTTTGGTTCTTCTTTTGCATTTTCCAATGGGAAGGGGAAGCTGAGTGACCACACAGCAAGTCATCTAGTCACTGCAATGCATGTTTTAGTCTCTGGAGCATCTTAATGCACTTGCAGTGGGATGTGCCTTAGTCACAATTAGCTTATCTGCCTAAGTGTTTAACTTCTGAAAGGTTTTCCAACCAGTCCTGCCTCCTGTCCTGCTGTAACTAAACCCTTAACAGTAGTTTAATGGGTCTTTTGTGCATAGTAATTTTTCTTTAAGGATCATGCAAAGTGCAGATAGTTGGAAGATGGATGTGCTTCATATTGTTGGAAGAGCTGAAATTGGAGAGTCACTCTAAAAGAGAGAATTTTTCAACACCCAGAAGAAAATCATAGAATCATAGAATCACAGAATCAGCTGGGCTGGAAAAGACCGCTGAGATCATCAAGTCCAACCCTTGATCCAACACTGCCATGGTTACTAGACCATGGCACTAAGTGCCACATCCAGTCTCATCTTAAAAACCTCCAGGGACGGTGAATCCACCATCTCTGTGGGCAGCCCATTCCAATGCCTGATTACTCTCTCTGTAAAAAATTTCTTCCTAATATCCAACCTAAATTTCCCCTGGCAGAGCTTAAGACCGTAAATCTTGTGTCATGGAAGTGAGAAGAGGATGTCAGAGACTAGTACCAAAGGCAAAACAGAAAAACAAGAACAGGGAAAGATCTGATTTAAATATTACAGTAGTAGGGTAATCTTAGATTTTGTGTAGAAAGAGATGTGCAAAATGAGTGGGTGTAGTGACACAGAAAAGAAACAAAAAGAGCTAATTACTAGATTTCTTCAAATATTCATTCATCATACCAAATCCAGCCACTTTTCTTTTAATTTTCTGGCATCTGAAATAAATATTGGTATTCTGGCTTCCCCAATTAAATATTGTATCACTTCATAAATACTACTAAACACATCTTCCTGGTTTTCTTCTTTTTTTTGCTCTCTCCTATTACAGTATTTTTGACAGATTTCCACCTCTTTCAGGTGCAAAGCATTTTGACAGAACATAATACATACACATGGGTAAATACTGATGTTGGGGTATAGTGGCAGTTAAAATTTACAGCTACTTAATGACAGCTTTGGCTTCAGATTTGTTTAGGATCTCTGTACTTCTCAGTACAATTAATTTTCATAATTTATCATGGGCTTTGGTATTTAAGTACATATTATTTAATTCTATAATTGTATTACTTTTCAGGGACACACACTGATTTAGTGTGAAAATAGTTCTTCTGAAATCAGAAAAATATGTTGTAACTTCTAAATTTCTTTTAAAAAAAGAATAAAGTAGAAAGTGTTTATGCGTATTTGCTTTGCAAACGTGGGATATCAGATGCATTATTGCATGCAGAAGTTTGAATTAACATCCTTGCTGAGATATAGCTACATTATTTCTCATGTGCTTTAAAGCTTTGCATTTAGTTGCTCTTCTGATGCTTCAGCAAGTGCTTAAACTCAGCAAATGATTGATGGATGTGTTTGTAAAGGCTTGGATGATCACTTTATACAAAATTATAAACCTGCTGTTGTACTTAATGAGGTCAGTGAAGCAATCAGAAAAGACATATATAATTCCGTAGCACGGGTCTGTAAGCATGATACTTCTTAGGCTTTTTAAGTTTAATGAAGCAGCTACTTAACTGCTGAATATTCTTGTCAAACAGTCTCAGCATGGATTTTAAAACTAAAATGTTGCTGAATATTATGGTCTACTTGGAAAGTCCCTGGCTCTTATTCCCTTTAAAAAGTCTGAGTCTTTTATATGATAATGGTTTTGAAATCAGCCATTTGCTTCTTTTTCATTGTAAATGAGGCCTGGAGTCTGATTTCCTTCCCCATTCTCTGGATGCTGTATCCTCATCAGGGGTCTCAGTTCACTTTCTGGGGTATGCGTGGTTTGAAAATAGCTAAAATAATCCTGTAAAACAAACACTTTGCCAAGCATTTTCCCATTTTAGATGCCTTTCTAAGAATATGAGTCCCTGTGTGAAAATTTGCATGGTACAACTGAGCCAGTACCCACATCAGTCCTACAAAATCTTACTGCCAGAAACTTTCATGCAGGGAACTTCTGAAGGTTAGCACTATTACTCAAATCCAATGAAGTCAAATTACAAGGCTTCTTTTAAGCCCCAGAGAAATACTACTGTTTAAAGGAGTTCATTAATGTTTAGTTCTCAACTACAGTGCTGGTACTACACTGTGGTGTGACTGTGGTATTTGATGCAAAATGCGGTTTTTTGAGGGTTAAACTCTGTGCAACATATGAATATCTAGTTGTAACTTGCAAAGTTTACATGTGACTGTAGCCAAGTGTCTCAAGGCATGCTAGGAAGTCTTTTCCTCCCTTTTGCAGAGGGATTAACCCACCCTGTACAAATGCTGACCTGAAGAGGAATCCTGCAGGCACACTGCCTGTGGAACCATGCAGCTTCCCCTCACCTAGCCAGGAACATCCTACCAAGGTATCAGGAATTTACACTCCCAGGCTCTTTGTGACCAGCATAACCCTTCCTTTCCAATTACCACAGCTGAAAGTGCCATACAAAACACATGTTAAAGAGCAAAGCAGAGAAGAAACAAACTAGCTAGCTGTGATTTCTACCTCACCTTGTGGTGTAAATTACCACTGCGTTCAGGCTGTTATTAAGCACGTCTGTGTGACTAAAGCCCTACACAGAAATAATTGCCAGGTCTGCGCTCTGCTGTGGGCTGGTGATAGAAGACACTAAGCAGCAGTGGCGTGTTTTCAGAGAGGATCTGAAGCGCATCAGCCATTCTGTCCTCCAATACATAACTCTTCCTGTTGGCAGACTGTGGCAGCCTTTAAACTGTGTCCTAGTTTAACAAGATTACAACTTAAAAATTAAGAGACTTCGGATGGAAGTGCGGAAGAGGAAAAAAGAAACAAATTTTATTAACAAAATCTGAATAAACGACAAATGGTGCAATCAAAAACAAAGTCCCAGTTCCCGAGGTGGGAGGGAGAAAGCCGCGGCAACTCGGGGGGGGGTGGGGGTGGCTGGGGGGAAATGCAGGACTATAGCTGCTCGCAGCTCTGTGCACTGGCAGTCAGGAATGAAGGAGTCCTTTTTCCCACAGGCAGTCTTGAAAGCAGAATACCTCGCTCGGAGATGGGTCAGTCTCCCTCTCTCTCTGCCGTTCCCTGCGAGGTGCCCCGTGCGGAAAAACTTCCTCTCGGGAAAAGAGAACGAGGCGGCCAAAAACTGGGCTCCTGCTCTGTCCGGTCCCAGACCAAACCCCAAAAGCCCTTGAACAAAGGAGTTCCCAGCTGACCCTGCGGTCACCGTGCTTTCCCGTGAGCCCTCCCCTTCTCCGCGCCCCTGTGCTGTCCCGCACGTGCGGCCCTGCTCTGCTCCCATCCCCTCCCTGACTCCCCCCCGTCCTGGAAGAAACAGATGGCAGGGGTGGGAGGAGGACATGGGGACCGGACCCTAGGGAAAAAAAAAGAAAATTCCAACATCTCTTTTCAAACCTATGACAAACTAAAAAGGGCACAAAAAAAAGATTGTATAGTCCTTTGAAACATTTCAAAGGAGGGGGAGTGACAAATGGTTCAGTCTTTGCATTTATCACTTGTGACCTTAGGAGTCTGCAGAGGGAAAAAAAAAGCAGCAGAGAGCTCTGTCTTGCTGTGTCTGAGATGGACAGACTGTTTTTCAGTGTCACATAATGTTTTAAGCTGCCGAGTGGGCTTCAGGAGTCTGGGGCAGGAAGCTAGGAATGTTTCTGCTCACAGGGGTAGCAGACAGGGATTGATGTGCCCTTTGCCCCCCACACCACCACCCTGTTCTCCCTCTTGCCCAGATGGGGACCCGCTGCCCAGCGCCATGAGGACAAGCCGCTGCAGTCACCTACCAGGAGTCCCGCCAGAGCACCCACTGGCTCCTGAGGGCAAGGCCCTGCCTGGTGGCAGCGGTGCCCCAGCCAGCAGCTGCCCTCAGTATGTCATGCAGGTGTCGTCCAAAGATGGGCAGCTGCTCTCCTCCGTCGTGAGGACACTTGTGACACAGAGGTACGTGGGGATAGTAAGTTGGGATGGGCCCTTCCCTACTGGATGCACCTTCCACAGCTGCTGCTGCGAGCCCAGTGGGAGCCTGAAGGAAAGATGTGCTGTGCTTCATGAAACATTACCACAATGCACTTGTCATTGAACCCTCATTCTAATATTGTCACTGAAAATGTTGGGATAAATCGAATTCTCTATTTTTTTTAGTATTAGAAAGCAGGCTTACTTTATTCACAGCGCTGGGTGCACGTAGCGTCCCTCCACATGCACACACACTTTCAAAACTTTTCACTATTTGTACATTCTAGCCAACAGAGAAACTAATATTCATTGTCTATAAATTGCATAATTCTCTCATTAATTAGTATTCTAATGGTTACTGATTTCTCATTTCAGCTAATCAATCCACACTTTCAGTCTTTTTTATCATCTTTTTGTTCCCAGATACAGAGTGTTTCAGTACAACTGCTGAATTGTCTTTCTTAGTTTCTTTTTTATCTCAAAATGTCCTTGTGGTCTCTCAGCCTTTGTTTGTTGAAGCATGTCAACGTTGGTTTAGCAAAACCTAAAGTTTCAGTGATTTTCCCAAACTATGTTCTCACAAGGGTAGCTTATGACAAACCTTGCTGAACATTGGTTACAGTGGACATACACACTGCTTATGGTTAATTAAAACAATTGGAAAAGTTAATTAAAACAATTAATTAGAAAAGTTATTAGGAAAATTATATTGTTTCTGACAGCATCATAGTGATTATGCTACATAATGTGGCACATTTCCTAAACATTTCCCAAGCCAGAGTGACATTTTGTCCATGGTAGTGACAAAAGCTTCATTTCTGAGATCACTCACTTGGTGTATGTGGTAGGGAGAGTTTTTGTTTCCAAGACCTCAGCCAAGAGATTGACCTTCTCAGCCTCAGCAGTCAGGGGAGCTGAGTTGAAGCTGCAGTGAAGAGGCTCCATGTTTCAGCAGCACTGGTGCTCCCAGCCTGCTTCCTCTTTCCTCCCACTGCACCCAGGCACCACCCAAGGACTGCCTTCCTCTTTCCTGAAAGATTCCTCTGTAAAACAGAGCATCTTAAGAGTTAAAATCAGAGTCTTTAGGTTATCAGTGGCAGGAGGAGCACCCCTCTCCCTTTGCATGTTAGCACTTCCCACCAGGAAGGTGGGTGGATTGAGAGGAGGCAGTGCAGAAGAAAAGGCCAGAGGATCACCACTGGAATAAGAGGTGGCACCCTGTACATGAGGAGTGATGACACACATCACCACTAGCATAAGAGGTGCCCAGCTGAGGCAGATTTAAAACTTCCCTGATGCACTTGGAGATTTCTTGCACCACTGCTTTGTGAAGAGGTGGGAAATACAAAAATGCAGAAGCACTCGGTTATCTGTCTCTCACCTGCCACTCTGGTGTTTTCGCTTTACACTTTCTGTTGGCCCAGCAGCTTGGAGTAGTAATTACAGAGCAAAGTACTCAATCTGCAAGTGTTTGCTGCACTGTTAAATCGTGACATGCACACAGCCTGGTGTACTGACCAGTGATTTTCTCTCCCCTTCCTCCACCAGCCCCTTCAATGACCGGCTGATCTGCAGGATCTGCCACGAGGGCAGCAGCCACGAGGACCTACTGTCCCCCTGCGAATGTACAGGGACCCTGGGGACCATTCACCGCAGCTGCCTGGAGCACTGGCTGTCCTTTTCAAACACCAGCTGCTGTGAACTCTGCCACTTCAGGTTTGCAGTGGAGCGCAAACCCAGGCCACTGGTGGAGGTCAGTACGTGGGGCACGTCGGTGAAAGCTCAGCTTTACTGAGAAAATCATGTTTGTTTCTTACGGGTGTCACAAAGCCTTTGCAGCTCCATGGAAGCCACAACGAGCTGTGAATTTGGGGCTTGGCAGTCTGAGGGCAGGAGCTCAGGGAAAGGGCAGGAATAACAAAACCCTAATTTTGAACTGAATCAAAACAAGCTAGAAGAACAGGATCAGTGGGTTTGCTTCAGTGCAAACCTGAGTGAGGATTTGAGAAATAGTGTGCAGCAAATTCCTAGAATATCAGACAGCTTGGTTGGAAATGGAAGAGAGGTAAGTAATTGTTTCTGTAGAAAGCAAGACAAGTGTCAGGACTCAGCATGTTAAATATAGGTCAGGAATTTTTTTTCTTCTTGCTTTTGAGAGAGAGGTAACAAACTGAGGAGCCTTAGAAATGTAGTTTCCATGTCAAGCCCACAAGAAGGAATTGTTCTTGTATGGTGTCTGGCATGTTTAGCCATTTGTGAGTGACCTTTTGGCCTCCTCTTGCCTATGTACTAGACTTAACAGTGAATTGGGCAATTGTTTCTCCCTTATCAATGAAAATTCAGTTTTTGCCAACAATAGATGTTTTAGCAGCGTCATGAAGTTCTGCAGGTTTTAGGGCCTTTTGGTCCTCAGAAAAAGAAAAAAAAAACAACAAAAAAGAAAAAACCCAAAGTCACTGTCTTGACACTGTTAATGAACTTTGTCCTCCCATGTACTAATCTGGAAAAAGAGAAAGCAAAAATTATGGTTTCTGTTGAATTTAAAAATGAATTACAATAGTAACATTTGACAAAATTAATGAGAAGCATCTTCTTGTACCAGTTGGTGACATAGGCACTTACAGACTGAGCTTGGGTTCAGGACAACATATCTACCTGTGCATTTTAGTTGTTCTGTAAATTTTGTCATAACTGGTGAAAGGATTTGGTGCTAAATACTTCTTAGGTGCTTCTTGCAGGACTCCAGCCTCTGCAGGGAAGCTGGTCTCAGTTTGAGAAACGCTAATGTTGAGTGTTCTCAGGCTGTCAGCAACTAAGCAGCAGAATCTTTTCAACTGAGCATTCTCCAATTTAAATGGCAACATCTTCTGGATGTTCAGCTGCTCTGAGCCTGTGCCAAAGAGTTCTTGGTTGCAGCTCTGGCACAAGAGTGGTTTCACTCTGCATTTGGCTTCTGAGAAGAAAGATAAGTGATACTGAGGCAGTACAAAGTAAACAGTTTGGGTTTAGAGCTCAGCTTCTCCAAGCTATTCCCTTGTGACAGCTCTTCATGCGGCTTGTGTTGCATAGATTGGATGTGACACTGGTCAGAGCTGATAATGTTTGAAGGAGTCAAAAGCAAAGCTAAACCTGCCTGGGCTGGGAGATTTTTGTTGCTTGATAGTTCCCTGCTGAAGTGAGACTTCTCTTTGGCCAAAGCAGTAATAAATAATAGCAACAACAGCAATGATAATTACAGTAATAATGATAAAGCTGCCTTTTGTTTCTCAGCTGAGGACAAATAAGAACCATGTGCGAGAATGTTTCTGAAACAGTTAAATGCTTTTATCTTTACTACATAATATTTTCTGGCTTCTCGGATGCTTACACCCACGGTATTTTAGTGCAGTAATCGACAATTGTGTGCAATTACAGAAAAGGTAATAAAAAAGCACAGTCCTTTGTGATCCTATGAAAGGACTATGTTTTCAGTTTAGAAGGAAATTGAAGATGTATTTTTATAGTTGAGAGCAGCAGAGACAAAGAGTAACTGAGTTGCATGTAAGGGGACAAATTAAAAAGAAGGATAATCAAACTTCTTGATTTCTGCTAGTGTAATTTAACTTTGTCCTGAAAGTTTATATTTGTTTAGTACGTGGTGCTTTGAAATGCAAAGACCTCCCCATGCAAATAATTACAGCAAATCTGAAAGTTCCCAAAGCATGACTAAATCAGATGCAAGTAGCCAGATTCCCCCATCCTCTTTGTCCTAAAAGCACTTCACTGTCTGTCTGTCTGTGTTACCTAGAGTGTGAGGTCATGAAGGGAGGTTTATCAGGTATAGCAGGACCATCTCTCACAAAAATCTGCTGTAATGTTCGGGTGAGTGACAAGCCAAAGTGGCCATCTGCTTTTAACACCATTATGTGTATATGTTTGGGGCGTGGTGTCAAAGTTCTCTTCGTTTAGTGAGATAATTGGTTCTCCAAATATTCCCCTGAACTAGATAATGGAAATGGTAAATGGTCCTCCTTTCATTGGAGGTAAACGATGCGTGTACCAATGCATTTTAGGATGTCAAGAGGGACTACTGTACTCATAAAGTGATTTGTACAGCATAGTCTATAGAAGCTCATCCAGTAACTCCTCAGCAGGCCCTGTGTCGTGTAGAGAATACATCCCATTCAGGGGTCAGTGACAGATAGTATAAAAATGTTTGAAGCAATCAGTTATCATATTGATCTTTTCTCCTAGAAATCTTCCATCAAGGAAAAAAAGGGTATTTCTGACTATTCAAAGCTATATTATTCTCCTTCTTAGAGGGGACCAAAAAAAATAAATAAATAAAAGAGCATAGTATTGTGTTTTCTCCCCATCCCTTCACTGGACTGATCACTGCTTTTTAGTGCCTTAGCTATGGGTGTGGAAGAAATTTGTATCAATGGAAACAAATTGAGATACTTCACTTGCTTTAACCAGAAACATCATACCTGCTGTTAGTGCTTAGGAGAGGCTGCAGCAGCAGTGAACTTGAAATGAAGTGAGCAGCAAGTGGCAAAGCTGATTGTTCAGCCATATTCCTTCCTCTTTGTGTAAATCATTGTGGAAGCAGCAGAGGATTTCTTGCTGCACATCGTGGTTGGATGAGAACATAGCATTTCTCCCCCCTGCCCCTTGCCATGTTGTTAGTTTTCCACTAGTTCATTATGAAATGAAAGCATAAAATTTTGTTGTAAGATGTCTTTTTGTTCTCTTTTAGGCAGTTGCTCATGGTTGCACTAAGGATGTGAGGCCATGCACTCAAACAGGAGATCTTTAGCTCTGATGCAAGGGACATATCTACAGCTGTATCCTGCTTCCTGCATAGGACACAAAAATGCAAGGAAATCACTTCCGCTTTTCCTTCCTAGCTTATATTATGTGCAGAAGTCTGTTTTTTCCTAGATTTTCTTTGCAAGGAAAAGCAAAGGAAAAACAACATTCATTTTGGCTTGCACTTCCTCTTTCATACATCATATCTTTTATCCATCATAAGCTTCTCTCTGGTCAACTGTGTACTTCTGAAGGAAAGTTTTTGCCATAGGACATGGATTTTTTTGTCCGGGGGAAAAGCTTGTCCCAAGAAATGTATGGTCTGCTAAATTTTTGATGCCTAAAACCCAAACAGAGAGGCAGGAAATGGTAGTACGATCTGTCAGGCAGATCCATCTTCCCAACATCAAATTTGCCAAGCTCCTTGGCCCACTTCTTTTTTTAACCGAGATGATTCTCCCCAGAAGAGCTGTGTTTCCAAACCATGAATCAGGTACTATGGTAGTGACTGACCAGTCCTTCAGCATTCAAGGAAAACGGTTTGTGTCTTTTGCCTCTTGTTGTATCAGATAAAGGAGCTCTGGTGACTTGTCCTTTGGCAGTTCAAAGCAGCTCAGATTTAAATTGCCTTGATTATGGGCTGCGCTGTATGGGAACTGTTGTGCTCCCTCCAGCTGACCCTGCTTCTGGTGGTACTTCTCAGAGCATTGAGACCTCAAACTTCCTTTTTTCCCCGTCACTTGAACTTCTTCCATCACAGCAGCGCTGGGGAGATTGGGCTATGTTGTTGTAAAGGAGGAAGACATGGATTGTGGTACACAAAGAGTTGTTTTCATACTGAAGATCACTGAGTCCTTCAGTTCATCTCTCTTCTGGAAGGCACCTGCCAAGCTCTACCATGGAAAATTGAAACATCAGTGCCAATCACTGGAGCTTTCTGTCTCATTTTGGAGCTACCATTTGGAGTCGTTTTTGCTAGACAACAGCAGCCCTTGGCAGGCATCAGCAGAGCAAGTCTAGCCATTTCATTTGATTTCAAAGCTCGTTCTTTGGATAAGGGGATTGGAGACATCACAGTCAGTTAAATGGAGCTATTTGCCAATAGTCCAAGAGGTCTTGTCCACATGCACATTACCACTACGTGCACAGGGTTCACAATACTGCAAAATTCAACTCAGGAAGTGCAGTCAAGGTCTGAACCCACCTCTTCTACCCTGTGCTAAATGTGCAGCATCCCTGTACAGTGTGATGGAAACTACAGGTGTGTGGGACATATGCCTGGGCATGTGCATATCTCACTATCAAGGTGCCTAAGGATGAGTATCCCAAAGGAAAAAGCAGCAGCTGCTGAGTAGCCCTCATTCTCTCTCCCAGGTCTTGGTCCCCCCACTGCCAGTGAGATCCTGTCTGTGTTTCACACAGAGGTTCCAGACTGAAGCAGCAGAAACTCTAGACATAGAAGGAAAGAGAAATTTATAATGTGGTGGTTGGTATGCATAGATCTGATGTTCCTTGTGACAAGCTGGAAGGCTCTCAAAACCAGCACAGTGAAATCAAACTGGCAGCAATTTCAATTAGTGACTGTTATAGACCTTCCTGTTTTATATAAACCTTTTTAATACAGCCAATCCACAGAAAGCAATCCACTCTAGAAATGTGTGACATTATTCACATAGCTGCTTTTACATAAAGGGAAGCTTTATGTAAGTGTCATCTTCATTTCAATTTCCATATTGCATCTATGTTGCTTCCACTTGGCTTAGCACAGAAACAGACACAAAACTAGGTAGTACAGATGTATTTATGTGCAATAAAATGTTAGAAAACAGCCAGCCATAATATAAAAATGGTATAAAAACATTATGTGACCATATGAGTCAGGCTTGTGTTTCTTGTAAGTTACTTACATGTTTTAAACCAACTAGGATTTGGTATCTACTGCAAACAAACAGAAACCACTTAATTAACAATATAAAACTCATAAGCAAAATAGCATGATTAAGAGAAAAAATAAAGTCAGAATCTTTATCATAATATTGGGAAGAAATTAACTTCAGTTCTTCCCCAATTTGCTGCTGGCTATAGAGCTCATGTTAGTAAAGAAAAATAAATTAAAAAAAAAATCTAAAACCTACATTTATGCATGAAGTAGTTAAGGTAAGCTTACATTATAATTTCAACCTCCCAGAAGCCTTACATTGAAATACAAAATTACTTCTTGTGCAAGACTTTGAGTCATGCTGGTTTTATCTCTTGGGATTCTTCTTACTTATTTTTCTTCTCCACTGCTCAGTGAAGCAAGTCATTAGCATTAAATTACTGTAATGAACAGACACGAGATTTGCTGCATGTAGATTTTAAGAGGATCATGCTTAAAGCCAGAAGGAAGATAAATGGTTTCTCAGCATAGTCAGGAAGGAAAACTCACAAATCAAAGTTTAGAGGAACTGCTGCTGCCCATAGAGGTTGGGGAGCAGATAAGCAGATAGGGCTGGGAGCAGATAATTTAAGGATGTGTGTGTTTTCTTTCCCTTCTTGACCAAAAAAGGGCAGATTAAAAGGGCAAAGTGATGGAGATGCTTTTCTACCTTATTGTCTTCAGCTGTGAAAATAATCTCTCCAAGACCCAAGTCACACAGGGAGAATTTGGAGCAGCTGTGTAGATTTCCAGTAGAAGTATGTCTGAGTTAAAGAAAGCATTAAAGAAATTAATAATAAATTCCCCAATAAATATAGTTTTAAATCCATAAACTCTTCAAGATGCACTTTTTTTGATCTATTCATTACCACTGGGCAAAAATCCAGAGTCCAAACCAGTCTGTTCTCTCTCCTTTAAGAAGAAATTAAGTAGCTGTTTTAAGTACCTTACAGCAAAAATTTGCTACAATGCTTGACTTTTCCCAAGCACAAATCTTTCTCATAGTACTGACAGCAAGAATGCAAACAAGAGCAACCCACTGCCCCCTCCCCTCCAAAAAAAACCAAACCAAAAATTACTTTTCAGTGAACAGACTGTGCCTTGAAACCATCACATCTGTAACTGCTCATTCCTAAATTTATAGTGATCAAGGACAAAAAGCTTGAGGGACGTTTACAGGAGAAAGCGACTGAACAATCAGAGATGCTACTCTTTAAGGATGAGCAAGATGAGGGAAGATGCTGGGGGTTTTCAAAGGTACAGCTATTTTTGTTTTAGATAATGGTTTTGGTGACTTTTCTTTGGACATCGTGATTCTGTAAAGGAGTTCTAAACTACCTCATTATTATCTATCTCTGTTCTTCCTGCTGTTAGCATTTCCTGACACCAATAGGAGCCAGTCAGAGTTTGCCTTTTCTAGGAAAATAGAAGTGCTAAGATGAAAAGTTTTATTGCGACTGTCTTTTTGGAGTCCTATCAAGCATTTATTATCTATCATGATTTTTGTTTCCATATATTTCAGCTTGTAGATCGGGACATTTGCAATGTGTTGAAATGGTTTATTCTTTTCAGAAAACAAACAAACAAAAATATATGTTGCCAATAACAAATTTGCTTAGCTTTTGAATTAAAATGCAAAACTTGTTTTTTGTTGATTTTCTTGAATGCATACATTTCTCTTCCAATTGGGAATATAGTCATCCAAAATAGAATGGGAACAATATGGATAAAAAGAAATACTGCTTCTCCCACAGTTCCACAAAATCTTTTATTCTTGACACATATTGAAATTTTTTACCTGTTACAAGCATCTCCTGAAATGTAAGTGATACAAGTGGATAGAAGTGATACAAGTGGATAGTAGTAAAACAGAATAGCAGTAAGTAAGACAAATGTTAAAAAGTCTATTGTGTAATTGGACCTGCAAGAAATTTTGTAGATTTTAACAGCATAATATAGCAAGCTTTGCTTATTTGCTGTCAGAGAATTACTAATGCTTTTTTTAGAGGTTGAAGAAGTCTAATCCAGAAACTGGACTCTACATCTACTTGGTGGAGCTTTGTGTATTGTAGAATCATAGAATGGTTTGGGTTGGAAGGGACCTTAAAGACCATCTTATTCCACACCCTGCCATGGGGAGGGACACCTTTCACTATCCCAGGTTGCTCCAAGCCCTGTCCAACCCGGCCTTGGACACTTCCATGGATGGGGAAGCCACAGCTTCTCTGGGCAACCTGTGCCAGGGCCTTACAACCCTCACAACCAAGAATATCCTGATATCCAGGATATTCTACTCTCTGTCAGTGTGAAGCCATTTTCCCTTGTCCTGTCACTTCAGGCTCTTGTAAATAGTCTCTCTCCATCTTTCTTGTAGCCCCTTCAGGTCCTGGAAGGCCACAGTTAGGTCACCCCAAAGCTTCTCTTCTCCAGGCTGAACAATCCCAACTCTCCCAGCCTTTCCTCACAGCAGAGCTGCTCCATCCCTCTGATCATCTTGGTGCCTCCTCTGGACTTGCTCCAGCAGCTCCATGTCCTTGCTCTGCTGGCCCCCGGAGCTGGATATCAGGTTCTGTTCCAGGTTCTCTGTGGCCTTTCTCACCCCAATCCTACACAACCTCATAGATAACTTCATCTCTCTGTTCTTCCCAGGTCACCTATTGTAGCTTCAACTGTCTGTGCATGTGCTTCTTGCCCTTCAGTTTGACCAGCAGTTCCCTACTTAGCCATGCTGGTCTCTTGTCTTCCTTGCCCAATTTCTTTCTCCTGTTTTTCAGCTGACAAATGACCCAAGGTCTAGGTTGCAAATTGAGTTATGGTATGAAAGCAACAGCCTGCAGTACTCTCCTTACACTTAGGAATCAACCCTAGGTGCTCTGTGGTTTATTCTTTTCAGAAAACAAACAAAAAAAAATTAAAGGTGTATCATACACCACCCTTCCAATGAAAAACCTATTTTTTTCCACTTTCAAAAACCATGCAAATGTAGCAAAATTCATTTACTATTTCGAAAAGAAGCCTTGGCTCATTCAGACATCCACAATTAAAATATCGTCTGGAATTTGAGTTATAATAGGGTTTAAACTTAAATAACAGCAAACTCATAGAAAAGTGGTCATAATATTAGCACAATAAAGATCAAATAGCTTAGATTTTAGCTGTCAAATATACAGGCCTCTGTCTCTGGGATCAAAGAAACATGTCTGTGAGCTGCCACCATGGCCTTTCTAAAAGCACTTGCTAAAGACAATAACTTTGTGCCAGTAACTGAATGTTTGATCTAAGCAGGAAAGCCAAAAACTGAAACATAAATATTTTCTCAACTGAAAAGGAACTATCAAATGTTTGTTTTCCTTGGGAAAACACTAGCCCAGGAAGGATTCAAGTCACCCAAAATGTTTCGTTGCTCTGAAAACAAGCATACATACCATTCTAGTCTGGGAGGCTTTATTTTGATTTACATGTACTTAAGCCAGGCCTCAAAACATTTCACTAAAAATGTTAAAACAAATTTTTCAAGTAAAAAAAAAAAAAATTGGAACAAAACTGTTCAGGTGGGGGTTTTGGTTTGTTTTTTTTGGGGGGGGGAGGGGGGAGAGGCAATACATACTCATCCTGGTCTTTAAAAATGTTCTTCATTCAAGAGGAAAATTCTAAAAAACAGGCAATATCAGTATTTCTGTGCTGAAAGCCCAGAGCAAAATGCTCCCATTGGTCGCTGCTGGCATGAAAGCAGAAAAAACAATAATTGCCAACAGTTCTGATTGTGTACAGGCTGCTTTCACCAAGATGGACTGCAGAGCTATCATCATGAAAAGGACTAAATGAACTGATATGTTTGAAGTGCATAAGCTAAATTTAGTTCAAAGAAAAATACATTTAGGGTAGATAACTCCTTCCTGTCCTCCCAGCTTCATGCGTGATAACTATTGAAATAACCTGCTGCTGGTGTGACTCCAGCAATGATTCTTTAAAATCAGTTTTCCAAGGAAAATATAGTGAACTAGAAGAGCTCTCCAGCAGAAAGAGGGTGTGGCCTTAGGGTCTAATAGGGAAAAACACTATGTACATACTTTACTTAGCATTTGTGAGTCACCTAATTGAAGCTAGACCTGAGCACTTCCAGGATTTGCCCTTTGTCAATGGTGAAGTAGCTCAAAATTTTGTAGGTGTTTTACAGCAGTTTTCTACTGGCAGCTGATTTTGGTTAGGATGGATGAATTCTGAATGTGTGCATCTCCTGTGTGTTTTGATCTTCAGTTGCTGCTTGTTCTGAATATTTTTCTGATCCTTACCCTTTTGTGGCCAACTATTATCCATTTGTTCTCAAGCCAACATTGTACATTAGCTTAAGTAGCACTTTTACTTCACCGATGTCCCCCTTCAGTCCTCCCTTCTTCTGGCTTCTGTTCACTTTTGGATAGCACTTGATAAAATGGACCTTTGCCAGGCAGGTCAACATTTTTCTTCAAATACGACCCTTTTTATGACCTCATTTTGGTTTTTTTTTTCCCCCAAATGGATAATATTACTGTGAGAGTCTTCAAGTATTGCAGAAATAATTGAGCCCACTGACACATTTTAATAGGAGAGATTTTAGTGTCATAGTGCAGATTTGACAGCTTTATCTGGCCTTACATCTTGTTCTTTGCCAGCAAGATAGTCCCTACCCTACTGTCACGCTAATTGATCAGCTCAGTGCTTTGTTGGGTTCGCTCTGTGGGTGTCAGTTTCACAAAAGGATTTGCTGATTTGGCTTTTTAGCTATAAAATAACTTGTGTGCACATTTCCAAAACAAAAGACTGAAACCTAGAGTCTAAACAAAAACTGAAACCTAAACAGGGGCAGATTTAGAAATAGGTGTGCCTTTCTTCAGGAGAAAAATATGTGCTGTGACTGAAATCTGTACAGCCATTGAAATAACTTAATCTTTGCATTTGACTTCCACTTCAGAACTAGCTAATGAAATTCCTCCAGCTTTTAAGGTTAGACTGTAGAATTGTGATGGGTTTATTTATTATTTAATACTACTCTTGCCTGTCCTGGCCTCATCTAATTACCGAATTACTTGGGTTTGACTCTTTGTTCATATGTCACAAGGCATAAAGATTGCAGGAAGCCATCAGCCTGTGAAAGCAACCTCACACCATTTTTGTCTGCTCAAACTTTCAGTCACATAGGGTTGCACACCAAAAAGTGCTGTCTGAATTCAAGTGCATTGTACTGCACCTCGTGAAAGTCATAGGGTGGAGAGGACAACAAATGCTTTAGTGTGTGTGCTCCCTCACCTGCATTGTTGCTCAGATCTGTGACCTATTTCTTGCACTGTCTGAGCTTCATGGATGCCAAAAGTACCCCAATAGACTGTAATTTGAGGATGCTGGCTCCACTGAATGGACTTATATGTTGCAGTGTGTTCTTCATCACTCAGTTGCAGTGGGACAGTCACCAATGGCACCAATAGATAAGGAGAGAGTGGCATTTCAATATGCCCTGGGAAAGTGGTGAACACCTGCAGTTCCTACTGAGATTGAGGAGAAATGTGAGTGCTCAGCATTTCTATTCCTGGTCATCTTTTAAACAAGTACTTTTCACAACACCTTTTTGCAGTCACCTTTAAATTTAAGCAGAATCTTAACTTTCAGGTGCTTTCAGTCCCTCTTATTTCCTTAGTGGTTTCACATTACAGGTACTCATGGAAATTGAACAAGGGGGAGGTTGCAATCAGTTCTGTTTAGAAGAAACCAAATATAACCTAGATATGTTATCCATGCACCCTTGGGGATGCTTTTAAGTAAATGGATGGAAAGTTCCAAAGAAAGTGGTGCGAGACTTTTACACGTGACTTCATAGCATTCTCTAGAAACTGCAGTAAAATAAAAATCTATTCAAATGTAAAGGTATGTCTCCTTATTTTGTACAAGTTCTGCTTGCTGCTTCTTGTTGTTCTCTCCCTCGTACTGGTGGGATGGAGGAATGAGCAAGTGGCTGTGTGGGTGCTTAGTTGCACATTGAGGTGAACTTACCACTTCTGGTTAAGGAAAGGAAAAAACCAGTATTGAGCCTCTCTCTAGAATTAGCATCTTCCATTACAACTTCTTGCTTATAGTAGTACAGAACAGTTATGAAGCACTTCCCAATTCCTTAGGATTTTAAAAGTATTCAAGCAAATTAAAAGCCTGCATCCTGCAAAAAGATGTTTCTGACCCATATTTTTGTGTTCTTCTGAATTGCTGAGTTGCACATGAGAGTGGATCTTTGGCTGCTGAGTTAGCCTGTTGCAGTTAAACCCCACAAAAATCCTGTGAAGTAGATTATTTATTGCGATGGATGAAAAGACAGAATGGGAGAGATATGTTGCCTGGAGAAGCATTAATGGAATCTGAATGGACTTTTTACTCACTAGATAATCCATCCAGCAGACTGGCAGTTTTCCCCCAGTTTATTGTTGTGTGTTTATGAACCCTTGTGCACCCCGGTTTATTGTCAAAATTTACGAATCCTGCTGTACCTCCATATTGTCCCCATTTCTCCCCCAGGCTTCCCCTTTGAAAGTTATCTGTCTCTTCTTCTCCCCTGTTTTCCCGCGCCTCGGTTACTGATTAGCTGTAGCTATCACAGTGCAGAGAGCGCTACCATTAGCCAGCTCCCTCAGATACCTGGGAGTTCCACCCATCTTTCCCCTGTCCCCCTACCATATCTTTCCCTGAGTTGTCATCTCTTGCACCTCCCCGGTTTGGAATCCTCCCCTCAAACCACGGTTTTTTAAACCCTTGTATCTCTTGAATAAACCGGCATTGCAGCACGAGACCTCAGCTGCGTCTGAACCCTAATTGCAGTGCCCGGTTCCATTCCCCCTATCCCTGCGGACTGTGGCAATTTATTATTTCGTCCTAAGAGATGGTGATGTTGAAACAAACTTGTCTACTGATTTGTGTCTTTTTGCTGGTGCCAGGTTAGTTCCTGGTAAATTTCCTGACTCTTATTTACCCCATGTGAAGATGGAGAGATAAATGCAGGATTTGTTTTCATGCTGTGGGGAAACTGGGCAAAGATGAAGCACAGGCTGAAAACAGTAGAGAGGTGAGATATCTGGATGAGAAATATTCATTAGCTTGCACATTGTTCTTAGCCTTGTCAAAACTCTCAAGTCCTACTGCTCCTCCAAGTCACTGCTGTAGCATTGTAATAGGAAAGAATGAAAAAAAACCCCTAAGGTGGCTGGAAATTAAGGGCATTAACTGGTGAAAGGATGAAGTTGCTTCCCCAGCTTTAGTTGCTGGAGCTAAAGAGATGAGACTTCTACTGCCATGTGTAACACACTGGGAGGAATGATATTACCAAAGAGTTTAAGGATACATGAACCTTATCCGGTTCTGCTAGCACAAAGAAAACCCATAAAAGGATGCTGCAGAGCAGGTTTGACCAAATTCTACAGCTTTACATTGGCAAAAATTGCAGACCTGGGTAGTCTTCCTGTTTAAATATTGACTTGTGTGATGAGGTTTTTTTTATTTGAAGGCCTCAATTGTACTATTGTAGGTTTAAGGTCTTTCACCTTTGCTATCTAAATCCTGTTTTATAGAAATATGGGCATGTGGACTTGATAGCTGTTCAGTCTTAACCTTTGCTTCAGCAGTTGGCTTTCAGATACTCTGTTCTTGCAAGATTAATATTCTCTTAGTAAAAATAACTTTGTGTGCATTCAACTCTGCTTGCATGTGGATACCTGAAAGCAAGTTGAAAATAGCTTTGTGAATATTACAAAAAAAATCTAACCCCCAAAAACATGTAACCCCCCAAAAAACCCCCAAACCAAACCCTAAAATAGCATACAACATATGAAACATTTTCTTCTCACTCAAGTTGTAAGGAAATCATATGAATCATCACTCATTAAGAAGGGGATTTCTCAAGCAGCTCAGGAGCCAAATGCCAGGGGCTGCGCTGTGCAAAACACTTCCTTTTCTCAAGGCAGGGAATCTGAATAAATGGTGCAGTAGGTACACACGGATAGAGATGGACACCAGCAGGAAGAGAGGGGGAGAAGCCCAGGCAGGAGCTCTCCATGGACAGCCAAAGCCACGTCCCATGTATGATCCACATTCCCTCCTCGAAGGGGCAGGTCTGCGTCCTCCAAGTAAGCAGCTCACCTTGGGTAAAACGTCCTTCCTCCTGCGCTAATACTTGCTTTGTCTGCATTTTGCCTGCAGTGGCTGAGGAATCCAGGCCCCCAGCACGAGAGGAGGACTCTCTTTGGAGACATAGTATGCTTCTTGTTTATCACCCCGCTGGCGACCATCTCTGGCTGGTTATGTCTGCGAGGAGCACTGAACCATCTGCACTTTAGTAGTAGGCTAGAAGCTGTTGGCCTCATTGCACTCACTGTGGCACTCTTCACTATTTACCTCTTTTGGACCCTAGTAAGTATTGGGGTTTTTATTTGACTCACAGAAATGAGAGAAATAACAATTAAGAAATTTAATTAGGGAGTGCTGTAGAGGGTGTGGGCCACTGCACAGAGCGTTGCTTGTATTTACCCTCCGTACTGGTAAATGTGAATTGCATCTGCAAGAAACCCACTTGGTTCCACACCATTTGAGTTCTCTGGAAAACCAGAAAGGCAGTTTGTTTTGGAGTCAGATTTCTGAAATCTAAACACCAAAGCAGATAGAAAGAGGGAGAAGGGAAGTAACATGAAGGAGTTCAAGACAGATGCTACAGGGGGGAGTTTCATCGAAAATAATGTGGAAAATATGAAGGTACAGTGCACAAAAAAGATTTAGGTGAACAACTTGGCTGCCATGGGGGTTTCAGAATTTATTCTAATGCAACGTCTGGCCAACTTTACAATTCAAAAGCATTGGATATGGGTGCATCCCATGCTTTCCTCATTCCTCATTCCCCATGCTCCTGGGGCTGGGGGAGGTCCACAGCAGAACACACCTTACACCAAGGTCTGTAAAAACACAGCTGCCTTTGCAGTGCAGATTAAACTGCATCCTGCACCCCAGTATGAGTCACTTGCATGCCAGTCCATCCTAAGAGCCACTTGATCTCTGCCAAGTTGTTAAACTGAGATCAGTTCCTGGCCCCAGTGCACTGACAGACAGTTGGCCCAGCAGAAATGAAGGGAACAGAGGGGACAGCTGCCAAAATCAGTGTTTATCAAGTTAGCTGAAAACCCCAGGTTAATGTTGAGTTTGAAATTTCACACTTCTAGCTCTGGTGTGGGAAGGAGAAGAGCAGAGCTGATGCAGATTGGGTGCATCCACAGAAATGCTGGTGTGATGGTGCCTGCCCGTGACAGGAAAAGCTCATCCAAGCCTGTACTGCCCTGAGTGGGGCCAGTCCATCAGCCCATCCTGCCTGTGTTGCTAGCATGGCCACTAATCCTACAGGGCCAGCACATAGCCTTCCTCCTCAGTGGGTACAGGCACACCACAAGGCTGACCCCTTCCAGCAGTTTTTGATCAGCGCAAGGTTCTGAGGAGGTGACATGCTGAGAACTGCAAGAAATCCCCCATGCTGAGCCCTGAGTAAGCTTGGAAAAGTGAATATGATGGAACAAAAAAACCCCATGCTACCTCACAATTAGCTCCAAAAAAGCTGTCAGAGGTATCGTCTCATTTACACATTTGTTACAGTGAAACCCTGTCTCGCTCACAGAGGACTGCAGGCTGATGTTGGTAGCAATCAACAGCAGGGAAAGCTGAGTTTTGCCTCTGCCTCGTGGTGTTTCTCTTTTAGTTTTAGCAGCCTTTCTGTGAAGCTGCAGCACTGCCCTGTGACAGACCATTTACTGCAGCAGTGAGGCCACACTTGTTTTTCTGCAGTGCTCTGTGTAGATATGTCTGTCAGGTATGCAAGCAAAGGTTGTTCAGATTTCGTTTGTGTATGGCTGTCTTAGAAATGCTGCTCCATTTACAGTCAATTATAATACACTAAATTTACCATCACCAAACTTGTTAGAAGTTGTAAAAGGCAATTTTTAGTTGGATTTAATTAACCATGACACGTGAACTTATATGACACGTGACACCATGACATATGACACCATGACACATGAACTACTGCAGCACCTCTACTTTAATCCCAATTCCTGTCTATTGCATTTGCAGTGGAAGTGGCAAAAATCTGTTCTGTTCACTTTATTACTTTTATCCCTTCAAAAGCATAGAGAGAAATGTGTTACTGGCACTTGGAGAACATGGTGATAGTGAGCCTGATGTAAATTCATACCTTAGTTGATTTAATCAAAATACAGTATCTTTGATGTCCATTGAGCTGTGGACAGTTGTAATTCCACTCAGAGCAGTAGGAGCTGAATGGGCTAAGGAAGCAATGTGTGCAGCAGGGAAAGGCAAGGCAGCCCTTCAGGGCACTGAATCACTCAATGATTGAAACTAGAAGGCTAATCCCATCAAAATTCTTCACCAGAAACTGTCTTGTAATTTTTTTCAAGTGGGACAATCCTGTATTACTTACTTAGTTATGGCAGGGAATGTGTTGGGTGCTGTGGGGTGAATTACATACAACATGATATAATGCCCCTTTAGGTCATGGGAAAATTAAGAAAACTAAAACTTTATTTCACTTCCAGTAAATCAGTTTTCTTCTCTGAAGGCAAAAGCTGGCACATAGATTATTTACACACCTATAGTTACCCAAGTGAGCAGTGAACAGGAAAGATGCTATTTTTAGCACCCAAGAAACTGTTTTATCCCTTCCTCTAAAACAGACAGGTTACTCATAAAAAACCACTGCTGCTTTTCCTCTGTATTTAATCACTTCAACTGATGTACACACACCAAAAAAAGCACCTACTACTCCTGAGAAGAAAGCTCCAGAAACAAAAAGGAGATTGCTATTTAAACTAAGAATTCAGGGCCACACTCTGCTTTCTCTTGCATGCAGGTCGTCTTGATTCCTCTAAAATCAAGTAGCAGCTTGGTGTAGAGCAGGATGTGATCCTTTAGCTACCAGTACAACATAACTGCTGGTTTAAAACAACAGCTAGACCAAGTTAGAAAGGTAGACACCCCCCTTGCTGTCTTACTGAAGAGACCAAGAAGGGAGTTTAATGTGTCAAGGATCCAAGAAAATCTAGTCTTTCTTTCAGAATCTCAAAAGTTTCTCATCCAGTGTAACAATTTAGGGTGAGTAACTGGGACTCTGCTGAAATTCAGTAGCTGACATCACTTGTAAACTGCCCCAGGCAAGAACCCTCTGTAAAAAAACTTAACTAGGGTATCTTGTGATAACTTAGCAGTTAAAGCCTGGCTTAACAATGCAGCCTTTACTCAAAGAATCTCATGTGATGCTACTTGAAAATTCAGCCTAAACTGTGGCTTCACTCTCCTGGACAGTCACTGTCTTTTGCATGGCATCCACCTTTGCAGATGGTTGGGTGTTTTTACCCTCCTTGATACACCACATGAACTGTCTTTTTACAAGAGATTTCTCCTTTCATATACAAGGCTCCACAGAAAGTAGAAGCAGGATGCTTTACCTTCAGGGGGACTAGAGGGGAATGGAAGGTGAGAAATCAATTCATCTGTTTGAAGAGCTGCCTTTGGGAAACTGCTTAGTAAACAAAAGCTTTATAGGATTCCCTCATTAACAGCACACAGCTGTATAAAGGTATAACAAAACAAAAACAAAATATTTTTTTAGCCATTGTAGGATGTTTTTGAACAGTCAATTTATTTATTTAAAAGCACCTTTTTGCAACAAGGACAGGATACATTCACTGCATGGGTCCCTTCTGCCCACAGCTCAAAAACACTTCATCCCAAAAGTCCGAACCCAATTTACAATTTGTTTTTTGTCGTTTTGGTTTTTTTTTTAAACTGCACATGTACATCATCTCACACAAATACAACTCCCACAACACCTGGCTGTCACTAAAATAAGTAGTAAACTACTTTTTAAAAACACAGGGCCAAGCTATCTTGCACATCTGTAGCAGTCAGGCATTCCTCTTCCACAATAAGGTTGAAATTGGTTGGCTGATAAAAAATCTTCAGAGACAATAGAAATTGAGATACACACGTTGTCAGATGGCTTACACTGATCTGCTGCCTCTGTGCAATCCTGACTTTGATGCATTCAGCAATAAAGCATTACAAGGTAGAACATATGACCCTGCAGAGTTTAGGTACCTGCAGGCCTTCACCATTCATCCAATTGCACTGTTTGTCGCTTTAAACCACAGCATGAAAGCATCCTAAACTTATTCTCACTGTGTCTGTCAACAATTCTAGTTCTTGGGAAAGACAGAGGCAGGATGTCTGATGTTTTCATGTTATAAAAAAGGGGAAGGACAGGTAGGCAACAGCAGAAAGTGAGGTACAGGCTGCTTTCTTTCTCTGCTGTGGCAACTTGGGGCATGAGTCACCTACAGGGTAGTTCTCATCTTTTCACCACTTTTTGCCTGTTAGGCTGCTTCTCAATTTTTTGTTCTGCCCAAAGGCACTTCCCCCCAAGTCCCATTGAATCCTTGGAGGAGCACAGTGACTGAACCCATTTCTGTTCTCTCCCCAGGTGTCCTTCAGGTATCACTGCAGGCTCTACAACGAATGGCGTCAGACCAATCAGAGGGTGATTCTGCTCACCCCAAAGTCTGCTCACATCCCCCACAACCAGCAGTCCCTGCTGGGCCTACAGCCCCTCAAAAGGAACTCAAAGGAGACAATCATTTGATTTGGGCAGGTCTGCACAGGGGCCAAGCACTAAGAATATTTTCCTTAAACTCAGACACTGCCCAGAGCCCAGGAGTGTGCTGTTCCCATCTACAAATTCTTTGCAGAGGCTTGAACTACTGTTTCAATCCAAATCACAGATGCTGCAATCGTATGATATTTGCTAAGCTGCCAAACTTGTTTATTTAGCAGGTACTGTATGGATTCTACAAATTTGTGTTAATTCTTGCATCATCGAGCGATGCAAGCTTTTTTTATTGTTTAAAGTATTAAACTGTGGTAATTAACAATGGACAACAGGTTTTAAAAGTGCTTTCTTTTTATAATTTCATATTCCTACAGTATTATTTCTTTAGGTAGCTAGACAGTAACCAATATTGCATTGTTTCCAAAAGTACAGCAATGGCATTCCCTCAATTTTATCTGCAGGTCCATTATACCAATATTTGAATTATTAAATTTCATCTGTAATGAGTTCTACAAATTTATATATTATTTAAATGCTATAAAGTGATTAGAAAAATATCCTCTATTTTCTGTTTGGCAGAGAAAGTCTGATAGGAACATTCTTCAGTAAAAAATTCAGCATGTGCAAAAGAGAGAAATTACACAAATTGCAGTAATATTCCCATCAAAAGTATTATGGTACATAGGACTCAGGATTAAAAAAAAAAAAAAAAAGTATTTTCCATGTAGAAGCAACAAATCAGGCACCACATTCTTCAGTGAAGTGCACGTTCGGCTGGTGTGAATTCAAACAATTCACTCTGCATTTACACCAAGCTGAATTTAACTCTAAGACTTACTTTTGTAAGGACAACTCTGCATACAAAATGAATGAGATTCCTCAGACAAGTTTTAGGAACCAGGAACTCATCTTGCATAAAAAACAGCATTATTTTAAAGCTGCAGAATTTTCAGTTTGACAGGTAGATTTAGCAGTGTATGGAAACCCTGACCTCTCATGGTAGCACTAAGACTAAGGCATCTCTTAAAAAAAATTAATACAGAGCTTACTGTGGTGACCAAATTGAATTTGGAGTGTAAAGACTAGACCTTATTCCTAGATGATGTGATCTATTTCCCCTTGATTTTATGCCAAATTTCTTCAACAATTCTTTACTCTCAGAAGACACAGTTATGTAGATAGACTTATTTTAAATAATTACACAAAGTTTTACTAGCAAATGCTGCTAGAACTAGAATTTGATACAAAGAATTTGATTGAATTTTTTAGAAATGTGTGTAGGTGGCAATGCCATCATGTGTTTTGTTTTCCAAACTCTGTGGGAACTGAAAACAAAAAGGAAGACATAGCAGGAAGGCTAATAATTTGTCACTCAAAGTTCAAGGTATTATGTGTGTTTACCATCAGACATGAACTTATTTGATGTTGTGTGTGGTCTGTGGGAGAAAAAAAGCCTGGTACACAAAGCCAAATCTGTTATCTTTATTCTGTCTGTGGACCAGTCTAGCTGAAAGCCTGTTTTTTAACAATATTCTTTGTAACTGTCAATTTCATGGGGATATAAAAACCAACTAACTATATAAAGCAATAACAGCCTCATTCTGACATAAAATTACTTTAAAAGCAAGACATGTAGGAAAATCATGAACCTGCAGATCTATACTCATAATAAGGTGAGAGGTTGGTCACATTTGGCCATGAATAACTGCTTCTCTTCCAGAGAAAACTATACAAGACTCTGAATACACGGATATCACAAATTCTGTGATAGCCTAAAACCTGTACTGCTTTTTTTTTTTTTTTAATAAGCCGTCTTCCCAAAGGTCACTTAACTATGTGGGTAGAAGACTGAACTTGCACTTTAGCAGAGTTCCAGGTTAAAAGAATATCTGCTGGGCACAGAAATAAAGCAGATCCAGCTGGATGAGAACACTGTCAGACAGGGTTTTAATGCCTATACCTTTGCTTCAGATAAGCTTTCTTCAGAACTGTTACTGCTTTTACTTCTTTGGGAGATGCCCCAGAAAGCTAGCCCATGAAAGAAGTGTTATTCTTAGCAAGTACTATTATTGGGTTTGTTTTGTGAAGCAAAAAATTAGGAGGACATGGAATTAAGTGGCAACTATAAAAACAGTTATTCAAATGAAGCTGCCTGTTATATGCACATAGATCACCACAGTGACTTGGTCCAGCTCATATTTCAAGTTTTACTTTTTGTTTAAAGACAGCTTATTTTATCTGAAGAAGGCATGCTGCAGAGCAGCCAGAGAGAAAAGTATGGTGCAGTTTAGCAAATACATTACTAATTTTGTTTCTGTGCTTGATGCAGAAGTACAGCAGAAGTGGCTGGTGAAGTCACACTAGCAGTGTCCCATGTATTTTCTTGAGGGAAAAAAAGTGTTGGAAAAGATCCAGTCAGACACTTACAGTTGCATTAAACCCATGGAAAAAAGCATACTTGTATTCTTCCTTGTTTTTCCTAAAACATAAGAACAGGGATTTGGGAGATTACTTATTAGTCCCACTTCTGTTCTGAACTAAAGACTCACAGACAGAAGAATCTCCCTGATGAAAGTTGCTTTTTCTTCCAACTAGTTGAGGCTGTTGCCCCACCAAGTCCAAAATTCCAGTAACCACTTTATCAGTGGAGAGGCACGGACAGATTACTCACAGACCAATTTGATCAGCAAAATGTCGGCTTTATTAAAAGAAAGACACTTTATATACTGCCTATTACACTCAAACGTGTGATTCTTCTTCACAGAACATTGGATACATAAGGAAAACATACTTTGTTGTCCACTGTTAATTGGACCACAACAGGTGTCCATATGAGCTGAGGGCACACATTCACACTCCTGAAACTCCACCTTAACTTTGGTAGGGAGCCTCCTTTGTTCTAACTTCAACGCCTATAGCCATATTAAGCTACGCAGTTCTTTTACTGTTTGCACCCAGCCATGCCAAGGCAAGGTTCACAGAAATGCAACAGAAATTGTTCACATACGATCTCTATTCTCCCAACACCACTTTAAAACTGGATCATTACAGCAACTATCCTACAGCAGCAACACTCATTTTTGTCTGAATAGATGTGAAAGACCAAATTAACTGCAGCAGGAGCCACAGCTAGCAAAGCTTCTGGCAGTACAATAACACCTTTGTTATGCTATTGATGCCTGCTCTGCTGGTGCTAAAGGAAAAAAACTCAGGAGCAGTTAATTAGGGGTGAGATAAGGAAAGGGTTTAATTGTGCCAAGGCAATAGATATTACAAGACACACGCGCTGGCTGTGCTTGAGATGTTACATTTTATAATGCTATCTGTCCAATCCCAAGTGTGTCCACCCTGTAGCCTTTGGTCCAGTCCGCCCCAGGTCCACCCCTTTAGAATTGAGTCTGGGGTGTATTTCGGAACCACCTCTTCATCATCTTCACCATCTTCAGAGCACAAAGGGTACACAGTCACCTAGTTCTTGACTCTGTTCTGTTGTTCAGGCCTAGGTATGAGTGTTCTCTAAACAGTATAGGCCTTGCCTTGACAAGAGACTAAACACTGCCACTGAATTCAGGGGTGGATTTGATATGGGGAGCATAGAATGGGGTAAGAGGGTTGACGAATGTGTAAACTACTTGTACTACAGGGAAAGGGAGTGAGGGCTGCTGCTTTTAAAATCTACTTTTAAAACTTATAAAGCTTACAAAAATTAGAAAAATAAAAAATTAATAGGGGCTTAAGGCATCACTATCCCTAAAGAACTCTCAGCTAAGCAAAAAATAGAAGTTAAATAATGAAAGGATGAGGGACCACCTTTTTTCCTTTTTTTTTTTTTAAATGTCACTTAGTTTGCTTCTCAGCAACTTTAAGCTTTCTTCTCATGCAGCTGGCCTTGCCATTTACACGGCAATTCTTCCATGTAAGAATTTATATAGAAGGAACAGTATTTCATCAGTATTCAAATCAGTATTTTACACTGCAGGTGATAAAAGCAGCCTATTATGGTTCAGTATAAATGGGGTGAGTGCAGCCTATTATGGTTCAGTATAAATGGGGTGAGTGAGGAAGTTTTACTTCTACAGTCTTTTCCCCTGCAAGACTAGTCTATCCCATTACATAAAGATTTAGAAATTCCATAGCTTTCTGTTCAGCTGGAAGAAAGTCACAATACAAGCGGCATTAAAAATAGTTCAGGTTTTGGTGTGGTGATGTTTTTCTTTACTCAGCTGTATAGTTCTGCCAAACTGAGACCCCTAAACTGTCATTTACATTTCATTTATTGAAAACAGCTGTGCACCAGTTTCACAGTACAAAGTCACACAGGGCAATGTGGCAATGCAGTGCATAAAGGGACTCGCAGCCAAAATGTGCAACTAGCCTTGGATACAATGGATACCATCACAAATTGATATGAGAATAGGTACTGGGGGAGGCACATGCACTAAAAGAGCTAAAGAAGCTCTCCCTTTTAAAAAAAATAACTGTGAATTTATTTAATATCTTTATCTGTTACTTTTTATGAGACCAAGCTACATTTAACACAGAACTGGTTAATTAAACAAGCATTTTCCTTGCAACAGTATTGCCTATTTACTGCCAAATACTGGTTTAGGGTACTCAAAAGTATCTTTAAAAACTACTAGACAATGCAAAATCATAGAATCACACAATTCAGGTTGGAAAAAAACCTCTCAGATCATCAAGTCCAACCACTGACCTAGCACTGCCACATTCACCACAAACCATGTCCCCATGTGCCAAATCCACAGGTTCTTTGAACATTTCCAGGAATGATTATTACACCACTTCCCTGGGCAGCCTGTTTCAATGCCTGACCATCTTTTCAGTGAATGAGTTTTCCTAATATCCAGTCACAACCTTGCCTGGCATTGCAGGGGGTTGTTGTGACCTGACACTTCCCCTTGTTGTACCTCACACAGCTGGCCTCATCCCATCAATACAGCCCATCCAGATCCCTCTGCAGAGCCTTCCTGCCCTCCAGCAGATCAACACTCCCACCCAAGTTGGTGTTGTCTGTGAATTTACTGAGGGAACTCTTGACCCCCTTGACCAGATCAATAAAGATACTGAACAGAGCTGTACTGAAGATGACACGACACTAATCCATTGTTATTCCACATCTCAAATTTAGTTTCATGTGCATTTCCCCATAAGACAGCCTTTTCAAAAAATCAAAGAAGTGCATCTTCAGGTTCTTAAATTGTTTTCAGTTCTTAAATCTTTTACTGATTAATCTCTTACACCTGTCTGTGGCAATGCTACAAAACATTTCTCTCCCTCTCTTTGGTGTCAAAAGATTACAGAACTGATTGTGGTTTTCTTCCAACTCTATTGTAAGCACACCAAATACTTTCCCAATAAAACTTCCCAAAATATAGAATCAGTGTTGACATTCTATCTACAAGGTGCCCTTAAGAGCAACAACGAAACATACCACACCTTCAAAAACAAGATGATGCAGTTGCAGAGAAAACGAATGTTACAGTTTCATTCCATGACTTATATTATGGAGAAAGTCAGACTTGCTTGCCCTTGATTTTTTTTGTTCACAAAAGTACAAAACAACTTTTCTATGAAAATTCACATCCAAGAGTTAATTGTTAACTGTAGGAAAATCCTATCAATCAATCAAATTAAGGTGAAATGTACCTTCCTTTATTAATTCCCAAATGGAACCTTTCTTTGGGATTAATCACACAGAGAAAAAGTCCTGTTTTTAATGCAAACCCACTAAAGAGAAACTAGGAGAGGAGCAAAGGACTCTGAGCAATAAACACACACTAAGCAAACCTGAGATAAAATAACTAACTTTTGCCACAACCCTGTGATGAATCTAGTCGAGTATTAAAAATGAGTGTCCTAGCATTTCCTCAAGGTAAATGATCATATAACCAGAAAGGCTAAATAAGCATTCACACCCATCACACACAGCCTTTAAAAAAAAAAAATCACCAGTCCCTGTTTTGGACAAGGCCTTTCAAAGCTTTTATTCTCCATGAACTACTTGCTTTCTTTGCCTGGAGAAAAATAGTTCATAGTCAGTTACCATGTGGCCTTTCTGCACAAGCAGCAGTATTTTTTTTTCCTACTTGAAGTACTTATACTGCTTACAGTGCAGCATGCGTATAAAAGGCACTGTTTCACAAATAATAAACATCCTTTTCAATCCAGGAACCCTCAAATTACTATAATTACTATAAATTACAGTGATAAGACAAATCTTCATGGAGAAACTAAACTAAGACCAACCTTTAAAATTGCTTAATTTATAAATTAATAACTAGCATCTATTGAACACAAAAGTATTTATATTATTTACATATTAATTTTTCTGTCTGTATTGTGCTGTCTGCTTGGGCAATTATGACGTAGGTATATGCAGCAGAGAAAAAGAAGTCAAAGACAGTTTTTAGCACAAAGCTACAGTCAACAACACTGTGAACTAATTTGAACCAATTTTGATTACACTGGGGTTTTTATAAGGACCACTATAAACTCAATGCAGTTTACAGGTTTGCTGCTTTTGCTGTGAAACAGACCAAAAAATCAAACTTTATAGAGATAGGATAAGCATCCAGGAATGCTCTACCTTGCTGGAAGTGTTCATTGTACAATATTAGTGCTGCACAAATCACTTGTTTCCTCAACAAATTCTTAATCCGTTTTCCACAGGAATTTGAGCAGATACATTTCTGGCAAAGTGGTTTTTTTTTTTAGTTTCAAGCATTAAATTACTGAGGAGTTTTCACGTGCAGGATGATGGAATTTGTACCTTATGTCAACTGCGTAACAGATCAGTACCAAGGATAATCTGTATCTTTGCCAACTCTATCTAGAAAGGGCTGCATGTACCTAAAAATAACATTTACATATTACTGTAACAGTAATAATAGAAAGACCTCCCAAAATTTTAATCACAAGTTGAATGTGACTACAGAGCTAATTAGGATATTGTTTGCTTCTTCTCTGGCTCATTTCCTGAGTAAATTTTCATGTTTTCCCAGAAAACATGAACACATTTCACATAACATTGCACATAAGCCAAGGAGCTCACATTGCAGGGGTCAAGTACCTTTACCAAATCCACCTGTGTTGGTGTAATTATGGCAGTAACCACAGCACCTGAGGTGCTGCACTTTGCAGTCCCAAACTAACAGAAACAAGTGGTTTCTTAGACACTGCGTGACAGAGGAGGAAACAAAAAATAGTTGCCATTAAAAACTGGCATTTGCCGCATACAGTGGCACAAGATACACACCCCTACACACGCCTGAGGATGATTTTTTTCAGTCCACTCCATCTTGCACTCATCAAAATGTACCTCTGGACTTCAGTGTGGGAGGATGGGGAGAAAGTAAGAGAACAGAAGCAGTTCAGATCAAGTGCTTTCAGAAGTTATGGAACTTGCAGGGAAGTGTAGGAAGTTTTGTGGTGGTATTGCCTAAAAATAAAAGCAGAACAAGATGTCCACCTTGTGGTAGGATGTTTCACTCTTAAGGTCGGAGTGAACACACACTCCACAGAAGAGACAGTTGTGTTTCCAAACACCCTTCGTGCTTGTTTACAGAAATTCTTGTAACAGCAAAAAAAAAAAAGTCTTCTAAAATCCATATTTCTTTCAGTCTTCCATCACAAGAGTGCTGATTTACCACAACATTAACAAGATTCATGTAAGACGATCTCCTTGTAGAAAAAAATTATAGTTTCAAGTAGCAGCTCCTACCTACACGTTCAGATCAGTTACAGCACTGTTCATCATCCAAGCGACAAAAAAAAGGTTCTATAAAAGCTATAACCAAGAATATTTGATTATACAGGAGGGTTCCTACCATGACCTAAGAATTAGATACCCAATGCTCATCTATCTGCATAACCCTTGCCCATCACCCCCCTTCACCTTCTGCTGGCACATGGCTGAAATGCCACCATGCTGTTCACCAGAAGAGGGAACTTATCCAAGATGAAAGACATGTTAAAAAGCCATAAAGTTTGCTATGAGACTAATTCTAGAAAAAAAGTTCAATCAACTTCAGAAGTTCTGGCCATGCATTGAAAAATACATCAGACTATATCAAAGGTAACTATTTACAGTACTTCCAAATTTTTCTTTATGTTACTGTTCTGCTTGTTTAACCTGCACAGATTGTATGATGTAGTAAAAACCAGTCCAGTAAGAATTAACCTGTGAGGAAAGACAAAGCATGGAAAGTTATGCAGAGCTATATTCAAGCTCTAAAGAATTAACTTTCCAAATCTGAAGTAATGCTACTCATTATTCAGAAGAAATCTTTGTAACTCAAAAGCTACTGTTCAATTTACACAGATGTTTCTTCCACTTCAAAGCCTATCAGTTCCAAGTATTCAAGAGTCATTCAACTTTTAGCTCAGTTCTAGAAAGAAACAAATTCCAAAAACTTCACAGCAACTTAAACAGAGATACTTTATTAAAAGTTTTTTGACATCAGAATAATGCAAAAAGGACAGAAAAAACTTTCAACATTGACAAAATTACAATTGCTTCCCATACAAATGTAGACTAGATCTCTAGGGACTTGGTCTCATTCCTAAAAACTGTAAACAAGTAAGGCAATCCATATTAAAAGAGCCTTCTATTTGTTAAATAAACACACAGGAAAATTTAAGCTGGTAACGCTATCTTAACAACACAACTACAAGATGTAACATGAATCCTCCTGCAGAATAAGCACTCTAAACCAATCCCCAACAGCACCTAAATACAAAGAGGTCAATAATAACTAGTCTAGAGTGGTGTAATCTAATAAAATCGATCCCCAAAACACACTGGAATATTTCTATTCCAGCAAGGTTTCAATAAAAAGAGACTGGCATATAAATCTGGGAGACAGGAACATTAATTTCCAAACAGTACATTTGTTTGGAGTCAACAATTCACATCCTGCGAGGAAGTCAAGATACTTTTACAAACCTTCCTTTTTTCAGTGGCAAAGGAATTTAAGGCCATCAAACTTGCAGCTTCAAAATTCACAGACAGAAAATAATGTTGTGCTTCTGAGAAGGCTCTGCTCTGTAGGCAAGGATTACTTTGACTAGAGGAACCTGGATGACTGGCAGTTACATAACCAGACAGTTTCTGCTGGATGCCCTTTGCTCTGCCTGTGGTGAACAGAGAGAATCATCTTTGATTACAAAAAAAAAAATAAATCTAGCAGTAAAATATTTTGCTACTCAAAATAATATACTGTATGTTTTTAATATAGTAAATTATTAGCGTGGCATGGGATAAACAAGAGTCAGCATGCAAAGCTGTTGTGGTGGGGAAAAAAAAAGTGGTTTTTCCCCCAGAGTTAAAAATGGTAACCCCCGAGGGGGTGGTGTCTCTCTTGGTGTGGACCCAATCAGCACTCCTGCAAAATTAAAACACATCACACCAGACCAGAAAAGAAGGATGATGAGGTAGTGGAAGAGGAGAGTGGCCATGTTCTGAAGCCACAAGGAGAAGGGGCAGGAGCCCCGTTGGGGGCTAGGCCCCTCCAGCCCCTGGCAGGGGGGCTACAAGAACTTGGAACAGTGTTAAACTGGGCTGAGTTCTGTAGCTGAGAGCTGGAGGAGTTTCTCCACTGTGAGCAGCAGCAGGAATGGCAGCAGAGACAGCAGTGAACAGAGGCTATGGCTGAAAGCCAAGAGATAAGAAGAAAGCATGCAGCTAAGCAGAGAGACAGAAATCTCTAATGGAGAGAGAGAGAGAGAGCTAAACTCTACAGACAGAGTTTTGGGGTAAGAACTGAACCAAAAACCCCCAAAACCCCTTTTGAGACACCTTCTAGAGAGGAGGGGTGGTGGACTCCCACTTGAGGGGAGTCTTGGAATGCAGCAGTACTGGAGAGAGGAGCTACGAAGCTCAGAGGCGTCCTGGAAGCTGGACCGGGACGGCCAAGTGGAATGTGGAGGGGGTGACTCTGCCCCCCCTGCTGCTGCTGCCAAGCTGGCAGCCTGAGACAGAGTACAGGAGCTCTGGCAGAACTCTTGAGGCAAAGGCTTTCAACTGAAAGCTGCCCGAGACATTCTGACTTAGGGGTAAACCCTCTGAGGAAAGGGACCATCACGAAGACCCCCAAACTTCGTGATATGACGTGGTGAAGTGAGCCTTTTTGTCCCGGCTACCGCAGCCCACGAGAGAGAAACCTTCACTTGGAGTCAAAGGGCCGAGAGGGGTGAAAGGAGACCCCCCTTGTGTGTAATGGAAAGAGATCCAGCTATAGCTGTTGCATGGAAGAAGAGAGGCTGCTGCCCTGAACGTGGAAAAGATCTTTTCCTTCTTCCCTTCTGGACTTTTATTGGAGGGAGAAGAGATTTGATCCATTGTAAATACTGCTTTATCATAGGAGAGATAGTTAAGATTGTATATATAATGTATTATAATATTTATTGGTGTAGTGATTGTAATACAATTCCCTTCCCCCCATATTGAGTCTTGTGTTGTGTCTGGAAAACCCATCTCACACTGGGGTGAGTTGTGGGAGGGGGCTTGGACTCGGGAATTGGATTTTGAGGGTCTCAAACAACCTGTTATTCCCTGGAAGTAAAAGAATGTTATGTATCCTTTCCTATGAGAGGTATTAGAGGACAGGTATCAGAAAAACAAATAATTGCCATATTTGGATCTCATGTCAAAAAGCATCACTGAGTTTAGACAGGTGGTCAATACAGCAGGGAGCATATACAAGTAGCTTAAGAGTTTTTATCTAAAGAAATCTAGTCTTTCTATAATGTTTCTTAAGTAAAGCTACTAAAACACACACTGCAGATGAACTACACAATCACAGAAACCACATGAGCAGGTGGATGTGCTTCAGTACTTCTGCACAGCTGCAATAAAAACCTGACTATTTTACATGCCACAAAATTATGATTCAGGTATAGGTCAAAATTCATGGTTGCCAAAAAATATGATTTTCAACACAGCCATTTTTTGTACGTTTACATATGCCTTCAGAGTTGCATTTTTTTTCAGCGTGCAACGGACATTTTCTCTTACAGTGTCTTTAAATCTCCAATTTTCTCTATCAGAGAAAATATGTAAACAGAAGACACTATCATAATTTTCTCTATCAGAGACAAAGATTTAAATTCTCAAAATGTTACGTAAATTTAGGTCTACCTGCTTAAGTCAAACTTTACCATAAACACTTAGCATGGGGGGAATCTTGCCAGGAAAAGGAAGAAAAAAGGAAGAAAAAAAATCCCCATCTTTAAACTTTCCAACCTTGTTTTAAGAAAAATCTTCTCTCCAAAGGAATATATTAAGTAAAATTTTTGCACTGCTTTCAATAACACAGCTCCATGCTTTCATTAATTACTGCTGAAAAAAAGCCCCAAAATAAAAAATACCACCCACACATGATATTTTTTATGATTTTTTTAAAGACTTCATGACTCGTATCTCCATTTTTTCAACCTAAATAACCTTGTTAACCTAAGACAAGATACCTGCTGGTGGGAAAGTTCTTCTTCTTCCTCCAGAGGTTCAAATCCTTCTAATTCTTCATCTTCCCCTTCGCGTGCTGTTGTTTTGAAGACAGTGCTTCTTTGAGCAACCTCCTGCAACAGAATATTAAGATTTGACACCCCCACAATCTGGTGCTCATCTACTTAGACTTTGAGAAAGGACAGTGTCAGCTGTTGAGAAAGTTACTTGTACTCATTTTGTCTACAGACTTTTTAGATACAGCTGTGCATAATCAGCATCCATAACAGTTTAATTTTAAATCTCTTAATGATTAAAAAGTCTTTTTCTAACAAAACACTCATCAAGTTCTTATAAAACCTGCTTTCTTTTAGATGTGTATTTAAATATTCTTTCAATTTCAGTATTTCATAGTAACTGTTCTAGCCAAAGCTTTAAATCCCACCTTACTAGAATTAATTCCTCATTAATTCCAATGTAATATTCCTCATAAACAGTTTTAAGGAAAACTAATTTAAAAAACCAAATCACTGAAGAGTTCACTAAAACCTTTTCTTTTCAAGTGTATTCTAAGGCACTGCCCAAGTCCTGGCATAAGGGCAGTATCTGAACAAGTAATTCTACTGCTTGAACTCAATACAGAGGAAAAAACCACACACTTAATTAACTGCATTTCTAAACTGCAGTTTAAGACAGTCAGAGGTAAAGTGTGCTTGGCTGGAAAGCAAAAGGAGAAAACTTTACTAAACACTCCAGGGCACTCCTTTGTAAAGTCCTAACAATGGTTTCACCTTGTATTTGTATTATTTGTAGGTGATGGCACCACAGAAAGACAAGTTTAAACACATCTGAGGTGACCTTACCTCTCCCTGAGAATTCTTCAGTACAATTTTCACATCTTCACCAGTACCCCAGGAATTCTGGTTCTTCCAGATGAGGTCAGTGGGAGGGCTTGCAGTGACTCCAGCATTTGCAGCCCAGATCTGTTAAAAGAAGTCACACATGAACGTTATTTGCTAGTCTTGTACATTTCCAAGTTATTTACTGAGTTAATGTATTTTCATTTAAGTGACACTTGTGAATCCCCTTCAGTTAAGGAATTACAGGCATCTGCTTAAAATAAAACATTTTCTTAAAATAAAACACATTTTTTAATGCAGAGACTTTTGAATATGTAAATGTGCCCGTATATGGTGAAAATTATTGTTCCATGTAGAAAGCAAGTTTCTGAAAAATATGGCTCAGTATCAACTGTCCCAGCAATTGACATAACCAATGCACAATACAAATACAGGTGATTATCTTCTGAACATGTACACAGAAAGGACAGAACAAAAACCTTGGTGTCTTACTGACACAAAAGTTGGCCTGAAGTCCATTTAAACTGAGCAGCTGAAGCTTGAGAACTTACTGTAACAGTTTGGCCTGCCTTTAGTACATATCTTGAGGTACATCTGTAACTAGCAGAAGTGTCTCCAATTTTTTGGATCATCTCCCAGCCTCCCATAGGTTGATCCTAAGAAAAGAGAGGAAAAAACCCCACCTATTCCATCAGCATTAATTTATGCATGTAGGGTGTTTTACCTCTAAGGCTGTGACCCCTAGCAAAGTGCTAAAATTGTGAACCACTTGGAACAAAACAGAAAATGTGTAGTTAAATAAAAGGTGTGGGGGAGAAATCTGTGTGGTAAACAAGTGGGTGTATGTGGTAGGAGGGGAATACAAGCTCAAAAAACTCAGAAAGGGAAAAAAAAATGCAGGTTCTGATTCACTGGAAGTAGTTTTTCACTTGCCTGAACTGAGTCACATAAACACAAAATTGTATAGACCCAGACAGCTGTCAAGGTTTTTTTGCATTCACCAATGAAGTCATCGCTCTCAGCCAACATCCCAGGCAGGAGATGATGGCAGGGGGGCAGAAATTACAAGTAATGTCAGAGGGGCAAAGGGGAAAGCAGGAAATATACTTAATATAACAGGATTGGTTTGAGTGCAACATAAGGAAAAGTTGTGATCCTTATTTATCAAAGGATTCTTTCATTTGAGTAGATATGTGTAATCCCCCAATACAAACTCCAACTTATTAACAAAATCAAATAATCTCAGTAGTCACTATAACTGAGGTGGCTTTGGCATGGGAACTGAGGGCTCCTAAAAACTGTGGATACAGCCAAGGAAGACAGAAAACTACAATTCAGAAAAGCTACATGCAGATACAAAGGACATTGGCAATTAATTTCTTTTGTATTTGTATGCATTTCTTTTGGGCCTTTTTAAGGCAGAGGAAGTGCCTGACAGGCTTCTAAAGCAGCCTGATGTCTGCTTGCAGTATTTCCTGTCAGTAACAGTGCTATCTGTAAATATTTACAGGTAGGCCACCTGCAATGCAGAACTCTGAAGAGTTCTCTGGTGGGTGGGCAACTTAGCAATAAAACAAAAGCATTTAAAATAATTGGGAAGAAGTCGTCATCAGTCCAGAATACTGTGTGAAAGCTTATTTTGAGACACACTAGCTCCTTAGTGACAGTATATCAAGATGAAGCCCAAGAGCTGAAAGGCTGCTGAGGATGCCCTTCTACCTCCACTCCTCGTAAACATGCATTTTCCAACCTGGTCAGAGGTGTTCTTCAAACGGATAAATTTTCCATCGACATCTATCTCCTCAATGGACACATTCCCAGTGGCAGAAGCTGAGTGGGAAATTATAACACTACTGCTTGCTTCAGACTCCTCCACATCAATCCTCTTCCTCTTCCCTCCAGCTGTTCGGACACTGCGGCTCGACGAAGCCCGGGAAACCGTCACCCGGGAGGATGGGCTTGGGGTGAGTTTCAACCTGTATTGAAGAAAGTGAAAAGAGATGCACACACCATATGAGCTTGGAGAAAAGAAGGCTTGGAGTGGGGGGGACCTTCTTGCTCTCTACAGCTAACTCCCGGACAGAAGGTTGAGGTGAGTGTTGGCCACTTCTCCCAGCTAATAAGGGAAAGGGTGAGAGGAAATGGCTAAAGTTGTACCAGGAGAGATTTAGATTGGATATTAGGAAAAATTTCTTCCTGAAAGGGTGGACAGGCATTGCCTAGGGAAGTGGTGGAACCACCGTCCCTGGAAGTGTTGAAAACACTTGTGCGACACACTGACCATAGTAGTACTGGGTTAGCAGCTCAACTCAATCCCAGACGTCTTTCCTACCTTAGCAATTCCACAATTCTACAATCACACTTTGGTGTTACTTTTTCCACCATTTTTTATAAACTGTCCTCCATCTCCTCTTCTTCCCATAGAATTATATAGCAATATAGTAAACAAAGCATCTTAGATGAAGAAATGAAGCCTGAAGTGCTTTCTGAAGATTTGAATAAAATGCTGTCAAACAACTGATTAATGTTCCTGCAGCATGGACTACTGACAGACTACTATAGTAAGATCACAAAAGCATCTCTATGCATTTGTTAAAGACTGAAAAGAAAAAAAACCCTAGGGAGACTTAAGCCACTGTAGGAAGTTTAGGCAAAAACCCAGATGGCACAAAAGCTTTTGCTGTTTCATCCCCACACTTTAGAGGTGTCGGCCTCGCCCAGCTCAGAATACAGTGAAGTACCAAACTATTTTAAATGACAGCCGTGACATCAGGTGAAAATTCTCAGTACTGATGAACTCTGAGGCCAGATGTGGAAAAATGCAGCTAAGTGATAAGCTGGACAATCATACTGGCCATTATTTCATTAAAATTATTCTATACTTAAGGAAATTTGGCTAACAATTAATTAACCTTCTAATAATTTTAAAAAAGAATATTAACCATGGCACTAAACAAAATGTACAAATGACAGTTAATTACAACACCCCTGCTGAACCTTAACTAAAAAAATGGTGTTTGTTGCCCTGGGAGCTGTAGGTCTGATACCCAAGGACTCATGGGGACTTAGAACTAAGTCTGTCAGAGAGGAGGGGGCAAAACCAGTGCTCTGGAAACTGTGGTCAAGCACCAGTAGGAACTGCCTTTTAACAGAGAAAGAGACAAGTAAGGGGAACACAGGGATACCACCATTTGTTGCTACATTCTTTAGTACCTCTCCTCTTCACCCTCCAGCAATTTCCGGTATGCATTGATTTCCATGTCAAGTGCCAGTTTAACATCCAGAAGTTGTTGGTAGTCACTCAGTTGTTCCTGCATGACATTTCTGATCTCAGCAATTTCCTTCTCTTTCTCAATCAGCAGTTTGCGGGCATTTTCCTGTTCCTTTGCCAAGCTGCTCTCAAGCTCTTGTGCTCTGTCTTGCCATGCTCTAGACTAGAAAAGCATTGAAAACACATCAGTGGTGCAAAGGAAACCTCACTGAAACCCTCATGTGCTTTGCTATTCAGGCAACATGAATTTCAGAACGCAAAGTTGCACATCCTCCCCTGCTTCTGAATTCAAATTCACCCTCCACTCCACCTACTACAAACATAACATCTCAACACTCAAGTTCCAATGAAATTTAGAACATACTTTGAGAGGTGACTGTCTGCTCTATTTTTCTGAAATCTGGAAATATGCTACTACACCTGAATTTACTCATGAAAGAAAAACTGAACTCAAGAGTTAAACCATTTAAGAGGTGTTGGGCAGGACACAGGATCAGTCTTAAGCTGCACCAGGGGAGATTTAGGTTGGGCATTAGGAGGAACTTCTTTACAGAAAGAAAAGGGTGATTAGACATTGGAATGGGATGCCCAGGGTGGAGTCACTGTCCCTGGAGGTGTTTAAGGACATGGTCTGGTTGATATGGTGGTGTTCAGTCACAGCTTGGACTCAATCCAAAAGATCTTTTCCAGCCTAATTGGATCCATGACCAAAGTTCAGCTCAGTTTACTTCAGACTCTACAGTAATTGCTCTTTAGCTTTCAGACGTCTGCTCCCCACCTCAGTTTACTGCTGCCAATTCCAATTCTGGGAGGGAGGTGCCACTAAAAGAAGAGGGGTTGTTGTCAGTGAAAGCCTGTCTGCCCATTGTCAAAGTACAGCAATAAGCATTCCTTTTTTTTATGACAGGAAAGCTAATTTGTCACATCAAAAATCCCTTCAAGCCAGCAAAACCTTATATTGTACATACCAAATGGAACGCTTATCAAAGAAAGGCCAAGTGATGACAGATTTAAGGTTTACCTTCCATAAGCATGCTTTCTTCTGTTTGATAGTGTCTTCAGATTTTTTTAATTTAAAGGACAGACACAGGAATCAATGCCCCACAATCACCAAGTTGTTGGCAATTGCCATGCATGAACTCTATTTAGGAAGTTATCACAGTCCAGAGATAGTGAAAACAGGTACTCTACATGTCTGAGACAGAGGACCAGTGTAACTGGTTGTTAAGAGTCAGATAAGAAATTTAATAAATGTCACATGGAAGATCACAGTGGAAACTACCTCAGCGCTCAGCGTTGGCAAATCAAACCAGACCAGCACCAGTGGTAAGAGTTTCCTTCCAAGAAAACCAAACTGAAGTTAGTGCCAGTAAAATAAAAAACAAAACGGTACTGGTTGACATCACTAATCTACCAAAAAAAAAAAAAAAACAAAAAAAAACAAACACAAAAAAACCCAAACCAAAACAAACAAAAAAAAAACCCAAAAAAAACCCAAACCCCACAGGAAAATGTTTCTTTTGCTGGAAAATCACAGTCAAACAGACAGGTTCTTTTTGATAGGCTTGAAGTTATCTCTGCAAATTCAGAAGTTCTCTGAATGTAGCTGTTGCTCCCAAAGTAACAGAACACAGGTAATTAACTAAAAAAAAAACCCAAATCTGACTGAACCATCAAAAGATGATGTTAATCTAAATGAAGAAATAAGATTTAAGTGGCCAAAACTTTCAACCCGATTCCTCTGTAACCTCATGCACATTCATTACATTAACCTGCTCTTTTCCAGAGAGTAACTTGACTATACAACAGGAAAACTGGGAAGACTCATACATAAGTATTTGCGAACTTATCTGGAACATTATAAAATAATGTCTCCTGCATTTATATTTTTCAGTCAAAATACACAGAATTTACATGTCCTAGTAGAGTCCACTGTACAGGAGGAATACAATTCAAAATGTATCACAGAAAGGATCAAAGACAATTCATATTCTTCCAAAAAAGAAATTTTGTTGCATTTTCAAATGATTAGTAAGTTACAAAAGCTCACTTCAGAACAAACTCCTAATACTTCTCATAGTATACTTACTCTAGTACTCCAATCAAATTAATACTGAATATATGACATTGTGTCATACATCTTTGGGTGTGATATAAGTATAATGAGTTTCTGCTCAAGACCCTGCTCTACAAATGTTCAAGTTATTTGATGTATTTACTCAGTGTCGTATTTCATCCTAATCCTGGTAAGATCGCTTCATGGGGTTTTTTTTTGGTTGGTTGGTTGGTTTTTTGGGGTTTTTTTAGAGGTCTAGATTCAAGCAAGATCTAGAATAAAAAGAGACAGTGAATAGAAACTGTATATTCCAGTTCTGGGTTTGAATGTTGCTTTGTGGAATCCTACACTAGGCTGTCCAGTTACTACAGAATTAAATTGCTTCGAATGTCAAGAACTTTTAACACAGAGCTCTCTTGTCTAAAATTGCCCCATCTATCCACAAAAATTTTCACAAAAGCCATTTAACACCACCATATTTCAAATACTCTGCAGCAGAATACTGCACAGGAGAAAAATCAAGTTTGTCAGAAGGAGACATTAAGGAATTTGAAAAAGTACAGAACAGAAGACATATTCAAGTCATGATAGTGAACATACTTATAAGTTAAGTGAAAGAAAGTCCTTTAATAAAAGGTAATGGTAATTAGCAGGACTGGAGAGTCACAAACATCTTTTTACCTCCTTCTGAAGGCTGGTGATGTGGGAAGACAGACCCTCAATTCGCAACCGACTTTCATTCAGTTGTTCTCTGATTGTGTCGGCTGCAGAGCTGTTCATCTCCGAAGACAATCTGGCACTCTCCAGCTGCAGTAGAACAGGTTAAGACATCAGTTTCAAAGCAGCTTTTGCTAAAAGGAAGATGAATCACTCAAAAACACATATTCGACACTAAAGCCATGAAGTTCCTGTTCCTCTGTGCCACTCTAACACCGTGAGACATCTCTTTCCTCAGGGGTTAAATATGGTGTGGCCCTACCTGAAATCACAGTACTTTGAATATTTATGCTAGGATTAAAACCTTGAAAGTTTCCCTCATAGACATTGCTGAAGCTAAGGTCAGTTTTCCTGCTGGCAAATGTTTATTTAATTACTGCAGCACTGCTTTTGAGTGTGTTTAACAAGAAGTCAAACTGAAATTACCAATTGTCTTAAAACAAGCAAACCTGTTAATTTTCAGCCAACATAAGCAAATTGGTAATGTGTCTATAGATTACAGCACCAGTGCCATAAGCCACTACCTGCTTCGCTCAATCACAACCTCAATCTTAAATACTTTTACTTTTTAAAAATAACTACCTCATTCCTGCTGAACAACACAACACACACTTGAGCTGCATCACAGACTTATTATTGAACTTGTTGATGATGCACTGGAATATAATTTTTTTTTTTAAATAGGAGTCCAAAAATACAGAAACAATATACCTGAGGAGAGGGATCAAAAAAGCCTTCATTATGTACTTTTGGCTAGATCTTATTTTAAATCATCTTTTCCAAGTCAGATAGAAGCCCTGAAGATAAGCAGGCTGAAAAGACTGAAAACTGTGCTACTAAATTCAGTTTGTATTAACTTTTCTGCTGTCACATCCCCCCTTGCTTTTAAAAATACTAACTGCAATAAGTATAGCCACAGAAACCAGGTTCAGTTGAGACATCAAGATGCCTCCTGACATAACTGCGGAATAACAGCAGAGGAAGGAAACAATGAAGTATAACTGATTTCAGCCTGAGTTCACTTTCCCTCTAGAAGAGTGAAAAACAGAAGTCACTGGGTATGGTAAAACTTCCAAATGTTTTGTACTGGGTCAGAGGACCCTACTCTTGCTGTGTTCTCAGCAAGTCCTATTATGAAATAACTTTTATACAAAATATGGGACACCTGATTGATCATCAAAGTTAAGTATGATACATAACAACACATAACCTTTCCTTGAATTCACAGTAATCCCAGCATTAATCCCTTTTCCCCTCTACAGTTCACCTTCACAATATGTGCCCTACTCTTATATTATTATTACTCTTCATGAGGACTAAACCTGCTCCCAAAACGAGATGTGAAAATGCAAATTCACGTTCAAAAGCACAGTAATTTTAAGCCAAGCTCCATAATAAAATACTCTGAAATGCAAGTAAAACAAAAACAAAGTGCATCAAACAACTGTATGAAAATAAGTTCTCACTTTGGAATGGTAAGTCTGCTCAAGCTCTGCTTTGTACAGCCTCACTTGTGCATCATGGTGCTCTCTTATTTCATGAAGGGCTTGGGCCAGTTTATGCTCATATTCAATCTGACGCCCAGAATCAACCTCAACCAAGCGAGTTTCATGCTTCTTTTTTGTCTCATTGATTTCCTATGAAAACCAGAAAAAGAGAGTAACATTTAGTAAACACAAGACAAAATTTTTAGAAGACTATCTGCTGAGTGGAGAGTTATATAGGTTTTAGCTACCCTTGTGGATTTGTCTGACATTGAAACTTTTAGTAGAAACACAGAGCCATTTCCCCAGTCTGATCTGCACAGATAAATAAGCACCTTATTTTGCAATAGCCAGTCACTGAAATAAGAGCTAGGATACCATCAGCATGTAAAGTCACATTTCCTTCTGAGAGCTGTCTGCATATTCAAACAAATACACCTCAATATGATGAGTTTAGAAATACATCGCTCTTTCTTGAGGTATCTTTTGTGCTTGCACAAGATGTGCAGTTGTGAAATGGAACAGTCACTTTCACTAAACAGCATTTTCCTGCTTTGTTTGTACGCTTGCCTGCAACCCCCCCCCCCCCAAAAAAAGGGGATTCCAATAACGTGAACAGAGACAAAAATACTACCAGGAACGAAAAGTGCACAAGGAACAAAAGACAATAAAGTTTAGGTACATTGTTACTTCCCTAAGGTTCCTCCTGGAAAGCCTCAAGGATTTTAGTGAAAGGGTGGCAAGAGTAAGTTGTAAAAGACAACTGTTCATCAACTTTTGTTTCCATTATTCAAAAGCATCCTATTAGAAAGGTTTGAAATTAAAACCTTTACAAGTCCACAGCACCTGTCTGAGTGTCCCTCTTCACTTTATTTCTCGTAGAGGGATTATGAGAAAAATTACTAACCCACTTTCTCATTACTATGAAAAGACATGTACATTGCATACCATGGTCAGAACTTAACATGAAACAACATGATATATGAAATTATTTTATCACAAAAACCCAGAGTTAACATATTTTTTGTAGAAAAAGGAAGTTAGAAATCTTCCAGCTAGAACAGTCAGCTCTGAGTAGGAGTTCAGAAAACTTCCTGAGGTCCCTCCCAACCTAAATTATTTTAGAATCCTGGAATGACCTCCCAGTTGTCTTCTTCCCTTTAAAAATGTTAGTTCGTGAGACTAAAGCATTTACCTCCTCATACATATTTTTACGGAATTCCAAATCCTCAGTGAGACTCTGACAACGGTTTTCAAGATCCACCTTCTGTAAGGTTTCACGTATAAGCTGGTCCTTGACAGCAGCTAAAGAAGCCTCAAGCTTTAAGAAATAAAAGAATCAACACAACAATTACGTAACAGAACTCACACAACACAATGACCTCAGCTACACAGAACTATAGAAAACTACACGTTATGGTTGAACTTGACAATCAAGTATTTACCCTACTAATGCCTTCCCACACACACACACACACTTTTGCAGTTGCTTACAGAAGTGAGTTCTAGATATTTCACATTGGTAACTGGCATTAAAAGGCTATTTATCCATTTTTCCCTACAAAACTTCATTTTTAATACATGGCAAATACTAATTTCCTGGTCTCCTCCACTCCTCTCTAGGACAACTTTTTTTTCCTCATTGCTCTGTAAGACACCCAGAAGATGAAGGACCACAGGCAGAACCAAAAGGAGGGCAGAGAGAATCACAAACTGATACTTGTCAGCTATTTGTTATCCATCTTTCTGAAGTCAGTCTGTCTCTCTAAAACACTTCTAAATGTTCACTTCTAAAACATGTCAACCTTATTTTGAATCTTGACCTGCTTTCCTCCCCGTAAGTACCATCTCTTGCCACTTCAGAGCCTGCAATTTTAAGAGCACTCTATTCCACCATTCATGTTATGAATAAACTGAACAGTACTGAACTCAGAAGCCTACTCAACACTGCTTCCAGTGCTAATGGTGATGGTTAAAGATTTTGTCTTCGCACCTGTCCAACTTGAGTTTTCAACTCTTGAACTTCTCCCTCCAGACTTTTCTTATCACCAAGGGCTGTGGCCAGAGCAGCTTCTTTAGAATTGAGGGCAGCTTCACACTCTCGGAGTTTAGACTGGACTCCACTTAGGTCAGACTCCTTTTTTGCATAGCTGGAATAAACCAGAGAAAGTGGTAAGAAAGTCTAGAAGTGCCCCCGAAGTTGACTGCTGACTAATAAACCAATCTACATCTCAAACTTGAGATACACCTGGCAAAAACATTTTGTCTTAGCTTAATTTACTCAAATTAAAATCAACTCCTTAGTTCTGCTTTTCTCACCTGCTGTAACAGCAGCTTAATATTTTGCTTGGGCTGTAGAAACCTATAGAGGAAAGTCAAGAGCCTCAAGTCCACAAAACATACACAAAAGGGAAAACTGTGTTTTTATCAAAGGTAAAGGTGTCTCTCTGTCTTTATGAAAACGAGCACACAAGCTTTTCAAATTACCTTCAAATTAGTTTTTGTGTCTACACAAGTGGTCAAACAATTTCGTGATGTTTGTTCACCCAAACAAATTGTTCAAAGAAATCAAACAAGAAACAGTAATGCCACATAAACACAACCTTCAGACATGCTCTTCAGACTAAATTAATTTTCCACAAATTGGCTACAACTGGCTACTATCAAAAATAAGGGAAAAGAAACCCATATTCAGAAATCGAAGTGTTTCTTGATCTTTGAGAGCATAAGCAGCCATGTTCAAATGTGCAACACAAATTTGCCGACCTCAGAGTTTGTTCTCTTTCTTTCTGGAATACCCACGTTTCTCTAGCAAGGGCAGTAGCATAGAGAAGGATAGGATGCTTATCATCAAACTATGAACATTTTACAGGAATGGACAGTCTCAGGCTCAATAATACCACAGCAAGCACTTCATCAGTTCTCACACTTTTCTTTCCAGAAGTGAACAAAAAAACAAAAACAAAACCCAACCAAACAAACAAAAAAATCAGAATTAACAATATAATTCTGAGAAGACTTGAAGATTGGATAAAGATTCTTAAGAACAAGATTCAGAATACACCCACTACTTCTTTTAATTACTGAACTGCTTATAGGAAACAATAGAAATTTCTCAACAAAACAAAACTAACGTAAAATCAACACAATTTTTAAGAAGAGAGACTCTAAGGTTTAAAAGATGCTTTTTCAAGATGACCTGCACTTGACATCGTGCTCAGGAGAGGTGTCTGCACAGAGGCTTGCACTGCATAAGGATGCGGGGATGGGATCCATGTCTGGACATTTGAGCACCACAGCCACCACATGGCAGCCTTTACGTAACAGACTAACAGCCAGTGCTAACACTGGCTAATCCTGATCCTGAGGGATTAGCACCTGCTCTCCTGTGGGAGCACCCAAGGGACAAGGAGGCTGTGAGAGCCCCCACCATGCACAAACACTCCCTTCTCAAATTTTTCATTCCTGCAGCTCGACTCTTATCCAGTCTCTTCTCTGACATTTCGCTTCTCAGACTCACAGCTACGTAGATAGCTCAGACAAGAGCACAGGATTTAGGTTTTGGACACAAGGGTTCCTAGTTCCAGCTCTCTGCATTATTCAGTGAGGCATTTGTCCTGTGTCCCTCCTCTCCCACCCAGGCCTGCTGGAACCTCAGCATGCAAGGAAGGTGTGCAGCAAAGTAGGAAAAAGAGGGATATAAAAATGTCTTGCTATGGTATATCTGTAAAAAAAAAAACCAATCTCCATCACCTATTAGGAAATATGAGGGCCCAGAGTAGGCCTTTGCTGTTTGATCACTGTTGGGAAAAGCTTGATTCAAAACATGGAAAAGAGAGCCTCTCTCACAAGACTTCGTGCTGAAACCAAGCCAAAGATAATCCTTTCCTTTTTCAAAAACTTCCTCTGCTGTGTCCCCCCATATGATGATGTCACCAATGTACTGCAGGTGTTCTGGAGCCTCACCCTTCTCTAGTGTGGCCTGGATCAGTCTGTGGCAGATGGCAGGACTGAGTTTCCATCCCTGGGGCAATCGGTTCCAGATGTACTGCACACCCCTCCAGGTGAAAGCAAACTGTGGCCCGCACTCTGCTGCTAAGGGGATGGAGAAGAACACATTTACAATATTGGTGGTGGTGCAACACTTCGCTGTCTTGGACTCCAGTTCGTACTGGAGCTCCAACATGTCTGGCACAGCGGCACTCAACATGGGATGACTTCATTCAAGCCACAATAGTCCACAGTCAGTCTCCATCCTCCATCAGACTTATGTACAGGTCAGATGGGGCTACTGAAAGGTGAGTGGGTCTTACTGACCACTCCTTGGCTCTCCAGCTCTCAAATCATCTTATGGATGGGAATCACAGCGTCTTGGTTTGTTCGATATTGTCTATGTACTGTTTTAGTGGCTGTTGGTACTTGCTGATCTTTGACTTGCAGAAATCCCACAATGGAAGGATCTTCTGAGAGGCCAGACAGGGTTGATAATTGTTTAAAATTCTTTGTAGCCACTGTGGCTACACCAAAAGCCCATCGATACCCCTTTAGGTCTCCTGAGGTAATTAATACCTGGGATGCAAGGGGCCTCTGGACCAGTTGCAATGGGTTACTTTTCCCATTTGTCCCCATTAAACTCACTTCAGCCTCTAGCACTGATTCAATACCTTTTTGATGCTTTTACAAGCTGGTAGGCAGCTGAGAAGAATATTCTTGCCAATGGGTCAGCAGAGGAAAATGAAGTATAATATGGACTAGCAACAACAACATAATTAAAACCCGTAATTAAACAGTATCTGTACCACTAGAGAAAGAATAACCAGTTAGATCAGCCCTTCCTTGCTTGTTTACAACAAGATTAGCTGTGAAGCCATACTGTAATTCAATGCAACTGAAGCCACAGAAGGGGGTGGGTGGAGAATTAAAATTAAGCACTACTGCTTGTTAGTGTCATGAGTGGTCTAACTGTAAGGCAGCTCATCTGAACACACTCTCAGAAAAAAACCAAACTGGAGCTCAACAGTTCAAACACCAAAAGCCAGATGAAATCTCAGCATCTCAGCAGTGTCATCCCAGCCTTAAAGGGAATACAGGAAAGAAGGGAAAGAAGATCAGAAAAGCCTGTGTGATTTATTAAAAACAAACAACTAATGTACACAGCACATACTTCACCCCTACACCTACTAATTTTCACCAGGAAGAACTCCAGCCTCTTGACAATAGCTAGCTTCTGCCTCCACAGAAAGCCAAAGCTGTATCTGAATACAACAAATAAAAAAAACCTCAAACACCTTCCCATTATAGTGCTCAGAAATTAGCTTGAACTGAACTCCTTCAAGTAGTTTGAGTCATGAAAGGAAAATAAAATCAAAGAAAGAATTGTTGACTTGCATCTTCAAAGCAGCAGCTTGGTTTTCTTTCTTTTCACTTCAAAGTGTGTGGATCTTCTTATCCATGGAATTGTTTACAGCAACCTAGAATTTCCTGTGATCTCAGGCCATGCAGAAAAGGATCATTTTCTACCAGTTTAATAAGTTGAACTGACTTTCTGGAGCCAGACAAACCACACCGCTAATGCAAAGTAAGCAGTCAGTAGCCAGATTTCAGGAGGTACAATTTAAACGCTCCTTTGAAACTGACCAAGTGCAGGATGCCACCATGGTAAAGTAGATTTTTCCCATCTTCCACACCTACCCACTCATTTCTGCCAGTACTTACAGAATCAGATCACGAAATTAAAAGCATTATCAACATTAATCAAATCCTCCTTGAAAAACACTGGTTTTCAGCCAAGACATAGATACTAAGTGTTGTAATTCTAAATAATTACAAGCCTATACTTACAACCATACAAAATTACATGTATTGCACACTGGGCTGGTTTCCCACTCCAGTTGTAGAGAAATAATAAAGGTAGAAAAACTACAGTCATTAATGCTTTATGTTTTACTTGGCTACCAGTCAGTTTTCTGTATTTTTCCCCTATAGCAGACAAAACAGTAAGGCTGTGTTTTGCAAGGAAGTGATTTAAAACAACATAACATAAAATAACATAAAAAACTTATGACTAAGATCATTCAAGTTTTTGTATGGAGATCAACATGAAAATAAGAGTAATTGGACAAGCAGTGATCTGTGTGAATCCCACTACTCTAAACAGGTATCTAAGCAGAACCTACATACATGCAGCACTTAAGTATCAAGTCACTGCCCATTACCAGGTTATTGTTACAGATCCACATATTTGAGATCAAATATTTATGTCCTACAATGAATGGAATACACGCTTAATTAAGAATATAACTTCAGTTATATTCTTACATTTCAGTAGCTCAAATTATAGTGCAACAAGTTAATAACTCTACTCCCCCACTCCTTACTCCTTTGGGTGCTCTTTGGTACGTATCAAAACACATTTCAGATTAAGGCTCCATAGTTCCCCAGGTTCCAATCTTTGCCTCACTTTCCAAGATCACCTACAATAATGAAAATACACTTCAAAAGAAATTTTAAGTCACCTTCCTTAAAACAGTTCCTCTAGCTCATTACAGCGTACCACACATGCACCATGGAAAACCCTGGAACAGGTGCACCTTTGCCTGCACTAGGACAACACGGTTCTGTGTAGTTGCTCAGGGTAGCAGCTGCAAAGTGCCACACTTGCACAGTAATTCAAGCCACAGGCTGATAGGAAGCTATTACTGGTGTTTATTTTACTGCCTAATCCCAATGCAAGATACACAGCAAGACAGACAGATAATCTCTTTAATATTTAAAATTAATAGTACTAGTTCCTTGTCACAATTACATTTGCTTTAAACGCTTGTACTCTACCAAACACCTGAAGATAATAAAGGAAGATTATTTCCTTTACCAACATCTTCAGTGAAACACGTAATTTCCTTCAAAGTTACTTTTATCACACCATCTCCAGAGCAGATGCACTTCATCATTGGAAAACTGCCACAGTGAAATCTCTGCCTGTCCAAGACAAATGTAAACAAGGGGTTTCCTAAAAGAACTCATAACACCAGCTTATGCTTCCTAAACAATGCAATTTCCTCACACAACAAATCAGAATAGAGACACATCCAGCCAGGGATTTTGATTTTTTTAAGTCCCCATAATGAACATTCTTGGAAGTAATATTCTTATCTTGGAAATGATTTCCAATAGTGGAAAACTACCCTGAAATTTACCCCATAAGCAGACCAAATAACAGACAACAGCTATCAGGCAGCCTGACTTTGTGAACTGCCCTTGTTCAACATGAATAGGTAACACAGCTGTGTGAAACTTCACAATGTAAGCCATTGTCAAGTTAATTGCTCAAATTACACATCAGAATTTATCCTCCACCATTCTGGCCCTACAGTTCTCCCTGGTTTGCAGTTGCTGTACATGATTAAAGCATGACACACTTCCACTCAAAAGTGGAAGTTTTATCCAGCCCGTTGGACGCTGGAGTGATGGAACAATTGGGAGCTTTACTCCTGTATCTGCTGTTTAAATGATGACATTATGACTTGCCTGAGGATCATGTATTTCACTGCTCTGCATGCATTGTATATTTTGCCCTTTTCTCAAGGAAATATGAAATTTGCAGCAGTGTGAAGCTCCAGCCAAGGCAGTGAGCAGGATCACAGTTGGTTTTCCAGCCATGTTTCTCAACTCAGTGCAATATGCAGTTATACAACAAAAAGTGAATGGCTGTGGAAGCAAGAGCAAGGATCATGAAGTTCCCAAGACCAGTTTCAATCATCATTATGAGCTTAGGCTGTTGAACTACAGCTGGTGTCTTCCACAGCCCTTGACTGCAGAATAGTGGCAGTCACAATTAAATATTTATTTATTTAAAGGAACGAAGTAGAGGGATGTCTTTACAACAGCTATCACCAATGGCAAAGCATACAGTACAGTCTTGCCTAATCGACAAAGAGAAAATGAACTGGAAATACTGTGAAACCAGTAACTTCTCCCAATTCTTTCACATATTAGAGAAGAGATGAGATCTCCCTCTTCTCCTCCTCCCAAAAGCTATCCAAGAGTTCCATACCTCTAAATTCAAATTACATCTTTTTTCCCCCCACTGTAGGGGCCCAGACCCAGCTGTCAGCAAAAAGAATCGGATCAATTTGAACCATAAACCTTGGGCAACAAGAGCTGACAACAATCTTGTGATTTGGACCTTCCTCGTAAGACCTGCTGAAGTACAACTATAAGACTTACTCTGGCTCCTGCAGCAAAATCAAAAAGGACTTTGAGATGATTCTATCAGGCTATGTCTAAACCCCCTTAATCCCTTTAATCCCAGTTGAGAGAAAAATTAACCTATTGGCTAAACTGCAGTAACACTTGTGTAATTCCCTAATTAATATAGCTCGTCCTCCTCATTAACATGTCCAACCCTAAAGGCCCTTAAATTGTGTTCTCGCATTCAATAAAATATTCCAGTTATACCCCATACTGGGATCGCTTAGTTTTTGACCCCCACTCCCCAAAGTTTTGAGATACAGAGATTTTCCCTTATCTTCATTCTAGCCATGACAAGCTTCTTTTCACTTTTACAACTATGCATATAATTTCCCCATCCCCTCCTCACAACAAAAATAGAGAGATTGGTTGTTTTTTTTTCTCCTCACTTTTTCCCCCCTAGTTCTCTAAGATTTGACATACCAAGGGAAGCCTTGGTATTTATTTTGCTACAGCAGTACCAACTGCATGGCAGGCACTCTAGAAGAAGTGTATGCAACAAGCCTGTTATATACAGCAGGATCAGCTATAGAAACAAATGCAGTTTTTCTTGAGGGATTAAAAGTATGAACAGAGCAAGCTTTTGGTGCATCACACCATAAATATGACACTGAAGTCAGCAAATCAGAGTTAAAGTCAGCAAATAGGTGACTGGGCTTCAAATTTAATTTTTGCAAAGAAAGAATAAGAAAAGTCCTATAGCGCTTTGAAAGCAACTAGAAGTTTGGGTCTGATGCACTACTGAGGCCAAGGGGCTGAATGATGACTGGGATAAAATAAATCGATCAAGCAATTAAGAAGAATGTCGCCCTAACTAGAGAAAGCAGAGTTGCACATGTACCTGGGGGAACAATAACAACACCTGCAAAAATACTCAAACAGCACAGGGAGACCTGATAGATCATGAATCATATTGACCAGCTTCAGACAACTCAGTGAGGAATCATCTGTACTCCCTCCACAGTCCAAATACATCTTGAGAGCTATTTTTTCTACCATTTATCTTCACTGGTTCTCAAGGGAACCAAAGCCATCGCTAATCTGAGTCTTATGACATGGGTACCAGGATATCTGATCCACATGAACCGAGCACGCCTGAAAACTTTTTTTTTCGAGTGTTTCTGTTAGATCCAAACTACTACATACTCATAATTAAACTAAAGCCACTTCATACATCTCACTGCAATTACGCTTTCTGAGAGGGCAAGGAAAATTCTGTTGAGAACACAAATTCTCATCTTACCTTGCAAACTCTTAAACCTGACAGCACTCTCACGCACATCTGTGTTTTAAGAGTATTTTTCATCAGGTTATAATACAACTTAACAGCTTTCAGAAGTCATCAGGGAGTGTGCTCCAGTTCAGGCAAAAAACTCCTTTTGCTCCTTTTTAAGCCTTCGTAAATAGAATCACAGATAAGCTGAGATATCCATCTTAAAAATACTCAAAGGTGTCATAGAAAATTGCACAAACAACACCAAACAGCCACAAACAAGTGGAATCCAGCAGCCTTAAACAGCATTAATTGTTTGTTTTACTAGACTATTCAGGAGTTGTCCAGATCCATACTCTGTGTTCTGTGGAGCACAAAGATGAACTTTTTGGGACAAGTACTGACAAGCTATCAAGCACTAAGACTTCACTCTTTAAAAAGAGGCTGTAGCTGCAGCACAGGAACAACCCCCTTTCCCTACGAAGTCATTTTTTTTTTTCCCCCCAAATATTCCATCACAGGACAAGGTAAAACAGAATACAAAGAACCTCTGTGTTTACATCATTAATGGCCTGGTTCCAGCCACAGAAAGGAAATCTACTACAGAGTGCACTAGAGCCCAGTCCTCCACATGCACTCTTTTGAGAAGCCGACAGAAGAGTGTGTCTTCCTCAAAAAAGTCACAGAGATGGAAATTCCTGGCTTGACCTTTGAGTCATGTCACTTTAGTGCCTTTCTGCAGCTACACCTGGCTTTCCCTGTCACTGTCAACAATCACTTTGATTTAAGGCCTTCATGGGGCGCTGAGAGGTAACCTCAAGACCAGACTCCCTACTAAAAACTCATGATTTTTTTATTTTTTTTTAAAATAACAAGTCAAAACTCCGAAACATACTGGGGCTGTCTGCAGACACATGAAAACATCAATATGCTGCTTCACACACTAAATATCTTTTTCATTATGAAAAATCAGGGCTGAGAGCACATTTATCAAAATTAGCAGGTTACACAATGGGAGAGGAAGATTAGCAACTCCAGGGTGGGGGTTTTTTCTTGCAATACTCATAAACCTTGTGATTCCAAGACTAAAGCTACAAGCCAAGTGGGCCTAAAACTACAAAAGAAAAATCAAAGAAATCGAATTTAAGGTGAACACAAACAAGGAAGCAAAAGAACAACTGAATCGAGTCAGATGTGTAAGGAGCAAAAATGTGGTGTCACAAATCAGTTCACTGCAAGAGCAGAGATCTTGGCACTGTGCCACAAAGGCGTAAAGCCGGTAGGCAATCTGGAGGACGTGTGTACACGAATCTGCCTTTTGTGACATCTGAACAGTCAGCAAGACGCACAGGAATTGCAGTGCTCTTTTGTTTTAAGTAAGCCCCAGGGATAGGACAGCCACAGCTTCTCTGGGTAGCCCAGAGGGCCTCACTAGGAAAAACGTCTCCCCAGTATCCAATTTAAACCTGCCCTCCTTCAGCTTAAAGCCATCACCCCTTGTCCTATCACTCCATCCCCGTGTCAGAAGCCCCTCTCCAGCCTCCTTTAGGTGCTGGAAGGTGCTCTAAGCTCTCCCTTAATGCGGCTGGCAACCAAAGCGCTCCATCCGATTTTCCAAGCACCAACCTCTCCGGGTAACCCGCTCCAGTGCCACATCGCCCACACAGCAACGAATTTCGTCCTAATATCCAACCTAGATTCCCCCTGCTTCACTTTATATCCACTCGTGCCCTCCTGGCGCACTCCGGACCCACGTTCGCACCACCGGGGATGCTCCGGGGACCGGCGGACCTGCTGCCGGCGGGGGCGGCGCTCCGGGACGGTGCTTCCCGCCGGGGCGGAGCGGCAGCGCTGCCTCTGCCTCATTCATTCCTTCATTCATTCCCAGGCGAGAATTCACCGCGGGAGCCAGATCGGGACCCGCCGGTTCCGCGGGCGGGCGCGCACCGCCGGTACACCCGGGAGCGGCCATCCCCATCCCATCTCCATCCCCACATCCCCGGGGCCTCTCCCAGCCCTTCCCCGCTGCCCACCTGCCCTGAAGCTTCTGGTGGTCGGCGCGGATCTTGCCCAGCTCGATCTGCAGCTTGGCGCGCTCCCGCGCCGTGTCGTCCAGAGCCCGCCGCGCGTCCGCCAGCTCCGCCTCGTAGATTGCCTTGAGCCCGGTGACCTCGCGGCCGCGCACCTCCTCCCGCTGGGTCGCCTGCAGCTGCAGCACGCTGTTCTCCGTCTCCAGGCTACGCACCTTGTCGATGTACACGGCCAGACGGTCGTTCAGCTGCCGCAACTCCTCTTTCTCCCGCAGGCGGGACATGCGCGTCGGGCTCTGCGGCATCGCGGCGGCGGGGTGGCGGGTGCGCGGCGTGCCGGCTGGGCTGGGGTCGGCCATGCGGGAAGCGCGGCGCGGAGACGACAGCGGCGGAGCGGAGAAATGGCTGGAACCACGGCCGCCGCCGCCGCCTCCTCCGGCTGCGGCTGCCGGGGCTCCGCGGGCTCCGCGCCGCTCCAATATGGCGGCGTACCCACCCCACCGCGACGCCCCCCGCCGCGTCCCACTTGACCGCGCGCCGGCCAATCGCGGGGCGCCGCCGCCCGCGGGATCAATTCAAAACCCGCCAACGGCCGCCGGGCGCGCCATGAAGGCCACGCCCCCTTCACCGAAGCCACGCCCACCGCCCCTGGCCGCGCTTCCTCTGCTTGTGCCCACCCCGCGTTCCCAGACCCGGACAAAGGGACCCCCAGCAGCGACCCCTCACCGCCACAGAGGGGGCTCCCTGGGTGTCACCACACAGCCCCTCCGGGACCCCCAGGACTCCCACCTGGCCCGGCGGCCTCCGGGGAGATACGCTGTTTTGGCTGTGGGGTTGTAAATCACGTAATAGCGGAATTAATTAGGTTGGAAAAGAGCGCATACGGTACAGGTCAGACTTGTGACCCGACACCACCCTGTCAAATAGACTATGGCATTGAGTGCCACGTACACTTTCCCCTTAAACAGCTCCAGGGATGGAGACTCCACTATTTCCCTGCGCAGTCCATTCCAATATCTAATCATCCTTTCTGTGAAGAAGTTCTTCCTGATATCCAGCCAAAGCCCCCCTGACACAGCTTATGACTATGGCCCCTTGTCCTGTCCCATGTTCCCTGGGAGCAGAGCCCGATTCCTCTCTGGCTCCACCCTCCTGTCAGGAAGCTGCAGAGGGCAAGAAGGTCCCTTCTGAGCCTCCTTTTCTCCAGGCTGATCCCCCCCAGCTTCCTCAGCCACTCCTGGTGCTCCAGACCCTTTTCCAGCTCCGTTCCCTTCCCTGGACACGCTCCAGCCCCTTAATGTCTCTCTTGTCTGAAGGGCCCAGAACTGCCCCCATCACTCGAGGGCCCATCACTGCCCCAGCAGTGCCCAGCACAGGGATGGGCACTGCCCTGGGCCTGTGACACACCATGGCTGGGACAGCACAGGGACCATTGGCCTCTTGCCCACCTGGGCACACCTGGGCTCACCTTCAGCTGTGCATGTTCAAATGTGCTTGTTTGGTGATGTGACTACAAATCCCTTATAAACAAGGGATTTTGCTGCACCAGACATTTCTTATCCCAAATTTACTCCTCCCTCACCTGCAGGTTTCTTGCTGTGGTTTTAAAATGATGTCGACTCCTGGTCCTGCCTGAGTGCCCAGTGTTGGGCTCTCTCAGGGGAGTTCTATACACAGAAATCTCCCAGAGACAGGATGAGAGGACCCAGACTGAACCTGCACCAGAGGAGGTTTAGGCTGGACATCAGGAAGAATCTCTTCATGGAAAGGGTGGTAAAGCATTGGAAGGGGCTGCCCAGGGAGGTGGTGGAGTCACTGTGCCTGGAGGTGCTTTAAGAAAAGACTGGAAGTGGCGCTCAGTGCCCTGATCTGGTTATGGTGGTGATCAGTCGAAGGCTGGACTTGATGACTTCAGAGCTCTTTTCCAACCTAATGAATCCTGTGACTCTGTGACTTTGCTCATTTTAGTATCCAAAACACAATTCCCCAGGCTGAGTCAGCCCAAGTTTTGGAGTTGGCATTTGCATATTCCTTGTCTGGTGTCAGTCTGGCTCCTGAAGGTCGGTTGCAAGTGAGAGACACTTTCAAGTTCAAGGTGAATTCTGCAGGAAAAGCAGAATTCTTTTGCAAATTTCCACTGAAATCCCTTCAAAGTAAAAAGAAGAAGTATTCTAGTCACAGGGGTGTATATAACTAAAGGTAATTTATCCATAGTGGGGAATGCCTCCTTTTTCCTCTTGATGCCTTTGTTGACACAAACCATTATCTGTTTCTCCTTTTTCCTTCCCTGCCAGTTATTAGAATTTGCTCTTTCCCAGCCCTTTGGGAAAATAGAAAAGCTGGATAAAAAGGGTGATAGAAGCTGGGAAAAAAACCTCTACAGCACCTGCTGGAATATAAGATTGACAACAAAGTAGGATTATAACCCAGGGTAGTTTTACACTGCAGCTGGCACTAGTGTGAAAGGATCTGTGTTCACAGGCAGTACAATGGATGAACAAATTTTGGGAGGTTTTGTTATTGGACAAACTGAGCCCTCTGCAGGTGTTTAGCGCTGACTTTGATCTTGCCTGCTTCCAGGATTTATTTTAGTAATGGGCTTTAAATCACTGACTTTTGTTTAAATATAAAAATATGTCTTATCATTCCTTCCCTACCCCTCCCCCCACCCCAAGTATTTGTTTTGCAGTTGTTGTGCCTGAAGAAAACCATTTTTTTTACCAACAGAGATGTGGGTAGGATGTGTTCCATTTCACCTCCCAAATCAAAAGGATGTATTAAAAATCCAAACTATTTGTAAGAAGGCCTTTTTTTTTCCTCAGAAGCCTCAAGCTTTAACTTTTTGTTGTTGAAACCATTGCGTTTTATGTTCCCAGCCTAACACATGAGATTAAATCAGATGTGCTTATTTAGCAGACTAGGTTGGCTAATACTATAAAAATGAGGTGGAAATAAACATTATAGTAGAAGTGGCTGGCCAGATCCGTTTGCTTATCGTAATTACCTAGTGAAAAAAAAATGTTGATCTTGCCAATTCCATGCTTACCTTTCACCAGTCTGTGTTTTCAGGTTACTACTTCCATCTAATTAAAAAAATAAATATTGATGTAGCACTCCCTATGCACATAAAAAATTGTAATAGTTGAACCTATTAATATCTCTTTATTAAAAGAATATGATCTTTTGTTGATTTCAGCAGCAAGATTAGCTTTCAGAAAGAAGCAAGTTAATCATGCTGCCAGATTTCCCTGCCATTTGCTTTCATCTGAGATTTCTTGCTGTCATTTGTGTGATTGAATTCATCCTGCTGCACTGGGCTGAAAAAGGAAGTGATAAAAGAATTGGCCTCCAAACTGTGCCTGTGCTGATGTCAGACTTACGAAACTGAATATCAACATTGTTCTTCTTTATTCCTGGCAGCTCTGGCCCAATGCAGGGCACGTGTGTGATGTATCTCCTGTGTCCGGAGAGGTCTGTGAGTGCCAGTCCTGAACCCACTGCAGATCCAGTGCCATGGCTTCAAAATACCACTGCAGCTATGATTTAGTAACTTTCATTTTAGTTTGCTAATTTTACAGTCAGCGTAAATTGTATATATGGTCCATGTACACAACTTACGGACTAAGCAAATTACACCTGTTGGACTCACCTCTTCTAAACATGGAAACTGTTTCACTGACTGAGACATTTTTAAACAAAAGGCTTCCAACATGTACCATTTAACAACAAAGGTTTCCTTTGTACGGTGATTTAAATAAAATTCTAGGATCTAGAGAAGTTTGTGGGAAATTAGCATAGATTTAGTAATTCCTAGTAGACTAGCCATTTTTAGTGTTGGCAGCTTTGTATTGCTAAAATAGATTTTAAATATATATATAATTTTTCTATAATAAGTATATAGAATACAATAATATATAACGTGTATATAATTTTAATGTTTTACATATATAATAATTTTTATTTATAACATATTTACTTTTAGAGTGGATGAGAATCTACATATGTGTCTGTACTCTGAGGGTTACCTCAATGATTCAAATATTCTCCTAAAGAAGAAATGGCAAATATTTTAACTTTATGTTATCTCATTTATGAGAAAACACTGTTTCCATTTGGGTAATATCTCCTAAAGAAGAGGAGTTAGAGTACATGCTTCAATGCGTGCTTTCAAGAAACAAAACAAAGTAACAAAAAAAAAAAAAAAAAAGAAAAGTTTTTCTGTAACAGCAGCAGTTACAGAACGGCTGTTCCTCTCAGCAACATTTCATGCTAAACAAGTGAAACATCTCTCAGTGTTTTCATGATGTCAGAGCACAAAAAAAGTTTGAACATAAATGGCACCATACCAGGGCCAGATTCAAAATCCAATTAAGTTTACACTTTAATACTGAGAAAGATCCATTGCAGGAGATTCCCTTTCTTTCTGTGTTATCTCATATATATCATAAATGCTACATTATGCAATTCTGGCAAGATTAACAGAAATGTTAATTTTCTCTGCTTTTGTAGGGCTGACTGGAGACTATTTCTGGGGAAAAAGCAGCCTAGGATACGGTGTCTTATTTTACTTTACCCCTGAGATCTTCCCATGGCCAGAGGAGAGACCACGGCAGTGTCTGCAGCTGTTTAGAAAGACAGTAAAATCTGGAGGCTCCTCACATGAACAGATGGGATCATAGTAATACTCCTCCCTGGTTTCTGGCTTCAATAATGCGAAAATGGTGCCAGTTAGATAACTGTAAGTGCTGCATGGTCTATGTGCTTCTAATTGCTGCTCTGTGTAGTAATAACTCATGTATGACTACGCTGCACTTAATAGGTTCTCTTATGTATAACTCGAAGCCTTGCCCAAAAAAATACTTTTAAAATATCAAATTACCAGGATCCAAACAGAGCTATCAATAGTTGAAATAAATGAATATTTGAAATGGAAGTGAACAAATAAATACCCCCCCCAAAACTGCAATTTTTTTAAAACTACTGTTAGGATACAATGGAAACTGTTTTTCATTCCCGATGAATCTTTCACACAGAAAATTTTTTAGAAGGGTATGTTTAGTGTTCTGTGGGTTATCTTTCTCCAGGAGAAGACAAAACAGGATGAATAAATATATTTGGGGTGTGGATGCACTGTATGTGCCTGTGAGAAGCTGAAAGGTTGTGGAGAACAAGGGCAGGAGAAGCAGAGCAGGAATAAGAGAAGCAAACAAAAACCATCACAAGACCCTCACTGCACTGGTTTTTCTTATCTAAATCATCACTCTTCAGTTTGCCTTGCTTAGACAGATCCTAAGCCACACGGGGATGCACAGTTTAAAGGAATGCACACATGGGGTGGGAGGTTTATTTCTCTGGGAATAGTTCAGGGAATTATCTACCTGCTCTGCTGAGCTACCCACAGGGGAGGTGCAGTGATATGGCTGTTAGTTGTAGCTGAAGTCGCTTCCCACAGTGATTGCAAAACCCCAAAAGACAGAGAAAGAAACTGACAGAAAGTTGAAGGCAGAGGAGAAGCAGGAGCTCATAATTACACAGATCTGATTAAGCTCACTTTAAAGAAGACCGTGCAAAACTGGAAGAGTTTCATTTCTGCAGAACATGCTGCAAACCAGACCACAAATACAGAATCTCCTTGCTGAGATTCCAGTTGTTAGCACAGATGGCTTATGCATATGCAGAAGTACTAGTTTTTGGTAAAAAAACCTTTTGACGGGAAATTACAGAAATATTAACCCTACTAGTACATGAGAGGGCTTTGCTGTAGCTGGTGACAGGACAACTCTGATTGACTTTGTAAGTGCATGGTTAGTGAATACCTCAATTGTCGCCAACTTCTGTGACTTCGTAATTAGTTTTATGAGACTGTGGCTTTGTTTTCAAAGGCTAATTATATGGATTTGTCTGATCAATCAAAACTCAACGTTTTAGTTAATAGATTCTTTTCCCCTTAGAGTCAGAGAGAAAAAAACCAAACATACCCATTGTGTGAGTCAGTGCAAAATTAAACATCTTAGAAAAAATTAAACACTTGCCCTAAATCTAAACTAGAGAGAAAATGAAACACTTGTCCCAAGTCTAAACTAGCATCTGACAGGTAATAGCAGGCACAGTGAGTTTCCCAGATTCTCTAAGTTGAGGTGAGTGCTTATACAGGTGATGAGCTCCATGTCTCCTAATGTAAGGGGCAAAAATCTGGGGTCTCCCTAAGGCCCTAGTTGCCCCACTATGGCCAGCCCGTATCCCAGACCTGCCTGGAGAAGGTTGGCCTTCCATCCCAACTGCTCTTTTTGGAGTACAAACACTATAAAAATATTTTCGCAGAACAATTATTTGATAATTGGTGATAACAATCTCCATGGGTTACTGGAAATGAGGCACTTTCAGACCAAAAAAGCACTAAATTATTTTCTAGAGGAAGGTTAGAAACCTCCCAGTCCCTAAACCCTTCAGATCCCTGTAAGAACACTTCATGTGAATAAACCACACTGTTCCTAGACTAGATGCGTATAAATCACACCACTTCCAGACTAGAGCAGGGGAGGAAGAGAATGAGAGGGCTCTCTACCCTGTGGAGCTGCATCAGCACTCCAAAACCCCAACAGCAGGTTGTTACCTTTGAAATTACCTGTAACATCATTATAAACATTCTTCTTGTGGGTGCCAGCAGAAAGTAAGAGGGCAGCCCCCCAGTGCATAGGGTTTTAGTGGGGACATTGGTGTTTTGAGGTGCTGATGCAGCCCCACAGTTCAGGAGAACTGGGGGGGTTCTCTTACCAGCAATGTCTTTCTGATGAACCACATGCATCTCTTAGTTTGCATAGGTATGTACAGGACAAATGATTTTGGAAAGAAGGATCCATAGTAGGATGCAGAGATTTATTGAACAGGTCCTCAGTGCTTCAGCAAGAGTGATCTGACCTGATAACTTTCATTAGTAACTGCCTTTCATAGAATAATTTGGCTCATAAAATAACACTTGAAGTTTCCCCACATCCGTGCAGGAACACCCTAAAGTTAATCACAGAAAATTAATAGTTACTTGTTTCCATTTAGCTTCAGTGACTGAAATCATGTTTTGTTCTTGCCTCTGGTTTTCAGTAAGCAAGTTCTCTGAAAAATCAGCTCGCTACCCCAGCACGGATGAGGAATTAAGGTGAAACAAACCAAGGATCAACAATACAAATGTGATCTTCCAGCTTGAGGGCCACAATTCCTGTGGTGGGCATGGGAGGGGAAGAGATCTTCATGCATTTCTGCTCCCAGTGGTCTGCGGACCACTCCCAGTATCTAGAGAGAGTTAGATAGAGCTGATACCTCTTGAAAGAGCTGTTGGCTCTGGATGGGATTTCCAAGGTAATGGCTCTCTGCAACCTCAGTTTTGTTCCCAGGAGAAGCAGCCTATCTACCAGTCCCCTCAGCTGCAAAATGAACAAAGGACTGATTAAATACAGGATTATTTGTTCTGTAACGAGAATCCCTTTTTAAAATTTTCCTTATCTGCAATTGTTTTCAAGGAGCCCTATATCTGTGCTTGTAGATTTATGCTCCCGCGTTTTATTTCATTTTGTTTTTCTTTCAAATAAGGCTCTGAATGTAAGACTGTCATGATACCTGTGTGTGTTTCATTAGAAATTTGGACCTCGGCTGTTACAAAGGGTAGGCACCGTTTGTACTAATTTCCCCAAATCAGTTTAATTCTTACGCTGAGTACACTGAGTGTACATGTGATGCTTGGTTACTACAGTGCTTCTTGCTTAATCGTTAGAATTTACATTTAAAATCACATCCCCTTAGAAATTTCTCTAAGCAGGACAGAGAAGGAATCAGTGTTTTTAAGTCACACCTTTGTAAATTTCAGGTCTTCTGCTAATTTTGGGGCCATATTTGTACTTGCACTGTTGTAAAATTATTTTACAATGATATGTAATATTATTTTACACTGATCGTTGGCTGCCTTGCACATGAAGAATTTTTGGAATCCTAAAGCTTAGTTTAAGAGATTTGCATATTAATTCCAAACAGCATCTCACAAAGGGCCAAATTCCACTCAGGGGTAGATGACTGCTCATCCATGCCAACTGGCATGTCCCAGCAGAGGACAGGTTTCACAAGAGGCTCTTATTTGATTCTGCACCCATTTGCATAAGTAAATACTTTATACTTCTCTTGAGGCATTATTGAAGTGGCAACCAACATTAACTGCTGGAAAGGGTACTGAAAAACAACTTGAGTTAATATTCTTACTGATTAAAACAATTAGTATTGGCAGAGAGAAACCTTATCTCATGAATAAAAGGTTCTATGCCTTGTAGTAACCTGTGGGTGGGAAAAACAATTTTCGATAACAAAGCTTTTTAAAGGATAATGTACTTCTTATAGGTTCTTATAAAGAAAGTAGCACAACACAAATAAGCTAATTGCTGAGATACTGATATGCTGGCTGCAAAAGAAAACTCCAGTGCTTTCTATAACTCACTTGCAAACTCCAAGAATCTGTTCATCTTCCAGCCTTCTCAAAGGTTCAAATAGTTACTCTGCTGGTTTCAAAAGTTCAAAGACATCTGAATAATTATTTCAGGCCTTGTGCCAAAAATTGCATGAGCATCTTGCAGAGATGAGTTAGTTCTGCAAATATGCAATAGTGAACTTGAAAGATATCCTCTTCAAAGTTCTAGGCTAGAGACCTAAAGCAACAAAATCTGTTGCTTTCTTCCCTGCCTTTCTTTTCAGTTTGTAACTAATTTTTCTTGTCTGTGATTTCCCCTGAATATACCATGGCAAAATACCACCTTCTCTTCTGTAGATCAATATCTAAGAATATTATTCTAGAAAAATATGGTGTATAGGAACCACCAAGAAAGAATCAGGAAGTGACTTATTTTTTTATTCAGCCTGCATGAAAAAATTCATGCTTCACTTTGAATCAACTTCCAAGCATTAGAAAAAGACTATTCTAAACACAGACACCTTAAAAATCTAATTAATAATTACCTTTATTTATTCATTGATTGAATCATTCATTAATTTTAAATCTTTAAATTTGAAAGAACAATTTGCATTCTTTACGACAGAAAACTCATTATTCCTTCCTCCTGTCTTGGTAGTTCTTGCATAATTACCTGACTAAGATTTTAAGGTGAAAAAATACAGCTCTACAGCCAGACATCATAAAACTGTCTTTAAGGAAGCAGCTCAGAAACATGAAAGTGCTAACGTGTTATCTTTTTCATCATTATTATTATTCCCAAAGCTAAATACTGTTGGTAAGCACATTCAATCTGCAGAAACATTCTCACAGCCAGTGCCTTTTGAGAAAAAGTTATTTCCATGCTTGTCCTTCTCTAGGAAGTGCTTGGGGCAGGAGTGACACTTAGGGGAGGGGAGAGATGACACATTTTGTTAACATTTTTTAAAATTATATTTATATATATATATATACTCAAAATTTTCATTTTTCTGTCCATGCTGAACCAAAGGTATGATGAGTGCCCCTATTTGGAATTTCAGTGAGCCCCCAGCACCACTTTAGGATAGGGCTTACTGAGTTTGGCTCCAGGTCCTGCTGATAACACCTCCTTAGCTATTTTCAGACAACAGAGTTTCGTTTCATCCATTACTTTTCCTCTGGACAAGCCTGTCTTTCCAACATACACCAGATCCAGCTTTCCTCCTAGGATCTGAAACATTTAAAATAGCCCTGGGGGCCTACATTCTGCAGATGAAGTCTGATAACCCTTAGAGACAATTGGGACAAACACTTCGCTGTACTTGTGTAGGGAAAAGGAACTATGGACAACCAGCAATGCTACAGGAATAGCATGAATATTCTGGAGAGAGTCATAGGAATGAAGGAGTGCAGGAACAGTCATACAAGCAGCTCAGGCAACCTACAAGTGACCTTTTCTCACATATTGCTCTTAAAGCCCTCTTCCCCTACCATGAGTAGCTGTGAAATATCTCAAATAAAATTACTCTTCCCACCACAACTCCATGTATAAAAAGAGTCACCCACCGGATTATGCAAAAAAACCCAACTAAAAAAAACCCCAAACCCCAACTTTTTCTGAAAATACCTTTCTCAAACAGCCTCAGTGCAACTTCACAAATGCCAGCAACACTTTGAACTCTAAAATTCAAATGAACAGGAACAGAAAGCATAAAAGTAAAGTATTGTTTACTTGTCCAATTTTGTTTCCAGGAAAATGTTTTTCTCTTGAATTGATAAATAAATAAAAGCTGTAGCATAGCCTTGTTTCCTGTGTTTTGACCTAATGCATACACAGCAATGAACATCTTTCTCAGGCCACTTGTACATATTCCCTTGCAAACTCTGCCCTGCAGATTATAGGTAGTTTACAGGCTTTTAAAAGAGGTTCATTAAATCATACTGCATTGTGTTCTCAGTTAAAAGGCCAAAAGTTTTACATGTTGAACTGTTAACATCTACCTTTACCTTGACCTGGTAGATCAAGGCACTTGTACCTACTTTTAGTAATTTTGGGGAATTTATGAACCACAGCGAACGTGTGCCAGTTTGAAAATCACATGTAGTTACATATTCAGAGAAGAATATTCTGATTTTGCCCATTTAAACTCATTTCCTCACAAAAATAAAACATATTAATTATTTCATTACTTTTTTACTTAAATCAACTTAATTTTTACAGAGATGGTTTAGCAGTATTATCAATTCCAGTTCAAGGCTGGAAGGCTTAAGTTTCGTTACATAAAATTCGCAGCTCTGAAAATCTCCAGAAAGGCCCCTCTTCCCTCCCCTGCCCTCCCCTCCCCTTCCCTGCCCTCCCCTCCATTCCCAAACCTTCCCTTTTAAGGGCTTGCTGCAAGAACCTATTGATTTCAATCTTCGATATATTTTGGGCAGGGAGTTTGATTTCTTAGATATCAGCAGAATGATATACTAATTACATGAACAACCTCTTTTGTGTCTGCTTTAATCTCATCTGTTTAACTCATGTAACTGTTAAGGTGAGCTCACTCTTTTAGAATTACTTTACAGCTTGTCTCACGCGCACACACACGCGCGCACACACACACACACAGACGCGCACACACACACACACACACACTCCTCTATTCTCTGTGGGGTTGCTGTACAGAGAAAATTGCAGCAGGCCTACATCTCCCTTCCACATATAAAATCACTACCCTGCTAAAGATTCTTGTGCCTGGAGGCTTCTGGAAAAAAAAAGTAAACAAAACTGGACTAGGGAGGAAGGAAGGGAGATAGGAAAGGAAGTGGTTGCCAAGGGGCCAGGCTCCTTGGCACACTGCTTATCCCATAAATGCACTTGGACATATCTGCAGGAAACTTCTGGTGGGGGTCACTGCTAGGGCTGGCTGCTGAGCAGGGAGCATTCTTGAGAGCTAAGGCAGACTGAAAGGGCAGAGGGAGTAACCCAAGAAAACAGCATCACTTCAGATACCTACCTACGAAGGACAGGGAATCCTAAAGCCCCTTCTTTTCCTCCTTGCTTGACTCCCTGATGTTTTCATACCTCTCTCTGAAAACTGCAACAATGATTACACTTTACAGCTATAGTGCTACAGTATTCACCTGCTCTACACTTTTTTTTGCTAAATTGGGGCATGCAAGCCTGCAAAAGACTCAAGTCTTTTGAGAGGTGCTGAAGATGTTCCTGCACAGAAACTAATCCTGAATGCATTTCCTTGGGGAACATCTGGATAATGTAAGAAACTGAGCAGTTTGCAGAAAACAGCTCAGAGGAATAACATTAAAAATAAAAGCCAAATAAAAACAGACAAGAGAACGTGCTACATGTTCTCAGAGCATGGAAATAAACTCACTTAGCATTAGTGCAATGATGCATTGGCTCATTCTTCAGTAGAAAAGGTTGTATCAACTACAGATTTTTATCCACTGTGACAGGAGTTCTTCAGGGAGCAACAACAAGGTGACAGATGTATTTTATATATTTTCCTAAGTAAATATAAATGCAACTTTTTTATCTTTGAGACTACTAAGGGAAAAAATAACACTCTTTGGAGATCAGTATTTCTATATACACAAAACTAAAGAGATATTAATTATGTAGAAATAAATATTCAAAGCCCTTATTTGTTTCCATGTCAATTTCGTACTTCTATTAATAAGTAGCTACAGCTTAGAAAACAGCTTCTATCCATTGGATTTAATAGAGTCAGTCCTCTACAAAACAGGATATGAAGATATAGCAACTTGGAATAAGCCACATTTTTCAAGGGAGTGACCTAAAATAAAACTTTAGTATATCATATTTTCAAACACAATAATAAAGTATCTTTTTATATTACAATAGACAAAGTTATTCGTATCATGTAAGGCAAAAGTCAGACAGGCATCAGGATATTAGAAACACTTTCTGGAAAACTTATACTCAAACCCTTGCAAAAGTAAAGAATTATTTTCTTTACATTTCCCCTCAAGCATGACAATTCGGTATTTATGCAATGAGGAGTTGGCAAGAGAATTGTAAGACAAAATTGACTGACTCCTCCTCTCAGATGTACATATCAGGTTTGGGTTGAAGCTCCACAGGGACAGAATTTGGATGGCTGGAACCATCTGTGTCAGCTGTGAAGTTTATTTATTTTATTTATTTTACACCTTTGTTTACATCAGATTAGATCTTCAGCACACTTTTCCTGATGGCTCATGAGAATCTTTCTGCACTTGTCTCCTTTTCTTTTAAAAGGTGTCAGGGACTGTAGTTTATAAATTCTTCCTTCAGAGAATCTTACTTCACTGTGGTAGTCCTGGAAATAATTTATGACTACTAGAGAAGTTAAGAGTGGTTTATTCATATATTAGTTAGGCAGAGAAATAGGAGTACTGCTTAAAAAAGTTAAAAAACTAAAAAAGACGGTAAGACTGATCACAATAGTATCTTCATAAGAACAAGAGAAAAACAAGTAGGGTCAATTCCAGCAGATGTAGGAGGAATAGAAGACAGCCACAAGGACTTTACAAGGAGATAATATAGGATTGGGCTGCCTACCTATCTCCTGCACATCTACATGAACATTCTGATTTCCCCCCAAAATCTTGAGTCCAGAATATTTTTGGGTTTTCTATTAATCATCAAGGATAGCAGGTCAACATTAAGGCAAGTCGTGTGGTGGTGTTTGTTTTTCTTTTCGGGGGGGAGGTATTTTTTTTTTAATTAAGAAAAAAAAATATTTTTTCTCTGTGAATAAAATAGTCCACACAACAGCTTGGTACAATTTTGTATGTCATTTAAACATTACATACTGTTCTGTTCCAGGTTGTTTGTAAGAAGAAAAAACAGTTGCCCAACATCTGGAACAGCTGACAACCACAGCTGCCCAACATCTGGAAACATGGGAACGTGCTAGGATATCAGCAATTAAAATTTCCCAAGGCTTTTCTTTTGTCTCCATGGCAAGGTCTCTCCTGGTTGTCCAAGAAGGAATGGTCTTCTGTGTTTCAGAGACCCAGTATGTATTTCACCCAGTTCTGAATAAAGACATTCCAGTGGTTGAAAGCTGTCAGTGCAAAACTCATTAGTGGTAACTAAACAGCAAGTGTAAAATACGTACAATTATTTGGAAAAAAAACCAATAAAAACATCTAAAGGAACAAATGAAAAACCCATGTGGCAAACTAAAAAAAGTGCAACTTCTGCAGAAAAATGAGAATATTTTTCAAAGGGATGACATTTTAAACCATTCTGGTATTCTGAATCAGTAACAAGTTTTCAAGGAAAAGAAGTGAAACATTTTTTTTCTGAGGAAAATTTTCATGGCAAGAAAAAATTTTCTGTACTTATTTAACAGTACAAAAATGTTGTGTTGCTTTTTTTCCTTTAAGGAACTTTAAAAAATAAAAATATTAGTAAAATAATAATAGTAATAATAATAATAATTAATTAAACAACCTAAAAAGTAGTAACTAGAATAGCTAACTTGTGTGTAAGTCTCCTGCTACAACTTCAGATACACATTTCTCATTTTTGTCAGTGTATAGGTCAAGATGTTTGTGATTCTGGAAATGTATTTTGCTGGGCCCTATTGAATCTATCACAGCTGAGCGTTGCTCCCACAGTTCTCAAGAAATGGCATCTCTCACTACTGCAAATAGACAGATGAGAAATCTTCAAATATGTCCTTTCTAAACACTGAAGTGCCACAGTGGTTCTGAAACTACTAACGTTCTGAAATCTTTTCAGGTGCTGCTGACCAGTAAGAGTGGGACACCAAGTAAGCTTGTGTTCACAGGAGTAATGAATTCTTTTCTGTACATTGAAATAAAGAGCTTTTGATGGACTCTTCTGAACTGTAGGATGGCTCAAGTTGAGGGGATAAGTAATGAGGGTTGTCATACTGAAGTTTGACAACAGATAAAAACACCTTTTAAAAAAACTCAGTATTTTCTTTATTATCTGGTCTACTCCTTACACCTTTATTCTAACAAAATACAAGGAATTCGACTTCTCTATAACAGGAATTGTCATAATTAATGCAATCATCTCCTTTTTCTTGCACTGGGTCATTCCATGCTTGCTTGAGAATTTTGACAAAAGCAGTTAATTTTAATAAGCCTGGAAGACATAAAAACATCTTAATGAGCTCATCTTACTTGGAAGGGGAAGGAAAATCTGTAATATTGCAGTTATACTTCAAATAATGCTTTGAAGATCCACAGTAAAACTAAATCATTAATAAATTATTTTTTGTGGTGATACAAAAAAAAAAAAATCACTGTTTTCTCATCTGAATTCTGGGCACCAGACTGGGCTCCTCAGCTCCAGCTCAAAGACTGCTGACACAGGCCCCAAATTCTGTCATGGTGTGGGCACTGCAGCTGCATCCCAGGGAGGAGGGCAAGGGTCTTTGCCAGGATGGAGAGGGGAGCACCAGCCCTTAATTCAGCTTTTTAATACCAAAGAAATGGAAATCGCTGGTGAAAACAGGAATGAAGAATTTAGCTGCTCATCATTTTAAACTGGCTTACTTTTAAAAGGACTCTGCTGAAAGCCAAATAAAGAAAAAACACAAGATAAGCAAAGGTTGGTCAGACACTGAAAGGAAACAATCACAGAATATGCTGAGTTAGAAGGGACCCACAAGGATCATCGAGTCCAACCCTCAGCTCTGCACAGGACCATTCCCAAGAGTAACACCAAATGGTCCTTGAGCTGTGTCAGCCTTGGTGCTGTGACCACTGCCCTGGGGAACCCGTTCAGTGCCCGACCGGCCTGTGGGGGAAGAACTATTTCCTGATATCCAACCTAACCCTCCACTGACACAACATCAGGGAAGGTTTGGGAAGGTTTGGGAAGGGAAGGTTTGGGAAGGTTTGGGAAGAGAAGGTTTGGGAAGGTTTGGGAAGGGAAGGTTTGGGAAGGTTTGGGAAGGTTTGGGAAGGGAAGGTTTGGGAAGGGAAGGTTTGGGAAGGGAAGGTTTGGGAAAGGAAGGGAAAGTTTGGGAAGGGAAGGTTTGGGAAGGTTTGGGAAGGGAAGGTTTGGGAAGGGAAGGTTTGGGAAGGGAAGCGGGGAGGCAGGACTGTCCCGGCAGTTCAAAGGCTTCTTGCAGCCACGTGTGCTCGCAGCCCGATGGATTCACAGCCAGCATTGAAAGGCTCCTTCTTCCCACAGGCAGTCCCGAAGGCAGAATACCTCACTCTGTGATGGGTCGGTCTGTCTCTCTCAGTCGCTCTCCGTGAGGTGTCCCGTGGGGAAAAAAAATCTTCTCAAGAAAAGCAGGTGGCTGAAACTGTCGTCTCGTCACCCCCCGCCCCCGGCTCCCTTCGTCCGGTCGGCTGACAAAACCAGAATACCTCCGGACGAAAAAAAACTCCCCAGCCATGGCCCAGCAACTGCTCTTCCAAGGAACCTCCCCTTTCCCCCAACTCTCGTGAGGAGTGCGGCTTCGCTCCGTCCCATCTCCTCCTCAACTCCTCCCATCTCGGAACAAAAAGATAGGGGCGAAGGGAGCAGGGGGGTGTGTGTCGGGAAAACGGGACCTTAGGAAAAAAATTCCAACATCTCTTTTTAAACCTATGACAGGGTTGAAAGTGAATTAATTCAGTAATCTTTCAGAAATGTTTTTTTACTGGAAAATAGCGTCTAGTCACGAAAAGCCCACAACTTATTAGTGACGAAGAATTTTAAACATCATAAATATCAGTGTTGCACATGTTCGGCTATATTAAAAACAACATTCAACAATAAAAATTGTCTTCAAATAAACTTACAACCTACACAAGAGTCTTCTAAATCAAGTAAAAAAAAAAATCCCCTTTTGTATTGTTTTCTTAAGAGTCTCCATCAAAAACCATCAAATCTTCTGAAAGCTGCACATTATCTTACAGCACATGGGAGAAGGACAGGAACAAGAATTGCAGGGTAAAGGGTTTGTATCTGCAAGTGCAGTGTACAGACCCTTGGGGGGAACACAATGCGGTAAAATCTCACTACTCAGAAAGCATTCAGTTAGATTTATCCTCAAACAAAAAGATCCATATGAGTTGCATGTCTCATCATGGAAAACGTTTAGACAAAATGAGTAGGAAGCTGAAGCCACTATTAAAATACAAAGGATAAAACTGCTGTAGAAATCTAAAACATACGTTGCTCAATATTGCTTATTTACAAGGTTGTTATTCAAAGGTCACTGACCACTGAAATTAAGTGTATTTCTCAAACCAATCTGTTTTACAGGTCTTAATCCTATAAATACTGTTTCTGTCAACACACTGCCACATTAAGAATATATGATCTTTTATATCCAGATTAACTTTATAAATAGTGTTTTTCTGTTCAACTGTAGTGAGTAGCTTTGCTCACTTATTCACTTTTGTTAGATTCAGCAAATTAAATGTGAAGTATTTGGTTAAAACACAGCCTTAATTCCTTAACCTAACGTGACTAAAAAAAATTTCCAAAAGAATGAACATGGTGATGCAGGGCTGTTATCTAGGAAAATCTGTTTCTGAGGATTCAGCAAACAAATACTAGGACAATTAAAAGTCTTTCATGATGTTAAATTTAGCTAAGAATCATATCCTGCTCTTCAGCATCAAATATTTCCCACGTTTCTGCATCCTATGAAAACATGAGATTATAAGAAAGGCTCATTTAATGTTTCATAGAGACACTGTTATCAAGAACTTTAGCAACTAGAAGATCTCCAAATCATGAGCGTTATCAATTTCAATAATATCTTCAGATTCCATCTTTGCTTCATGATGCCCCTCCTGCAGATCATCCAGGGAAGCCAGAGCCTCATTTGTATCACTAGCAAAAGTCTCACGAGATGCATCATCATATTCCTGCAGGTTAAGCCCTTTAATGGCTTTCTTCATCTTCTTCCCTAGAACTTGCATTCTCCTCTTCTTGGCAGCTTTTTTGTTTTCGTACTCCTTTTGGTTTTCCAGATAGAATATTTCCTTGAGAGAGAAAAAAAAAAGCAAACAAAAAAAAGTTTGGCACATACATTTTACTAATATTTCCTAAATTTAAAGTAAAAAGAAAAATTTATTACAAATACTGGTCAATATTTAACTTAGCTACATGCTTTATTTATAGAAGAAGTATGAGAATAGACTGCACTTAGGTAAAATTCTCCATAAATAATTTTATTACATAACTTCTCAGTCTAAGAGTATACGTATCGGTAAGTTTTCATTTTGAATTTTGCTGGTGGTACAAAACTGGAAGGAATGGGTGGCAGACCAGGGGGTTGTGCTGCCATATAGAGGGACCTGTAAAGAAAATATGACCAAAGATTCTAAGACAACCACAGAAAACTTTCCTCCACAATTGAAATTTGAGTCCACGTCTCATGATCTTTACTCTCAACAATTTATGAACCCCATCAGTCCTCTTTTTTTGGAATAAAGTGATCAAATTTGCAACTTTTTAACTTTTTGTGACCACTGCAAGCAATGAAAGGATGGTGGGTACTTTTTTCCCCGTTTTTTTTCTCCAAACATAAACCAGACAATCACAATGTATGTTGACTTATTTCCCAATTCCAAATACAAGATGCTAGGATGGTTTATAGAGCTATCAGCTGCAGCCACCTACAAGCAAAATAAATGAGTCTTTCTTCTAAAAAAACTTCATATGAAGGTGGCAAATGCCATGAAAAAACCCTAAAAGTTCTCTTAATCCTATGAAGAAAATACTATCTCAGTCTATTTCATACCCTAAAAGGAAAGACAGTAATATTTACAAGATTACATAACTTATTTGGTGAGCACCACAAATGAGGCCAGTGAGCAGTTCAGACCATTATCTGATTTAATGAGAAATACTGTCTGATGCCACAGCTGGAGCTAAATAGGACAAAAATACTCTATTAAGAGAACTCCATTCAAACCATACACATTGAAACAGAGCTCCAAAGGGAGAAACAAAACATGAATAATACTGCTCTAAGGTATATCCAGACTAAGGAAAATCCAACGTTTATCTCTTCAGTCTCATCTTTCTCAGCAGGTTTTTGTGACTGGCAGCCTGTAAAAGTGAGCTCTCCCTGCCCAGTGTGAATGGCAATTCAACAATTTTTGGGTGGGTCTTTTGTTTGCCCGGATTTTGAATGTGAAAGGCTGGTTTATTTGGAATATAGAGTTAAATTTGCTAGAGACAGTTTCAATGATAACATTTCTAGTAGAAAAAAATCCCCAACTTCGGACAATTCCTTTGCACTCTTGACATTTTTACCTTGATTTGTTCTTCTTTGATGCTAGGTGTGTTCTTCAGCAGGTTTAAATAAACACCCCCAGGTGTTCTTCTCCTGGTGCCATTCTTAACAAGAGAGAGGAAATTAGAAAAAGTAAGATTAGTACTAAGTGTTGACAAAAATAGCTTCTAGGGCAACACTTAATACCGTATTCAGACAGAATAAAGCAAATTTAAATTCTGATATTTTAGGAATTACATAAAAATAGCCCTGTCTGTGTCTTATTTGTGACTGAACTAGTCATGAGAAAGACAAAATCTGGACAGGTAAACTCTGAAGTTACAAAAAAATTCCTTTAGGATATAATGCCAAACTGTTGAACTCCACACTAAATCTGATTTTGGTAGTAAAGAAACAAAATGCGAGTAATATTCTCACTATTTGCAACAAGGTGTACACACTAGGTTAAATATTCAGAGCATTCCTAACACACAAACCCAGTAAAATGTGAAAAGTTAATTTAATAAAATTATGTTGATCTCAAGTTTCTTAATAATTGTGCTCAGCAATGCGACATCTTATCTGCACGTCCAAAGGATTCTGCATTTCTGCCTAAGGCATACGAAACACAACATGTACTTCAAAATTTCTTCCCACCACATATTAATTCCAAGCAGCTTTTCAGTGTTACAACACTGCAATGTGCAATGTGTTGTAATAAATCACGGAATGGGCTCAGCTTTGAAACCTCTGTAAATTATAAAGTGCTAATTATCATACTGTTATTCAATTACAATTTTTTAGTATAAAGTTGAACCTTTATTCCAGTAAAACCTGGATGATGCTGTGTAAAATGCGATACTTTTCTGCTAAACAACAATGCAAAAAACAATCTAAAAATTCTGAGAACAGAGAAGGTCGACTTTTAAGTAGGTTTTTGAAACAGCAGATGCCACATCCTTTTATCATCTGCATTTCATGATGTCTCTTATGATCTGCCTTTCGAAGAGTGTACTCTGATCTGCATCCAAAGGAACCTGTGCCACCAGGAGCTATGTCCTTTCATCTTCTCTGTAAACACTTATTAACAAGTATTTTACTCTTTCAAGACAACAGAATAGCTTCTAATACAATTTGATAGGTGGAATTTGTTGCCTTTTTTTTTCAGGGGAGGAGGTGATGGTATTTTTCAATTTGTTTAGTTTTTTTTGTGTGCCCCTACTCATTTTTCCCCCTCTTCTCTACTTCCAGTGGCAGAACTTAAAAGCTGTGAATTGTAAACAAATTTCTGAAAGTATTTACTAGTTCTCACCCACTTTTTTCCTTCTTTGCTTCTGCACTGAAGCTCATTATTTGACAAGAACAAAAACACACCAAGAAATTGATAACCTAACCACTGAGTATAGGATTTTCTACCATGATTTGTAACAGCAATCACTACTCAGCATATTAATACTGTTGAACAGGCCAACAGTTCTGTGATAAAGTCAACAGTTTCCATTCCAGAGAGGGAAATTCAAATCAGATACCATTCTCGGCAAAAAAACTGTGTGATTTCCAGGTTCACTCACCTTATTGTTTACTCAAAACCTGCTGTAAGGTTACATTAGTGTTTATTGAGGGAGTTTCATGGCAAGGGAAGGCCATAAAATTCTGGGAGAGGTTCTCCCAGCGTGAGAGAGCTACAATAGCATTGTGTAAATGTTCTACAAGTCAAGAGTTCTGTCGCCCTCCTCGCCCTCTGGCAAACCCCAAAAGTGACATTTTTCTTACCACTATGAACAGTCCACCATTTTGCTCCACTTCAGCTGTTTCCATAAGCAGCTCAATCGCTTTTCTCTTTCCAATTATTTTCACCACTCGAGCAATTAAGTCTTTCTTTGGCTCACAAAGTCTGAACAGAGTGGGGAAAAAAAAAGGTACATTTATTGTCACGATATTTTCTTAGTAAAAACTGACTGTGGAACTTCCATAATGAATAATTCACTCTGTGGGACATAAAAATGCACTCAAGAGTCTATACATTCAAATGTGTTTCAGTGGTTTATTGAATCAGATGTGATTGAATCAGATATTGAATCAGAATACTGAGCTTCTGAAGGATTTTTTTCCCTAAAGCATGCATTTTTAAAATTTGTTTCAATGGAAATACGTTGAGTGATTATTCTTCTACTGATGCATGAAACAGTAAACCAAATATGAAACTGCAAAGACATGTACAAACCTCTGAAATTAAAGTATAAAAGTGTGTTGTGTATTTAACAGTTAAAATTAATTTTTATAGTTAAGTCAAGAACTGGAGAAAACAGGAAGTGTAAATTTCCCCTGTATCACATGCCATTCAGACAAGCCTACATAACAATCAGTCTGTTGACTGATCTATAACCTATAAAAAACAAATAAGAAAAAAATTACACTGTAACTTCAACACTACTAATACAATGCCATTGCTACAAACAGTTAAAAAAAAAAAGAGCTTTCTGTCCTATTTCAACAAATCTCAATACAGCAAAGAGGAGCTTATTATAAGAGGTATGCTCAAAGTTTCCAAATTAATAAATGAGAACCTAACAAGAACTGTAAACAGCATTAATAATTGTCTAATTGCTGTAGGAATGGCAGTTGCTGAAGTAAGTAGCACATGTATGAAGACAACAATGGTTTGAAACCATTTAAAATCCAGGTTTTATTTAAATGTCATGCTAACTGTCAGTAAATCTTCCAAGTCTTGTTCCCTATTTAACTTACGTTTTTTCCCTTGCACCACTGAAAAAGGATTGTGGCAGTTCAACTCAATCTAACCAAGAGTGACCTGAAGCCATGGGCGCTCTCTCACACCATCAATCCACTGCTGTCAGGAAGTGGTGAAGCAAATTGGTTCAGGAAACAAATCTGTTTACAAGTTAACTCTTCCAAAAAAAAAAAAAATCAACAAGCTTTTGCACAGATTATTTTTCTGAGTCAGCTCAGTGTACAATAACCAAATAGCAGGATTGTGAAAAGGACTGGATGGTGGTAAGTGTGCTCATGGCTGGAGCTTGGTGACCATAAATTAGCATAGAACTGCAGAAAGAGGCCAGGACTCATTTCAGTGCTGGTGCCTGACACTGGTGTAGCCCTCGGTTACAACAGCAGCAAAAGGTTTTTTCACACAAATATATTCCATGTAGAGAACATGTGTATTTCAGAAGCTGTGTTTTCTAAAACACTGCACAGTTTACCTCATATTCAAAGGTTTAAATCTACAGATTTAAAGGTTTATAACTTAGACAGATTTTCATGGTAACTACAGCATGTTTGCACTGGTGGCCAACTACAAACAAGCATCTTTGCTCATGGGGTATTTCCTAAAAAAACCTCCACTACCAAATCTGTATAACAAGAAGGAATATTTTTCCTTGCTATTGTTCTCAAATAACAGACTGTTTTCGTGGATCCTTAAAAAATATATAAAAATTAATATAAATAGACATTATTAACTGGATGTTTTTACAAGATACCAGCCACAGTGCTGCATTTTTATCCCAGGATTTGGAAGTGCACATAAGGCACTCATGCCTTTTGTAATCTGACATGTAATATAGGACATCTTACAAATTTACCAGTAAGGCAGCTTTTCCTCACTCTTCCATCAGCTACCAATACTTAGGGAAGTGAAGACACACTGTTATCAAACTCACCGATAAGCAATTTCATCTGCCACTTTTTCCTCTGAATCTTCTTCTGTTATCTCATACCTTCCTTTGTATTTCATTTCTTGCCTTTCACCCAGTCTATCTTTCATGGGGCGCTTCCTTTTGAGAAAGCCTTGCCCGTTTTCCCCTTCTACAGGCAATGTCTTCTTGTCATCATGCATGTATTGATCCAGTTCCTTATCCAAAGTCTCTGCCTCCTTTTGCTGAGATTCCTTCATCAGCTTTTTAGCCAACAGGTAGTTGTAAGTCTCAGACTGCCTGCTTCTGTCAATGCTGCCATCCATGCCTAGAATCCCAAGCTCAGTGGCTACTGCATCCTGATTCTGTTCCTGGAGCACTGCACCCCAGATGTTGTTGACCTTCTTGCCACGCAGCGCAGTTTGTTTTTGGTGGCTCTGGCTGAGCTGGAAGGGCTCGGGTTTGGCAGGAGGGAAGTTGAAGCACTTCTGTCTCTTCCGTTTCCACAGGCAGCTGTCATCGTCAGAGTCAGAGCAGCTCTCCTCACTGGAATCCACACTCTTGGTTGTCCGATAGGGAACACTCGGTGCACTGGATGAGATGCTGCTCTGGAATGGCCTGCACGGATCACTGCCATCATGTGATTTCTGAAATTTAAAAACCAAATGTCCATTAGTTTAACCATTTGTGTAAATCAGAAAAGGTTTGATTAGCTAAAAACCCCTGAATTCTGACTCCTGTGGCTGTGCAGTCCTCTGTGAGCATGTGTTGGACCGCAGCTGACAGGAGCATCCTACGGAACTCCTGCGTTTTGAGTGGATGGATATCAGCATGAAAGAAAGCATGGCTGACACAGAAACACATGCCAGGAGTTGCTAATCTGCTTAGTACAACCTTTACTGAATGAAAATTATTAAAAGACTGGAAAAGTCATGAATATTCTCAAACTGGACAAAGACACAACGTGCACAGCAGCTTTAAGAAAGAGTAAAATATCAAAACACCACAGCAATCAACCACAGGTTTAACAGCATTGAAGTTAATATTCTCTCTGGAGTCTCGAGGGAGAAGACCAAAAAATCCCAAAACTAAACCCAAAAAACTGGGAATTTTTTTGTTAATTTAACTGTGTACTGTGATCCTGGTTCCATCAGGACAGCACATAACCAGCTGGGGACAGCAGTACCTTCCAGAACCACACGTTTTTTCTCGTTTAAATCAACAATACACTGTAGTTTAATTATGGTTTATTAATTAGGACACACCCCCCCCAAAAAATCATTCTATTGATACACTATATTCAAGAAATGCTGTTTTCTCACAGATAAACTAAATCATGAAAGCTAAACCTGCTGCAATTGGCACAATTTGCAAAAACACCATGGGTAACATAACCCTGAATTCTTATTCCCAACTGCTGGAACTTTAGGTCATGCTTTCTGTGCTAAACATTTTCTTTATACATAATTCCAGCTATTCCCTAACTAATTTCCCATCTTCAAGTTATATGCTGTCCTATGTTCTCTAAAAGAATAAGATCTCTTCCTCCATTTTCAGGTGAAATGAAAATTCTTTAACCTTACTGCTTTCGTCACATTACGGCACCGTTTCTTCTTCCTCCTATTAGCAAACAGAAAACAGAAGTATTCAACCTATTTTATCATGTTAGGGAACAGAAACCTTTAACTTCAACCGTAATGCAAAAATCCCTAACACCACAAGAAATCAAAAAAACCCTCTAACACTTCTGTAACAACTTTTTTTGTGCTTCAGATCTCAAAAGTATATTGCAAATAAAACAACTGAAGAAAATAAAGTTCCTTATACATACAGTGTCACACAGTGAACTGTCTTACTTTGAAATCTTTCCCTGCCCGCACACCACCACAATTACCTCATACTTTCTGAACAAATTCCTCATATCCTCACAGAATCACAAAATGGTTTGGGTTGGAAAAGATCTTAAAGACCAGCTTGTTCCAAAATCCCTGCCATGGGCAGGGACACTTTCCACTAGCCCAGGTTGCTCCAAGCCCCGTCCAACCTGGCATTGGACACTTCCAGGGATGGGGCAGCCACAGCTTCTCTTGGCAACCTGTGCCAGGGCCTCACCACCCCCACAGGAACAACTTCTTCCTAATATATCATCTAAACCTACACTCCGTCAACGTGAAGCCATTCCCCCTTGTCTTGCCACTCCATGCTCTTGTAAACAGTTTCTCTCCATCTTTCTTGTAGCCCCTTCAGGCACTATAAAACCATAATTAGGTCACCCCATAGCCTTCTGTTTTCCAGGCCGAACAACCCCAATTCTCCCATAGTTTCCTCACAACAGAGCTGCTCCATCCCTCTGATCACCTTAGTGCCTCCTCTAGACTGTCTCCAGCAGCTCCATGTCCCTCCTGCACTGGGGACCCCCGAGTTAGACGCAGCGACCCACGTGGGGAGCACACAACGTGAAAACGACGGGAGACATCAGGAAGGCGAAGGAATCCCTTCCGCTACCTCTGTTTGGAGTCAGAAGGATGCCAGAGGTCTGTTGGGCCCGGGGATGGGGCGCTCAGGGCTCTCACCCGTGTCCACAGCGGCTCGTGCCCATTGTCCCCATCGTCCTCGCGCCCGCCGTCCCAGCGCCTTGCCGGCAACGCACCGGCCGACCCAGCCTGTTCCCGGCCCAGCAAAAGCGCTCCCAGCTGGGAAAACCCCCGTCCCTACCCGGCTTCCGCGGCCTCCCCATATGGCAGGCCCCGTCCCGGTTTTTCCCCGCCCGGCGCATCCCGGAGCGGCGCTCCCGCAGTCCTCCCGCGGCCGCCGCTCCGCCGCGCTCACCTGCCCGGGGGAGCCGGCGCCGGGCATGTCCGAGTCCGAGCCGGACAGCTCTCCGTCCTCCACGTCGCCGTCCATGCACCGCGGCTCCAGCGCCATGTCCCGGCGGAAGGGCAGAGCGCAGCGTCGGGGCGGCCCTGACGTCCATCCGGGGCGGGGATGCTCCGGGTGTTTGTTATCCCGGGTCGGACCGTTCCGCAGTTTTGCGCCAGGGCTGCTCGGGTGGGACAGGCCAGCGGTGGATGGAAGCCCAAGCCATCGGCTCGTGTGGCCCCGGGTTCCTCGGCACGAGTGTTGCGAAATGTGGGATATATATTAAGGTTGTCTTAAGTCAGGGTGTTCTTTGATATGAGTTCTTCATATGCTTTCAAAGCCTGATCAGCAAGAAAGGACACCTCAGTATGGTACACCCAGCAACTGCATCCCTTAGTCACAGAATCACAGAATACGACGAGTTGGAAGGGACCCACAAGGATCATCGAGACCAGCCCCTAGCCCTGCATAGGACCATCCCCAAAAGTCACACCATGTGCCCGAGAGTATCATCCAAATGAGTCTTGAGCTCTGTCAGCCTTGGTGCTGTGACCACTGTCCTGGGGAGCCTGTTCAGTGCCCAACCAGGCTGTTCGGGGAAGAACCTTTTTCCTGATATCCAACCTAAGCCTCCCGACACAACTTCAGGCCATTCCCTCGGGTCCTGTCCCTGGTCCCCACAGAGAAAAGATCAGTGCCTGCCCTTCCTCTTCCCCTTGTGGGGAAGCTGTAACTGCAATGAGGTCTCCCCTCAGTCTCCTCCATCTGAACACACCAAATGACCTCAGCTGGTCCTCACACAGCTTCCCCTTAAGGCCCTTCTCCATCTTCATTGCCCTCCTTTAGACGCTTGCTAATGGCTTAATATCTTTCTTATATTGTGGTGCCCATAACTGCCCCAGTATTGCAGGTGAGGCCATCCCAGGTTAGAGCAGAGCAGGACAATCCCCTCCCTAGCCCAGCCAGCGATGCTTTGCCTGATGCCCCCCAGGACACGGTTGTTCCTCCTGGCTACCAGGGCACTGCTGACTCAGACATCCAGGAACTAACAAGCTTCCATGCAGTTGAACTGCCACCATTAAGTTGGAAATAGGTTGGGTGACAGCCTTTCCAAGCACATGAGGTTTGAAAGGCGAACGCTCACATGTAGAACGAATATGTGAGAACATAAAGTACTAGAGAAGATTATGATCAAAACCAATTTGTGCAGGAAATCTTGAGAATTTCTCTCCTGGCCACTAAAGAGCTGGTTTCCTAGATGACAGAATGGATAACATTACTTTTAAAAATACCAGAAAAAATAGTCCTCTGTAAACAACAGCATCACTAGCCAGAGTTGCAGTTCCCCTGAGATTAATCTCCTACTTGCCTTCTTAAAATCAATTGCATGCAAATTTTTAAAGAACAACATAATTCAGATTTTCTAGAGTCAAAGGAGAAAAGGTCCTGATCACCTGTAAATCATTGGCCTAGAAACCTGAGCTCCTCTGAGATCACGAGCACACCATCACATACTGAGATACTTCTCCATTGCTGCAAGATGTTCCAATGTTCTAAAATCAAATGCAAAGCACAGTCTTTAATGATATTCTGTTGTCATCCTTGTTTCTAAGAAATATGTGTTAAGTATAGAAATTTCTATATAAATGTCTACATCTATACACAAGTGCATACACACATATATATAAACACATTGTACACACACATTAATATACAATCCTCAGCCTTTTGGCATTGTGATACAGAAATGGATCAGCTTTATAGGGGTGATCAGACACCAGTTTGTGAATTGAACACAACCAGCTCTCCAATCAACATTCCTCTCCTACCTCAAAGCTGTTGCCACCCAGTAATGGATCACCCACATCACCTCTGCAATATCAGGAAAGAGTAACTTCCTTTTGCCAAGGAAACGTGAGAAGAATTTATCTTAATGAGGAGCCTATGTCAAATAGAGTACTAAAACCAAGCTTTCCTTTTCCTGGAGCAAAGCCTCAGGAATCCATCCATCATATAGCAGAGAGTTCAACCACAGTAATTTTAAACACCTAGATATAAGCATTTCTGTGTATCACCTATAGAAAGATCAAAGGATGAGACAAAACTGAACACTTAAAGAAGATGTCCCTTTTGAGGGATACTTCCACATTCTGCATATTTGTGTGGAGTAGAGAAGGAATTTTGACGGGACCTCTTAAGTGCAAATGTGAGATCAGACTTAATGAGCAAAATCACTGAACCTCAGATGGCAATTCATTATTTAAGGATTATTCTAGCATAAAGGTCACCCTAGTATACAACAGTATTCAACTGCCTATTCTGAAGATTAGTTGCTAAACTGCTTGTTGTTTTAAGGCAGTTAATACTTCAGTATTGGTTCTGACAAAGACATATGGACATAACATTTTTGTAACAGCTGCTGTAATGGCAGCCAACCCTGCAGTGTCTGCAGGTATTCACCTTTGTCAAAAGAGCTTTCTGATGTGTGCCTGTCACAGGAAATGGAATGAACCAGGAAGGAAGGAGAGGCATCTAGTGGCAAATCTGTGCTGTTCTTTGCATTTCATGATAATGCTTCACAGAATTCCAGCACTTCACATATGGCCCATCACTTCTTTTAAACATTTTCTTTCTGCTATGAATGAGAGCATATAAAAAATATAGGGGATATTTTTCTTCTCAACTGTCAATCAGAACTATTTGAAAAGGAGATGAGATTTTTATTTTTCTTTCCTAGTTCTATAGCAGTTCTTTGCGTTGTTTTTCAGAGGACAGAGATCATGTTGCAAAGGGTCAATTATATTTTTGCCTGTGAAAGCATTTTTCAGAAATAAAACCACTTGTGAGGTTCAGCATCTCATAGTCCAAAGGTCAGCTCCTGGAGCCGTAGAAATAAAGAGCAAACTGTCCTGAGCATCATTAATTTGCATCCTTGGATCTGACAGAAAGCCTGCTTAAACAGCTGTTTCTGCCTGGTTTTAAAGATTTGCTCTGTTCATGTATTTTACTGTACACTGGTAGAAATATTATGAAGTGAATCTGTAGTAATACACATATCTGAAATAAAGTTACAGACAAAGAAATAACCTTTCCAGCAAGATGTTTCTGAAGGACTGCTGGAGACTGACCAATTTCTTTAGCATTACACTGATTCTCTTTTTGTGCTGTGAAGTACTTTAATACTAGTGGATACATTACTGACTACTGTTAGCTGCTTAATATTTTCCTATCCACTAAAAGCGAAGAGCAAACAGTTGTAGTCACAACTGTTGCTATGTGCATTCAGTTTATTCAGTCTTCCCTCTCCACAAATGTTCATACACACAAGGGAGAAACACATACAGACACATGCATCCTTGTTATTAATTACTGATTGAGAAAAAGAAATATGCAGGCAGATATCTTACAGTTCTTGAACACATATCAGCTGCTGGATAAGTAAATTTTACTAAAAGATAAAACAGCATAGTGGATAAATTAGTCCTACTGGAAAATTCTTTATGCATTTGACTCCAAGAAAACAAACACAGGTGTGATTTTCCTGAGAAGAGATACATCTTTATCTGGATCACAGCTAAACATTTAACCTTTTAGTGGCATGGGCCTGAAAACCTAGCGTATTTAGGAAATGCAGTTTTTCACTCTTGCTTTTAACAAGCCCATTCAAGGACACTGTTCTTCCTTTATGCATTTTAGATCATCTTACCTGAGGACTGCATATTATCAGGACTATAGTGCCTTATTCTAAATCCCCTTTGTGGTCTAATTTTCAGTGCTTGGACACTTCACTGCAATGAAAGTCATTGCAAGCCAGCTCTCATTATCAACCAGCCATCATCATTATCCATTACCCAGTGAGGCCTTTGAAAACACTACTTCATGTTTTTCTGCATATTTGGATGGCCACTTTCCTTAAAAATTTTGCTCCTGGCCTTAAATTTCCCCTTGTCTACACTTGGAAGAAAAATAGGCACAAAGTCGAAGAAAGACCAAGAACAGTTAAAGCTCCTTCCCTGTATTGCCATCATTATTAATCTGATCCCTCATGGCACTTCTATTGCAGTGCTTCAGGATTATTCAAGAGATCTAGTGAAAATGAGATAAATCAGAATGTGCTTTTTTTCCTGTGTTGTTGTCAGCTCATTTCCCATTGAGTTTAATGATGCATTTTTCATCATATTTGCAATTAAATCATATCTGCGGGATTTATCTGAATTACAAGGCGTTTCTGGAATGAAGCTTAGTCTTAAAATGTGGCAGAAGGGAGGTGTAATCTTCCAGTAGTTTGCATGAAGGAGTCCTCTATGTGAGTATAACTGAAAAAAAACCAAAAAACCCCCACAACTTTCAGTTTACACTTGACAAGAGGAGTTGATTTAAGCACTTCATAAAATGTCCGGAAACAGGCCCAAGAAGATAAATTGAATAGCAGTACAGTTCACTCAAAAAACCCCGCAAAACAAAAGCAAGTTTATTCATAACCTCGTATCTGGGTTTCCTATATGATTTTTCTGTATGGAGACATGTCTTCCCATCTCCATCTTTAATGCAGGTTCAGCTGTAAAGGACATTTTGTTTTCCCACCTCACCACAGTAGGCACCTACAGTGCCTGGTAGAGAATCAACAGAGAAGTTCTTGTTTAAACACTAATCTCAGTCATGGTTCCCTTGATGTCCTATTTTGCACATCTTCAGTTTTCCCTTCCCAAAACCAGCTGAGCTAACAAAGAAAGCTTTAAAAACACCCTTTGAAAGAGCATAATATCACCTTCAAAATATTGCCTCCAATTATGCCCAAAACTCATATGATCGAGTGGAACAAAGCACAATCCTGCTTTCTGCAAACTGTAGCTGCTGTCTATATTACTGCAATCTCATGTGACTGGAGCCTCATCAATGTAGGACCAGATAAGGCTCAAAAGATGAGGCTTATAAGGCTCAAAAGATGGATCAAAAGATCCAGCACTGATTGCAGAAAATTTACTCCATGAAGTTGGAGTTTTACCAAGTTTGTAGCCAATACTTTTCATATCTATGACAACAAAATGTGCAGTATTATTTAAACCAAGTTGATTAAATTTTGGGTTGAATAAATTGTGGGAAATTACTCCTTCCCTGCTCCAGTGGGTGATTCCATACTTCTTGCAGCAATAAGTGACTTTGTTTGGGATTCCTCGAGACAATCCCTGTTTACAGCCCATTGTTTACCATTTACTGGCTGTGTAGACAGTGTGCACAGATTTCAGAAAATGTAACCTAATTAGCTGATTTGTTTGTGAAATCCATTCTGTTTTCCATTCTTGCCCTAATAAGCAAGTCAAACAGATGGAGAAAATTTATTTCATGGCATATGTTTAATTAAAGCAACTGAGGTCGTCATGGCTTCTTCACCTCATCACAAGTTGAATTCACAATAGAAAAGACTCCTCCAGGATTTTTTGGAAAGAATTCAGTTGTGGAGGTAAGACTGTACAGTCTGTTCAGCAGAACAATTTATCCCAGTCCAACAGGATGTCTATTTCGAAAAGGGATTATTCAGAAATACTTTTGCTCATTGGGATGGAGTTGAACCTCCTGGAGGGGTATAGTAACCTGATGCTTTTCATCTGTGCTCCCACTGGATGAAAGGTGATCTGATGTGTCCAATGTACGTTTAGTTTTCCTGAAGAAGTGCAAAAACTTTTCAGGTAATCGCAGTTAGATGTCATGAGTATTCATAATCCTGCTCTAAATTCAGCACTGCAAATACCTATTTAAAAGCCATGAAAAGCTAAGGGCAGTGTGCCATTGCTCCACATCCTCAATGTAAAAACAGAACAGCAAGAACATTTTCTATGTTTTCTTTTTCAACAGGATTTTTTCTATGAAATAATTCTTGGCTGGTAAAACTAATCAAAGCACTTTAAAAATATACAAATATATAAAAATATAACATAAATAAATGCAATAAGATAGGACTTTTATGATGCCAGTTAGTGAAAATTGAGTATTGGCCTTGAACCCTTCCAATGCATTTGCAATATGCAACTGTGAAATCCTAGTGAAAATTAAATCCTTTAAAGTGGTCAAAAACTGCAAGACATGAGTGTACAGGCACAAGAATTGCATGGCACTTCAACCGAGGCCATACTGAAACAACCTTTTAAAGAAAGAGACATGTGAAGCAGTCTCCTAGGTCTTCATAAGGAGAGCTTTTAGGTTTTTAGGGACAGAGGGGTAGAGGTGTTTTAATGTGAGTGGTTTTTTTTTGTTTGATTGGAGGTTTTATTTTGTTGTTGTTGTTGTTGTTGTTTTTATTGTTGTTGTTTCATGTTTGTTTGGTTTTTGTGGGTTTTTTGTTTTTTTTGGTAGGCATTTTCTTTACTCTTTCCCTGCCCTCCCCCCCTTCTACTCTGTTACAATTAATTGGCAGTAAATTAAATTAATTTCCCCAAATTGAGTCTGTTTTGCTTCTAAGGGGAATTGATAAGTAATCTCTCTATTTTTATCTTAACCCATGATAATTTCATTATATTTTCTTCACCTGTCCTGTTTATAGAGTGGGAGTGATAGAACACCTAGGGGGCCACCCCATAAATTAATCTCAATCCCGATCTCACTGAGAGCTCATTTAATCAATTGTCAGCTTTTCTATTTCCATTTAATATTTTCTTCCTAACACTTCCTTTATTATTATTCACAGCATTGCTGTGCTTTGTGACAGCAGCCTCAAAGGCTGTGTAGTAAGGAGTTTAATTGAAAAGTCCTGTGAAACAAAAGATATTCTGGAAATACTTTTTAATTTCAAATGAACTATGACAGCTAATTGTTTAGTTTCAATAAAGCACTTACTGAAGGTTAATTGCTAGCTGATAAAAATATGTGAGCAGGAAAGAAAAATGAGCCTGGTCACTCTATCTAAGAGTGAAACAATATTATAGACATCGTAGCATGTTAAGACTATGGATTAAATGTTTGCACTTGGAAATAAATAGACAATTATTAATTCATTAAACAGAACTTGTAACAATGCTCTCCAAGTTGAAGTGACACAGATGTGCCACGTGTAGATGAAAGAAGTCCAGCAGGAAACCAATTGAAAATTGCCAAAATATTTCATTTTTTTCCCAGTGCATTCCAGTACTTGTAAAACAATTAAATGAACCTGAAAATTTTGGAAGTTTTTAATTATGGTTTGTGTAGGTTGCTCTTGGTAAAGTAAGTACTGACTTGGACTTCTGGTGCTGCACTGTTGGGAGTGTTTCAGACTGTCCAAGTCACAAAGTCCAGTTATACATATCCAATTATTCCATGAAAAGATGAGTGTCTGAGAAGAACCTGGATTTGACTGTCCTCTCTCTCTGGAACAGAAAAATAACCAATTTCATGAAAGAAAAATGTTTTGTCCCTTGAAGGTAAAATATTATGTCCATATTTATTTTCTATTCCAGTGTCATGGACAAATGAAAGGGTATGTTAAAATTTTGTCATTGAAATGCATAATTATGGGAAAAAAAATGGTCTGCTGAGACTTTGTCACTGAGAAATAGCAATTACACAGCTGATATTACAGTGCGTGTAGAAAAAACCTGTCTGGGATAATTTCACTGCTGTAGATTCTAACATCTTGAAGCAGAAATATGAGAGACACTGAAAAATTTGCAGTTTACTTCCTTCAGTTCCCTTTCAACAAATCTTTTTTTTCAAAGAATGTTTTCCCAGTGAAGTGGAGTAAAAAATGGAGTTCTTACTGGTTTTCCAGGTAGGAATCTTACTTTATAGTGGCATATTTCCAACGACGACAAGAACAAAAACAACAAAAACAACAACAACAACAACAACAACAACAACAACGAACATGTATTTTTTTCTACTAAACTAAACTGAGCTGAATTCTAACTACAATATACTGACCCAAGCAAAATTTTTTTCTTTATCCTAGCTACAGAGGATCAGATCTTCTTTGTTGCACATTCAGTAACAAAATCAGCCTGTCTGGTCAAAGATATCCAGAAATGAAAATTTTGTTGTGTTTATTAAACCATTCCCATTACTGGGATCTCCAGGGAGACTTCTTTTGGAAAATCCTACAATGGTTAATTGTGCATGCACTGCTGATTTTATGTAACAGGAACAACAGCAAAAGGTGATTTTTCAATGCATAAAGACAAAAAAATATATAAGTTAAGGTCAAGCAAAGCAAGACGGACAGCCTGCTGAAGAGAAAAGACAAAGTTCAGAGTAGGAATTCTCTTTCTCTTGGCTATACCGGCATGAAAAATTTTGGAGGACTGGCCATATTTTAGTTGATGGAAACAGTTCACTGGACCCATTCAGGTTTAGGTTTCCTCTGCTTCAAGGGGCCCTTGGATGTCTCAGATGTTTCAACCACACCACTGAAACACAAATGAGAGCCACAGTTTGTCTTCAGAAAGTTTGCAGTTCACCAAAGGAAGCTCTCCAGATTCACAGTGAGAATCAGCACATTCTTGGAAGACATTTGGGGCCAACTGCTCATAATGTTACACCTTGGACACAAAGACATAGACCCAGTCCTACCTTCTTCCTGTTGCAGTTTTCATGCACCTCAGAAACTGGCCTTAAAAGGTTATCTGACTGCCACCATTTGGCCTAATGGCTGTATTTTCTGTGCCTGTTAGGCTTTTTTTCTTCCCACCACTTGTTTTCATCATACCCTGAGATAAGCTTTGAGACAAAACATTTTGAGGAAATCACATCTGGATTGGCCGTTCAGCTCCCCTGCTCTGTCTTCTCCAGCACCTCGAGGTGTTCCTGTGCATATATTTATGTTGATTTAAATATAAATATAAATCTCAACATAAATATAAATAGAAATATCAACATATTTATGTTGATTTCACTTGTCTTGGTGGCCTCTGGAATTGAAGTCCCTCTGTACAGAACACCATGACTAAAAAAAGGAAAAGGATGCAGATTTGTTCATTTCAAGATCTTGGATCTTTTGAGTATTATGTGTGCTCAGAGCAGTGAATGTTGCTTGAAACTGGCCCTATAATGAGAACAATGAGAGCTTTGATAAATGGGCTGTCCCATTATCTTGCCACTTTTACAAGCACAATAGCATAATTACCTCAAATGCATGAGTGAGAAATAAGAATATTTCAACCTCAAGCAAGATAACATGACCTACTGGGCCATCCACAGTTTGATTACCAGAATAGAAATATTTCTCTTCAGTTGTTGGAGAGAAGAAAAACTTGTGCAACTGCCTTTTAGGTGTTCACTTCTTCATAAATTTTTGTTACTTCTGTTAAAGACTTGAGACAGAGGAAGCAGCCAACATAAATAACCAATGGATAAAGTTCTCTTGGTTTCACCAGACTCTGGTCTCAAGCCTGATGTCTCACCTGCCCTTGCCAGTAGGACTCCATTAAACCTAATTTATCCCAGTAAAAGGCAGGACAGAAACCAAATAAGGTTTGTATAGCTGCTGCTGCATGATTTGTGTAGGAGTGCAATGCAGCTCTTCACTTTCTGTTGCGTAAGATTTTTTCTCTCTCTGCCGCTGCTTTCTGTACTTCTGCAGTGCTCTTATATTTGAGACAAAGATTGTTATTTTTTCCTAGTTGAGTTAAAATTAATCAACAAGCTGATGATCTAAAACCAAAGCACTGTTTATATTTTATCTGAAAAGCACTAAAGCTATAGGTCAAGATCTTGTTCCAGTGATTGGCACACAGAAATATGATTTAACAGCTTCACATATATGAGTGAAGAATTATATGGAAAAGGAGGCAGTTGAAGCAACCTTAAGCTAATGGGAAAATTAGAAGTAAAGTACTCTCACCACCTATACATCTAAACAGTTATTAAAGTGTAATACTTTCCACAAAGAGTGTTTTACAGAATATACAGTCTGTGTGAGAATTGTGGCTGGAGCTGCAATCCAGAATAAAAGAAACCTCAGCCAAGCACAATGCGTCTTTCTCCTCAGAAAACCCCTTAACCCTCCAGAAAGGCTCCAAACCTCTCTACTTTTTATCAGTGTTTCAGTAATAAAACAAAATAAGCTGGTTTCTCCAGCATCCTTAAAAGCTTGGGGGTTCTGCAGGAACTCTTTTTACTGCTCATTTAACAAGTTTTCCATTTTTCTACCCAGTGTTAGAGAAGAAAATGCATCCAAGACTTGTTCTTTCAGCTGTTGCAGCAGTTTTGTATGTTATTTTTCTTATGAATGCAAATCTACAACAAGGAATTGATTATTGCATTACACAGCGTTCTCATATACCTGGGCTTCATATAATGAGCATTTTATAAGAGGACACTTCTGTTTTGAAGTTCATTATAACATCTATGAAAGAGAGGTGCCAAATCCAGGGTCAGGTCTACTCAAAGATGCAAAAACTTGTTTTAAGGCACATCATATGTTCTCAAGCTCTTCACGTATTTCTTGTGATACCAACAGCCATTCACGTTCCATTTCAACACAAGCTCTACATTACCTGAGTCTTCTTTGCTTTCTGACACCTTTCTTCACCTTTGTTCTCTTCCGAGGAGAGATGAGGCAGAAGTGACAGCTCATACAGGTAGATTTGTCTGGGTGAGAAGTCAGTTATATTTTTGCACTTATGATCACTTCTTAACTAAGCAGCCCAACATTCATTCCTATGCTTATCTAATATGTTTATGCAGCTTGCAAATGAATACACAACCTGCACAAAGGTTTGTAGCTACCAAGAGAAAAAAGCTTTAGTATCACATTGTCTAAATAAATACATTTGCTTACAGTTTTCTAGCTCATGTTTTATCTGCTACAAATTCCCCTTACTCACTATAGTTACACCTTTTTCTCATGGGGATTGTATTTCACCAATGCCTATGCTTATCCTCTTTGTTCATGAGAGTATTTGCTTTAATTTGGCATCCATACAGGGCCTGGATTTTGGAACCTCTGGTGAAAACATGCCAGAAGCTTTTACACTGTTATGGCGACTGAACTCCCTAGTACTGGAATAAATGGCAGTACAAGCAGACAGTGCTACAAAGCTAGAAAGTGTTCTGAGCTTTTTGCATATGAAAGCCATTCTGATATCCAGTGAAGAAACCATTCAGCCTCTATGAAAAAGGAGTAGAGGAACAACTCCATGTTACTTACTCAAGTGTTCCCTATGAATATTAATATGAAGTGTGAGTTTATATACCCCTATGAAGCTGCAGGAAAATTTCCCTGAGTTTTTGTTTGCTTCTTGATGAATGAAGGAGAGCATGAGGATGTACATTTTGGAACAAATCTAAGACAATGAAATAATGGTTCAGATCTGGATAAGACAAGAATACACTGTGAGTAGTAGGGCACTTCCCTGAGCAAAAATACAAAATAATTTGAAGGAGATGTTTGATTGATGACATTTTTCAACCAAAATTGTTCATGATAACTGACCCAGAATTATGAAAGTTATACATGACAAAAAATAGCAGTACCATGCACAAAGCGTGTTTACAGTATTCACACAGGAAATCTCCAACCTCCATGGTTAAGTGCAAAAGCCTGTATTTAAATGTCTTCTTATAGCAAAGGGCATGACAGACAGATGATATAGTTTTAGTCCACGTCAAAGCGTTGCAAAGAAAATTACTGCAAATCCATGTCTACTGATTACATTAATATCCAACTTTGCAAGTGAAATCTACCACTTTAGCTCACGAGGCTAATACCACCTCTCAGGACACAACCTGTATATAGTTCCCAGGTTTTTCTGCAAAGCAGAGACCTTATGTGATCTTCTTCCATGTACAGTCAGCTGCCTGGTTGGTTTGAGAGTAATGTATGTGTGTGTGTGAAGGTGGATGAACTGAAATCAAGTACAAAATACAGTTTGGCATAAACACACTGTTTTAGCTAGACAACTTTATCTCTTCTGTTCTTAAACAATGTAATAAAAAGATATCAATTCATCAGTTGCACTTTTTTTAGCAGCTTTTTGTTGTTGTTGTTGTTCTGTTTGAGTTCTTTTCCCTAGTTTTCACACTATTCCCAGCTTTCAAATCTGTTATCATTTGAAAGCAAATCTTTTCTACATACTACTCCTCCTTACAGCAAAGATTTGGGCCTGAGTATCAGTTACAGCCAAAATTCATCATTATTATGTCAAAATACCAGGCCTCAAGTTTAACAATAATAAACACACAAAGTTCCTAATAACAAGCAAACAAAACATGTAGACAGAAATCCCAAGCTAATGCTCATTTTCTCAATAAAACTAATGGCTGGGAAAATAAGATTCCCACCTACCTCGTATTTTTCAGATGGAATTTCAATGTTTTAGAGAAAAGCTATAAATCTAAAGTATTTTTGGTCAATGAATGATATAGTTCACATCTGTTATTGACAAGATTACTCATAAAGCTGCAGTTTGGATACTTTTCTGGCACTTTTCAAGTTTCTTACACAGGATTTTCTTTAGTACAGGAGATACCAGTTGCACCTTTCATCTAACTTGTTAGCTTCTCTGTCTTGAGACAGTATGTGAGAAGAAAAAACAGTGATCTGAATAAAGCACAGGTATTTTTAAGCTGGACTACAAATGTGGATTCCTGTATCTACCTGGATACAGTCTCTTTCGTAGTTTATTGCTCAGCCACCAACATTCACTACAAGGCAAGAGACCCAGGCAGTCCCTGCAGTCTCCCAGAATATTATCAGCAGCACAGATTGGAGACACAAGTATCTTTTCAAAACCAGTCCTGGTTTTAGGTCAGCTGCTTCCTGAATGAGCACCTGCATGATCTTAAATTATCGCGTACTCCTGGTCTATAGAGACTCAAGAGGCCTAACGCAGAAAAAGCACCATATCCTGAAATAAAAGAATAAACAGAGAAAAAGCACCATATCCTGCAATAAGAGAATTAGACCCTCATCTCACAAAACCTCCCTTTCTGCTCTCCAGTTAATATAATTTACAGCACCCAGAAGACTCAAACAATCCAAAGGGCTTTATGAAAGATAGGGAAAAAGAAGTGTAGCTTTTATGATGGATCACTTTGAGTCTGGGTGCGCAGGAGAGCGTACTGGCAGGTTTTTAATCTTATAATTGCATAGAACTCTTGCAGCCTGCTAGAAGTAGTCACAAAATCTTGGTCTGAAACACAATCCTGGTAGAAACACAATCCTGTGTTTCTTGGTAGAAACACAATCCTGCACTCTGCTGTGGGTGGTGTGGTGTTACCTGCACCTGAACAAGCACGTGTCACACAGCAGAGATGTTGGGGACGATGAAGAGAACAACCGAGAGGAATGGGAGAGATATCAGGCGTGGAGGAGAATTTATAATTCCTAAAGAGACTTTTACCACTGGAATAGACTTTCCCAGCCTAAAAGGGCTGTACATGGACTGGACAGTTATACCCCTGTTACCCCCAGTTGCTTCCAGTTAACCCCAGTTTATTGTTGTGGAGTTATCAGTATGTTTGTGCCCTTGGTTGTTGTTTTAAAACCCTGTCCTCCATATTGTCTCCTTCCTCCCCTCACAGTTTTCCCGCCAGAGCCTGTTGCTCTCCCCTGCTTTCCCGCTCCTCTGCCTGTGATTGGCTACAGTTTGCTGCAGTGCAGAGGTAGCTCCCATTGGCCCTTTCCCCCAGATACCCGAAGTCACCACCCCTCCTAAATCCTAATATCCAATCCATACCTTTTCTGACCTGTCAATCCTTCCCTCCTCCCCTTGCTTGAGCCCAACCCCTAAAGTCACCCTATATAAGTCTGTGTTTCCCTCAATAAAATCGGCATTGCTCCCTCACCCTCAACTGTGTCCTAGCCTTTTTGTAGTGCCCCATCCCTTTCCTTTCAACCCACGGGCTGTGGCAAGTGGCGCCCAACGTGGGGCACAGTTGAGGGCTCTCATATTGAGAGAACTCCTGTGCCAACACTTGGGCTCAGGCGACCTTCAGGAGGGAAGATCGCTCCGCCAGCTCTCCCCTGCACAGCAGACGACTGTGGACTGTGAGGAGTCGCACGGGTCGCGCACCGACTGAAGGTGAGCTGCAGGGGACAACCCTAATTCCTTCACCCGACACCATCCCCCGTAACTAAAAATCACAGAAGGGAGGAATTACACCAGGAGGCGTTGAGAAACCAACTTAACACCATGGGACTCACGCTGTCCACCTCCCAAAAGTTCGTTTATCGGCGCCTCAAAGATTTTATCATTGAGCACGGTCACCCCTTGGACAAAAAGTCAGCTAAAGCCCTCGCCAAATGGCTCGATCGCCATAACCACCATGTAAATGATGATACCTCATTTGACACGTGGCAAGCCATCGGATTCCAACTGTGGCGACAGGGAGAAAAAGGTGACCGGCTCGCCAAGAAGGTGCAAATAGCCTGGAGGCTTGTTCTGATGGTGCTTCAGCACCAAATGATGAGCAAGAATATCAGCAGTAACATCCAAAGCGCTGAATCCTCCAAGTCATTAGAAAAGGATAAGAAAAATACCGGCAGAGACACTCTTACCACAGAAAAGGACACTGTAAAGCCTTGGAGAGATGGAGGAAGGGAGAGAAAAGACCGCAGCTCACAAAATGGCGGGCGGGAGTCGGACAGTGAATCCCAAGATGGCGGGAGGGCGCGAAGAAGAGGATCGCGTCGATCTCGGGACTGCGGCGAGGAGGCGGGGTCCCTAATAGCGCGGGAGAAGTCAAGGCGGGAAAGACAGAGGCGAGCTTCTGTTACCACACCCACAGCTCCGCCTCCACCCCCATACACCCGCGCGCGGAGCCCCTCCTCGGATGCGTCCTCTTCCACATCTGCTTCCGTCACTTCCGACTCCTCCCCTGAGCCATCTCCCTCCCGGAAGCCACAAGGTGCAGTGGGCGGGGCCAGGGCGAAAGCCGCAAGTGACATCCGGCAAGATGGCCGCGCCCATAAGGCTCAAGCCACCGAGACCTACCCCGCCTGCCGGCACCCCTACCCGAACTGCCATTGGACACCGTACTCCCCAGAGGAGCCGTCCATCGCTCCAGATATTTGGAAAGCTTTCCGGGAGGACGCAGCGAGCGCCCAAGACGTAGAATTTTTAAAAGCTTTCCCTGTATATTACGAGGAGGGCAAAACACCAGAGTGGCGTCCAATCTCGTATCCCATGCTTAAAGACATCAAAAAAGCAATAGTGGAGTATGGATTGGGCGCCCCCTTCACCCTCGGCTTATTAGAGTCTTTCTTTTTAGCCTATACTTTAATTCCCTTCGACATTAGGGCAGTGATGGGAGGCCTGCTGACCACCGTGCAGGCCTCGGTATTCGAAGTGGAGTGGAGAAAGAAAGTAGTAGCTTACGTGAACGACAAGATGGAAAGGCGAGGCATTCCCCCACGGCAGGCAGTAGACATGCTTTATGGGGAAGGAGATTACGCGCGCAGAGGGGATCAAGCGAGATTAGACCCCAAATTGTTAGAGGCATCAAAAGAATTGGCATTAGAGGCCCTAAAGAAGGTGGCCGACGCCTATGTGCCGACCCCCTCCTTTACGATGATTAATCAAGGCCTAAAAGAATCATTTACTGATTTCATAACCAGACTAAAAGAGGCTATTGCCAGGCAAGTCCCAACCAAAGAATGTCAAGAAATTCTATTTAATAAATTGGTTATTGAAAAACCAAATGAGGACTGCCAAAAAGCTTTAAAGCTTCTAAAAAATCCCACTCTGCTTGAGATGATAGAGGCGTGTAAAAATATAGGATCCCATTCCCATAAGGCATGTCTACTGGCTGCTGCTTTCACAGGGCCCAACCATTGTTTTGAGTGTGGGGAGAAAGGGCACTTCAAAAACCACTGCCCTCGCCTCTCGGCGTCCACACCCAACCTACCAAAAACGCTATGCAAAAGGTGTGGAAAGGGACGGCATTGGACAGCTAGTTGCCGTTCCTTAACAGACGTCAATGGTGAGCCCCTCCCTCCTTGTCGTTCACCTAAGCTACGAAAGAGTCACCTTTTCTTCATTACCAGATGTAAGACAATTTGACGGGGAACAGTCGGGAAACGGGGAGCAGAGCGCCTGGGGGGGGCGCGACGACACAAGTGACCCCCCATCTGCGCTCTGCTCTGCGCACAACCTCCCAACCAACTCTCCAACAATAAGAGGACCGTCCCCCGAACAAGTTCCCGTCAACAATCAAGACACCCCACTCCCATGGATAATTTTATTTACTAATCACCCAACTTTAAGTTCTTCCGAACATCTTGTTAGAGTAATCCCATCAGCCCCAGTGAATCCAGACGAGACATATTTAATAACATCACATCTTTCGGCAATGGACAAAGGAATTAGCGTAGTGCCTACACTCCTGACTGAGTTGAGCAATACAAATATTGCCATCTATCTAACTGTCCATCTTCCCCCCATACAGCTAGAAGAACACTCCCCTGTGGCTAAGATGGTCTCTATAGAAGACCTGCTGCGTGTGCTGTCTCCGGACGAGAAGCAGAGGAAAGAAGAACAGAAAGAGGTCCTCTGGACCACGACTGTTAGATCCTCTCGTCCTCTGCTCACATGTTTTGTGTATTATCCACAGCCTAAACAGCCGCAGCAGATCAGGGTAGAAGGCCTCTTAGACACGGGAGCAGACGTAACCATCATCGCTTCCAGAGACTGGCCGCACGAGTGGCCCGTCCAAACGGCGTTCGTGCGAGTCAGCGGCGTGGGAGGGACTCAACACCCGGTCAGGAGTAAAGAAGCACTCACAGTTTACGGGCCAGAAGGTAGGCCAGCTTCTCTACAACCCTACATCTTGAACATACCAATCACTTTGTGGGGACGGGACGCCATGGAACAGTGGGAGCTCACTTTGAGCTCCCCATCCCATGAGCAAAATTTTTAGGAGGGGTCACTGAAGTACTGCAGCTCCCCAGGCTGAGCTGGAAAACTGAGACACCAGTCTGGGTTGATCAGTGGCCCCTACCTACAAAAAAGCTGCAAATTCTGAACAACCTCGTGAATCAAGAATTGGCTAAGGGACACCTGGAGCCTTCCACCAGTCCCTGGAACACTCCAGTGTTTGTCGTCCAAAAATCCTCAGGTTCTTGGAGATTTCTCCAAGACCTGCGCAAAGTGAATGAAGTCCTCGAACCAATGGGAGCCCTCCAGCAGGGGATGCCATCACCATCCATGCTCCCTGCTGAATGGCCCCTAGTGGTCATTGATATTAAGGACTGTTTTTTCCATATATTTTTAGATCCGGCTGATTCGGTCAAATTCGCTTTTTCTGTCCCTGCCATCAATGCTTGTGAACCCCACCGCAGATATCAGTGGCGAGTGCTTCCGCAGGGGATGAAAAATTCCCCAACACTCTGCCAGAGGTGTTGAGACCAATTCGGCAAAAATTTCCACAATCAATCATCTTCCATTATATGGATGACGTATTGATTTGTGCGAAGACACAATTGGCAGTAGAGAAAACTCTAAATTTCACAGTTTTGGCACTAAAAAACAAAGGATTAGAAGTATCCCCTGAAAAAATTCAAAAGGAAGCACCCTGGAGGTACCTTGGACTCAAAATTACAGAAAAAACTATTAAACCTCAATCGATTGAAATCGACAAGCGAGTCCAAACTTTAAATGACCTCCAAAAGCTACTAGGAGCCATAAATTGGGTAAGACCTGTGCTAGGGATCACAACCAATGATTTGCACCCCCTGTTTGAGCTGCTGAAGGGAGACGCTGACCTATCTTCGCCCCGCTTCTTAACACCTGAAGCGAAACAGTCCTTGTCCATTGTCGAAACAAAAATTTCTCAGAGACAATCTCATAGGAGGACAGAGGGACTGCCATCCTCCTTAGTTATCATCAGAGAGAACAAACAACCTGTGGCCTTACTAGGCCAATTTACTACCGACAACAAAGACTTCTGTTTGTGGGAGTGGATATTCCTCCCGCATCAATTTGGAAAAACTATCACCACATTTCCAGAAATGATCGGCAAAATCATCTTCAAAGGCCACACTAGATGTCTAGAACTCAGTGGAGAAGAACCAAGTTTCATCTACCTTTCACTGACTTCTGAACATCTAGATCAACTGCTGCAAACCTCCACAGATTTTCAAATAGCCATTGGGGGTTACACGGGAGAAATTCGGTTACATCTCCCAGCGTGCCCATTTATCCAAAGACTAATCCAAATTCCATTAAGATTAAAAATTGTACAGTCAAATTTACCAATAAAAAATGCGAAAACCATTTTTACCGATGGCTCAGGGAGAACCGGCAACGCTGTGATTGTTTGGAAAGACAATAACAATTGGCAACAAGATATCCACAGAGTGCAAGGTTCCCCTCAGATTGTGGAACTTTCAGCAGTTGTACGCGCTTTCCAAATTTTTTGTGGTGAACCAATTAATATTATTTCTGATTCGGCCTATGTAGTTGGTGTGGTTAAAAGAATTGAAAATTCGTATCTAAAAGAAGTTTCAAATGAAAATTTTTTCAGATTATTAACTAAATTAGCATTTTTAATTCAGGTCCGAAAATTCGGCTTGTTTCATTACCCACACCAGGTCACACAATGCTCTGCCAGGTCCTGTGGCGGAGGGAAACCAACGTGCCGACCATCTGGCAGGTATGGTAGTCACCCCCAGTTTATACCAACAAGCGAAGTTATCCCACGAGTTCTTTCACCAGAATGCGCGATCACTGCAAAAACAATTTGGCCTCAAAATTTCGCAAGCTAAAGAAATTTTAAAGACGTGCCCTGACTGCCAGAATTTCACACCGCTTACCTCTGAAGGAACCAACCCAAGAGGACTAGTGGCGTTGGAAATTTGGCAGTCAGATGTTACACACGTAGCAGAATTTGGAAAATTAAAATATGTCCACGTATCAATTGACACATTTTCAAAAATGATTGTCGCCACCGCGCATCCTGGTGAAAAGAGCCGTGATGTGAAAAGACATTTCCTGTCTGCATTCGCTAGGATGGGTGTACCGAAACAAATAAAAACTGATAACGGACCATCCTACGTGTCTGCAGACACGAAAAAGTTCTTTGAACAATGGGGAGTACACCATACCACTGGAATCCCTCACAATCCCACAGGACAAGGCATAGTAAACGTGCCCACCAAAACATAAAAAATTTACTCAAAAAACAAAAAAGGGGGAGTATGGGCCTGACTCCCCAAGAAAAACTGGATAAAGTCATGTATGTTCTAAATTTTTTGAATATGCTAGAGGAATACAAAACTCACACAAACAGAAGTCCAGCACAAAAGCACTTTACATCGGAACTAAGCTTCACAGAAGTAACATCACAGAAAGCGAAAATTATGTACCGGGACCCGCTGACAGAGAAATGGACGGGCCCTTTCCCCTTGATCACCTGGGGGAAGGGCTACGCGTGTGTTTCAGGTCCAGAAGGGCCAAAGTGGGTCCCAGCTCGACGCATCAAGATCGCGCAAGAGCAAGAAAAGACATAAGAAACACCAGCAGCATGAAATCAGCAAGCGTTATCCTCCACGCCATCATCCTCCTCGGAACAATTCCTCTCATCGCGCCAATCCCACTAAGGCCATGGATGGACCAGCCCAAAGAGAATTTATGGGTAACGCTGGCCAAGGCAACGGGCACAGATACCCTGTGTCTGTCCTTGACCAGCGCAGCCAGTCCATTCAGGACATGCCTAGTGGGAGTCCCCATAACACCGGGAGAATGGGACGCGTTCGTCTCCCAGACACGATTTCGCGGGGCGATGCCACTCAACTCCCCTAATCTCGCCCAGGCGATCGCGGCACTTACTTTCATTGATATTCCGTTTCAGGAAATAGACCTCTTAGGTTCTCTCCCTACCCTTGCCTGTGTTATGTTTCATAGATATACCCAACCCGTCTTGTTTACCCCCTTTAATGTAGCCCCTACCAAATCGTTGTACCAAGGGACCACTTCACTGTGGTGTAATGGGTCAATAGTTACCACCATACCCACAGAGCATGTTCCTCGGAACATGCGCCTGCCAAAAGGGTATTTCCTGCTGTGCGGAGATCGGGCATGGCCTGGCATTCGAGCCTACCTGGAAGGGGGTCCCTGTACAGTAGGAAAATTGGCCCTTTACAATCCGGCGAAGTTCCAGATAACCGAACAAGCTATTCTCCCAAGACTAAAAATTAAAAGGTCCCTCCGAGAAGATAATGAATTGGCAGCTTCAACCCTTTCCAAATCACCAAAATTTAAAAATCGAATTCGGCGTCAGGGGTGGTTTCCTAACATCCAGAAGCAGGTAGATGGTTGGAGGCTCCCCCCGGAGCCCAAACCTCAAACACCTAAGCTTCAAACCACCCCTTCCAAAATCAAACAAGTCTACAATCAATCTCCAGTTGTTTATGCGATACCACATGCGGCTGCTGGAATTGTAACCATGCCGCCTCCACTCCCCTTCCCAGCAGATTGCGATTCCAACATCCGCATCTGGTCTCGCATGAAGAATTTCTGGGCATCCTTTCCCATCCCTGGGATCGGTACAGCACACGCCTTGTCACTTTTGACACACCTTGGCTGCTGGCTGACCAAGGAGGCTAATGCCACCACCCAGACGATAGAAGGCCTCTTAGAGGATACCCAGAAATTGAAAGAAGTAAGTCTTCAGAATAGAGCAGCCATCGATTTCTTGCTCCTGGCGCACGGACACGGGTGCCAGGAGTTCGAGGGGATGTGCTGTATGAATTTTTCGGATCATTCTCAGTCAATTCACGAAAGTATCAGCCAGCTAAAGAGTTTGATCCGAGATATTCATAAAGATAAAGAAGAAGACATCGGAGATCTATTTGATTGGCTTAAATTACCTTCCCTTCCCAATTGGTCCCGAAAAATTATTGCAGTGTGTATCCTGACCCTTTCTGTCGTTATCCTTTTGTGTATTTGCTTACCTTGTCTTCTTGCTTACATTCGAAAGTCATTAGTTTCCACCATAAGTGCCAACGTCGCCACGACTTCAAAAAACAAAGAAGGGGGAGATGTTGGGGACGATGAAGAGAACAACCGAGAGGAATGGGAGAGATATCAGGCGTGGAGGAGAATTTATAATTCCTAAAGAGACTTTTACCACTGGAATAGACTTTCCCAGCCTAAAAGGGCTGTACATGGACTGGACAGTTATACCCCTGTTACCCCCAGTTGCTTCCAGTTAACCCCAGTTTATTGTTGTGGAGTTATCAGTATGTTTGTGCCCTTGGTTGTTGTTTTAAAACCCTGTCCTCCATATTGTCTCCTTCCTCCCCTCACAGTTTTCCCGCCAGAGCCTGTTGCTCTCCCCTGCTTTCCCGCTCCTCTGCCTGTGATTGGCTACAGTTTGCTGCAGTGCAGAGGTAGCTCCCATTGGCCCTTTCCCCCAGATACCCGAAGTCACCACCCCTCCTAAGTCCTAATATCCAATCCATACCTTTTCTGACCTGTCAATCCTTCCCTCCTCCCCTTGCTTGAGCCCAACCCCTAAAGTCACCCTATATAAGTCTGTGTTTCCCTCAATAAAATCGGCATTGCTCCCTCACCCTCAACTGTGTCCTAGCCTTTTTGCAGTGCCCTATCCCTTTCCTTTCAACCCATGGGCTGTGGCACAGAGAGGCAACAGGCATCACCTATTTTGAGGAAAAGTTCCAAATCTCTACATAATCAAAAATCTATCTTGAAAAGTAAAAAAGGGTTAGCAAAGAAGGAAGTTCCCAGGCTCATGCAGCATTTTGGCTTCTGTACCTTAATAATTTACAACTGAGGATAAGAAACCCAGAAGAGGCTAATGAAACTTGCATTTCCCCAGAGAGATACCTCACCACCACTGTAACTCTGCAGGATTCAGGAAGTACTTTCAGAGGTCACAGCTGCACACATTTTTCTCATAAACTGTTCCTTGTCTGTGGAATCAAAAATGCCTGACATGGTTTATAATGTTATTCCGTTTCCTTCATCAGATTTTGTTAAAACAAAGATGCACTTCCCTATCAGCATTTTCATTCCCCTGGTCACCTTCACAAAAGATATTGTTGTGGCCTCAACTAATGTATAAGTTTAAGAGTAAAAGAAAAAACATCCTGAGCATATAAAAACGAAGAGAGGGACACTGGATTTCACATTTAATTTAAAATCCTGAAGTAGTTTTACAGAGTGAATGAAACAAAATCCCTCAATAAAGATAATGTTTTGGGGGCTGGAAGATGTCTTCTTACTACAATTGATTTAACTAGTTAAGTGGAGATAAAAGAAAGGAGGAAGGAAGGAAAGAAAGAAGGCAACCCCCTCCCCTGACTTTTTAACTCTCATATTTCATGGACATTTGCTCGTGTTTTGCCTGATCCAGCTGATCTTCAGCTGTTGGCAACTGCCTGTGGTGAGCTGGTGAGTCCTTGGTCTTCTTCAGACCAGGACTATAGCTGGAATAACCCTGACAGTGTCTGGAGTGCCTCTCGGTCTGGGGTAGTGGGGTCTTGCCCTTCAGGCTGTCATGCAAAGCACCAGGCTGTTTTCCACAGGCAGACTGTTGCAATGGTTTTGGTAGGTTTCCTTGTTGCTGGGCAGGCCCAAAGGTGGGTCTGTGTTGTGCAGTCAGGACACCCTGCAAAAGGATGAAGTTTGAAGATGACAGTAAAGATCTGCTGAAGATTCCCCAGTCCATTTATTACTTTATCCATTCTCTCCAAATCATCAAAATATGTAAATATTTGCATATGATTAACATCCTCCAAAGCCACATTAACATGGCTTAGGATGTATGTTAATTGGCTCACTATGACGGTATAAGATAATTATGAGCATTATTTGTTTCTGTTTGCGATCCATTTGATTAGTTTCATAGAGGTTGTATCTTTGCCAATACTGTATTGATCCAATTATGTAATTTAGGAACTGGACTTAGGAACTGGTTGTCTTACTGGCCTTCAAGCCAATGGCTAATCCCTCACTTCAGCCTCTCTTGCACAGGCTGATGATAGAAATAAATTTGGCAATGTAACATAACTGCCAAAGTCTAAAGGCAAAACTGAAACCAAGAAAATTATGTGTTAGGGAAGTCGAGTCACTTAATATATGTAATATTAATTTTAACTGAAGCCTTCTGTTTTACATTTCTTACTTTGAGACCACTGGAGTGAAGTGCAAAGATACATGTGTTCAGCAAATAATTGAGGCCAGAAAGACAGATGTGCTGGCGGTGTTTTGGTAGTGAGTGGGCTGCAGGGGTGGCTTTTGTGAGAAAAGACCATGGGATGCCCCTGTGTTAGGCAGCTCCAGAGTGGTCTACCTGGGGAAAGCTCAGCCCCTTGGTATCAGTGGTATCATCTCTGTGGTAGCAGGTATGAGAAAGGGTACACTGCACAGCAGCTGTGAGAGGGAGGAGTGAGAGAAATGTGAGAAAAGCAGCCCTGCAGAGATCAAGGTCCGTGAGGAGGGAGGAGCAGAAGGTGCTCCAGGTGCTGGAGCTGAGGTTCCACTGCAACCCGTGGTGAGGCCCAAGGTGAGGCAGCTGTGCCCCTGGAGGATCGCATGTTGGAACAGGTGGATGTGCCCTAAGGAAGCTGCAACCCCTGCAGGGCTCCTGGCCCATGGGCACCCAAGCTGAAGCAGTCTGCTCCTGAAGGACTGCACCTTGTGGAGAGGATTCACACTGGAGCAGTTCTCAAAGAGCTGCAGGCTGTGGGAAGGACCCACATACAAGAAGTTAATGAAGGACTGTCTCCCATGGGAGAGACTCCATGCTGAAGTGTGGGGATGGCATGGGGAGGATGGTGTTGCAGAAAAAAAGTCTTATGAACAGACCAAAACCTCCATTACTCTGTGGCCCTTGTCGAGGAGGTGGCAGAGGAGGCAGGAATGAAGTTAGGCCTAGGAAGAAGGGGGATGGTGGTGGTGAGGAAGCTGCTTTATCCTCCTCTGTTATTGATTGGCAATAAATTAAATTAATCTTTCCCAAGTTGAGCCTGTTTTGCCCATGATAGTAACTGGGGAGTAATCTCCTTGTCCCTATGAACTTTTAATCTTATTTTCTCCCCCTATCTTGCTAAGGAGGGGGTGAGAGAGGGTGGCTTGGTGAACACCTGGCTACAAGCCAAGGTCAACCCATCACAACAGGCATGGATAGACAGCAGAGAAAGGAGCTGAGACAGATCTGTTAAAGAATAATTCCTAAACATTTGTCTGTCTATAACCTTTGGATAAGTAATTTTGTAGCTGGCTACATGTGTGAATCAAGGGATACATTTACTCCATCAGTGGTACAGCATACCCTCATCTGCTAGCCTCAGTTTCGGGATATTCTCAGTTTAGTGGCATTTTCTTATTTTTCTTTGTTTATTTCTTCAATTCATTAAAAGTTTAGCACATTTTCCTGATACCTAGGGGACATTAGGAAAGGTAGGAACTTCATCTGACATTCCATAGCACAGAGACAATCACTGCCTGAAACGAGTTTATGGTCTGAGTAGTTTTCAAATGGAAGTGTTTCTGTGTGAAATGCTGTGTCACTGAGAAAAAGAAGTGCACAGAAGTGTCAGTGTCAGGAGACAGGTTTTTTAGGAAGAAGGAAAAGGGTGTAGATGTAAAGGGAAGAGGACTGTGAACTTAACTTCACCAGTACTGGCATTAGCAGATTTAAGAGATTTCCAAACTTTGAACTGTGCAAGTTGTACCCATCTCTGAATCAGCTTATCACAAATCAGTTTGGTGCCCAAGGCTTTATGCTGTTTGTTTAATGCTCAACAAGATTAATTGTGAGATTTGAGGGCTATTAGGAACTGCCAGTTTGATTGCTACCTTTCACTCTTGATTAAAAGCAGCAGCAATGACCACAATAAAAATAAATAAATAGAAAACTAGTCCAGCAGCAACAGAAGCAACAACAGCAACTAGAGCTGGGGAAGGAATTACAAACATCATATGCTACAGTGACATCAAGTGGTGAAATACTAGCCTTCATGCTGCGCTTTCACTATTAGATATATGTTCTGGCACTTCTTACATCTCTCCTATTTTGCCTTTTCTTCCTCTCCCATGGTCAATGCCAGTATCAGTGTTAGAATGTATTTTCATTATCAGTATATTACTTTTCCTACAGAGAACATGAATAAGATTCTCCCCACCACCCCCCAAAATTTAAAATTTATTCCAGTGGAAGAAAAACAAAAGTTTAATATTTTGTATTCTGATATGGTTTGAAGCTGGCTCCCTACCAAGTCTCCAAACCTTACCACAAGAAGTCCCTCCCCCCCCCCAGACCTCAGGGAGAAGAGGGAGGAAAAAAAAAACAACAAACAAAACCAAAAAAAAACAACCAAGAAAACCGAAACGAGAGAGAGAGACAGCTAAAGCAATATATAAAAATATATTTACACTTATGTTACAGTTATATGGCAGGGGTTGGGGGGGGCGGGCTAAGTGCGGGGGTTGGCTCCTGGGCTAGTCCGGGGTCCCCCCGATGTGCCGCGCGTGCCGTGGGGGGGAAGGGGGAGGGGGGGTACAGGGGAAGGGGGCGGGGAAGAGAGGGGAGGGGTATCGAGCAGGCCATGGGGGGCTTCTGATTGATGGGGGGGGAAAGCGGGGCACTCCTGTATGAAGTGTCACAGGTGTGCAATGCACCTGCAGATACTTGGTAACACAGTGGAGGAAGGACATGGTCAGGGAGAATAGTGGGGTTCCTTCAGAGTGATGGGGGTCCCAGCCAAGCTGGGGACTTGAAAAGCACCTCAGCCTTGGATGGGTACAAGGGCCAGAACGGTTGGTCACTTTGTTTGTCTGTTTGTTTTTGGTTCATTTGCTGCTACTGCCCAGGTTCAGCATGTTCCAGATAAGTTTGCTTTGCTCTGTTATGTCCTGAAAAGGGTGGGCAGGACAAAAGGCTGTTCCTGGGTATCTCCTTATGATTGTATATAAATAGGTGATAGTAAAGCAGGAAATTAAAGACTTGCCCAAACCATTCTAACAGGAACGTAGCCTGTGTGTCCCTGTGTGGTTGCGAGCTATGCTGGCGATGGTACATGCCTTCGGTAGGGTCGCCCATGCCAGACAGGTCAAAACAGCAGGGTCGGATACAATAAATCTATGGGCAGGATGAGCTCGTTAGCCTCCTGGCAGTCATCCTAGGAGAAGGACAACTCTCATCTCAAACCTGGGCAAAAGGAGCTCGCTTAGTCCTGTAAGGCGATCCATCTAAGAGAAGGTCACTCTAACCAAACCTACGTCCTGAGGATCTCGCTGTCACCGTCCAAGCTCGCTCGGCCCTGGCAGATGAACCTCAGGATTAAAGGGTGGGTTCAGTTCCGCGCATACTGCATCTCACCTAAAAAATCCATTGCGCAGGCTTGAAGGTTTTACCCACATGCAAAAAGCCCTGTAGCGACGGACGAGGGTTGAAACAGCAGGTGAAAGGTGCACTGGAAGCCGCAGACTCAACTCCGCATGCAGGCGATTCAGGATATTGGTCATTTGAGACTGACCGGAGATGACAGTCTCTTGGGGCAGCACCCTGAACGACCAAGCAGCCTTTTCAAGGACAGCACTGCTTGCTCCACTTGGAGAGGGGCCTAGAAAAGGTGGCCTAAACAAAGCTCATCTCCACTTTCACCCGGTTGGTTAACCGCAGACCAACGGGCATCTTCTTCCAATGCGGTCTCACAAAGATCAAAAGACAAAGGCATGCACCTGCCTCCAAAGGTGTACCTAAATTAACTCTAGCATGTTGGAACATCAGAACCATGCTTGATTCTGCAGATACTGGACGTCCTGAGTGGCGTTCTGCCCTAATTGCCCATGAACTGTCTCGTCTCAACATCGACATTGCTGCCCTCAGTGAAGTTCACCTTCACGAGGAAGGAAGCCTCAGAGAACATGGTGCCGGTTACACACTCTTTTGGTCAGGTAAGCCCAGAACTGAAAAGTATCTCTCAGGAGTTGGCTTCATGATCAAAAACTCTATTGTTCCTAAACTCGAAAATCTGCTGACAGGTCACTCTGACCGCATTATCTCCCTACACCTTCCACTCCACAACAAGCAACACATTGCCCTCTTTAGTGTATATGCCCCAACTCTCCAAGCTGACCCTGCTGAAAAGGATAAATTTTACGCTGACCTGCGCCACCTTACCCAAAAGGTGCCTACAGATGATAAGATCATTATCCTTGGTGATTTCAACGCCAGAGTAGGTAAGAATTTTGATGCCTGGAAAGGAATATTAGGCAAGCATGGTGTTGGAAACTGCAACGATAATGGTCGACTCCTGCTAGAATTCTGTGCAGAGCAACAGCTCACCATCACTAATACTATCTTTCAGCAGAAAGACAGTCTGAAGACAACCTGGATGCACCCCAGATCTAAGCATTGGCACCTCATCGATTATGTCCTGGTGCGACGGAGAGATGTCCGCGATGTCCTCCATACCTGCGTGATGCCCAGTGCAGAATGCCAAACAGACCATCGGCTTGTGCGCTGCAAACTCAGCTTCAATCTTAAATTCAAACCTAAAATGGGCAACATCCCAAGGAGAAGACTCCAAGTTAACAATCTCCAATCAGCCACAGTTAGAGAGAGATTCCAGGCAAACCTTCAAACTAGGCTTGAAAACCATTCCACAGATTCTGCAGATTCCTCTCCTGAAACAATCTGGCAGCATATTAAAACCAGCATCCTGCAATCCTCCGAAGAATCCTTAGGGTTCTCCCTCAAGAAGAACAAGGACTGGTTTGACGAAAACAATCAAGAAATCCAGGACTTGTTGAGGAAGAAGAGAACCGCCCACCAAGCACACCTTGCACTGCCATCTTGTCATGCAAGAAAAACAGCCTTTCGTCTTGCATGCAGCAAGCTCCAACAGAAACTCCGTGACATCCAGAACAAGTGGTGGATCGATCTAGCTGAAAAAACTCAATTATGCGCAGATACAGGTGATCACAAAGGTTTCTATGAAGCCTTGAAAACAGCATACGGGCCTACATACCAGGTACAAAGCCCTCTACTCATCGCTGATGGCCAAACGCTTCTAACAGATAAAACCTCCATTCTGAATCGATGGTCTGAATACTTTCAGACTCTTTTCAGTACCAACCGTGTGGTCCAAGACTCAGCAATTCAGTCCATCACACAACAACCAGTAAAGTATGAATTGGATACTGCCCCCATAAAACGAGAAGATGCAAAAACGAGCTCGAGAGTCAGAGACACATCCTCATAGAGGTACAGTCAATGCTCTAACTTTATTCCAAAAATACACACATTATCAAGGGTCCTACAGGGTTCACACGCTCTATTCTAACTTTCTATTGGTTACATTTACTTTCACACACTATATCTATAACTTTATTGGCTCTACTAGCCAAGGCACATTTCCAGGCCCCCCCATCTTCTGGTTTCTCACACTCTGGATAACAACCTCCTTCCTTGTTTTCCTCTATGCAGCTTTCTGATATCTGCTGCTCAAGGACACACATCTGCTGCTGGAGAACACAGGTCCCTGCCGTCCAGCATGCAGGCCGGATTGTGCAAGCAGGCCTGAAGCAGTATATGTCCTGCATCATCTAAGATTCTTTCAACACCCCCACTGTAGGAGAAACCCTCAAGGCCACACAGCAGGTAAAAATTGGCAAGGCAGCGGGGGTTGATGGAATTCCACCCGAAGTCTGGAAACATGGGGGCCTTGCACTACACACCAAATTTCACGAGTTTGTGGTGCGCTGTTGGGAACTCGGTGAACTACCATCAGACCTTCGAGATGCAATCATCATCACTATGTATAAGAAGAAAGGTATTAAATCTGACTGCTCAAACTACCGTGTTATTACTCTGCTCTCCATTGCTGGCAAAATCATGGCAAGAATACTCTTGAACAGACTAATACCCACTATAGCAGAAGGGATCCTACCTGAAAGTCAGTGTGGTTTCAGAGCCAACAGAAGCACCACAGACATGGTATTTGTCCTCAGACAACTGCAAGAGAAGTGTAGGGAACAGAACAAAGGTCTTTATGTAACCTTTGTTGACCTCACCAAGGCTTTTGATACTGTGAGCAGAAAAGGTCTGTGGCAGATTTTGGAATGTTTAGGTTGTCCCCCCAAGTTCCTTAAAATGATCATCTCACTTCATGAGGATCAGCACAGTGTAACAGTTCGTTTGGATACATGTCCGGAATAAAGACAAGTGCCAGAAATATTCAAACACACAAACTATCTTTTATTACAGTGAGAATAATAATAATAGTAATAAACTTAGCAAGAGGAATCAAAAACTAAAAAAGGGATACAAAATAACTACCTTATCGGGTGACATTAAAACAAATACTACGAACAGCTTTTAATACAGTATTAACTAGTGAAAAGGGGAAGGGTTAAAGGGATACCAAAAAAGGGATCTTAACACAATATTATGGATAACTATTAACACAATATTGGTTAGTGAAAGGGGAAATTAAAGAGAACTATTATGAACAACTTATTTATGTAACAATATTCAATAATAAAAAGGGGAATTAAAGGAACACTAAAAGGATATTAAAAAGAAAAGTTTGTTCTCTCAGTTGCTTCCTATCAAGAAACTGTGCTTACCCACACAGACAGGCCAGGGCTGTCAGGATCTGCAGCAGCTGGTTGGTACCCATGCTTAGCGGGCGTCCCTGTGGAGCAACACAGTCTCGGTGGTAGAATGAGTATCGCTCAACTCAGCAGTCCAGACACCCCATTTTATCAGTTCCACATTACACTACATAGGGCCAGTACGCAGTATAAGGTGATGCCTAAGTGGCAACCAAACACCACCTAATCATTACCTAATGGCAACAGTCTGCGCATGCCCTACTTGTAGGGCAAGGGGCGAGCGACCCCTGCCCACATAATCTTCCTCCCATCATCATCTTTCTCACCCCTATGTATGACCTCTACCATTGTGTTTCAAGGGTAGATGTATCCATCTTGCAATATGTAGCAAAACTAAGGAAGAACTCAGCTCTGATAATAGGGGATATCAGGTTTACTTGCTAAAAAGCACAATGGACCTTACAATTAGCTTGTGCCATGAAGTTACATTGTACCATACTCTAGCTGGTTTCACATCCTAATATGATTCCTTTCTCATGCCTCTATGCTCCATTGATCATCCAATTCAAAAGTACCCCCCTTACACACGGCCAAGTCAGTTATGGCAACACACTTTCTGAGCCCTTTTTAATTCAGAATGATGTGAAACAAGTCTGCATTCTTGCTCCTACCTTATTCACAATCTTTTTTAGCATGATGCTCCAAAGGGCCACAGCAGACCTCGATGATCAGGACGGTATCTGCATTCGATACCGTACTGATGGAAGCCTGTTCAATCTAAGGCGTCTGAAGGCCCACACCAAGACCTTAAACTATCTTGTCTGGGAGCTGCTTTATGCTGATGACGCTGCCCTTCTCGCCCACACAGAAGCAGCTCTGCAGCGTTTAACATCCTGCTTTGCAGATGCTGCTGAGCTCTTTGGGCTGGAAGTCAGCTTAAAGAAGACAGAGGTTCTCCATCAACCTGCACCTCAGGAAGTCCCCCATCATCCCCACATCACCATTGGCCAATCAGAGCTCAAATCAGTCCAGCAGTTTAATTACCTAGGCAGCCTCATCTCCTCGGATGGTAAGATTGACGGGGAGATAACACGTTGGCAAAGGCATACAGTGCTTTCGGAAAACTCCACAAAAGAGTATGGCGTAATAAACACTTGAAGAAAAACACCAAGATCAGTGTTTACAGAGCCATAGTGCTGTCTACTCTCTTGTATGGTTCCGAATCATGGGTCATCTACCGCCACCACCTGCGTCTCCTAGAACGCTTCCATCAGCGCTGTCTCCGTACAATCCTCAACATCCACTGGTCAGATTATGTGACCAATACGTCTGTTCTTGAGCAAGCAGCAGTCACAAGTGTAGAGGCCATGCTGATGAGAACACAGCTGTGCTGGGCAGGACACGTCTCCAGGATGAAGGACCACCGCCTCCCTAAGATCCTGCTCTATGGTGAACTTGCCACTGGCTGCTGCAAGAGAGGAGCCCCGAAGAAAAGATTCAAGGACTCCCTGAAACAACATCTCAGCCTTGGCCATATTGATCACCATAATTGGTCTACTCTGGCCTCAAATCGGGACGCCTGGAGACACAGCATCTATAACACTGCGGATGCCTTTGAGAACACACGCAGGATCACTCTCGCGGAGAAAAGGCAACACAGGAAGAACTGTGTCTTGTGGAATACACCATCTAAGGAGTCTTTCTGTTGTGCCTTTTGCAATCGGACATGTCTGTCACGTATTGGCCTCATAAGTCACCAACGTGCCTGTAACAAATGTGGATAAAGCCTTCCCAAATCTTCGTTCGCGAAGCCCAGCCATGATTGATTGATTGATGATGACAGTTATATACAATTGAAATATATATACAATTTCACAAGGGAAAGGGAAGGGGGAAGGGAAAAGGAACAAAACCAAAATAAAATATATATATATCCCCATTAGTAGCCCAATATCTAGCAACTAAAAGAATTGGCAAAAAAACTATCTTACTACTCTCCTTGGGACAATGGAGAGTCACGCTGGAATGATCTCTGGCAACCTCTGTCTCCCAAGGTTGACAAGGCCTTACCAGGCCTCGCTCCCCAGACACGACAGACTCAACAGCAGGGAACCTGCACCTCCAAGCTGCCGGAAGGAAAGAGAGCGAAGGCCTCTCCTTTCTTCTTATAGCCTGGCTTACGTAAAAATCGTAGGGAATACTGGGTAAATCTGGACCCTTCCTTGGTTACAAACTGGTCACCAAGGAAGGCCCAGACCAAACTACCACAATTCTCAGCAGGTCCCTTTGTTCCTGCTTCTCTCATATGTCCGGCAAAGGTGACACAATTCACCAAGAGTAAATTTCTCTTCAAAATAACAATTTGAGTAGTTTCTCCTTCTATTTCTTTGTCAAACAGTCTAGGGGAATACATTCTTTTAAGACAGAGAGGACAACAAAAGTTCTTTGTAATTTGCCTTCAGATCTTAGTTACACTGATTTTATTAAGAGCTTTTCTTCACTGAGCCCTGTCTTTGGACAGCCCCTCATCCACTCAAATGATCAATTCTAATGTATATGCACACAAAATGGCTTTCCACCTGGGTAGTACTTAATGCTCCTGTGTTCTTAGGTGTATTTTAGTTCAGTCACCACTTACTGGAGATAACATTTTTCAACTTATTTAGAAATGCTACCAATATAACATCAATACTAGAAAATATTCAAAAAGGTTTTGCTTGCTAGTGTCATTATGCAAACAATATTTGATTGTGTGATACTACTTAATTTTACCTGGTATATTATTCTTAATATTACTACTCTACCTGCACAGTTTATTGAGGAGGAACATCAAAGTGATTGGAAGAGATTCAAAGCCTGGAGGGACTTATATGGAGCCTGAAGGAGCTAATAATTCACAGGCTTTCATGTTATTCCCCAGTTTCATACCATGTTTAATGTACCCCCATATATACTTCTATGTTAATCCCCTTGGTTTGTATTGTTCAGGGCTTGTCTGGACTTGCCCTCACGTTTTTCCCGTCAAAAGTTGTTTACTCCGTTGCTCTCCTCCTCTGGTTTCCTGCTCATCTCTCACTGATTGGCTGATGGGTGCCGCAGTGCAGATTGAGCTCCCATTGGTCCCCTTCCCTAGATACTCCTGAGTTCCTCCCACCTTCTCCTGTATTCCCCTGAGATGTCTATCCCATGCTCCAGCCCAGTTATCAGACCTTCCCTTATCTGAACCCTATATAAGTCCTTGGTCCCCTCAATAAAGTGGCCATTGCACCCTGACCTTCTGCTGTGTCAGAACCCTTTGTGCAGTGTTGCGTCCCTATCCCTTACCCCCTTGGGCTGTGGCAGTTTATTTAAATTTGTATGTAATCTCTTCTTCCATTTGCATTATAGTAGCTGTGTCATGGCTTAATAAAAAAATGCATGGCTTAGTAAAAAAATTATTATGGCTTACAGGACTTAAAATGGTTTTATAACAAGACTCTGGCACAAATTTTCACTCTAAAAGTACACGTAAAATACACAGTTCATATTACTCACATGCTAATTCAGAAAAGCAATTAAGACTCATTAATCTGGATATGAGCAGAGTTAAACACATACTTTAAAAGTCTAGCTGTTAACCTAAAAAAAATCATGTAAGTAGTACTTGCACTGATTGTAAATACATTGGCATATTAACCCATTTAAATAACTAGAGAATTATGGAAGAACTGCCTTGCTTTTTTGACACATAGGGAGCACATGAACTCTTGAGACATTTGGCACAGAATTTTTTGCCCAAAGCCTCTGATTTATTACATCATGCCCTGGTAGAAGTTGATATGCATGCATTGAAGTCACAATAGGAAGCCTTTATTTCTTCTATTGATGTGGAAAATTATTCAGGATGAAAATGGAAGATCAAATATTTTTGATGCCAGAGGATCTTTCTTCTGAGAAATATCCAGCCATCCACAGAGACTGCAGGAAAAAATTGAGAAGTGCACAGCCCTTGTCTTTGTTTTTCACTTTTAATAGGAAAATTGAATGAAGAAAATATGAATGACAGAAAGAGAATAACTTTAATGGAGCTCATTATTAATCTTCATTTCCCTTGCCTGGGGAGCCATCCCATATTTCTTCTTTAGGCTAATAAGGTGTCAGACAGCAAGACAAAAACCAGAGTGGGGCTTACAAGGCTTACCTAACATACACCAGGTCTAAAAAGAGTCATTTTAGCATCCTTTATTATTGGTGAAAGTCAAAACAGTGAGAGAATTTATCTTCCCTGAAAGCCCCCCCCCCCGCAGTGTGCATAAGCAGATAATGGTTTAAATATTTGTTTTTCCTATGGCTGTAGTGCCTGTCCATAACAGATTAGGTGACCCAGTTTAAAGAGAGAAAGTGAGAGAGAAAAGGAATGCTTTGGAAACAATATACTTTTCAGCTATAGAGATTGTAAAGCCACAGGTGTGGAAGGGAAATAGGAAAGAATCTCAGTTGGGAGAGGACAAACACAGAAGACTGTAGAGGAACACCAGAGTGAGTGGGAATGGTTCCAAGCCTGGAGAGACTAATATGGAGCTTAGAGAAGACAACAAATCATGGACTTTTGTGTTAATCCCCAGTTCTTCCCATGTTTTATGTACCCTTCCTGTATTAATCCCTTTAGTTTGTATTGTTTAGGGCTTGTCTGAACTTGCCCTCAGGTTTTCCCACCAAAAGTTGTTTACCACCTTGTTCTCCCCTGCTTTCCCGCTCATCCCACACTGATTGGCTGATGAGTGCCGCAGTGCGGAGTGAGCTCCCATTGGTCCCTGCTGTTCAACTCCTCCCAAGTTCCTCCTACCTTTCCCTCATTCCCCAATCCTGTGAAACCCTGAGATGTCAATCCCATGCTCTGCCCCAGTTATCAAACCTCCCCTCATCCAAACCCTATATAAGTCCTTGTTACCCTCAATAAAGTGGCCATTGCACCCTGACCTTCCACCTTGTCAGAACCCTTTGTGCAGTGTTGCGTCCCTATTCCTTTCCATCGGGCCATGGCAGAAGACTTCTCATCCTTGACTACATGAATTTGGATCTTGAAGATGGTCATTTTCCTGCACTCCATAGTAAGATCTTCCACACCACTCTGAGCTTGCAGTCAGTGCAGTGTATTAACGATAGAGACCTGGTCTCACCTAACCCCTGATTTCTATGGAGTAAAAGCAGACATGAAGAAAGAAAATACAAACAGGTGACTGCTCTCATATTAAGGCTGCTAATGCACTTAAGTAGTGATGCACTTGGTCTTAAAGTTTTAAACAGTCCTGCTCATCACCTCACTATGCCATGTGTAGTTTACGTCTTTAGAGTCCTACAGCACTTCTTGACTTCGTAGTTGAGAAAAAATACATAGGGGACACTCAGATGTTTAAAGTCAGATGTTCAATAATTTATTTTTTTTTTTACAAGTGTAAGAAATTAAAAATACAGAGATCCCATCAGAAGACAGACATGTACTCATCCACAACCTGAACTGTCATATTTTCTTTCAGATTAGCTATTTTGCTTTACTTCTGTAGCTAAAATAGAGAAAAAAAGGTACTTTCTGGTTGACTGTCACTGATTTTACTGCAAGACTGAATGTAGGTAAAGCTGTTTTTTTTAAATTAAAGAGAATAAGGCTGACTTGAGGAAAAATGAGATCTAAAATCATTTAAGCTGCAAGACCAGTTTCTGCATCTCTGTTTGAGTCATGCTGTAACATATAAGAAATAGATGTGTAATGACTTCCAAACACAGAACTGTGGTTTCTCATTTGGTGAGAAGTCCACTTCTTGTCAAGTGTATCTGAATTACAGGAGTTGATCAGGGACATGTGTTGCCTATGTACAGAAGATATGAAAGCGATTCTTACCAAAACCTGAAAAGATATGCATATGCATAGATATATGTCTAAATAAACATATACAAATACACACAGCAGATACCTCACCAAGTCACACAGAAAGCTTGCCATTCAAGAAATCATGTATTTTCTGGTTTGAAAATTAGTAATATCTCAGTGCAATCTCCACAGTTTGCATCTTCATCTGACTGAAGTTTCACTGTACTTTGAAAAGCTTTGATAAAAGACATCATTTAAAGCATCAGAAATTAAGGTAAAACCCATTAGCATTCTCTCATGTGGGTGTACACTATTTACAGTTGTATCCATGTCAGTAGACATGCCTTTAGATAGGAAGAAGTTATTGATTAGTTGCTTAAATAATAACATATTCTTCACTAAAGGAACTTTTAAAGATTTATTTGGTTATTTGCTGGATTTTAAATCTAGTTTTGATATTCTGCTTGGCAAAGATCAAATAAACTGTAATCAATTTGTAAAATGACTTGTTCTTTTTCCTATAAGATAAAGTTTGGAGTTCAATATCCTGTATGTTGTCATGGAATGAGGATATTTTGCTTTAAAATTCCAGTAAGAAGACTTATAGAGAGTAATAGAATAAACTGCAGATACTAGTTTTTGCTACCCTATCCCTATCTAATTTAGGAAAATCTCTATTTGACAGTTCACTACAAGCCTTAGTTTCAGAGTATTCTAACATGTTACCACAGAACATTTGTGTCATGAGCAGCCATAAACCCAATACAGAGCCTTTCAATTTTATTAATTATCACTACCTGGACTACACAAACCTTTAACACCTTGATAAATAAACAGTGGCTCCTAAGAAAGGAGAGTCAGTTTGTAGCCATTTTCAATCACCTTTGCTTGTCTGGAGGACTGCACTCACAAGGCTAAGTGCATCTATTGAGTCATAGGGAATTTAACAGATAAAAAGAGATTTGTCCAAAAAGCACATTTGGCATAAGCTGGAGATGGAATCTGGAGGGAGATGATTTGTGATTTTGTCACCGAAATGAAACTTGCACATCTGTTATCAAATTGTCTGAGTGGTTTAGTGGTAAATCTAGTGGTGAATGCAGAACTTAGATCACCCATTTTGCAAGTACCAGAGGTTCAGGCAGGTCTGGGTACATCAGCTTACACCTGTGTGAAAGTTTAAGATTTGAGTAAGCCTTAATAACTCTCAGAGGCAAGTAGAGGGTCAATAAATACACTTAATTCAATGGGAGAAAAACTTATTTTTATCAGCCAGTACAGCACAACTGTAAGGCTGTTTCTGCAAAAATCTATGCAGTCAGATGCAGAAGGAGTTACCCACAAAAACTGATTCTCATGAACGCTTTTAGGAAGTCCTAAAGACCTAGTGTAGAGGACCTTATCCACGTGCTACACTGCAGGGAAAAGTATTTTATGCAAAGATTGGAAAGATGACCTTTGCCTATAGAAGTTTCTAACAAACTGTGAACATCTGCTGTGTACCCAGTATGGTAATGTGACAAATGCAAGAGGATAGGATATTTGTCATCCCACATATATTTTTGTATGAGCAGTATGCCTGGAAGAGACAGTAAAAGGGGACAAAGATTACAGATTTGTAAACAGAACTGCAGTTCAAATCTCATTCAGCAGACAAAATTTGTTGCAAAAGTATTTGTTGGACTTGCCAATATAATGTGAGGCAAAGGACCAAACCTTCAGCATAACAGAGAGGGAGACAATGTCATAACTGAGGAAAAAAGGTGTGGTGTGGTGTCTTCACATTTATAAACTAAAATGGGATCTATAATGCAGATATAATACAGGCTCTCTATTATGAGAATTTCTGTTGTGTATAAGGATCTATTGTCAGAGATGTTATTCAGTGAATATCATCCAAGCTCTACAAGTAGCAAAACATGCGGAGGCATCACTGCTCACCTTCCACTCCTCTCTTACCCAGTGGAGGGCGAGTTGTGAGCACTCTTGAGAATAGCCTGGATCCTTCATCTCTGTTCCCTCCCAGCAGGATTGTAGATATACAGTGATAAATCATACCCCCTTACCTCTGGCCCCCCTCCAATGGATTTCTCCCTGCTGAAGAATGCCAGCTCTCTCAACCTTTGGTCAAAAGGAGGAGAACTTCACTAGTCCTCTTTTGGGAACTTTTGTAAGGCCTCCATCTCCTCCTTAGCCATAGGATTTTTGTGAAATAGGTATCAGTCGCAAATCCAGAAACCTGCTTTTATTACAACAGTCTGACATCTCTTCATTTTAGGGACTTGCACATTTAAGTTAAAAATAAAATAAATCAATAAATAAAGAAAATAAAAAGCCCAGTATCATGGTATTAAATTTGAATCTAGAAGAGTAACAGAATTGCTAAATTCTGATGTAGACAATACAGATGTGTTTTCTGGTCAATGGTTTTAACAACAGCTGGGGGTTCATGTGGGGTTTAATAAGCTGCTTCCAGTGCATAATGCAAATCCAGTTTGAGTTAATTTGGCTCATTTTCCCATTTCTTTGTGCTACACAACATAAACAAAATACAGTAACCATCAAGAATATCTCTTTGAAAACATTTCACAACCCACCTTGGAGTGAAGATGAAGTTCAGTACAGCACCCTACAAAAATAAACTTATCTTCTCTAAACAGGAACATTGCATTTTTAGCTGTCTGTGTAGTACTGTGGAAATAGTCTTTGTAAATCACATTTTCTTTGTGGAAAGAACAAGTTCCAATTTGATTGTGTGCCTTGCAGGAAGAGGTAAGAGTTTCTTCAAGTTTTGGGCTCCTGAACACCGCCTAAAACCACATCTGTGGTGCAGTACAGAGTTGGAAACACAGCAAAGTGGTATTTCCCTAGTGGACACTCTCACTTTTAGGAAGTATTTATATCTACCTTTGATAAAATGATAGTGTGGATAGGATGGCAGACAATGCTAACCATCTTGCAGAAAAATAAAAGTATATAAATAATAATCTACCTTTACAACATTAAAAAAACAAGAAAGAAAGTAAAAGTCTTAAATGAATTAAAAGTAATTTTTGCTGTAGTTTGAGGAAGACACAGATTTTTACATTGGACAAAACACATCTTACAACAGTGATGGGAAAATTATTGCTCTATCATATCCAGCTACCTGTACCCATATTTTAGTATGATGTGCAAATAGTATTTCTTGGAGGATGTTGTTATTTCCCCTATCCAGATAAGAACTGATGGGAGTGCTCAGCATCTTTGACTGTTTCTTTTACAACAACAAAAAAAATGTAAGTCTGTTGGGAACATTAAGGGGAAAATACACCCTGCCAGAGCCTAGAGTCTGGGAGAGGGGAGGCTGCTCAGCTCCACATCCCTGGGTCCAGCCAGCAACAAGACAGGAGACACATTCTCAGCAGGCAGACACACAGAGAAGAGCACGTATGTACCTACACACATATCTGGGCACAGAGATCACAACCAGAAACCAAGCGCACTCACACAGACACAGGCAGCACTGAGGGCCTCACCTTGCTCCCCTCTCCAGCAGAGCAGGATGGAGTTCCACAGGTGAACCAGGTGGGTCCCTCTGGCCACTGGCTCAGATCCTCAGTCTGCCCAGGAGACACTCCTCAATCCCAGTCTTCCCCAGCTGCTGGTATCAAGCCATATAGCCCTCAAGGTACAACCCCCCTGCCCCCCTCCCCCAAAGCTGGCTGGGACTCTCCTGCCCCATAGCCAAACTCCCTGTGCCCTCACCCACAGAGACCTGCTGGATCCCAGCCTCTTCCCCAGTCCATCATGATCCTTGCTGGCCCTTGCACACTCATGTGCACACCCAAACCTTCTGTGGTCACTGCACCTTGGCCCCTGGGCTCTCCCACAACCTCTGACCCCAGGTGATGCAGTCAGACCCCACAAGTGCACACACACAGAGCTGTCTCAGAAGGGACTCAGGTGAGCAGTTGGGACAGGCTGAGCTGGCTGGATATAGGGCACACAAGTGCACCCACCAGCCAACTACTACCAGCTCTTTTTGCCCCCATGCCCTTCATTTTGCCACTCCTGTTCCTTCCCAGGTCACCTCAACCCCTTGGCTGTTGGTGGTGGGTTTCACGCTGGGCATCAGCCGGGGCTGTCCTGGGCAAGGTGGGTCAATCCTCGGACGCCTTCGGTTTGTGTTCCTGCCTGCAATCCTGCTCCTGGGCTTCTGGGGGCTGTGCTATGGACCTTTGATTGCCTGGTGGCCCTGGGATGAGCCTGGGAGCAGCCAGGACAGGATTTTATTTGGGGTCCCCCTTCTGCCATTGTCACTCTGTGCTTCTTGTTGGTTTTGCAAACAAGCTTTATCCCATAAGCTAACAGAAGGGAACATGTGGAAGTGCAAACCTTTTTCCAGAGATTTTCTCAAAATCCTGTTCTTTTAGGTATTACAGTCTGGGAAACAGACCTTATACCTTACTTGTAAAATCACTAATGGTTCACCAGTGCCACTCACATTTCTCTGCCTAGCGGAGAATTTCATCACTCACCATTATCAGAGGGTGATGAGGACTAGAGAGGTGGTTAAGGACATTTACATAGGATTTACAGTATCAGAACATGCTGACACACTGATCATTTTCTCTTTTGGCTGAGGATGTGAGGTCTCTTGTATCAGACACTGATACAAATTCAGTATAATGTATATAAATATTTTTATTTTTTTAATGCTGAATGGCATGTTCATTTAGCCAGCAAAGAACACAGCCTGATACAACACTGAGTGCTCTTGGTTCCTGTTGCTGTTCAATTCACAGGAGGTGTACAGCATCTGCTGGGAACAGGTCTGAAGGAATTAGAGCTCATTGCTGCAGTTTGCCCTAATTAGGATATTTTCAGTGGAGGAAGCTAGCACTGGCAGGCAGACATTGCTCATTTGACAAGTATATAATCTAAGCAGACATTTCTTCTCCCAAAGGTACAAGCAAATAACACAAGTCAGCAGAGCAAAGTTTAAGCTACACTGCAGCATTATAGGTTAGAGGGATAGTCTCTTCTCAAGCTGTTTCCCTTGTACTGTCCAGATAACCCTCTGCCTCAAAACTGGGCTAACTGAGAAAGAATGACTTCAAGAGAAGGTATCCCCATGTCACCTTCCTAGTCTGTGATTTGTTAAGCCAGATTTGCCATCCTGTCTGACCAGCGCAATTGTGGTAGCATTTTAAAAAGTTAAAAAAACCCAAACAAAACAGGCCAGATGGGATGGGCAGACTATGAAGCCTCCACACAATATTACTTCTATTATCATCACTTTTAAATACAGACAGTTTGGAAGACATTCCTGCCTGGCTTAACCTCTCTCACACCACTACAGGGACAGGCTGTGATCTCAGACATCCATCACATCACGAAGAGCAGCTGACATGCTGGGCCTCCAGGCATCAGCCCCTAATATCTGCAGAAAAATGGACTTTTTTCCTCCATGTCTTGCTTTTAGTGCAGGCCCATTCAAAAAAAGCTACTCTAAAGAATAGTTTTAGTGGTTTTGGTCTCAGCCCTGGAGGATACAAGTGAAGTTCATTGAAGAAGGAACTGGTAATTTTTCTGCGTAAATATGTGCCCAGCTATTAATTTTTTGCAAGATATTATCCTTTCAGGGTTGAAAAGGGAGAGACCTCTCGAAATGTCACAGTAGGAGATACCAATGAATCGCAGGGGTGGTTGTTTTGCTGGAAAACAGCCTGGAACTGACTCTGTGCTAGTGAACAGTGTGCTGGGCCTGAGGTTAAAGGCAGGGCTGTCCTAGAAGGATATGAGGAGCGAGACTGCCTAGGGAGCACTTGTGGGATCTGCCAGGCTCCAGGAGATATGGAAAGAACAAGCACAGACAGGATGAGCTGACTCTCCTGGAAGGTGGGAATTAACTCAGAAAGAAACACTCCAGTTGTTTTAACAGAAGATTAAGGGTTGTATAATACAGAAATGTGCAACCCTGTGCTCTTAGTGTTGCATATTAGATGGACTCACTTGATCAAGTAGAAAAGGGGATGGACCCACGGATCTAGAGGTGGGATTCCATGGGGCACAGTTCTTGTGGAGAGGCAGAACAATGAACCAGCCCTGTCCCTGAGGGAGTTTTACAGAAAAAGTTGCAGAGCTGTGTGTCAGGAATCGGCTGCTCTGAAAGGCGAGGGAAGCTGGACCTGAGGATGGCACCATGCCCTTCCCAGCATGGACCTATTGTGGTGGCCCAGGCAGGACAGCAGGGTAGATGTGGTGGCAGCAGCCTGGGTCAGCCAGGGTCTGGAAGCCACTGGGGTAGGTCCAAAGTCAAGCCAGGAACTCAAGTCAGTGAGTAATGATCAACACCATACATCACCAGGCATGGTGATACAGCATAGATCAGGCAAAGAGCTCCAGAGAGAGAGAAGACATGCCTGGTGGCCCCTTCTCATGTTCCTTCCTCAAACAGCTCTTTTCAAGGTGACACAGCAACACCAAAACTGGTCTGGCCTTGAGATCAGGAAAGCAGACTTTGGGATTGGGGTGGGTGGGCACAACAAGCCATGACATTGTAACTTCAACAATGTAAAAGCATCTCCTTTGATGTTAGACAGGTTGTATAGCCAGAGCAAAGTGTTCAAGAGGGATTAGCAGAAGTGCTTTGTCAGCATGAACAGGTGGGTGAAAATGGACACCTCTATCTAGAGGATGCCAAGGTTGGATAGGAGGGAAGGGAATACTCCTTCTTGCAGTCAGGCTGATGTAAAGAGAAATGAGCGTAGTGAGGAGTCAAGCCTTTGTTTCTTCCTTCCTCATCTTGTACAAGAGGATATGTGCAGAAGAAGACATTTGCAAAAGTGTTAAGTGCTCTGTGTCATCTTTTCTCTTAAGTTAATGAATACAAGTAACAGAAGGGTCAACCATAACCATTTAGAAATCCAGGGAGCAGTTCCCCCAAAGCAATATTCCAGGACACTTTGCAACAGTTTGCTGAAAGACACCTAAAAAATATTATAGTTTTCAAAAAAAATGTAGTTAAGAGGGGGATAGAACTGATTGGTGCAAAAAAAAAAAAAAAGGGGAGAAACAAATTTGGGTCCCACTGACTTCATGAGGGCTGGGATTTCCCAGCATTGCTATCCCCTGTTTCCTAAGGGTGCCTGTATGGTATTTCCTCTTTCCACTGGGGAAAAGGAACCAAACACTAGAAAGATATTCCAACATAATTGCTAATTATACATTTTTAGCTCTGAATCAAATGTTGATGTTTCCCAGAATCTTACATGTAATTAACTGAAAGGTATCAAAGCAAAATATCATTAAAAATGAAGGCTAGCATTTCTAAATGAATGAGGAAGAGAGGAGAAAACAAAATGTATCATTCCATTTCAGTTGATTCATGGACCACACACAGGGTGAAAATTAAAACCAAGGTGTTGAAGAAAAGAAAGGGAGGGGTGAAGGGAAGGAAAGGAGACTCATATAAAAAATGTGTTTACTCTCTATTTTTAATATTCCCTTTTGCTTTTTCTTAGTATAGAATTTTTTTAGTGACACTTTCCCCCAAGTATCATGATAGCTCATTTTGCCTTTTTCAGACATTTTTCTTATTTATGATTACATTTCAACACAGGTATCTCTTATCCTGTCAGTTGTACCTCCTATGAAAGACAGCATGTGGTTAAAAAGTAATAAAAAAAGCCAGGCATCTTTTCTGTCTTACATAGTAAAAGTCTGCATATTTCTGTGTGGGTGTGTACATAGGGAGGTATATACACACACACAGGCAGGAATGGCTGCCTCACCAGCTTCCGCAGCAGTGGATGGTCCTGGTCCAGCATCTGAGCCATTCTTTTCCATTATGTGTTGAATCAGAAATTATATCCTGCCTCCTGCCAAACTTCTCCAACTGAAAAATTACTTTTACATGTGTTACTACTGCTTCAAATGAGTAAGCAATTCCTTCTTCTGTGGTCCCATAAATCCAGACTCTGGATTATTCTGTGGTGGGGTTTTTTTCAGTGCAAGTCTTCTGAAACTGCAACACATATTCAATTCCCATGTGTGGGAATACTTCCTTTTGACATTTCATAATTGACATACTTCAGTTATGTCAATAAGAGCATAAAAGTGACTATGTTTTCTTTGCAAAATGGATTTTTAAGTCAAAGAGGTGGCACTGGGAGCAGAGGTACAAAGATGGAGGACCAAAGTATTTCTTCTATCCCTTGTGTCAACTGTAGGGTAACCAAGACTCTCATTAAGCCCCATTTACATATCAACTTTCACCCCCCTTGGAGTGCAAACAACATGAGACATTTAATACATGTATGACCAAAGTCACCAAACCCCATCTGTGAGATGCGATTGTTCCAACCCATTGGAAAGGGCCAAAACTGTATAGTATAAAAGGGGGACTTCAGGGCAGAAAAAGTCAGAGGGGGAGAAAAACTCTACCTGGTTGGGAGGGGTCAATGGACTGTCACCCTCCTTTCCTGAAGGGACAACTTTAGACGAGCTTTGCATCTCCAACTGCATTGGAATAGACCCAGGAATATTCATATATATCTATTCATATATATCTAAGTCTATCTATCTATCTATCTATCTCTCTATATATCTCACTAAGAGATCTCTGTTACTATATTTTCTGTCATGATGCATATTCTATAGTTAGTGTATTTATCCTTGCTGTCTACTCTCTTATACGGATCTGAATCATGGGTCATCTACCGCCACCACCTGCGTCTCCTAGAACGCTTCCATCAACGCTGTCTCCGTTCAATCCTAAACATCCACTGGTCAGATTATGTGACCAATATGTCTGTTCTAGAACAAGTAGCAGTCACAAGTATTGAGGCCATGTTGCTGAGAACACAGCTGTGCTGGGGCAGGACACGTCTCAAGGATGAAGGACCAACGCCTCCCTAAGATCTTGCTTTATGGTGAACTTGCCACCGACTGCCGCAAGAGAGGAGTCCCAAAGAACTCCTTGAAACAACATCTCAGCCTTGGCCATATTGATCACCATAACTGGTCTACTCTGGCCTCCAATCGGGAGGTCTGGAGACACACCATCTATAACGCTGCTGATGCCTTTGAGAAAGCACACAGGATCACTCTTGAGGAGAAAAGACAACGCAGAAAGAATTGTGTCTTGCAGAATATACCATCTAAGGAGTCTTTCTGTTGTGCCTTTTGCAACCGGACGTGTCTATCTCGTATTGGCCTTTTTAGCCACCAACGCGGTTGTAACTAACGTGGGTAAAGCCCTCCACAAATCTTCGTTCGCGAAGCCTAGCCACGATGATGTATTTATCCTGAACCTGCTCTCCTGTCACCTCATTAAACGTCACTATTCCTGAATCTGGACTGTCCAAGTAGTTATTGAACTTGGCTAGACCTACAGGGTCTAATTGATAAATCACACTATTTGTGAATTGGTGCTCCTGAAAATTCTTATTGAATATAACCAGTGTCAAATTGCTTACAATCAGAAATTAAGCCCCAATATATTCAGCCCCTCTGATCTCTGAAGAACACCTGGAAAGCAAGGGCATTTATTTTCTGCCAAATTTGTATACCTTTAATAACACAGCTGGTTAGAATACTTGAATGTGTAAGGTATTTTTATCAGTTGTGACTTCTTACTTGATAGGAAGGCATTCAAAAGGAACACATGGCAAAGACAGAATGTTTAATGTGTCCTGTGTGAGCGTCTAAAGGTTCTCTCCATCCTTGTGTCCCTGTTCTATGCCCACAGAGATTGGTGGATGGTGCGTCTGGTGGTCAGTGACTGCTGGGCTTGCACAGAAAGGCCCTTAATCCTATGGACGCCCATATCTTCAGCAGGGAATGCCATGAGTCCTTGCACTGGTCATGGAAGAAGTGATATTTGGCAATAGACATAGCTGATGTTCCATCTTCTGTGTCAGAACTGTGGAATGCTTGTTCTGCAGCAAGAATGTACTGTGAGAGCAGACAAAATACCTAATAAATTCTGTACCTTTTGATAAAGGGATGATATGGTATGGTATGGTATGCACACAAACTAAAGAAGAAAAATAATTATTCCACTCAAAATATAAAAGCAAGTTGCTTCTTCCCCAAAGGAGACTCTCCTGTGTCTACAACTATGTACAGATGTCCTCTGTAATTTCTGGTGCTGGTACTTCTTATGCCCTGTCACATACTATTCACACATACTCCTATTCACAGTCTGAGTTGTCATATACAGCAGGTATAGCAAACCCATATGCCAATGAAACATGTTTTCTTGTTTCTTTTCCTCCTGACAGCTTTCCAGACCCCTGGAGTGGTCTGGAAAGGAGTGCTCCCCTCTTTTAGGCATTAGAAGAAGTAAAAGAAGGAAAACACTTTAGGTTAGAGAAGCATCTTAGGATTAAGTGAGGATTTTAGCTAACAGTAAATCAGGTTTGCAGAGAACCTCGTTCAAATTGTCCTGTCTGCTCTGTGCCTTTTTATGCTGTACTAACTGGCTGGTCTGTTTCAGAAGCTCTAGATAGTGTATGAGGAGTTAATATCTGAGAGCAGGCATGTTACCATGCATGGCATCATGTCCTAGAAATGTTATGGCTTTGGAATTTTGGCTTGAGGTTGGTATTTTGATAAGTTTCAGTCCTGGTCCAAGAGTGCCACACTGCACCTCACACAGTCCCTGGAAAGTTGCTGTATTAACAGTCAGTGCAGAACTCATTCAAGTCAAATATTTAAATAAGAGAACTTGAAAAAAAAAGAGCTTGAAAAAAAATATTTTTTTTGAATATGTATTTAAACCAGGAAGTGACTGTTTCCATTGGATAAGTCATCTACATGCAGCACCCCACCTAGGAGGACAGTTTAATATCTGATAAGGTGCTAAGCTGACCATCACGTCAGATGTAGTTTTTCAGGCATTGGCTATGTGTGGCAAATGCTGGTTCACTTTCAAAGAAAACTCCCAGGGATTCTTCTCTAGGTCACACAGATATTACAGAAGACAATAATTTAATCTAAAACCAGCACTCTGAAAGCCTTTCTCCAAAATTCTTTCAAGTCAATGGGACAATTTCCACTCATCATAGATAAAGAGGATCTTTATTTTCACTGAGTTGTTTTAGACTATGACTTTACAAAAAGATACATTTGGAAACAGATAAGCTTTAACTTTTTTTAAAAAAGACATTTGTGTATTGGTGTATGCTACTTTTAAATAATTAAAGAATTTCAGTGGGGATGAAAAGAAAGAGAAAAATGCAGACACTCAATATCATTCAAACTTTTCTTCAACTAACTTAATGCTATAACAGAGTAATAGCATTAATTGAATGAACTGAATACCTTTTAATTGAAGATTTATGATAAATGCAATTCAACTAAATAGGAAGATGGTTATTTAAGGAACAGATGACCATAGGTTTTGTTCGTTACCTTAAACATCTGATTGCACTACTTTGTACAAATCAAGTGTCTTCACTCAAAGAGTTCAGGCTTGAGCTGAAAAAAAGACAATTTAATCCAACTGCAAAGAAAATCAACAACAAGCTGTGTTTGAAAAAAGTTGCTAAAACTAATTTCTTTCTGATTTTGGGAAAGCAACTGTTGTGCAGTTTCAGCACATATGTGCCATAAATAACTCTTAAGAAATCTTGCCCAAATTTTAAGGTTTTGTAATTCATATATTCATAGATTTAAACCCATAGAGACCATTAACTCATTCAGCCAGTTCAGGGAATTCCATGCAGTTATTATTACATGGAGTACAACAGCACGAGCTGTGGACCTAAGTTTGCCTCTGGGATAGTATCCTGGCTTGCCTGGAGAACTCCAGGAGATGGAGAATGTGCCCCTTTCATGATCAGTTCATGCAGTGATTAATCTTCTGCTGTTTTTAATGCATATATCTTACTTCTAATTTTATTGCGTTGTGCCTTAAACTGGCAGCTCTCGGTTTTCATTCTCTGGAAGGCAGTACACCCCCAAACTGCATACGGTTTTAGGAAGAGATGGCCATGATCTCTGCAGAATCATCAGTAAATCACAATTCCAAAAAAACTAGCAAGGGTTTTAATGAGCGACAAGGGATTTGTTGATTTATCTATACATTACTTTATATGACTGATCCTTCATCTAAAATCATAGTCAGTTTCAAACATTGGCTTTTTCAAATGTAAGATTCAGAGTGCTGGAAAAGAGCTTTGGTTCACTTATTATTAGTATTATTATGTACCATTTGTTTGTGTACTGGAACAAAGAGAAAATCTCTGCTTCATGAGGCATTCATGTGAACAAAAAACTATGATTAAAAATTAATAACACTGAGAAACTGCAATAATAAACTAATTAGAAGTTGCTTCTAAACAGAAGAAAAAAAAATTCATCATTCTTGCAGGTAGGGGAAAGGAAGCATTTCAGGAACCCTAAGAGTCCAGGAGGGTCACAGAGAAGCTGAGTAGCACTCTTCTCAAAGTTAAGTTCCTTCACTGAATCACTAGTCCTCCTTGCATCTAATTACTTGCCAGAAAAGGATCCCTGTGAGTACATGGTCCATAGACACACTGCAGGAAAGTTATGGAGTAAATACAGCACGACTGGCCACATTTGTTTTGGTGCAGGGATTTGTGATCCCACCAGGGAGAGCTCATGCACCATGTTCTTCTCACAGCAAACTGTTGCAGTATGGTCCTGTCTTTTCCCTTTCTTACACCAGCCCTTAGGATTACAAGGCCTGAAACATACACATTCAATATTTAAAAAGTCAGAAATAAGTACAGCACGAAATAGTTGGCTACACTCTTCTTCTCATAATCAGGTTTTCCACATCCTTTCTGAGGTGTAAGATTTGATAACAAAAGCAAAACAGAGACTGCATCTCTTATGTATATTTTGTTTTTTCCATAGGTCATGAAAAATACACCCCCACTCATCTCTGTTCCTTTCATACACTGCTTATATTGGGAACCAATCTTTCTGTATCTTGGTTTCTTATCTATAAAATTGGGACAATGATATTTTTTGCACCTGCCTTCACCAGTTGGTTGGCACAGCCTTCAAAGCAGGGGCCAGATGTGCCCTCACTTTCAATTACAGGTCCCTGTTTTTACTGTATCCTGAATAAAACATGGTCTGAAGCATATCCCCAGACAAAAAAGAAATAAAAATGATAATTTGCGAAGATGTTTGTTCTTTATAGTAAAGTTGGGCATACGGGGAGAGAGCAGGATCATTTTCTAAGCTTGGAAAATTGGCATGCCTTGAAATACAATTTCCATCTGGGAGTTGATGCTAATAGCTCTAACACAAACACTTCTACAGCAAGGTGCTGTTCAGTAAGCAGCTGCAGGGGTCCTACAAAGCGCCAGAGGTTGCTGTGACCAAATTAAAAACCCCTCCACCAGAAAAATCCACTATAGGACAAGTAGGTTTTCCTCCCTTCCACATATGTTCATATCTCTGCTTCCTTCCCATGCTTATTTGCTAGGAGTGAGGTCCAGATTCAGCAGCCTCCTCACTAACAGAAGCTAAGTCAGGTCACCAACAGAAACCTGAGAAATCCTTGCAATTATCAATCAAATAACAAAGAAAATGGTGCTTTTCAGCAACTAGAAAGGGAAAAGAGCCAATGTAATGCATTTAGAGAAGTTATTCCTTTGTCGAAGTGGAATACCAGGTATTTCAAGTCCTCCTAAGTTCTCGTTGTGGAAAATATGGAGTCCTCTAGTGGCTCTTTTAACACTTTCTCATGCCTTCTTAGCATCAAATCTGGAGGCACTATCATAACTCTACTGTATAGTTAAACCTCATTTAAACTATGTATCATTAATTACTACCAGCTCCTAATAAATTGCTGTAGCTCCTCCAGCTTGTTTACCAAATGTCTTCTTCAACATATTTTTCCTTCCAAAGACACATTTCTGCATTAGATGAGAGTGACAGCCCACCTTAGCACAATTAATCAGAAGTATGCTTGCTCAGACTTACAGGTGTTACTCTGCATTGCTTTTGAGTTTTAAAAGCTTGACCATTCTTTAAAATAGGTACACAACCAGACTACTCTCAGACATGCCCACTTGTGCTTCCTTTGCTCCCTTTCTTCATTTCACACTGTTTTTCTGGTCTTGAGATCTCAATTTCAAGTGCAGAAGGGGAGGAAATAAGATGGGAACAGGCTTCTTTAAGACCTCATCAGTTTTATATACTGCTTAAGAAATGGTTTCTTTTCACATAAAAATATGATGCCCAGCATCTGAAAGAGAAAACACCTCCCCCAAAGGAGAAGCAAACAGGGAAAACAAATTCCCAAAAGTTTACAGACAGAAGCAAAGCACCGTGTAAGTAACCAGTAGAAAGAAGAGGAAATAAGTAGAAAAGGACAACAGATGGGACTGAAAACTTTACATATGTTGTTTTTATCGTGTTGAGAGATAGTTCTGTTAAAAATAAGAGGAAGAAACATTCCTCAGAGTGGAAAAATGGTAATGGTTTGCAGCAGTAGTGGAACACAAAAGTCTGGTTCACACATCCAAGCTTAAGTAAACCTGTTCCCATCATACACCAGGGAACAGCTTCCATCTTGTGTTGAAAAAGGGACAGCCAAGAGGGAGGAAATTGTTGTTTAAAGGTCTCATATTAGTGCAAGAAAAGACTGTTTTAAAATTCAGATTTAATCTAATTCTACCTGGTCATGCAGATAATCTGTCACGGAAAAAATAGAGGACTGTAAAAGAACTACTGGTGTTTCAGCCATTAAGTACCAGATATTACTCCAACTTTTTCTTGGGCTTGCTTTCCCTATAACAAAATGTTTTAATAGTACTTTTTTTAATTTCCTTTCCCTTCCCAAACCTTCCCTTTCCTAAACCTTCCCAAACTCTCCCTTCCCAAACCTTCCCTTCCCAAAATTTCTCTTCCCCTCTCCCTCCCCTTTTCTCTTTCTCTTTTTTCTTTCTTTCTCTTTCTCTCTCTTTCTCTCTCTCTTTCTTTCTCTTTCTCTTTCTCCTTCTCTTTCTCTCTCTTTCTCTCTCTCTTTCTCTTTCTTTCTTTTTCTTTCCTCCAAGTGGAGAAAATCACCTTCTTGAACATCTGAATAGCTCAAGCTTTCCAAATAAAGGGAAAGTGCATGCTCAAGGCCCTCACCTTGGGAATGACCCACTTATAATTCAAAGTGTTATGATTCCTGATTAAGCCCTGAAAAAGGTGTCACATACAGATGGAAAGAAAGTGCACATCCTCAGTACAGATTATGAGATTTACCTCTGTAAAAAAGTCTTTTTAATCCTTTAGAAGTTAAGATGTCTGTATCCATCACCCATCTTGTTTTGTCTTAGTCAGTCTTATGCAGAGATAAGACTATCTGCCCTGACACACAAAACAATGTCTGCTTTAATGTTTTGACCATGGATTACACTTCAATTGCAGAGCTTTCCAGCTACACTGGTGCAGGATCAAAACTGACGTCATAGGCTCAGAAGGAAATTTTGAGGTGTACTCTATTGATCAACAGACCTAAGGTCCCAATGTCCTAAGAAACTCTTGTATCTCACAACTCCCATCATTTAAGTGCTTGGGTAACTCTTCTCCCAGCATGTAGCAGGTATTTCTGAAGTAGGTCAGCCATATGGTGGAGAGAGTTTACAGATGCTGTCTCTACTCACAAGAATAAAAATGAGTTGCTTGAGTCTCTCACTTTATGAGGGTGATATGTGCTGTGGGTTTGGAGAAGAAAAAAAAACAGGTTTTCTGATTGATAACCTTTATTATACTTGCTTTTTTCCCCCTTTTTTTAATATGAACTACTGAAGTCTTATTTAAATGTAACTGATTTTCTCCATCTCGGAACAAAGAAATTCTAGTAAGTGTTAATTTCCTCACACTGATCATTACAAATTTACTGTCCAGCAAAAAGCTCAGATACAGCTTTTGGTCTCTTTGCATATTCTTTGAAATCCTTACATGATTTACAAGCCATTATATTAATAGTAATCACTTTTATAGAGTTGATTTGTGGAACTCTGATTTTATGAACAATTAGATCCAAATAATTTAAAATCTTCTGCAGATAATAAATCACAAATTTTTTGCTCAGTATGGATACTTTAAACTATTAAATGTGAATACTAGTTTGTATTACTGAAAAAAAAGTAAAAATATCTTTTCTACAAATATACAGTGGAGATAAAATGTATAAGCTTAACATTTTTCCCCTGTGACTGTATGTACTGCTTCGCAATGCATATGGAAAACTAAAAAAAAAAAAAAGTCTGGAGCTGCAAGCATAGATTTTAGAGCACTGTTTGGCAGAAAGAAAAGATATTTGATCAAAATACCAACCTCTGAAGGTAGAGCCAAACAAAAGCAGTGGAACAAAAGCTGGCAAAACCCAACAGAACTGAGGGAACTAAAGAGCTGGCAGAGATTTAACTGAGCTGCTGTTTTGTGCTGGTGGCGTGCGGGGCTCAGTCTGGTTTTCAGTGGTCTCACAGGTGCTGTCTGTGCTTCCCAGACGAGCCCAAGATTCTGTCCCTACCTGTCACAGCCCAAGTTTGCTCCCAAGAGCTATTAACTGCACACATCTGTGGAGAGTAAATTGCCTGCAGTTTCACAGATTCACAAAATATTCTGAGTTGGAAGGGACCCAGAAGGACCATCGAGTACAACTCTTAAATGAATGGCCTAAACGGGGATCGAAAGGGGATCAAACTCATGACCTCGGTGTTATTTTTGAGCCTTGCTATTGGGGACGACGACGAGAATCAGAGAGAGGAATGGGAAAGATACCAAGCGTGGAGGAGAGTTTACAACTCATAAAAGGACTATTTATTACTGGAATGGACATTTACAGCCTGAAAAGACTGCACCCGGACTGGACAGTTATATGTTATTTCCCCCAGTTGCTTCCAGTTTACCCCAGTTTATTGTTGCAGAGTTATTAATGTGTTTGTACCCCTAGTTGTTGTTTTAAAATCCTGCCCACCATATTGTCTTCTTCCTCCCCTCACAGTTTTCCCGCCAGAACCTGTTGTTCTCCCCTGCTTTCCCGCTCCTCTGCCTGTGATTGGTTGCAGTTTGCCGCAGTGCAGAGGTAGCTCCCATTGGTCCTTTCCCCCGGAGACCCAATGTTACCACCCCTCCTAGTTATAATATCCAATCCCAATCCCTCCTGACCTGTCAATCCTTCCCTCCTCCCCTTGCTTGAGCCCAACCCCTGAAGCTACCCTATATAAGTCTGTGTTTCCCCCAATAAAATTGGCATTGCTTCCCTCACCCTCAACTGTGTCCTAGTCCTTATTGCAATGCCTTATCCTTTCCCTTACAACCCACGAGCTGTGGCAAGTGGCGCCCAACATGGGGCACAGTTGAGGGCTCTCATATTGAGAGAACTCCTGTGCCATCACTTGGGCTCAAGCGATCTTCAGGAGGGAGGATCGCTCCGCCAGCTCTCCCCTGCACAGCGGACGACTGTGGACCGCGAGGAGTCGCACGGGTCGCGCACCAGAAGAAGGTGAGCTACAGGGGACATTCCTAATCCCTTTACCCAACACCACCACCCCACGTAATGAAAACAAAAGGGAGGAATTAACACCAGGAAGCGTTGAGGAGCCGATCTAACACCATGGGACTCACGCTATCCACCTCCCAAAAGTTTGTATATAGGCGCCTTAAAGACTTTATAATTGAGCACGGTCACCCTCTGGACAGAAAATCAGCCAAAGCCCTCGCCAAATGGCTAGACTGCCACAATCATCACGTAAATGATAACACCACGTTTGATGAGTGGCAAGCCATAGGGTTCCAGCTGTGGCGAGAGGGAGAAAAGGGTGACCGGCTCGCGAAAAAGGCGCAGATAGCCTGGAGGCTTGTTCTGATGATGCTACAGCACCAAATGATGAACAAGAACATCAGCGATAACATCAAAGAAGCTGAATCCTCCAAGTTACTACAAAAAGATAAGAAAAGCACTGACAAGGACATTTCTACTTCGGACAAGGACACTCACACCACAAGGAAAGGCAGTAAAAAACCCCGGAGAGCTGGAGGGAGGGAGAAAGAAGATCAGAGCTCACAAAATGGCGGGCAGGAGTCGGACAATGAACCACAAGATGGTGGAAGGGCGCGAAGAAGGGGATCGCGGCGATCTCGTAACAGCGGCGAGGAGGTGGGGTCCCCAGTAGCGCGGGAAAGGTCGAGGTGGGAAAAACAGAGGCGGGATTCCGTAGTTACACCCACTGCTCCACCTCCGCCCCCATACACCCGCGCGCGGAGCCCCTCCTCGGACGGGTCCTCTTCCGCGTCTACTTCCGCCACTTCCGACTCCTCCCCCGAGCCATCTCCCTCCCGGAAGCCACGGGGTGCAGTGGGCGGGGCCAGGGCAAAGGTCACCAACAACATCCGGCAAGATGGCCGCGCCCATAAGGCCCAGGCCACCGAGGCCTACCCCGCCTGCCGGCACCCTCACCCGGACTGCCACTGGGCACCGTACCCCCCGGAGGAGCCGTCCATTGCTCCAGATATCTGGAAAGCTTTCCGAGAGGACGCAGCCAGTGCCCAAGACGTGGAATTTTTGAGAGCTTTCCCCGTTTATTACGAAGAAGGAAAGACCCCTGAATGGCGTCCAATTTCGTACCCCATGCTCAAGGACATAAAGAAAGCGATTGTGGAGTACGGGTTGGGCGCCCCCTTTACCATCGGGTTACTCGAATCATTTTTTCTAGCGTACACATTAATACCATTCGACATTCGGGCGGTGATGGGAGGCCTGCTGACCACCGTGCAGGCCTCTGTGTTCGAGGCTGAGTGGAGGAAAAAAATCGTGGCTTATGTGAACGACAAAATGGAGAGGAGAGGTATTCCCCCACGGCAGGCAGTAGACATGCTCTATGGGGAAGGTGATTACACGCGCAGAGGGGATCAGGCTAGATTAGACCCCAAATTACTGGATACATCCAAGGAATTGACATTAGAGGCCTTAAAGAAGGTGGCCAACGCTTATGTGCCGACCCCCTTCTTTACCATGATTAACCAAGGCCTAAAAGAATCTTTCACAGATTTTATAACTCGGCTTAAAGAGGCTATTGCCAGGCAGGTACCTCAAAAAGAGTGCCAGGAAATTCTATTTAACAAATTGGTAATCGAAAAGGCCAACGAGGACTGCCAGAAAGCTTTAAAGCTTCTCAAAAATCCCACTCTGCTGGAAATGATAAGAGGCGTGTAAGAACATTGGTTCCCATTCCCATAAAGCGCGCCTGCTGGCTGCTGCCTTTACAGGCCCTAATCATTGTTTTGAATGTGGGGAGAAAGGGCATTTTAAAAAGCACTGCCCTCGCCTTTCTGTGTCCATACCTAACTTCCCAAAAACATTGTGTAAAAGGTGTGGAAAGGGACGGCACTGGACCGCCAGCTGTCGTTCCCTCACAGATGTCAATGGCGAACCCCTCCCTCCTAGTCGTTCACATAAACTACGTAAAAGAGTCACCTTTTCCTCCCTCCCAGACATAAGGCACTTTAGTGAGGAACAGTCGGGAAACGGGGAGCAGAGCACCTGGGGGGGCGCGATGACACAAGTGACCCCCCACCTGCGCTGTGCTCTGCGCACGGCTTCTCAGCCGAATCTCCACCAGTAGAAAAACCGTCTCCCGAACTAGTTCCAGTTAAAAGCCAACATACCCCACTCCCATGGGTAATTTTGTATACGGACAATTCCACCCTAGAGTTAAATTCCCCCGAACACCTCATAAAAGTAACCCCATCTACCCCCGTAAACCCAAATGTGACCTATTTGATTATCTCTCACCTTTCGGCAATGGACAAAGGGGTTGGTATAGTGCCTACACTTCTGACTGGGCTGAACGATGTAAACATCGCCATCTGTTTAACTGTTCATTCTCCCCCCATCCAGCTGGAGGAGCACTCCCCAGTGGCCAAGATGGTCTCCACGGAAGATCTGCTGTGTGTGTTGTCCCCAGACGAAGAGCAGAGAGAAAGAGAGCAGAAAGAGGTCCTCTGGACCACGACGGTCCGATCCTCTCGCCCTCTGCTCACCTGTCTTGTTTACTATCCACAGCCGAAGCAGCCGCAGCAGATCAGAGTGGAGGGCCTCTTGGACACGGGAGCTGACGTTACCATCGTCGCCTCCAGGGACTGGCCACACGAGTGGCCTGCCCAAGCGGCGTTCGTGCGGGTCAGCGGTGTGGGGGGAACTCAGCGACCGGTCAGGAGTAAGGAGGCACTTACTGTCTACGGGCCAGAAGGTAGGCCAGCCTCTCTCCAACCTTATATACTCGACATACCAATCACCTTGTGGGGACGGGATGCCATGGAACAGTGGGAGCTCACTTTGAGCTCCCCATTCCATGAACAAAATTTTTAGGAGGGGTCACTTAAGTGCTGCAGCTCCCCAGACTGAGCTGGAAAACTGAAACGCCAGTCTGGGTTGATCAGTGGCCCCTACCTAACAAAAAGCTGCAAATTCTAAATGATCTTGTAAATCAGGAATTGGCAAAAGGACACCTGGAGCCTTTCACCAGTCCCTGGAACACTCCAGTGTTTGTCATTCAAAAATCCTCAGGTTCCTGGAGATTTCTCCAGGACCTGCGCAAAGTAAATGAAGTCCTTGAACCAATGGGAGCCCTCCAGCAGGGGATGCCGTCACCATCCATGCTCCCTGTTGAATGGCCCCTAGTGGTCATTGATATAAAGGACTGCTTTTTTCATATATTTTTAGATCCGGCTGATTTGGTTAAATTCGCTTTCTCTGTCCCTGCCATCAATGCTTGTGAGCCCCACCGCAGGTATCAGTGGCGAGTGCTTCCTCAGGGGATGAAAAATTCCCCAACACTCTGCCAAATGTTCGTGGCAGAAGTGTTGAGACCAATTCGGCAGAAATTTCCACAGTCAATCATCTTCCATTATATGGATGATGTATTGATTTGTGCGAGAACACAATTGGCAGTGGAAAAGACTCTAAATTCCACAATCCTGGCGCTAAAAGACAAAGGATTGGAAATATCCCCTGAAAAGGTCCAAAAGGAAGCACCCTGGAGGTATCTCGGACTCAAAATTACAGAGAAAACTATTAGACCCCAATCAATTGAGACTGACAAAAGAGTCCAAACTTTAAATGACCTCCAGAAGCTACTGGGAGCCATTAACTGGGTCAGACCTGTCCTGGGGATCACAACTAGTGATCTGCACCCCTTGTTCGAGCTGCTAAGAGGAGATGCTGACCTATCTTCTCCCCGCTTCTTAACACCTGAAGCCAGAGAAACCTTGTCCATTGTCGAAAGAAAAATTACCGAAAGACAATCATGTAGGAGGATAGAGGGGCTGCCATCCTCCTTGGTAATTATCCGAGAAAATAGACAACCCCTGGCCTTGCTGGGCCAGTTTACTGTGAACAACAAGGACTTCTGTTTGTGGGAGTGGATATTCCTCCCACACCAATTTGGCAAAACTATCACCACACTCGCAGAAATGATTGGCAAAGTCATCTTTAAAGGCCGCACTAGATGTCTAGAACTCAGTGGAGAAGAACCAAATTCCATCTATCTTCCGCTGACTTCTGAACATCTAGATCAACTGCTGCAAACCTCTACAGATTTTCAAATAGCCATTGGGGGTTACCCGGGAGAAATTCGGCTGCATCTCCCGGTGTGCCCATTTATACAGAGATTAATTCAGATTCCACTCAAATTAAAATTGTACAATCAAATTTACCGATCAAAAATGCAAAAACCATTTTTACCGATGGCTCAGGGAGAACCGGCAACGCTGTGATTGTTTGTAAAGAAAATAACGATTGGCAACAAGATATTCACAGAGTGCAAGGTTCCCCTCAAATTGTGGAGCTTTCGGCAGTTGTGTGTGCTTTCCAAATTTTCAGTGGTGAACCAATTAATATCGTCTCTGATTCGGCCTATGTCGTTGGTGTGGTCAAGAGGATTGAAAATTCATATCTAAAAGAAGTGTCAAATGAAAATTTATTCAGATTACTAACTAAATTGGCATTCTTAATTCAGGCCCGAAAATTCGGCTTTTTCATTGTCCACACCAGGTCACACACTACTCTGCCAGGTCCTGTGGCGGAGGGAAACCAACGTGCCGACCATCTGGCAGGTATGGCAGTCACCCCAAACTTATATCAACAGGCAAAACTATCCCACGAGTTCTTTCATCAGAATGCGCGATCGCTACAAAAACAATTCGGCCTCAAAATCTCCCAGGCAAAAGAAATTCTAAAAACATGCCCTGATTGCCAAAATTTCACACCACTTACCCCTGAAGGAACAAACCCAAGGGGTCTAGTGGCGTAAGAAATTTGGCAGTCAGATGTCACGCATGTACCTGAATTTGGAAAACTAAAATACGTACATGTTTCAATTGACACTTTTTCAAAAATGATTGTAGTCACCGCGCATCCTGGTGAAAAGAGCCGTGATGTAAAAAGACATTTCCTGTCTGCATTCGCTAGGATGGGAGTACCGAAGCAGATAAAAACTGATAACGGACCATCCTATGTGTCTGCAGACACGAAAAAGTTCTTTGAGCAATGGGGGGTGCACCATACCACTGGAATCCCGCATAATCCCACAGGGCAGGGTATAGTAGAACGTGCCCACCAAAATATAAAAAATTTGCTTAAAAAACAAAAAAGGGGGAGTATGGGCCTGACTCCCCAAGAACGATTGGACAAAGTTATGTATGTTTTAAATTTTTTGAACATGCTGGAGGAATATGAGACTCACACAAGCAGAAGTCCAGCACAAAAACATTTCATGTCAGATTCAAACTCAACTGAAATAACGCCGCAAAAAGCTAAAATCATGTATCGGGACCCACTGACCGAAAAATGGACGGGCCCTTTCCCCTTGATCACCTGGGGGAAGGGCTACGCGTGTGTTGCAGGTCCTAACGGACCAAAGTGGGTCCCGGCCCGGCGCGTGAAGATTGCCCAAGAACCAGGAAAAACACCAAGAACGTCCGAATCATGAAACTGATGACTGTCCTCCTCCACGCCATCATCTGCGTCGGAACCATTCCTCTCGTCGCGCTGATCCCACTAAGGCCCTGGATGGACCAACCCAAGGAGAACTTGTGGGTAACGCTGGCCAAGGCAACAGGCACAGATACCCTGTGTCTGTCCTTGACCAGCGCGGCCAGTCCATTCAGGGAATGCCTGGTGGGAATCCCCATAACATCGGGGGAATGGAGCACATTCGTCTCCCAAACGAGACTCCGCGGGGCGATGCCCCTTAACTCCCCCAACTTGGCCCAGGCGATTGCGGCACTCACCTTTATTGACCTTCCCTTTCAAAAGATTGACCTCTTAGGTTCCCTTCCTACCCTCGCTTGTGTTAAGTTCCACCGCTACACTCAACCCGTTTTGTTTACCCCTTTTAATGTGACCCCTACTAAACCACTATATCAAGGGACCGCTTCGCCGTGGTGTAATGGGTCGATTGTTACCACCATACCCACGGAGCATGTTCCCCGGAACATGCGTCTACCGAAGGGATACTTCCTGCTGTGCGGAGATCGGGCATGGCCTGGTATTTGGGCCTACCCGGAAGGGGGTCCCTGCACAGTGGGAAAACTGGCCCTTTACAACCCGGTGAAGTTCCAAATGACAGATCAGGCTATTCTTCCAAGACTCCAAATTAAAAGGTCCCTCCAAGAAAATAATGAATTGGCAACCCCAAAACTCAAGAATTGAATTCGGCATCAGGGGTGGTTCCCTAACATTCAAAAGCAGGTGGATGGGTGGAGGCTCCCTCCGGAGCCCAAACCTCAACCACCTAAGCTCCAAACCACCCCTCCCAAAATTAAACAAATTCCTAATCAATCTCCCATCGTCTACGCAATACCACATGCGGGCGCTGGAATCGTGACCATGCCGCCTCCTCTTCCCTTCCCGGCCGATTGTGATTCTAGCATCCACATCTGGTCGCATATGAAGAATTTCTGGGTGTCCTTCCCTGTCCCTGGGATCGGTACTGCGCACGCCTTGTCGCTTTTGACACACCTTGGTTGCTGGCTGACCAAGGACGCTAACGCCACCACCCAGGCGATAGAAGGCCTTTTAGAGGACACCCAAAAATTAAAGGAAGTAAGTCTTCAAAACCGAGCAGCCATCGACTTCTTGCTCTTGGCACACGGACACGGGTGTCAGGAGTTTGAAGGAATGTGCTGCATGAATTTCTCGGACCATTCTCAGTCCATTCATGAAAGCATCAGCCAGCTCAAGAGTTTGATCCGGGACATTCATAAAGACAAAGAAGAAGACATGGGAGACTTATTTGATTGGCTCAAATTACCGTCGTTACCTAATTGGTCTCGAAAAATTATCACTATGTGTATTTTAGCCCTTTTTGTCCTTGTCCTCTTGTGTGTTTGTTTACCTTGTTTTTTTGCCTGCGTTCGTAAGTCTTTGATGTCTACTATAAGTGCCAACGTCGCCGCGGCCTCAAAAAACAAAGAAGGGGGAGATGTTGGGGATGATGACGAGAATCAGAGAGAGGAATGGGAAAGATACCAAGCGTGGAGGAGAGTTTACAACTCATAAAAGGACTATTTATTACTGGAATGGACATTTACAGCCTTAAAAGACTGCACCCGGACTGGACAGTTATATGTTATTTCCCCCAGTTGCTTCCAGTTTACCCCAGTTTATTGTTGCAGAGTTATTAATGTGTTTGTACCCCTAGTTGTTGTTTTAAAATCCTGCCCACCATATTGTCTTCTTCCTCCCCTCACAGTTTTCCCGCCAGAACCTGTTGTTCTCCCCTGCTTTCCCGCTCCTCTGCCTGTGATTGGTTGCAGTTTGCCGCAGTGCAGAGGTAGCTCCCATTGGTCCTTTCCCCCGGAGACCCAATGTTACCACCCCTCCTAGTTATAATATCCAATCCCAATCCCTCCTGACCTGTCAATCCTTCCCTCCTCCCCTTGCTTGAGCCCAACCCCTGAAGCTACCCTATATAAGTCTGTGTTTCCCCCAATAAAATTGGCATTGCTTCCCTCACCCTCAACTGTGTCCTAGTCCTTATTGCAATGCCTTATCCTTTCCCTTACAACCCACGAGCTGTGGCACCTTGCCAAAAATGGGTGTCTCATCTCAAGAAACTGCTGTAAGGACTTACTTCTTTGCCTCATTACAAATTGAAGGTGGAGGCTGCTTTTAAAACAGTGCCCAGGAGTACTCTTTGAGTGTCATAAATGCAAACCCAGTATTTTCTGACACTTTGGGGAGGTGAGGGATTTTGTTTGGAATATCAAAGGAGCTTTTCTCAGTTAACATATAGCCATGTCACAAATACAAGAATGTCCTGCAGTTATATCTTCAGTTTTTCTGCTGCTTCTCTTAATTTTCTTCTACTCCTTTTTTTTTTTTTTTTTACAATATTCCTTTTATTACCTCTCCCTGTGCCCTACTTTCTTCCTTTTTCTGTACAACTTCTGTTCACCTCTTCCCTTGCTACTCTGCTCTTCTGCCTCCAGAACCACATGGGCCGTGGGACTACTTTCCTCAGCAGAGCACCCTGGGCTCTCATGTGTGAGCAGCAGAGTCTGCCTGGATTTGGCTTCTACTTTTAAAGCATTTCAATGGCCTGCTTTGCCATAATCCCCATAAAATAACGCATGTCAAGGTAGAGAAATTAATTTTAATTGGTGACTCAGCCTATAATGACTTCAAAGGGAATTTAGAGATTGAATTGAAATTTGAAAAATACAAGTGTAAATATCACTGCTCCTTAAAGAAAAGCAGTGCAAAGAACTAAGTAGAAATGCTCCTTCTGGGTGAACTCTGAAAAGTCATCTGTGCCTTAGTTTCCCTGATCAATAATGGGATAAAAATGCTACCAAATCCCTTACCAGCACCAGAATATTTGCAAATAAAGGTTTATCAGTGTAAAATGAATCAAACTTGTTTGCATACATTTTTTTTTTCATTCACACTCTCAGGCAGCAGAATAGTGTTCAGCATTCTCATGCAAGACTAGTTCTGAGTATCTCAAATATCATCTTTTCCAAACTGGCAAATAAGTTTAAGACTTTAGCTTCTTCCAGAAACTTCACCCAAATCAGATTGTGGTTTATTCCCAGCAGGCATAAAGTATTAAAAGGCTTTACATTTCTGCTCTTTCCCAAGCAGAATGTATGTATTTGATAACAGGAATCTGCGCAAAAGGGAAACGCTCTAAGCAGAGAAAACATGATTCATTTTGGAAATATTAGTATCGAGGACTTTTTGTGAAGAAACTTCTTCAGTTTTTGTTAATCACAGTCAGAGAATAGTTTAGATTTTCTTAAACCAAGGCACTTAGCTAGGTTCATTTGCTGCATATTAAGACTCTCTAGGCACTACTTACAGAGATGTTCCAATCTGGTTGTCATTTGCCAGATCATTATACCATAGCATTTCTGTGCTGTGTTTTGGCTCTGTAGAAAATACACAATGAATTGATGTACTCCTTAAGAGTTTTTTCAATATCAGTTGTATAACAGATATTCACACTGCTCCCCACACTGAGCCCCCTTCCCCAGTAGAGAGATCTAGAGAAAGACATCTATTAAAACAAACAAATATACCCAGAAAACTGAAACAAGAAGCCCCTAAGAGAACACCACCGCTCTACCTGAATCTCCCTCTTCTTAGTATCATTGCCCCAATTCCTAGAAACAGCCTCCCATTTGCAGACTAGTATATTGTGTGAATGTTAATTAACTGCATACATGGATTTTAGAAGCACAAATCTTTGAGTTTAAATTCTGCACAGCACCAAGTCCTTTCGCCTGTTCTGGAAATCAATATTTACACATATGATTCACTGGTTCACTCCAAAGCTGAAAACTGAGCAGAGATGACCAAGGAGACAATCAAGTAGAAATACAGAAAGAATGTGGTAGGTCATAAGGTATGTCTGTGACAGGAATAAAATCAGAAGCCAAAGCACCTGTGTTCAGATTAGTGATCACCAGTCCTATGTGCCACCTTGGTTATTAACGTTCCTCTTGACTTCAGGGATCTGGTCTCAAGATGAAAATATGGAGGATCAAAACTTTTGAGCATTTGGTTATAATCTGAAGTGAGAAACTGCTGCTCCCCAGGGACTGATTGAAGAAATAAACACACAACCTTTAGGCATAATGTTCAGTCAATGAACACCATCAAATAAGTCACAGCAAAAAAGGCATTGTGATGCCTTATTGTGACATAATTGGGGATTTCCACCTATGTAAACTTAATAGTACATTTAATTGTAAAAGATCTGCCACTATGAAAAAGAAATGTTAGATTGCTTCGTTTATAGAAAAGAGAAATGGCTTTCCATTTAAATAGTTATGTGCTATCCATTACCTCTCCTTTTGCCTTTGTTCCCACATCTGTGAATTGGTTGTTTTGCATACTTCTCTTTATTCAAGTGTGGAGCCTAACAGAACAGAAAATTGTTTTGCTAGATTATTGCTCTCTTTGGTCTTTTTGATATTTGACTTTTAGAGTTCTTTATGTTATAGCTTCTCTAGTATTAAGAAACTATCCTAAAATAAAGCACAGAGATGTGAAATGTACAGGTGATAAATTGAAGCTTAGTTTTTCTAGGTTATTCTGTTGCTTACTAACTACTACAGAGCTAAATGTACTTTTTTTGCTTGGTATTTATTCCTGACATTAGGAGTTACCTGGAGTAACATCTAATAGAAGTGTGTGAAAATAATTTGCTGACAAAGAAATATATTCATATGGTTAGAGGATTTTTCATATGAGCAATGGTTTGCAGCACCAAGGTTTTAAACATGGAATTTTGGAATTTGGCCCAAGTTTTCTCACACTTTGAGTGAATTCACTTGGTACACACACTGTAAGTGAAGATAACTGATATTTCATGTGATAAAGATTTTTGGTATTGCTGTGGATAGGGAGGCAGATTGCTGAGCGAATCCTTATGCCAAACAACCCAAAACACTTCTTTAGTAGAAAATTCATAGGTAAACATATGTCTAAGGGTCACATTAAGTTAAAAATTAGTACTTTTTAAATTGACTTGCAATGTTACTCTATAACTGGTCTATCAGGAAGACAATTGTGTAGACATGAAAAGCAAAATCTGTCTAGTGTAATCCCAACCAAAAATTGTTTCTAATTAATTTTAAAATAACACATTACCAACCGCAGATCCAACCACCTCTCTCTCTCCTCCCACTCAAACCAAACATATGCAATGTGAGACCATGCAAAGTAAAAGAAAAATATTATCACGTATCCCCAACTGCTTATTTTTTCTGTCCACATCAAGTGTGAATCTTAGATCGTACTCTAAGGACCTGGAGCACCTCAAAAACAAGATAAAGAAGAAAAAGCACAGCCAGGTTATTGTCGATTCCTAAATAACCTGGAGTGAGGAGCAGCATGTAATTGCACTGTCCTGAAAGGAAAAATTATCTCTGTGGCCATTTCTTTCTCTGCAGCTGCTTAGCTGAGTTTTGCCAGGAGTCAGGGATGGGAAAGGTGAGGGCTACATCTCTGTTCCCCATCTCCTATGTCTAATTTTCTCCCCTGCCATGGAAAGCCATGTTGCCCATGGAGAGGAAGAAATCTCTGCCACTCACAATGCAGAGTGATCATACTTCATTTAGTGCCTGCTAATTAACTCCAAAGAAATTTCTGTAGCACTTGTATGGGCACGAATGCAGTTACCCACGTGAGTGCAATAAGTGAATTAGCTTTATTACCAAGAACAGCAGTTTAAATACAGAATTCAAACTGTAACACGTGACCTTTCAAACAACGACATTAGAGCACCTCAATGTGCATGTGTGATAGAGTCCTAAAGAATAAGTCCCCGAATGCTTTGCAGCTTTCTTCCTCTAATATGAATCACTACATTTTCCCTTTCCTTATTATCACTATAACAAGTTACAAAACAATATTTTAAATTTTTTCTTAAACATTTTTTAACATAAACAAGCTTATCTTAACTATTTATATTAACCACGGCCTGATGTGGTAAGGCCTTTATTAAAACTGGTAATAACTTTGTTAGCACTGTAACTTTATTAACCATGTAGTATTAATAACTTTATTAATTGTGTAACCTTCAATTATTCAAGGTTTATAAATATGTAAGATTTTTTATCTGAGGCAGTGAGTATTGTACTTACTGCTATTTGAGAATAATTTATGTAGTTGAAGTGATATTGTTGAATAATTGTGCCTGTAATTGAAATATAATTGATATTGAATGTTTTTGAATTTTCATACACACACACACTTTTCCATTCATTCAGTGGCTGCTATTCACACATTTCATTCTCACGCGTTCTGCATGTTTATTCTGGTTTGTTTTTTAACTATAAGTTATAATTAGTAGTGGTTATTGATTGTGTGTTTCTTCTGGTTTAGTTTCATCAATTATTGTTTCTTTATGATTGTTCCTGTTTTAAAGAAGAGTTAGTGTAGGTTTACACACATATAGAGAACACCCATATCCCTTACCCCCTTTTTGTTGTTTTTATAATATTTTCCTTAATGTATGGTATGCTCTTTCTACTATTGTTGGTCCTGCGGGTGAGTGTGGTGATACGTATATTTTTCATATGGTTAAATTTAGTTATATGAGTGATCTGTGAATGGCAGTAAAGCATACTTATTGAAGGTAAATTTTCAATTTCTGATCACAGTTTGTGCTTAGAATAGACGGGTTCATTACAATCTGCTCACTCAGCTTGAAATCCAGCGTTCCTGGTGAGAAATCAGTCTATGTTATCTCTGGTTTTTGGAATGCAGATAATGCCCAGGTTCTTGTTCATTCATCTCTTGTAGTTGTGTTCTTTACCTTTAGAAACAATCTTAGCAAATATGTTAATAACAGTTTAGTCAGTTTTCGATGGAAAATGGGCAGGAATAGATGTTAATCTGCAGTTTTCCTGTAGTTACGTCCAGGATTAGTCAAAATTGGTTAATACTGTGAAACAATAGCAGCAAGTCATTTCGTGTTATAGTGTCTCTTACTTCAAAGTTGAAGGTTTAAGGATGATCCTTTGCTGTGTAGTCCACTCTCTATTGGAGATTTGTTCTATGGTTGGGTCTGTTGAGTCTTTTCTGGAGTGCTTTGCAGTCCCATTTCTTGAATGACATTGGTAAGGGGAATTATAATCAGTTTTAATTCAGTCTCTTAGGCAGTTGGGACTTAAAAGTAGCTGTTTTTGCATGTTTGCTGATATTATGTACACTTTTCTATGATAACAAATATTTTGAGAATGTTCGAATGTATTAAATAACAAACAGTGAGAATGTTTGAAACTCTAAACTCGTTACTTAAACAACGTTATTACAATAATTGCATCTATTCGGATGTATTTGAGAATTTATTAACTTTAACAACATCTAAAAACCTTTAACAGTTCAAACAAAGCCACTGGGGAACTGACGAAAAAGTAGGAATACGACATTGTGGCTGCGGAGCCGGGCTGCGCAGGAGGCAGTTCAGCCAGCTGCAGCACAGCCCCGCTCCGTCCCAGCACAAGGGGCGGGAGCTGTTCCCCCCGGTCCTGGCTTGGCTGCATTATTCACCACCGCGGACGGCGGGATTGCCCCCGTAGAGGTCTCGGCGCAGCACCGCTCGGGGGCCACGCCGCCTCTCTCTCTGCCTGCAGCAGAATCTGCGCAGGGCTCCGGTGGGCGTCCGCAACCCACGCTGTCTCACTGAGAACGGGGTGGGGGGGAGGGGGCGCGCCGCGCCCAGGACTGAGTCCCGTCGCCGCCCGAGCCGCTTTGGTGTTTCAGCCTCAGGGCGGAAGGGACGCAGCAAAGCGCTGGGCACGGCTTCGCCCCCGCCCCAGTTTTTCTGCAAAGCAGGTTTGGAGCCGCTTCAGGGAGCAACTGATTTGCTCGCAGAGCTGGACAGGGTCATGGCCGCGCTCCGCCTTGCGGGTCCTTGCCTCCGCCCGAGGCACACAGCCCCCGCCCCGTGCAGCTGCCGCCGCAGCCTCGGGCTATCCCCGGGAGGAGTGAGCCCCCACGGGCCTCGCTTTCGCATCCCGCTGCGTGCTGGGAGCCTCCGCACCCGGAGACCCCGGCTCTGCACCTCGAGGCGGCCCCAGCCCCACTGGCTGCCCCCCGCGGCGCGCGCTACTCTTCAGCGCGGCGCGGACGGCATCTCTGCAGTGAAGCAGGCACCCCCCCGGCCGCTTCCTGCCCCGCCATCTTGGTCTTCATGGCAACAGTTGCCGGGCCGACACACCTGGTTCTCATTAGGGGCACACAAGAAAATGGCCGCGGGACCGGAAGAGACGAGCTTTCCCCGGCCACGCGGCCGGGGCAAAATGGCCGCGCCTATGTAACCATGCAGTCTTCACGTAGCTACAATTCCACAGCAGCTCCATGGCAAGACTCATCCTGCATATATTCCCAATTGCGCGGCGGGAATCTAATAGCTGTCTCCCTGTAACAGTTTTGCAGTTTAAGTCATGCACTTGCACCCCAGAGACTGTGCATCTGCGAGAACTCGGCACAGAACTATCGCTTGTAACATCTCCCTTCCAGTCCGGGATGCAGGAATATAGTGCTCATCCCAACCGTATACGTTCTCCTTACCATATTTTTTCTTCCCGCATTCCCGGTGGTTTCCCCCCACCTCCATGTCTAAGGGGTTTGGTGGGGGGCAGGAGGGTTAGAGTCAGTTTCCACAGATGAGTCTGAATTCTTTTGCGCAGTCTTTAAAGCGTCCATAATTTTTGTCCATGTGGCTAAATTTCTAAAGGCTTCCATATCTTCCGAAGTTGCTTTTTCTCTCTTCATTTTCCTAACTTTTTGCCAAACAGTCACATTAAGAGTCCTGACAGGCAGTAATTCCGTTATAACTATGACAATGTATACTAGTAGCGCTTCAGCTTTTTTTTCCATTTTTTGGGAAAACGTCCCTGTGGGAACATCTCTCTTCCTCCTGATAACTCACCTCTTTTTGCTGAAGCTTAGCGTTCTTCTTTTTTCCCTTTCAATCCCTTTTCCTTTCTGTCCTGTTTTGCCAGAGATGAGTGATGCGCACGACACGTTGAAGAATTCTTCCTTTTTCCTTTTAATTCTACCAGGAGGACGCTACAGGCAGACATCCCAAAGCTTAGAGCTTCTGGTTCTCCAATGTCTGTTTAAAGTCCCTGTTACAGGGGTGCTATCTGTAGCACTTGTATGGGCACGAACCTAGTTACCCACATGAGTGCAATAAGTGAAATAACTTTATTACCAAGAACAGCAGTTTAAATACAGAGTTCAAACTGTAATACGTGATCTTTCAACCAATGACATTAGCACACCTCAATGCGCATGTGTGATAAGAGTCCTAAAGAACAAGTCCCAGAATGCTTTGCAGCATTCTTCCTCTAATATGAATTGCTACAAATTTCTTCGCTAGCTATTCTTACAGGAGTGTTTCAGTTTATATACATACTGCTGTCATATTGTCATGGTTGCCTACTGCCTGGATCTTTTAGATCACAGGGTTGAAACTCCAAGTCCCTTCTTACCCATTGCTTTTCATTCTTTAAACTTCAGCTTCTGGAAACTTAAGTTATCTTAAGTAACAAAGCAAAGTTTCTTACTTGCCAGATTATGCAAAAAAACCAACAAGAACACATAACAGAACTGCATCCTGTGGCTTCAAAAATTAAGGCAAACACTGAGAATTCAAGCCAAGCTTCAAAAACACCCTTTTCTCAAGGTATCTCAGGAAACAGTCAATCTACTACACAATATCTAAACACTTGGTGGGTTGCAATGAAGCTAGAATACTACTATCTCTGATTACCCCAGGCCAATTGTACCAGAAAGATTTCCGGACAGAAGGAAGGTGAGGTGTTTACCAGCTTGAGACAAAATGGTTTTTTTAGATGAAAATGCAAAATAAGGAAATGTTGAATAAAAACTCAGAAGAGGACTCATTTGTCGTTTAAAGACATTGAACAAACACTAGCTACCACTATTATTTGGACCATACTAGGCAGTGCTGAAAGTCTTTGAATTTCTCTGTGTGTCCTGGCATTCACATGAAGACTGCCGCAAGCTCACAACAAATATGACTTTATCAAAGTTGAAAAGGTTGCTTTACTCTCCAGGAATGTGGTCATAAACAGTTGCCAGGCAGGAGGAGAGATTTCAGTTGTCAAGAATTACAGAAACCAAAACCAAACCCAACCAAACAAAAACTAAACCAAACCAACCAACCAACCAAAAAAAATCCCAACTAAAAAACCAACAAAAAACTCCAAACCAAACAAAAAAAAAATCACATTATGTGTGTTCACAATCAAAGTTACAAGCACATGACAGGAGGCTGCTGGACTCTCCCTGAGCTGGGAAAGGAAAAGGAATTTCTGCTCTGTTGTCTGTGATCCTGAGATTAACTCATTTGTACCTGAGTTGAGGCCTGAGTTCAGAGCATCAGAAAACCAGTCAAATTACCACAACCCATTTCCTTCACTGTTTTGTTTCTTTTTTTTTTATTCAGTAGCCAACTTTCTTTTAAGTGCAATCCCTTCCTTATTTGGAGACTAAGAGCCTTTGCTGATGTAGCTGATATTGTGGCATGTTAATGTATGTATTTTGGATTTCTCTTTAGCCAAGACACAATTTATTCTGCTTTAAGCATATTTCTAACATAACTACGTTATGATTCCTATACGTTTTCAGTGCTCTAAAGTCTTTGCTTCTTGCCCCAGACCATAGGGTAAATAAATGGCCTCAATAAACTCATTGTCACTCATAAACGTCACCTTCATCCTCCAAAGCCATAGCTTGCCCAACGGTTTTCACTTGGATCACAAATACACAAGTAGTTTCAACATCAGTCCATTAAATACCATGGTAACCTGCTGCTTTTGATTATCCTTCTCTGTGCCATAACTGCTGTGAAACAGAGAGTGACAAGCCAAATGTAATTTAAATACTGTGGTGTGCGCTAGATGTAGCAGCAATTTGCCAGGTGTTTATTTTTAATGTATAACTTGAAATTCTACCCCATTAACTCATCTTTTGCTCTAGAAAAACTCACTAAAAAGGTAGATTTCTTGCCACAAGTACCTTAATATAGTCACAATTGTGACTGTAATTCCTTTGATTTTGGTAATGAGGAATGGGTTTTTTATTTCCCCTCCAGGGCTAAGTATTAATTAAGGACATTTCTGCTACTGTTTTGAACCAAGGCCACACCACACAATGCATGATCCAAAAGCAACTCAAGTGAAGGGAAAAGTTTATGGCATTGCTGTTTTAGATGCCTGTGGGATGCAGATTTAGCCTTAAGGTATCTACACATTTCATACCTATCTAGCACATTTGCACATGCTTTCCTCACAATTCACTGATGCAAACAATGTTCATCTTTGGTTTTGTTGTTGTTGTTTGGTTTGGTTTTTTTTAAACTAGGATTTCAAAACCCTCTTTTTGAAGCCAATAAAAGCAAGTTGTCAGGTATGCTGTGTAATAATGTACTTTTTTACACCTGAACTTGGAACACCCAATACATGTGAAGATCTGGTGGTCCAGTATTTAAAAAAATAAAACCAATAACCACCAAGCACGCAACATCTGTCCTTTAAAATATTCTGTACAAGAAGGAGGTATATTGGTTTAGATCTCAGAACAATGAGAGGAAATCAGCTTGTTGCATTATGCTGATCTTTGCCTTTCTTGCATGAAATAGTAGACTTTTCATGATATTGGCAGAAAATGGTCTTCCCGTGAACACATGGATAAAATGGGGAGAGTCATCATTCATAGCAGTTATTGATAGGGCCAAACAGCCTATATGAAGATTACCAACAAACCAGGTTCCAGCATGTCTAAAACAGCCTTTATTGCAGTGCATGCATCTGTAAAACAAAGTGGTGGCTGTCCTGTTTTAAGAAAAAAACCGCATTTTGCACAGAAGGGTAAAACTTCTCTGCCTTGCTGCCATTTAGTCTTCTTAAATAAATTAAATGCTGACCTTAAGGGGCCTTCTGAACACCAAAGGGATGCAGCCACTCGTGGGTTCCCAAAAAGAATGGAAGAAAATCAAGATGCGGTTTAGAGGATCTGTAGCTATGTTTTCTACATAGAGTAGGATGGATCCTTCTCATAAGGCAGTTACAGTTATTCCCAGGTGAAAGGTACTCTGTCTCCTAAAACAGGTGCCTCAGGCCCAGAGAGCATTATTTCAGTATATATAGGGACAAAACAATAAATCTTTTTTGAGCTGAGCTTAAGGTGGCCTTTACTTCCTTGCCTTTCCTTTTGGTTTTCTAGAGGGAATGTGTCAGAATTTAAATGCTTTTCTTTCAGACCTGGAAAATATAAGTGCTGAGACTTCGGTTTGTCAAGTTTTGGTTCCGTGACTCATCACGGGAACCCTGCACACACAGCACTGAGAAATGAGCATATTTGGCTCCTCAGTGGGGCTGAGAGAATGGCCCAGAGGAATCTGTGCTCACAGCTGTCACTGGAGACCAAACAGCAGGACGAGTTTGGCAGAAATTGAGGTCAAATAAGCTCCAAGATCAGCAAGCTCAGTGGTGTTTCTCTAGAGCCACGAGGCTTCCTAGCATTGCACTTGAGTGGTAATTTCCAAAATGGCAAAGTAAATCCTTTTCCCCAGACTCCCATGGAGTAAATGGACAACCTAGATTTTGAGAATGGCAAACAAACTCCAAAGCTGCTGAAATTTTCCATTTTGGGGCAAAAGCAGATTGGGATAATGTATTTTCTGATAAATGGTCTGCACTTCACAACATATCTTTAACATGAGAGTCACTCCCACTTGCCAGTGAACCAACTTTTCCTCCAAATTTGCTTTGACAGTGTTTACTCCCATTTTGAACCTCGTATTGTTTCCATTACTTTGTTATTTTAAGCTGGAGACCTAAGCTTAGGCAATGTTAACTCTTAAGTTTTAAAAGCAGAGACACAATATATTCTGTTTTCTTTCACAAATAATTTAGTCTTTTAGGTGATATGATAAATATTGAGTAGTTCCCACTGGCTTTTATACTGGCTTTTGAAAAAAGTCCATGCTTTGGACATTCAGTCTAATCTATTTGTCCTAGTTAGAAGAGCTGGGACCGGTTCATCACTGTATGGGTGTAACACAAAACTGTGTATTCTATAGCCTTCCATGCTATTTCCTAGAAACTGTTATCAACAGACTATTTACACCCTCTGCCCAGAGCAGCCTGACTCCTCAGGCTATAAACTGGGTGTTAAGAGGCCTGCGAGATAGGAGGGTGCCTCCCTGTTCCTCACACACTTTGTACTTCCCTGCCCTGAGGGAAGTACTGGGCATTCCTGCCTGAACTGGAGAATATATAATCTTGGAGTCTTGGAACTTTTTTAACCACTCGTGGGATCCAGAACCAGACTGCAGACCACCACTCTCAACCAGACTGCAACCACCACTCTCGACTGGACTGCAACCACCACTTTCCAACCAGACTGCAACCACCACTCTCGACCGGACTGCAATCACTGCCCTTGACCAGACTGCAACAGCACTTTCACCAACAGGTTTTCCCCTCTCCTTTTCCTTTGTACTCAGGGGGCCCAAAGAACACCACTCTGTTCATGCCCCAGGGTGCTGGGTTATACATTTGGGTTTTGTGGGTTAAAACCAATTGTCTGTATAATCGTACTTATTGTATTATTTTATTAAGTTGTTATTCTGACTTACAGTCTCTGTTTTGGGTTGAGTTCATTTCCCCTGCTGGTTTACCTCTAAACCAGCACACTGTTGTTTTAAAATCTGAAGTTAATTCTAAAAACAAACAAATGAACGAACAAAGAGTAATGATAGTCTTCAACACCTGCCAGATTATTCATGTAATTCTAAAATATATTTATTTTGGAAGTAAAAGTGAAAAAAAGCAAATGAGAAACATTCTAATTTCACTCTCAGCACTTCATGAAAGAAAATATTGGGAAGTCACTTCTCTACATGCAGATATCAAAGAAGTTCATAGTTTCCATTTCTGATTTAATAAGAAGAGAATCTGCATGGGTTGTGCTCAAGGTACAAATTTACTGATTATCTGTGCTTTGTTTATTTTCAGTTAGGGTATTTAATTCATAGGATCCTTCCTATATTCCTTTGGTGTTTATGTCATTGATGTTTTGTTATGTGAATGGTCATACTATTATGGCCGTTTTCTGTCATATACTTAACCTTGGACTTGCTTTTCATAGGCATAGACAGACATGCGTTAGCTAAATATTTGAAGGTATGACTGATTCAGCATCATCCCAAACAATAAACAACCAGACACCATAATAAACTACAGCCTAGAAGACATACTAAGGAGACTAGGAAGACAAAGCAGTAAGTGAAATTAACCTAGTTCATAGCAATGTTTTTGTGAAGCTTCCAAATTCAAGGAACACTTAATTATTCTAGGATTAAAAGTACTGTGTGAAAAAGCACTGAATCATTATATTTCCTTGATGCTTTTTATATATTGTTTATCTGGAGTCTTATAGCAGGAGAGAATAATGGAAATGTACATAAAAAATCTTTGTTTCTAGAAGAACATGAAAATTGTCACACCATGACATTAGTGGAGGTTCCACCGAGATAAAAAGATAAGAACTATGATGCTTGTGATAACAGAAAGAGTTTCCAGACAAAACACAGACTGTCCCATTGTAGAGAAAGTAAAGCTATAGTGATGTAAGTACTCGGAGTAGAGCTGAGTTTGTGATAATGCCATATTGATGTGTAGTAGAGAGATTTTTGGTTATATTTTAGTTTGTTGGAGATTGCATGTTGATTAGAGTTTTTCAAATTGTTGTGATACGTTATATTTCGCAAAGCGAGGTGCCACGGCTCGTGGGGGTAGAGGGCAATGGGACTGGGCACTGCAATAACGGTTCAGGACAGTGTTGAGGTGAGGGAAGCAATGCCAACTTTATTAAGGGTGACAGCGACTTAAATAGGGTAGGCTCAGGGGCTGGACTCAGGATAGGGGAGGAGTAAAAGACAGGCAGCTCAGGGGAAACAATGATTGGGAGAACAGGGAAAGGTGGGTGGTAACCTTGGGTATCCAGGGGAAAGGCCCAATGGGGGCTCCCTCTGCACTGCAGCAAACCGTGGCCAATCAGATGCAGAGGAGCGGGGGAGCAGGGGAAAACAAAGGAGTAAACAACTTTAGGCGGGAAAACTGTGAGGGGAGAGGGAGACAACATGGAGGATTTGATTTAAAAAACAACAACTGGCGTACATACAACATTATAACAGTACAGTAACAAACTGGGGAAAACTGGGGTAAAACTGTCCAGTCCAATGAGTGTCCAATCCGGTAAATAAATGTCTCTTTCAGCACATTAATGTCCATTCCAGAATAGATCAGTTCTCTCAGGGGTTATAAATCTGTCTCCATGCCTGGTATCTCTGCCAGTCACTTTCTTCTTCCCCAACAGCGAGGGGGTGGAGAGTTGTGGTGTTTTCCCCCTGAAGTTATAAAATGGTAAACCCCCAGGGGGTGGTGACCCTTGAAGTTTGAACCAATGAGCACTTCTGCAAAATATAAACATATCACAAGCAGACTGGAAAAGAAAGTGAAAATAGAAGGAAAATCAAGGATTTGAGACAGATAGCTAATTTTGTGTCTGTTGGGATTTAATAACTGCATTCATCTGGACAAATGGCTGGCATAAATGACTACTACCACAAGCACTAAAGAAGAAAAGATTGTAGATTAGGCCCACTAAGCCATCCCCTGCTATAAAGGTGTTCCTAAAGAGTGTTCATGTGCACTCCAGTACAGTGTAAGTAGTCTCATCCACTTGCAATTTTACAGAATATTTCCAGGGCAAAAGCTTTTTAGTATAGCATTATCATGCCAGCTGACCAAAAGCCCAGAGTCATACCCCAGAGTGGCTGAAGAATACTTTTCAAAGGGACAATACCTTGGTATTGCACTTTTTTTGGTTTCAGATTCTTTCTTCAGACACAGCAGGTCTAGAAGCATTTCTGAAAAATAACGGTTTCATTTACAGATTTCAGCAGACAAAGCTCCCTTGTTGAACATGGAAAGGTTTGGTTTAAAATCCCAACCCAACAACACTAATTCAAACTAACCAAGGAAATAGACAGCCTATGTCATTATTCTTCTATTTTGCATAGAGACAGCTTTTGAGAATTTGCAGTTGCACCACCTGGAAAACACGCTGACGTAAGTTTACCTTTTTCCGAGGTAGGGCATGAATTCCCCTCAGTCAAGTGAGGGTTAATATGTTTCTTTGCTACATTAAAAAAAAAATAATAATTGGGTGTGCAGGAGACATAATCTTGTAGAAGGTAAAATCTCTCAGAAGATTATACTGAAGACAGACCTTAATTTCAAGTTTTGCAAAAATTCAGGAGTTACTGAATTCCAGTAATTTTCACAAGTGGAGAGGACAACACGGGGGGTGTTGTCCAGCCGTTCTCATTTATTGCACCTCAGTTGTTGCGTGATGACTGATGATGTTTGGGAGCAAACATAAAATATTCAGGTCTAGTGGCTGTCAATACTGTTACCTGCACTTCTGCAGCAAAAGGTCATCTTCCTTCCTGTTCAAAACTTTAATCTCAGAGAGGAATAATGCAAGAACAGTTTAATAAAAAAGATCTAATTATGTTGTTACTTATGGGTAGGTTCCCCTGTTTTCCATCAGAGAATTGTTTTACAGGATATCTGTTTGTAGTTTTAATGCCAGTAGAGGCATTAGAAGTCCTTTCTTACAATATTTCTGAATACTTATGAGTTTATATACTTCAAATGATTTATTAGTAGTTTTAGGAATGAGGTGGAAAACAACAAATGGTAGCCTGTAATAGCTGTGACTTAATATGAAGATTTCTGCAAGTTTTATATGATGCTTCCTTGCAGTTTCATTCCTGTAGCTTCTTTCAGAAATCCTTGCAACCAGCAGGTGCTTCAGGGGGATGCACCTACCAAAGCCAAACCCAGTTTTATTTAGATGATTGTTTGGAAAGCGATCCTGCTAAAGTCACCCGCAAATGCACTTACTGAGACAAGATATGGTTTCAGCTGACTGACTTTCAATTTCAGTGAAACTTCTGCTGAAATCAGCAGGAGCTGCTGCCTGTATCTAGAGCAGAGGATTGTTACATGTTTCCCTAGCCAGAAGATGACTGTCAGAACAAACATGAATCTGAAGAAAGGTAATGAAAGACAGGATGCCTGCAGGAAATGGCATTTTGTTTGATACTGTCTGATCATGAAAAATCCCTCACCGACTTGTAAGGTGATGGTTTCCTGGACACCCTCTTCCCCCCCCCTACCTGGGGAGACATTCCCAGAAACTGATAAAAGGATTAAAAGGAAGAAATGAGTGATAGGGAAAAAACATGGCCTTTTTTCATGAACATCCTGGCTGCCGGGAACTTGAGAAGTGAACTCTTGGGCATATTTCATCTGTTTATCACCCCAAAATTAGTTTATTGACTATAGCCACTCAAACTGCCCAAACAAAAAGGTATAAAAAGAGTTTGGACATAAGCAAAAGTTGGGGAGAAGCTCCATCAACTCTGCACCCTACCTTTTCTCCCTCCACCTTCTTGGGACGCCTTGGGATGAGCGATTGCTTTATACATATATACTAATTTTACTTTTGCTCCATAGTACTTTAAAATATTTACTTTCTCTTTGTTAGTTCTTTTGCTTTAGTGTGTGCTTAAGTTTTTGCTTTACTTATTGTTTGTAAGTTGACATACTTATTTGTAAGTTGCTTTTACTTTAGGGAATGTGCTTAAGTTTTTGCTTTAAGTTTGTAAGTTGTTTTAAGTTGCTTTAGAGCCTGTGCTTTGTAAGTGGCTTTGCTTTAGAGTTTTTGCTTAGGTTTTGCGGTATTAATATTCTTTGTAAGTTGCTTTGCCTTAGAGCATATGCCTATGTCCGGTCTTCTTGTTGTTGCTACGTGGTTTCAGTATAACTTTGGCAGTTAAATGTTATCATCAACAACACAAAACCTATAAGTTGCCACAAATTTGTATTAATAAACATGTTATTTCATGAACTGTTAAGAGTCCTTTTTTAGGCGGTGACAGTTTCGTCAACATCAAAATAACTGCTAGGACATACCTGCTGAGGGGTTTTCCTACCACTGTTAAGTGCAGTCCTTATATAAAAAGCTATCAAATGTCCTGTCTGACTCAGTAAATCTGTTAAGCAAAGAGTCTCATTAGGTGAGAAGCAAACAGACTGTTTTGGACATTAGGCTTTGATCTCCTGGGGAGGAAACTGATAGACAAAAAAATAAATTAATACAGATTGGTTAGAAAATTCTTCTTTTCTGACCCTTTTAATGTGCTACAGACTGAATAGTATCTTTTAATAGCCAATGCTTGGTATTTCTGCCTGCCGACAGAACCAAAGGCCAGCCCTCAGATTTGCTGGTGGGAGAGAAACATGCAGCAGGGCACTGATCTCAACCATGATGCAATCAGAAGTTCACTGGGATGATTTCCAAAGGAGGCAATTTCCCAAGACACATGCAGATGTTTTTCACTGCACCATCCTGCCAACTGCATTAGAGTTTTTCAGTTTGGAGTCTGCAGCGGGCTCTCCTCCCATCTGGGCCCCAGAGCTGCATTGCCAGACTCTCAGTAGAGCTTAGAGGCTGAGCTGTGTTAGAAACATGGCCAAAAACGTGTTGCAAATCTAGGGGTGGAACTGCAGGCAGAAAATAAAGGAGAAACCAGCTCCCCTTTCTAGAAGCTTAAGTTACCCCTGAGCTTGCTGAAGAACCACGTGGGTACAGAGTGCTCTAAGGTCTGCCCACAGCGACTACTTTAAACAATAATCGAAAGTAACAAACACATATGTGGAACTAATGCATTTCTCTGTTTGATATTTTGACCAAGCCCCTGCAATTTAGAAACATTAATATTAGCTGGAGAGCAGGAGACCAAGGAAATCTTGGCAAGAAAGGCAAGAAAGAATTTCAGTTTTGTCATCTCAAGGTATTATTTGTTTAATTTTAGATTAGTGAATGCTTTTCAGCATGGGTTTTCTCTTTGTTTCTTCGAGAATTGAATCAGTTTGCATGCATCTGACTATCCCAGAAGTCTTTGTGCTTAGATTAAAAATGTAGTGTGCAGAAAGACTCTAGATGTGATCAAACAAAAAGAAAATAAATAAATCTAAAGCTCTGCTGAAAAGAATTTTTCTTTTTTAGCTGTAACACTGAATTGACATAACAATGACTGAAATACATGCAATCAATATTTGTTTGGATATGTAAATTAGTACAGCAGAGTATACTTTTGTTTTAAAGAAGTTTGGATATTTAATTTCTATGTTATGTAGTAAATATTTATCCACCATTCTGCTATGTTACAAAAGAAAAAAAAAATCTACCTTTTTATTGCAATAACCATAGTGATGTACAGAATAATGACACAACAAGGGACATAAAAAGCATATATCCTTTGAACAGATTCTGTATATTGTCCAGGTTCTATTGCTATATTAAAGTATTACATATTTGAATGGCCAGAATAGGGAAGGAAAAAAAAACAACATATTTTCCTTATTCAGACTATAATCCACATTAGGACACCTTTCCTGATGAGTTCTTCTTGGGGAGATTTTAAAGTGCCAGAAGAATCTGCAACTATAATGGCCTTTCCTGTGGTGTCTGTTTCCTTTCCTTCTTTACATTTATGAATTCAGTAATAACAGAGATAACAAAACAAGCACCTTGCCTTCCCATATCCTTATATGATAAGGTGGAAATGTCATAACCATTCGACAGGGAGGGAGAAACCCCAGGGGTAATTTTGACATAATAGTGCGGAACATATTTCTGTAGCCACTGTCTTACCTTCCAATGTAATGGCCAGATGAAGTGTGGATCATTAGAATGTGGTTATTTGTGTTGGAAATATTTTTAAGGTGGCTGAGAGTAAACAGAGAAGGATGTTTCCTGAATCCTTATCAGCCACCCTTAATTTCTGTTACTCTAGCTTTACTGAGGGAAGTCTTTCCTTCTGTGTGGAATCTGAACATGGGGTATTTTTTTGAGGTAAGCACATTTTTTTCTCCTTTCATGTCAAGACCATAGTCTCAATTTTCTTCTTATTTTATTTATTTTATTATTTTATTTTATTAGCGTATTGTGACATGTTGGTGACTTTTAGCTATGATAAGAAAGCCTTGTGTTCAATACCATGTTCTTCTCGGTGGTTCTGGATCCCTGTGCTTCTGTCTCTGAGTTAACTGACCAACCACCATGATTGTGGCTAGTCCCCTCCACTTTCCATATCCATCCTTGTGGCATTAAATATTATTATGGAAGATAAGCCATGAGATAAAACAGGGAAGCCTGCTTTGCTGGTGACCATTGTGCCTTTTATCATCCATATAGAATGGTGTGCAGAAACAGTCTATGTGTATAACCAGTGCATGAGCCAGTGAAGTTCTGGATGAAAAAGAACATCTCCGCATGTTACAGACAACGCCTTGAGCAGAGACAGTTTGAGTAGGAATGTTCTGAACACACCCATTGGTCCACCTCTACAAGTTGGATGGAGATGGACATTTCTAGCCCAGTGTTTTCAAGTATGAGGCAGTGCTGGTAACACCAAGCAGGAATCAGGAAAAACATTTGTGGCTCTCATCTCTGGGATGAGACCAGAACTGAAGAAGGAGTTTAAGGGAATCAGTTTGGATTTGTGGCACTAAACTGGCCAATTATGTACCTGAAACATAGATGTTCACCATGAGCACCTAGCCCAGGAAAAGCAAGGTTTTGCTAACGCAGACGTGTGAACAGACTCAGCCTCCTCTGAGCATTATATTGGAGAGATGCCATATTGCTATGTTGCTATGACTATTTTCAAGCTAACAAACACAGCCTGTAAGTACAAGGCTTCTTAGGTCAAGCACAGCAACCTGTTAGCACAGGTCTCTTACTTCCTAGTAACATCTTAGTCTTAATCCAACACCTTAATCACATAAGAACTCTTCTAACCTTTACTTTTTTAGAGTAGGTTTCCCTAACCTAGAGAGGGGCAGAGGAAAACACAGTTTCTGCAAATGTCAGTTTAAGCCTTATTTCTTTTTCAGAAAGATAATCATGCACTTAGAAGCCAACAAAAACACAGTTCATATTAAAATGATATTATGTTGAAATGATCTTGGTGCTCCAGCCAACCCTTCAGCAGGATTCACTAATCCACGTTTAAGATCAGACAAGGGCAGATACTGTCAGGTGAGAAAAATATTCAGCCACATCAAAAGGCTTCAGTCACAGCAAATTCCGTTCACAAAAATAATTGCACCAGCTTGTACCTTGTAGCTCAGAAAACTTACTGTCATACCTGTTTACTCTGTCGATAATCAGACCAAGTAACCTCATGTGCAGTTCTTCATCCATATTATATTTCCAGGTACACATAGTCTATTTGTATCTATTTCTAAGAGGTCAATGATTTATTAAGCATTTACCTCATGACATTTTCCCAGTTTCACATCAGTACCCCATAATAATGATGTGCAAGCACACTTTTACAAGATTTTCATGGGATACCACAAGTAGTATCATGAAATGAATCAAGCAAGTGATGACAATTAGTTAAGTAGTGCAAGAATATCTGCTGTAACTTGTGCTTCAAGCAAAATATGAAGTGGAAAAGGCCAGACCTCATCTCAGAGGACAAGAATGTTCATAATATACTAATTGTGAAGTATTTCCTATAGATGCTGCACAAATTCATCTGAACACCAACTGATTGCACGGCAAACTTTGCTGCCTTTGTAAGTTCTTACAGCTTTGCCTCATGTTAAACTATCTTTTCACATGTGGTGTAATAGTCTATTCTCAGGAATTAAATACATATTCTTTCCTTGAGGTAGGAAGGTGAGTAACTTTCCATGAATCAAGCTGGAAGAGAACATTTCCCTGAGAGAAAGTGTTGTCCATATACCACAAGTTTATTGAAAAAACCCCCCAGGTTATATTTACCCATTGCAATTCAACAGGCAGTGCTCCTTCTTCCAAGCTGACAGTGGTCCAAAATGTCAGAATTGACAGGGAGGTGTGCTGGATTTAATTATGGACTCATGAACAGTTCTTGTCACTGAAGGTGACAGTGTCAGTAGGGGCAGAAGCCTCAAAATAGACAGAGATAAGTCAGGGACTTCTTATGAAGTCTAGAGGGCAGTACAACTTTTTGTAACACTCCAGGCTTCATTCCTAAAACCAAAATATGTCACTTTTTGTTTTTGCCACTCATCTGAACACCACAGAGAGAAACTGGAATCCCCAAACCACATACCTGGTTCTCAAAGAAGGACAAGCGAGTAGATCCATTGTATTTAAAATACTTAGCTGGTGTTTTTTGTAGTTTTTTTTTTTTTGGTCTGTTTTGTTTTAAGTATCTCTTCTTCAGTCTGTTGAAGCAAATATTCTTGGTCTGACTGCTAGTAACACCTCCCTGTGTGTTATTACCCTAGTTTCTAAGAAAGGCAGCAGTGTATTTTACTCATGTTTTACTTACAGGTGAGTGACCTCATGAGACACAAAGGCAATGGTGACCCAGAGACTTTGCCCAAATGGAGAAAAGAGCAGGTTCCAGTGCTCCCACACAGCCAGAGCAGCCTGAGGGTCTGCTCTGGCTCCCAAGGGTAAAGCCCAGTCATAAATGTGCTCCTCTTTCCACTGAGATTTCACAGGGATTGCTTCAGCCAAAAGCAGTTGAGTAAATAAATTGAATTAACATGATTAAGTTAATGTAATTTGGTTGGTCAGCTTAGGAGCAGGGAGTTTTCCAGAGAGGACTCCATCCCATGGCTGTGTGTGCTACCCATGTGTTACCCCGCTCGCCTGCGGGGGTTCTTCGTGCAGCCACATGCTCCTCTCCAACCACGCAGTATCCCTTGTCCTGTGGCAACAGGGCACAAACACGGTTACCCCCCAGTAGAGCCTTGGCCAGCAGTGTTCTGGGTGGCTGTTTGCAGGTTGTGGCTGGTAGTTGCTATGGTGCCTGGCAGGCAGGTGAGAAAAGCCCTCCTGAGAGACACTGCCAGCAGCTGGCTGCTCCTGCCTGGCTTGCATGCAAGTTCTTCTTTTCCAGTCTCTGCCTTGAGCATGAAGAAGGCTTGATGGACCCAGGTGTGTATTTGGCTATGTGGCAGCAGCATCGTACAGTGTCATTTGCCTCTAACAGGTCATTTCTGTTGCCTTAGATTTGGACACACTGCTGTCGATTAAACATGCGCCCTCTGCCAGAAAGACAATAGCAGCACTCTTCTCCTATGTAGTCCAAATCCTTTTGCACAAATAACAAATATTACTTTCCTTATTTCCTGCTAATGCTTCTGAGAAAGCCTCAGCATCCCACTTTACTCAGAAACATAACATGGTCACCAGGTCTTAAAAAACTAGATTCCCTGGGAACACTGCTGCTTGGAACACTTTACAAGTACACGTTGAAAACAGGCCCAGATAAAGAGACAGCCTGTTTACAAGCCTTGGTTTTTGCTTTGTCATAAGGACAGAACTGACACGGAAAGTTGTCGTGTTCTAACCTGCAAATAAATTCCTTTCAAAATGAACAATCAATATCACTACGAGGACTAAATTTCCATGGTGATGCCCACCATGGAGGTCGATGTAACCCATTTGCCTTGTTTCAAAGTGACCCCTTTCAACACTATCCAACAACCAGAAATGTACCAAGATTGTATTCTTCCTCTGAAGATTCTCTCAGCACCTCTCTGGATTTTCTTGTGCTGTTCTTCTCAGTCTAGATGTCCCTTGAACATTTCTGGGAGGAAGAATCAGAAAAATCTGGATGCCTCTTTCAGTTTTATGAATCAACCTGGCGAGTTAATAAGAACAGCATTCTTCTTCTGATCAAATTAGATGTAACCATAGCAACAGGATGTCTCAAAATGTTTTTTTTTCTCTCAATTAAGAAAGGAACCAAACACTCCAGATTGACCCAGATAATTTGCTTGACCTGAAACAACATTGCTCATTTTAGATTTGGACTTGTAAAACTTTTGATCCACTAACTCTTCTTTGAAATTTAGAGTATGAAAACAAAAACTTTTTAAAAAAGGGAACTTTCATTCAGAAAAGTGAATCCAACTTAACTTTATAGTTTTAAGTGTTTTTATACTGTAAAACAGTTGATTCAACCTTAAAATCGTGTTTGGTCTTCTCAGCATTTCTCAGCCTACATCGAAATGAAATTAAATAGTACTTCTACCTCTATATCCTTTGGATTACTTTAAAAAAATGAGCTCAAGAGGCAATGAGAACATTTTTCTGGCTATATTTTAGGGTCTGACCTGCATCAAACTTTTGCTGAGATGCCAGTGCTCTTGTCTCAACAACTTCCCAGTTGAGTGAACTTATTCCACACTTTGCAGACCTTAAAAATCAATGTCTGGTTTGTGGTTTTCTGTGACAATGGTTTACAGTTGCCAAAACCACAACCCTTTTACCACAATATAAGTAAAAAATGAACACTCAGGGTTAAGATCAGATACCGTTCCCTTTCCCTTCTGCCTTGTAAACATCAGGCATTCAGAAACTAGAAGGAATCATGAATCTAGGAATCAGGGAGAAGGGATCATGTGTCCTTACTAGGGGAGGAAATATGAAACCTAGATTTCCAGCATGAAAATAAGCAACCTTTTGAATCAACAGCATCAAAAACTATTCCATTTCACAAGGGGAAAAAGATGTTTTCCAGAAAGGCTTTCCAGATCATCAGGTTTCCCTGCAGAAATGTGCCCCACAAGTCCAAACACGCTTCTGTCCAGGGCATGAGAAGCACATCTGAGTGACATCAGAAGAGCTTTCCAGTCACCAGATCCTTATTTCCACACACCTGGCGAGGCCAGAACAGCTCCTGAGCTTCCTCGGGGGGTGATGACACCAGGGTGACATGAGTTTCACTGTGCAAACAGGTGCATGAATAGCCAGGTGCTCAGCACGCGTGTCTAATCAGAGCAAGCAAGGGGTTCCAATGAGCAAGACTCGCTTGGCTTGTCAGGGGGAATGAGGGTCTGTTAACAATAGATTTGCTTGTAACACCCAGTTGTGTAATTGCTCACGTTATGCAACGAGTTTCGTCAGAGCAACAAAACCAACCAATGTTGTGTGTCAATTTGCTTTTATTCTGCTCGTCAAAGGCAGAACGAGTTGCACTCATTTCTAACATAGTACAGAATAAGTGCCTCAGATCTAAGAACTAAAACAGGGAAATACAGCTTGCTTGATATTATCTGTGTACAATGTGAGCACAATGATTTGCTGTGCTTAGTGGCAGAGCTCAAGGAGGAAGTGGAGAGGCTAAAAAGTATTAGGGAGAGTGAAAGGGAAACAGACTGGTGGAGTCACACCCTTTTGACCTCAAAAGAAGTCCAGCGGGAGACAATGAAGCCCTGCCCCTTCCACTTGGATCCTCACAAGTCTATGGGACCAGATGGGATCCACCCAAGGAGGATGAGGGAGCTGGCAGAAGAGCTCACCAAGCCACTCTCCATCATTTACCAGCAGTCCTGGCTCACTGGGGAGGTCCCAGATGATTGGAAGTTGGGAAATGTCACACTGACCCACAAAAAGGGCTGCAAGGAGGACCCAGGAAACTACAGGCCTGTCAACCTGACCTCAGTGCCTGGCCAGGTTATGGAGCAGATCATCCTAAGTGCAATCACAAAACACCTACAGGATGGACACGGAATCAGACCCAGCCAGCACGGGTTTAGGAAGGACAGGTCCTGTCTGACCAACCTGATCTCCTTTTATGATCAGGTGACCCTCCTGGTGGATGAGGCGAAGACTGTGGATGTGTCTACCTGGACTTCAGCAAAGCCTTTGACACCGTCTCCCACAACATACTCCTGAAAAAGCTGCAGGCCATGGCTTGGACAGGGGCACTCTGCGCTGAGTTAAGAACTGGCTGCTGGCCGGGCCCAGAGAGTGGTGGTGAACGGGGCTGCATCCAGTTGGCAGCTGGTCACTAATAGTGTCCCCCAGGCATCAGTGTTGGGCCCAGTTCTGTTTAATATCTTTATCGATGATCTGGATGAGGGGATTGAGTGTATCATCAGCAAATTTGCAGATGATATCAAGTTGGGGGAGAGTGTCAATCAGCTGGAAGGCAGGAGGGCTCTTCAGAGGGACTTGGACAAGCTGGAGAGTTGGACTGATTCCAGTGGGATGAGGTTCAACAAGGCCAAGTGCTGGGTCCTGCACTTTGGCCACAACAACACCATTCAGCGCTACAGGCTGGGGACAAAGTGGCTGGAGAGCAGGCAGGCAGAAATGGAGCTGGGAGTTTGGATTGACAGGAAGCTGAACACGAGCCAGCAGTGTGCCCAGGTGGCCAAGAAGGCCAATGGCATCCTGGCCTGGATCAGGAACAGTGTTGGCCAGCAGGACCAGGGAAGTGATTCTTCCCCTGTACTCAGCTCTGGTAAGGCCACACCTGGAGTGCTGTGTCCAGTTCTGGGCCTCTCAGTTCAGGAAGGATATTGAGGTGCTGGAGCAGGTCCAGAGAAGAGCAACAAGGCTGGTAAAGGGACTTGAGCACAAGTCTGTAGAGCATTTACAGGACATTGGACACTTCGTGAACAATCCATATGACCAACTCTGAGGAGCAGTAGGCCTCACTTGACATAACTTTGGAGGTTATTTTAAAAGAATAGTTTATAGTTGCGAGCTGTGTGAAACTCTGTGTGTTTATACTTGCAAGTTGTGTGAAAACTGTATGTTTGTAGTTGTAAGTTGTGGGAAACTGGAGATAAAGAGAAAACTTGAAAGTCCCAAGAAAGTCCCTAAAGGCGGATCAATAGGAGGGACTTTTGGCAGCTTGAATGAGGTCAGAACGCGTGGGCAGAGCATCAGGACCAATGAACTAAAGGCATGCAGCATGTGCACAGACTGAGCTATCCAATCGCTTTGTTGTTATCACGTACCTGGAAGGAGCTGACTGTATAAAAACTAACTCATTTAAATAATAAATTGAACATCGTTTGATCATATTGATCATCTTTGCATTGTTCCTGAACTCCTACCATCAACAGGTGGTGCCCAGGAACAGGGACCCTCAGATTGCTGTGTTCCCTGAGGACAGCGTCGACAACGGAAAAGAGGGAGCAGGAAAACCAACCATAACGGTGTTGCCCCATCATCGGAATAGAGCTCGCGTTACGTCGGAGAGATGACTTGGAATCTCACCTTGATCAGGTGAGCGGCTGGGGAGGAGATGCGGTAAAGAGGAAGAAGCGGTGCTTAAGCTCCTCCAACATATCCTCTCCAAGAGAGGGTTTACCTATGATGCGGGTGCCCTCAAAGGGCTGTTGAACTGGGCCCGAGATAAGGGGTATATCCCCACAGTAAGTGCTGCCTTTAAGTCCTGGTGTGGGAAAATATAGGACAGCAGCTGTGGGAAGAGATCACTAAGGGGTCTAAGGAGGCAACCCGCTATCCAACATTGTGGCGGCTGTTGACCAAAACACTAAAATCCGTGAGAACTGAGAGGCAGGTTACTGCCTCAGCCTATGCTGCATTAGCGAGCAGCGAAACTGAAAGTAAAGAGGGCAGCTTGGTTTCCCAGTTTTTGTTCACCATTCCTCCAGTCCCATTGCTGGCTAGTTCCAAGATGTCAGCTCCTCCTCGACCGTCAGCCAGCGGCCCCAGCAGCTCGTCCTCGGCCCTGGAGAGCTCCAGCTCCATGCAGGACACTGGGGAGCTCACTACCATCAGCGCTTCCCCCCGCAGCGAGCCCAGCAACAGCGACTCTACTCCGCCAGCCCTGCCGCTCACCCTGCCACTACCCCACCCGTGCGCGCCGCCGCCATGGCCTGTGTTGAGCTCCTGCTGCCGTCGCGTCCTGCCAGCCCCACCGCCACCCTGCCCTGGCCCTACCAGAGGGACATGTCACCGCCGCGCGACACTAGCCCTGAACTGCTGGGACCTGCCTCTGCCACCACCCCCCCACCAGGCCCGGCAGGACAGTCTCAGCAAGAAAAAATGGAAGGGAAGGGGGATCATGAACCGACACACAGCACAGCTTCACTGAACCCGCCACTGCCGCCATCCGCGCTTTCATCCCTGGGCTCGGAATCAAACTCTGAGGACGGAAAGAGGGATACAAAGGACCGAGCGCAGCTGCAGAAGCTCCTACGGCAATTGAAAGTTTTGGAGGCATCCGTGGGAGCAAAGGAGCTGAGGCGAGAGGAGCCCTCTGCGCCCCCTATGCCATTGCCGGCTCTGCCTATCCCCATACAGGCGCAGGCCCCCCCAAGCCCTTTCCTGTCACTCCCACCACCTCTGCAAAATCCATTCATGGAGGGTGGAGGGGATGAGACTGTGCTAGGAGGATCTGTAAATCTGCCGTTTGGGAATTCAGGGAGTGGTGTGAGTGGGGAGGGTCTGGTGCAGAGACGGAAGGGAATTCTGCGAGATGCTGTGATAGAGGGAGAATTTTTGTTGTTGAGCCCTAACGCGTTTCTGGTTATAATAGACGGTGTGGGGGGGAAACAGGGGCTATCAGACCTTAGATTGGAAGATGCTAAAGGAAGCTAAGGCTGCAATATCTCAGTATGGGTTAAAATCGGGTTATACTATATCTGTGTTTCAACACTTGTTTTCTTCTACGTTGATGACCCCCTATGATACTAGGATGATAGTTAACACTTTGCTATCTCCCCATCAGCAGTTGCAGTTCTATCAGAAGTGGCAGGCAGCATATGATACAGCAGTTGCAACCCCTAGGCAACAGGGGAATCCTCTCTTTGGGGTAACAACTCAAATGCTTATGGGAATGGGTCCTTTTGCGCAAGCAGACTGGCAGGTACAATTTGTCAACGAAGTATTGTAGCTCAGTCAGGAGCTGGCACAAAAATCAATACTGGCAGTGCATAATGATAGAACAGCCCTGTCTTTTCTATGATGTGGCAGGGACCAACAGAGCCATTTGGGAAGTTTATTGATCAGTTACATCATGCGATTAATGTACATCCTGACCTAGATGAGAACATGAAGGTCAAATTTTTGGACATGTTAGCCTGTGACAATGCCAATGAAAAAACTAAATGAGCTTTGAGTCTCCTACCCCGAGGCTTTATAAAGGCTCAGCCACAGACAGAATAATTTAACAGGAGAAGGCTGCTTATGTGGCTACAGCTGTCGGAGCGGCAGTAAAGCCGTTGGTACAAAAAGGAAATAGGTGAGGCAAAGGGAAGATAGAGAAAAGATGCTATAACTGTGGGGAAAAGGGACATTTTAAAGTTCAGTGTCCTGCGGGTCAAAAGAGTGGGCCTCAAGGACCTGCTGTTTCAAAGTGGTATGAAACATGTCAGAAAGATAGCCATAACATGCACGAGTGTAGGCGAAAGGGAAACAGAAGGCTGAGCGCACCGACTCCTCGCGCGATGACAGCAAGTCAGGGTGCCTGGACAGCTGCCGCGCCGCCACCACTGGCAGCACTGGAGTGGACTTGGCAACAGCAGTAGATGTCACGCTCGAGACACAAGAGGTAGTGATAGTATATTCGGTCTTAAGGGGACCCTTAGGCCGAGGTCTTAGTGCCTTATTAATAGGAAGATCTTCCATGTCTTGACAAGGTATTTTTGTTGTTCAGGAGTGATTGATGCTGATTATTTGGGTGTTATCAAAATTATGGTGTATACCCTGACACCACCAATTACCATTCCAGCCAAAAGCAAAATTGCCCAGCTCATCCCCTTTCATTCCCAGGTCCGCACGTAACAGAAAAGGACCGGGGAGAAGGGAGTTCTCACTCCAGAGCCCTGAAGTGTTATTGGCCATAGATATTAAAAGAGGAAAGCCAGAAGAAACAGTGATAGTACAGCATCCTAGCAGACAGTCCACCCAGCTGACAATGCTTTTGGACACAGGTGCTGATGTTTCTATTATTCCTCATCATAAGTGGCCACAGGCATGGCCTTTGATGCCAGCCCTCACGAGTGTGGTGGGGGTGGGCGGGGTGCAACAGACATGGATCAGTCGTGACGTGATAACCTTTTACTTTAAGGATGGCAAGTTGGTAGGAACTAGGCCATATGTTCTCGCATTACCTTGTTGCCTTACTCGGAAGAGACGTGTTGGATCAGCTAGGAGCAAGGCTAGTGACAGACCCTTTTTCGGGGGGGGGGGGTCACTGAGAGGCAGCCAACCCTGAAACTGAGATGGAAGACAGACACCCCCGTCTGGGTAAATCAGTGGCCGCTCAAAGGCAATAGGCTGTAGAATGTTTAGTTGTTGGTCCAAGAGCAGCTTGATGCAGGGCATACTGTACCATCCGCTAGTCCCTAGAACACCCCAATTTTTACCATTCCCAAAAAGTCTGGAAAGTAGCGTCTTTTGCATGATCTCCGTGCCATTAATGAGGTCATGGAGGACATGGGAGCGCTACAACCAGGGCTCCCATCCCCTGTCATGATTCTACAGGATTGGAACATCATAATTATTGACTTGAAAGATTGGTTTTTTACGATCTTTTTGCATCCTCAGGATGCAGAGAGGTTTGCTTTTACCGTGCCTTCCACCAATAAGGCTGAACCCGCCAAGCGTTATCACTGGGTAACCTTGCCCCAAGATATGAAAAATTCCCCCATGTTGTGTCAGATGTACGTTGCATGGGCATTGCAACCTTTTAGAAAGGAACATCCCCACTTGCTAGTGTATCACTATGTAGATGATATTCTGATTGCAGGGAAACAATGGGAGGTAGATCTGACCATGGCTAAGTTACAGGAACAGCTGGAGAAGCGAGGGTTAAAAATTGCCCCAGAAAAAGTACAAAAAAGTGACCCATGGAAGTATCTAGGATGGATCATAACCCAAGGAACAGTGTGCCCACAGAAAATTAATGTAAACACACAATTATCAACCTTAGCAGATGTACAGCAACTAATGGGAGATATTCAGTGGGTTAGACCTGTGTGTGGAATCACCAATGACAACATACGTCCTCTTATGCCACTGCTGGGAACATCTACTAATGCAGATGAGCACAGGGAACTCACTGCACTGCAAAAGAAAGCTTTGCAAGAAATAGCAGACAAAATAGCTGCAGGATATGGCAATTGTGTAATAGCAAAATATGCAGTGACTATGATGATCATTAACTCGGGAGGGGAAAGACAACACCCCCTTCGGTTAATTTGTCAGATAGCAGGTCATAAAAAACTGAATATCTTGGAATGGTTGTTTTTGCCATATCAGCCAGCAAAGACAGTTGTAACTTGGCCAGAATTGTTGGCTCACTTGATCATAAAAGGTTGAAGGAGAACTATTGACCTTACAGGTAAAGAGCCACAGACCATTATTGTTCCAGTAGCTCAGGAATATTTGACGTGGTTACGAGAATGCTCTACTGCATTCCAAATAGCCACGGCAGATTTTCTAGGAAAAATCAGTACTCATTACCCTGCAGCCAAGATGCTGCCATTGTTGTGGCATCAGAAGATTGAGCAACGAATTATGAGATCTGAGGTACCTCTTAAGGGTGACACAGTATTCACTGATACTGGGAAGAAATCAAGGTGAGCGACCATCACATGGAAAATGGGTAGGAGCTGGCAGACTCAGCTGCTCCCCGGGATTTTAGAGGACTCTTTACAAACAGCTCAGGGCTGTTGTGTGGGTTTTTCAGCGATGGCAGGATGCTCCGGTGAATATTGTGTCTGATTCCCTGTATGTGGTCGGAACAGTAATGAGAATTGAGGGAGCAATGGTCAAAACAGTGAAAAACGACAGGTTGCATTCCTTACTGTTACAGCTGTTACATCTTGTTAATCAACGAGCTCATCCCTATTTCATAACCCACATTCACAGTCATAAAAAGTTGGTGGCTCCAGCCTGGGCTGGGCCTCTGGTTAACTTATTTCAGCAAGCAGTTTTGTCGCATGAATTTTTGCATCAATCAGCAAAGATGTTAGTTAAGCAGTTCGGATTAACCTTTATGGATGCCCAGGGTATTGTTCAATCATGTCCGTCTTGTCAAAAGGCTGGAATAGGCATTGGGTTTGGGGTCAACCCTCGTGGTTTGCAGGCCCTACAACTGTGGCAAATGGATGTTAAATATGTAGCAGAATTTGGGTGGTTGAAGTATGTTCATGTTAGCATTGATGCCTTTTCACATGCTATGTGGGCAACTGCTCAAACGGGCAAATCAAGCAAGCACATCATCAAGCATATGCACACCTGCATTGCAGCATTAGGGGTACCAAAACAGCAGAAAACAGATAACGGCCCAGGTTACGCGCCACAACGTTTTCAGCGGTTTTGTCACAACTGGGGAATTGTACGTGTTACTGGCATCCCACACTCTCCTACCAGTCAGGCAATCACTGAACTTGCGCATGGCACTTTAAAGTTGCTTTTGCTAAAACAGAAAGGGGGAGAGGAGTTGGAAAGTCCTCATGATAGATTAGCAAAAGCCTTGTATATTTTAAATTTTTTGTGGTTTACAGGCAAGCGGCAGGAGCCCCCCATTGTAATACACAGTAGTTCCCTTAAAACAGGTAGGGAAGAGTGTTTGGACAAGATATTGGTGCAGTATCACGATTTGGTAACAGGAGAATGGAAAGGTCCTGCAGAGGTAAAAATGACTGACCAAGGATATGTTTGTGTGCTTACAGATACTGGGATACGCTGGATACCTGCTTGATGGGTCAAGCCCTGGAAGGAAGGTGCATCAGAACCTTCTTAGCCTGGATGGCCCTGTGGGCTTCGGGTAAAGGTAGTGTGCTGAACATCAACCCAAGACAAAACATGTGGGTAACTTGGGCACATGAAACAGGACAGTCATCTTTTTGTTTATTGGAAGCCACTCCAGGAGACCCTTTTCGCATCTATCTTATAGGTTTTCCTACATTGCCTTTACGAGAATAGCAGGGATGGGGACCCAACATTTCAGAGCTGCATTCATTGTGGACGGAAGTAAACGCCACCTCTTGTAACCACTCAGTTTGGCCCAGTATGAAAGGGGCCCAGATACAAAAGACAATAATTGAAAAACTCAATGTAAGTAGCTCCATTCCCTTGCAGAAGCTAGAATTGTTAGGGTCAGGAGTCCCCTTTACGCTAACTAATGTAATCTCTCAGTGTCCAATCTTGAGACCAGTGTGGCAACCAATAAATGGTTGGAGTGTCCTTTGGAAACCCTTTCTTCAAATGGCTTAGTTGCCAGGGGGAATCAGGATTTTTTAATGGGTATCAAAATATTACAGGTCACCTGGGATATTGGGAACAGGTCAGAACAGGATACACAAATCTTGACGTGTCAGGTGGCAAGCTGCTACCACCGGGTAATTTTTTAATATGTGGAGACCGTGCATGGAACGGTATTTCACTGTGACCAGTTGGGGGTCCATGTTACTTGGGCAAATTAACAATGTTTGTCCCCTCAATGTGCGATATCCTTTCCTGGAAAGCGAGTAAAATGAGGACCAAGAGAGGACTTCAATTTACTGAAGACTGTAATGATAAATTTGAATTTATCTCACCCTCAGCTTTTGCAGCTCTTGCGTTCTTTCTGCCAGGAGGAGCTGCAGCGGGCAACTATGCTCGGATGAAGAAATTTGCGTGCTGGAGTTTAAAGCAGGCCAACAGCACCTCTAGAATTTTATCAGAATTGTTAGCAGATGTAGATAGTATACATCTCTGTTGCAATATATGCTCTGTTACAATATATGGCTGCTATTGATTTTTTGTTATTAGCACAAGGGCATGGGTGTCAAGAATTCAAAGGGATGTGTTGTATGAATCTATCTGACTGTTATAGGTTATAAATCCAATAGGGGAATTTTTCTTCCCTACTCCACTGTAAAAAAACGGAGTGAGTGGGGGGAAGGGGGTCAGTTAGCCTTACAAAAGGATCTAGCTGGCCAGACCGCATTCCTAACGGATGGCCCATCAGGGGCTGGGGGGAGAGGGGAGGAATTTTGGGAGGGGGTGGCTGGCTCTTCTCTGAGGGGAGAGATTGGACGGCGGAGTTCTCTCTCTGGGACAGAGACAGGTTCTGTGTCCGGGCATTTTTAGAGAAAAGGCCTGTAAAGCCGGTCTTTCTGGCTTTTTGTCCTGGTGAGGCCTGACCACCAGCCTTGATCGGCTCGCACGCTACCTTGTGACTCCATCTGGGACCTACTGAGTTTTTCATCAGAGAGTTGTGTGCTCGCTGGGAGAGAAGGGAGGAGCCTTGAAACACCGTCATCTGAGAACAACAGTGAGTCCCATGGGGGGTGGACTGTTTTTCCTTCTACCCTTCTTCCACTGGGGGAAGGGTCTCCGTTTTCTTTTCGGCTTCTTCTGGGATCCGAGACCACTCCCCAGACCCCCTCCCCGCATGGTGACCGCCAGAGCCCAACAGCACCCCCTACAGGTCAACACAGAGCACTGCAGGCTCTGCACCTCCAATGATCCAACAGCGCCCCCTGCCGACCGTGATTAGAACTGCACTAAAACCAGAGAAGTATTCAGATCTTTTTTTTTTCTTTTGTTTGAAGGGGACTTTTGGGTTCAGGACTATTGTCTAGTTATTTTTTTGTGTTCTGTTACTGTTCTTGCTAACATACGTATATCTTTTAATAAAGGGTTGTTATTTCTTCTGTTTTTTTCATACTTCCTCAATTAAAACCCCCTTAATTTTGAATTTACAATTGCTGAGAGAGAGGAGTTTCGTTTGTCTCATAACTCATCCTCTTTAGCAGACATTCCAGTCTCTTCCAACTGAGACACTCACCACTCCGAAAGCATTTCTAAACAGCTTCGAGATATGAAGGCGCTTGTCTCACATTACCTATGATGAGGACAAATTGTCCAATTGGCTAAGCAAGTTTGGCATCACTGTGTGGGTGAAAGGATTAGTGATTCAGGAGTTGACACTTTTGGTAGCTATTATTTGTTGTGTAGTAATTGCTAGTTGTGCTTTACAATGTATAGTGAAAATGATCCACAAGGCTTTCAATCAAGTATGGATTGTTCAAAAACAGAAAGCGGGATTTGTAGAGTATTTACAGGACAATGAACACTTCATGAACAATCCGTACGACCAGCTCTGAGGAGCAGTAGGCCTCACTTGACATAACTTTGGAGGTTATTAAAAGAATAATTTATAGTTGCAAGCTGTATGAAACTCTGTGTGTTTATACTTACAAGTTGTGTGAAAACTGTTTATAGTTGTAAGTTGTGGGAAACTGGAGATAAAGAGAAAACTTGAAAGTCCCAAGAAAGTCCCTAAAGGCGGATCAATAGGAGGGACTTTTGGCAGCTCGAATGAGGTCAGGACATGTGGACAGAGCATCAGGACAATGAATTAAAGGCATGCAGCGTGTGCACAGACTGAGCTATCCAATCGCTTTGTTGTAATCACGTACCTGGAAGGAGCTGACTGTATAAAAACTAACTCATTTAAATAATAAATTGAACATTGTTTGATCATATTGATCGTCTTTGCATTGTTCCTGAACTCCTGTCGTCTACACAAGTCCTATGAGGAGAGGCTGAGGGAGCTGGGGTTGTTCAACCTGGAGGAGGCTCAGGGGAGACCTCATCACTCTCTACAACTCCCTGAAAGGAGGTTGTAGCCAGGTGGGGATTGGTCTCTTCTCCCAGGCAACCAGCAGTAGGACAAGAGGGCAAGGTCTTAAACTGTGCCAGAGGAGGTTTAGGTTAGATATTAGGAAGAAATTTTTTACAGAGAGAGTAATCAGACATTGGAATGGGCTGCCCAGGGAAGTGGTGGATTCACTGTCCCTGGAGGTTTTTAAGATGAGACTGGATGTGGCACTTAATGCCATGGTCTAGTAACCACAGCAGTGTTGGATCAAGGATTGGACTTGATGATCTCAGAGGTCTTTTCCAATCTAGTTGATTCTATGATTCAGGAAAGCCATTTGTCATGGGTTTACTTGTTCTAAAAAAACGGGAATTTTTCTTTCCCTTGCTGCATGTGGGGGAGGGATGTTCAATGGAGAGGACAGTTTTCTGCCTTGGGTGATTATCTACACAAAGGAGCTGGCTGGCAGAACTACATTCCAGCCTGATAGCCCTCTTTGGGGCTGGGTAGAGGGTGGGAACTTTTTCTCCCCTCCTCTTCTTGGAAAGTGGAACTTTTCTTTTTTCCTTAATGGAAACAAGGTGTGTGTGCGTTGAAAAAGCTTTGACACCGTTTTGCCCTTGACCTGGCCATCTGGCTGCTCTCCTCGGCTTGCCTGCGTGCTACCCCTGTCTCCAGCCTGAATCTGCTCAGAATTCATTGGAGAGTTTGTACTCGTTGGGAAAAAGGGAGGAGTCCTGACTGCAGGCAGCCGAAGACAACAGTGAGTTCTGTGGGAAAGAAACTGCCCTTCTTTCCCCTTCTCCCTTTCCCCTCCTTGGTGGGGAGAGATCTCCCATTTTAGCTTCTCCCATGATCCGGGGCCTCACGCAGTGGCTGCCAGAGCCCAACAGTGCACCCTGCTGGCCAATACCAAGCACTGCAGGCTCTGCTCCTCCAGTGATCCAAGAGTGCTCCTGGCAACCCTGATTAGACTGTTTCCTTTTTGAAGAGGACTGTTGGGTACAGGATTATTGCTTAGTTGTTTTTGTGTTCTGTTACTGGTTTTGCCAATTGTTACGACCCACTCCAGAAAAAGGGAGGGGGATAACCCAGGTTTTTATCAATAATTCCCTTGGGGTGTATTAGAGTGAAACGACACTGAATAATCGGTGTCTGAAAACATATACTGGCAAGGTTTATGACACTGAATAATCGGTGTCTGAAAATATATACTGGCAAGGTTTATTTTAACAATTCTGTATCAACAGGCATGCTAGCAGTTTGGGTGTTGTCATATAACAATGTGGCATAGAGATAACCTTTGGGGGGGGGAAGAAAATGCATAGGGGAGAGAAAGACAGGATAAGAGCAAGGGAGAGTAAGGGAAAGAAAAGCTGAGAGTGGACAGATGTATATAGTCACTGCCCACTGGGTCCAACGATGAAACTTAGTAGTTGCAGCTTCCATGTCTGTCAGTTGAAGGGTGGCCTTGATCTGCTGGGGGTGAAGGAGGGAAGCCCCCACACTCCAAGAAGTTATGAGTTATATCCATGGTCAGTGTCACGGGCCATGCCTCGAGCCTCCGACATCTCCCAGGTCTGTGTTGAGTTTTTTTTTGTGTCTGGCCTGATTCCCGCCTTTCCAGATTATCAGAGGGAGGGAGGGGCCTGACTGCTCCTCAGAGATATCAACAGTCAAAAGCCTGCGAGCTCGGCTTCTTGCCTTTTCAGGGCTTCACACCTTCAGCACTGGAGGGAGGGAGGGGCCCGATTGCTCATCGGAGGTATCATGCAAGTCAAAAGCCTGCAAAAGTCTCCTAGAATGCATAAATGATTAACCATTTCAGTCTCTGACACCAATATACATATATCCTTTAATAAAGAATTGTTATTTCTTCCTCTTTCCATACTTCCTCAATTGGAGCCTCTTAATTTTGGATTTACAATTGCTGAGAGAGAGGAATTTGGTCTACCTCATAACTCATCCTCCTTAGCAAAACACTCCAGTCTCTTTAAACTGAGACACCATTACCTTTTGACAGAATGATTTTAAGCTCTGTATTGCAGAATACCAAAGGAGGTGTGGCCTCCCCTGGCTAATTCTCTAGGACTGCAGTTTGTGAAAACATTCCTATTTTGGCTGGTTTCAATGCCTGTTTCAACACATTCCTAATTATTTGGTCAAATAGCTGCTGTTATCAGTAGATGTTTTCAAAATTTTGATAGAAACAATTTATATTTTCCCAAATACACTGAACATAACTATGAAGGGTTTTCCTGTGCTGTTAACTTTCTGGCTTTAATGAGTTAATTTTTTTTAAAACTACTTTTAATCTGTTACCTTTTAATCTTTCTTTTGTGCTATCATTATGTTAGTCTTTAGAAGCTTGTGTTAAAACTCCAGTAGTTTTTAACAAAAGGGAATTTTTAAAAAAAAAAAAAAATAAAAAGAGTTGCACTGTTTCCAGATGACCAGAAGGCAAAAAATGTTGGTGGTCGTTTTCCCTTCGGTCCTACAAGGAAATAAGAAGAGGGGTTTTTTTCTGTTTAAATCCTTAAAAGGGGGGATTAGTCTATCAGATACACTCTCATTATATGGTTTTGGAAGATGTTGTAAGGGAATTACATTTCAATTAGCATTTTGGGGTTATTTAAAAGTATGGATCATTACAGCAATATCTAAAATACGTGTTTGAAAACTTTTCAATGTTTGTTACTGACTCAAAGCACTACAGTGTAATACCAAAAAAAGCACTTTTCATCACACAAATTTGCATACTGTGGATCATGTAGCATAAGAAAAACAGGTTTAAGGGCAGACTTCCCAGGCTATTGGCCTTTCTCAGCATTAGATCTATTTCTGTTTAGGCTTAAATGTTTTTGGAAAGAAAGGAGGGAAGGAGAAAAGAAAGGAGAGAGGGAAAGAATGGAGGAAGGAAGGGAAGGATAGAATCGTTAAGGTGGGAAAAGACCTCTAAGTTCATCAAGACCATACTTGCAGCATCAAGCAGGTTTGTGGTGCTGTCCACTTTGAACACAGGGTAACAAAGGCAACTGTCTGAAACATCCCAGAGGTAGAGATATATTCTTGTATAAGGTCTCTGTACAGATGTGGACTGGGAATAGGTTCCAAAAGAAGCTGCAAATCAACTCAGAACTGAATCCATTCTCCCCAAAGAAGATATAGCTCCATTTATGTACTTCAGACTCAATTTGATTCAGATTGTGATAAATTTTTACTGCTTCCCACAGTAGTCTAATTAACTTTTCAATAAAATTGTGTGAATTCAAGGTGAGGAATCCTGTCATCCAAGTCAAGGCCTACCAGCTTAACTTCACTGACCTGATTATTATGGTATTTAGAATGGTTTAGAAACCATCTTTACAACATATACTCTCTCACTCTTATATTGTAACTATTACTTTTGGCTTTAATGTTTGTTTAGTTTCTGATCTGTGAAAACATTTGGGGATATAGATATGTGTTGTGCACACACATGTTTAAAAACGTGGGGTTTGAACCACACTGGGAAAATGAGCGTGAAGATCACTCTGTTCCTGAGTATTGGGGTCAGGCTGTTCCAGAAAAACTCTCCTGTTTCTTTGGAAGTAGCAACGATAAAAAGGTTGTGTTTGGGCAGGCTGACTCACAGTGTGTGCTTTATTTTGTGCTAACAGAGTCTAAATTGCAATGAATCAGGGGAGTTAATTGGAATGAAACAAGAAGCATGCTGGAAAAACTTGAGTCAGTCAGATGCTAGGGTTGCTGTGGCTCACCTTGAGCTGATAACAGTTTACAAAAGACTTTAAAACATGGGAAGCTTATTTTGTTATTTGGTGAGAATATAGTTCATCTTTTCCACTCTCTGGCTGCTGTCCATGCAACAGTCTGGAGAGCTGATAATAAAATGACTTGATACTGAAAAACCCATGCTTCTACAAACATATATTTGGTTAGGTAAAAAACCACATTCTTGTAAAACATAAGGGGCTTATTTATTAATAGTATTGCTAAAGATGCCAATCAGGGTCACATGATTCAGTTACTCATGTGCAAATATATCTGGAATAACACATCTTCTCTTGAACCACTTCCTGTGAAATTAGATGTGAGCAACACTAAGGAGAGTGTCAGAGAGGAAAAGAAATGAAGTGACTCTCCCTGAGGCATGAAGTTGCCTGCCACTCTCCCTCGCATCATGTCTGTTACTCAGCAGATAAAAGGAGTTTAACCCAAAACTGTTACTAAAGCATCTCTTTATACAAAGGCATTTGTCTGGGCACTATACAGTCCTTCCATCACCTGGAATAGCCATCTTCGTTCTTTAAGTTGCATTTACAAAGTATTACCTTTACTGGAGTCATATAAAGATACTATTTTCTCTCCTTCCAGGCCTGTTCCCAATGGCAACCAGCATTCCCAGAACAATACTCTCCTATCTTATGGCACACAGAGAGCACAGGAGAGACTCTACTGGTTCAAAGTGTCTCTGTCCTCTGCTCAGGCCTCTGCTCAGACACAAGGCTGCTCAAAGAAGCCATTAATGTGTTTGTCTCTTAATCAGCTCCGTTTGTGGCTCACCAGTATCCTGGGCTGAATGCTGAAGTAAAAATTCTTTTTGGTGTTTCTCAGTTATCCAGTGGGGTCACATCTACGTTTTACAGCTCATTTCTTAAGATCTAGGACTAACCATCTGAACTAGGCCACAAATAATTTTCAAAATCTACTCTATACTGAAAGCGTCAAGTAGATGATTTTTAAACATTTTTTTCTGATGCTACCTAGACCCCCATACTTTCACAGAACAAAATTATCCTCTGAATTCGTAAGGAAAATTCTGGGGTTTTTTTTCTGTGTCAAGCATCATTTTTTCATGTGCCAATGGAAACTGCATTAGGTCAAATGACTCAACATTGTTTGGGAAAAGATATAACTACTAAGGGCACTCATTATAGAAGTTATCTGATTAAAGCTGGTCAGGAAGCAAATCTCAGGATAAAGGGAGGATTTTGTGAACCTTTCTCTGAAAGCATATTAATTCCTAATAAGATAAGGTCTGATACAGAGCATGTTACTGGTTTGACCTGTGGTAACTCTTCTGATATTATTCAAGGGCTGAATTTGTCAAAATTGACTTGTAATCTTCTATTTATAGGAAGGATTCAAATTGGTTTTGTTGTGTTCATCCTTGCTTTCTCTTCTCTCAAAGCCCAGTGGACACAAAGGAAAAAAATCAGCAGACTCTTGTGGTATTAGTGGAACTTGCTTTGAGGAACTAATAGAGACTTTTACATAGTTTGAAGAAACAGATGGGTTTGTAGGAAAGCTAAATTGCCACCAATAAATGCACCAAGATCTTGCTTTTTAGAGAAGGGATGCATCAAGATAGAGAGAGACATAGCCTTGCCCAGGAAGCGTATAGCACAATGGTAGATACACATTTTTGCTATCTGTGCATATCTCCACAGCACTTCAGCATTCCTATTTCTGACAAATATTTTATTAAAGAATGTAATGATCAGCAATTTCTCCCAGCAATTCTGATTTTCCCTTTTTGGGCAGTTTAATCCATGCACAGAGGGGTAGAGGACTCATTTCCTTTAATTTCATTAACTCTTTCCTGCCTCTGTGCAAGACACAGAACCATCTGTACTTTTTATTTTACGTATTTCCTGTTTTCTCTGTTTGACACATATTTTTTCTCTGTATTTTTGACTTTACTGGCATCATAATTCCAACTATTAGTTTGAACTGTATCTCTTTATCTAGTTAAGACAATTTTTCTCTCATTATAAATTTGATGAGAAGCTCATATTTGCTTCTTTCTTGCATTAGTCCTCTAGCTGACTCACCCTGGGCTTATCATGAAACAAGAACAAGGTCGGAATATTGTAGGTTTATATGTGATTTTTATCATAATTTGCAAAGATAAAGCTGAAGATGTCACCTTCCAGATAAAAATGTGAGACACCGAAGATATTATGGTCCTAGTTGGAAATAAAAAAGAAGACACTTTGAGTTTTTACATCTTAAGTAATCTTTCATATGGTCTCTCATTGCCCTTGCCTATGGGCAAAAATGTGAGAGAAGCTGTAATTGGGTTAATCCTCTGTATTCTACCAACAGGCATAGGAAAACACATCCTGCTCCAAGACATTTAAATAAATTCCATTTATGATGTTCTGACTTTGCAGACAGATTTTTTTTAAAGCTTGACACCTCTTTGAGGATAATGCTATCAAGATAGATCATCCTCCTCTCGAGTGGAGAAGATTCCAGCTGGCTTGCTGCTAATTTGAGTTTTACCTGTACCTTTGCATGATTTATCTAGTATTGAGACTTACCCTTTCCGAGTCACCTTCTCTTTACTTCGTATTTTCATACTTTTAGCTATATGTCATATCTCATAGACACTTTCTACCCCTTGGAATTAACTTACCATGATGTTTTCCATCCCTAAATGTATTGAGACAGCTAATTTTGATCCAAAGTCTGTAGAGATTAAAGCTTTTCTTTGCAGCTGCCTTGTTTTCCTACTTTCCCAACTGCCAAATTCTCTCCACTATGAATTTATTCCAGTTTTGCCTTCTAAAAGAAGGTTTGGCACTTCCTCATCCATGAATCATCTTCCTTCAGTATACTTTTACTTTGCTTCTAAAACCTCTGTGTAAACACTTCCTCCACAGGTTATCCAGGTACTGTTAAACCAACCCTGCAGAACTTACATGTTTCCTCAAGAGACATGTAATTAATTCTTGAATTGATTGCTGATTTTTTTGTTTTCCCAGAAGAAACATTCGGACTGAGGTCTTAAAAGTTTGATCATGGTGCTTCAGAACTGCAAAATAAGTACATGTGATTATTGAAAAAACCCTTGGGTTTTCTCCCAGTCTTACATACTGATTACATTATTACACGTAAAGCTCCAATTCCTTATTTCTCACCAGTGAATTGAGAAGTCTTCACTTTCTTTTACCAGGCAAAGAAAATATTGTGGAGTGACTTATGATAAGCATTAAAGTAGTATATGTAAAGACAGATTGAGGATGCCAAATATGAAATTACACCAGATGTCCTTTATGAACTCAACTGTCTTATTACACAAACCCAAAGTTCTTTCAGTGTAGTTTAAGGCTAAAGTTTTAGACTAAGGTTTAAATTCCAGCTAAATTGCTTATGTATATGCAAACTTGTATGTAGAATCTGGTTCTTGGCAATTCCCAGTATTGCATTCTTCCTAGTCATTTGGGCTTTTCTTCAGAGGTGACTTGATGGGATAGGTGCAGTGGCTTGGATTTTGGATGCCTGAATGAAACCTTTCAAGGTCTTCGTCTGCTTGAGATCTTTTTTAACACTGTATTTATATATATATTTTGTATACAAAACCTATTGCCTTTCCTGAGACTTAGGCTGATAAGTTTAACTGTAGACCAATCTAGCCTTCATAGAAGAATTCAGGTGAAGGTTTGGGTACAATACACGTTTGACAGTGTAGACTCACAGTCTTACAAGCTCTTGAGCTCTTACAGCCCGAGCTCTAATGTCTTCAGAAGTCTGGACAACTTTGTAAGGTCTCATTGAACTCCTAGCGCCATCTAAGACAGAAGAGTGGTACTCTGGGTTCATATAACTTCTGGGCAGCTCTGATGACTTCCTGGTTGAGATTCACAAAGAGTGATTTAAGCTAAGTGGTTCTTACTTCTGTGTCTCAATAGGAGTCTTTGACCAAAAAGGTAAAAATCTTTCATCCTACATAACCTGTAAGAATGCTGTTGTTGTTCATTTGTAGTTGATTTCCTCTTCCTTTAGATATTTGGGCTTCCATTGCTGAGTTTACTGGAAGTAGATTCTAGCTAGCTGATTCAAAGATGGGATCATTACAGCTTTAAGGGTAGATACCTTATCCATTTCTTCTTTCTGAGGAAAACTCTCAGTGCAATTACTATATTTAAGGATGATGTTTTGGTTGGATTTACAATTCATGATACTGTAAATTCAGGCTTTCAGTGAAAATAAGTTAATGTGCTGAAAAGCTAATTCTAAAAATCTAGCCATGAAAGTCCAGGAGATATAATTTTTAGCCCCTTATTTAATGGGTTTTGTTCTGACAGATTTCCTACATTTTCCCCTATGATTGATAAAGTTCTATGAATATTCCAACCTTCAGAGAAATCTGTCAGCTCTGTTCCTACAAGCTGAATCTCTAGTTTGAAGGTTCCAAAATTGTTTGTGATTAATATTCATTGTGACATAATTTTTTTTGCCTCTTACACCTCTCTTTTTTCAACCCAGCTGTATGTGTGTGCTTGGCTTACTTGATGCAACATTTCTACAGTATCGTTCCGTGTTGCTTGCTGTGGTGTCATGTCTTACCAAGAGGTACGGAGGGGAAAGGAACATATTCCTATTTTGTGACCAGTTTTCTCTTCTACAATAACCTGTCTTAATTGTACATTTGGCCTCTTACATCTTCTGTGATTAGCGGGAGTAAGTCCTGGCTTGGGCCTGTGCCTGTTGGGCCCCTTGCAATTGTCATCAGGCACACACAAATCTTGTCAACTTTACAAAAATGCATGTTTTAAAAAGGCCTGAAAGTGTCTGTTTTCTTTCCTTCCCTTTTTTTCCCTTTCATTTTTGGTAGTAATTCAGATACTATTGTCTATTTCTCCAAAGAAACCCATTTTTCGTGTCCTATACTGTACTAGTTTACAAAGTGAACATTGTTACAGCAGGAGGCATAAAAAATTCCTAGACTGACATTGCAGAATGATTTTCAGTCTTCTTTCCTGTGTGCTCCTTTAAAAATATTGATTTCCAAGTACTGTATTTTCCCAAATGTTTCTGGCTGTTTTGCTTGCTTAGTCTGCCCCAGCAGACTTTTTTTCTTCAAGATTTCTGGTGCTAGAACATGGAAACAGAAGCTACTTAAATATTTCACATTAATTGAAAAGAAGTTCTGCAGGAATTGAAGAAGTTTGAGGTGTTGTGGTGAAATTAGCTGACTTGAGTCATAGGTTTCTGATGCTCTTCCTCTGCATATATAAGTCAAATATAGTTTTCTCATTCATTTCCTCAAACGCATTATCCAGTACCACAGCATTTTTCGTATGGTTATGTCTAGCAGACACAGTGACTTGGTATGCAGCTGTGTTCTCCAGTTTCACAACAGCAAAACAAGGTTAAAAAATTTTCTGCTGAAAGGTTTAATGATTCAAATCATAGTACTTAATCTTCAGTGTGTTACCTTCATGACAGGAATACAGAAGACTGTGTGAGGTGTCTAGTCTTCCTACAAACTGTTTATGAAGAGTTAATGACTTGGGAGTCCAAGACGTGGAAATACACAAAAGAGGGAGCTGTGTTCATGGGCAATGAGCAAATATGAGATGAATCATGATAGCTAGGTATTTATCTAAAATCTCACCATTCCCATCATCAACATTTTACCTAGAGCTGCCTCAGTTTCACTGACTTTATTTTTTTTTAGTATCACTCCACCTTTCAATAACGTGGGATTTGGCTGTACTCTATAACTCACCCACAACACAGAAAAATCAAGTTCAGTACAGTCTCGTGTAGCAAATGTCTCCTTGCTCCCTCAAAACTGTAGTAACTATCTAATAACAGAATCATAAAATTATTTAGATTGGAAAAGACCCTTAAGATCAGTAAGTACAATCATAAATTCTGTCAAATCCACCCCGAAACCATGTCCCTAAATGCCACATCTCCATGTCTTTTAACTGATTCAGGGGATTGCTGTGACTCAAGGGCAGAATGTGCCCTTAACCTGATGTGCCACACTGCTTCTCCATCTCCTGGCTGGAACTGTACCTCTGTCCACCAAGGAAAATATCTCTCCAGAGCTGGAGAGATGTGAAGGCAGGAAAGGGAGAGAGAGTGATAAAGTGCAAGAATACACAAGAGGGGTAAGAATTTCATACATTCATGGTCAGAACAATCTTCAGCAAAAGGGAGATGGAGAGAGGAGTGTTTTGGGCCCTCCTCAGAGAAGTGATCTCCTTTTCCCAATAATTATTTCAATAGATATTGTGCTAGAATGGTGATTCAAGTACTTCTGTGATTGGTTTTCAGGAGTTTAATGACCTCCTCAGCCTTTGGAAAACCAGCTCCAGGCTGAAACAGAAGGTACGTTTTGAAATTGCAGCATCAAGCAGGAGTTTGCCCAGATTAGATTCCCAGAGTTTGAAGCTTCTCAACACCGCAGTTTCAGACTTCAATATCACATGTCTTTATCAGATCCATCCTAAGATAATGGACTCCACCAGACCACAGGAATATGCTAAAACCAAGTTGCTAAACATGAATGCATGGTCTAATATGCTTTGCTTATATATTTGTGCAGAAAAACATCACACGGGTCTGATTAACTGCCTCTGTTCATGCAATAAGCAGTGCTGCACATGCTATATGTCCCTAAAGAGGAGTTTCTGACTTGATGCACCTCATGATGTTCCTGCTAGGAAGTTTTCCAGAAATTTCAGAAATCAGAAGCAGCCCAATAGTAAAATGTTGAGAGTAACATAAGGGGAAAACACTCACCATATGCCAACCCTTAAAAAAAGCCACTTAAACAGAAGTGGCAGTTGAAGTAAACTAATTATATTTTAAAGGTCTATGTTGCTCTATTCATTACTCATCAGTATTTCACAGTAATGCTCTTTTTTTTGGGTATAATTGTCCTTCAAATTATTAACATATTCCACGAACCAGAACTTCTTGGAAAATCTCTGCTAGGCAATTATAAGGTTATTCCTGCGTGCACAGGGTATGTCTGTAACCCAGAAAACAAAAGCTGTCCTGAGGAATTCAGTGATTCTGTGAATCTCCTGGCACAGGATTTAATCCGCTCTGAAATGATTACACCAAGAACTAAAGGTGGTTAAATAATAGTAGAAGTTAATGGATCAAACTGCATTGTATACATCCTGTGCAATTCTTTTGAATTCACCTGACTGCACAAAGCATGGTAGAGGCAGAATTTATTCTGACAGCCCTCAACTCAAACACAGCCTTCAAAGTAAGTTTTGGAGTTTGATGCCCAGGTCAAGTTTTTTCTTACATTTTAGAATTCAACATTCTCTACTCACTTCTGGAACAGAGAGTTTTGGAGGAGGGTGCTCAGACGTGGTTGAAAGGACCTCAACATTCAATATATCAAAAAAAGGAAATATTAATAAGTCAATGCAGAAAGTTAATATTTATTGTAGTTGTGTAGTTTGAAAGAGGTAGATTTTCTAGTCCTGGCACTCTTCCAGTGCAACTTGTCAAACCAGGTTACACATGAAATGTGCCTGCAGCCAAAAATGTGAGAACTCAGCATGAAGATGTGCAGGGGCTTGTTTGATTTGGGGTGATTTTCACTTTCATCAAAGAAACGACATGATCCTCTTTCATGGGTAATATTTCCAAGGCTTATTATTATTCTCTTATTTGCTTTGGTTACTGGTGCTCTTTGGAGGAAACATTTAATTTAGTTTCTTCATTATGAGACACTTTATAAAGGTGCAATGTTGTGCTTTGTTCTTCTGACTTCTGATCCATAAAACCCTCCCTGGGTTTGCCATGTTTATTGACACCCAAGGGAATCTGCATTGCATAACGTGTCAGACTTGATTTGTTTGTTTTTTCCTTTCCAATTGTCTCTGTTTTTCTGGGGAAATAGTATCCAAAATTAATCTTTTTCAGATACAAATGACAAAAGCTTATGTTTGAAACATTACTGGTTTCACAGTATGAGGAAATTTATTTCATATGGCAACATCAGCACAAGAGATAAATACTCAATTTACTTTGTTTCAGCTTAGAGGTGGCAACACACTGATCAAGGATGGTAATTTCCTTAAACATGCCAGCTCAACAGGCTGTGATTGTCCAAGCAGACTTCTAAATATTTTTTAAATAGAAATAAATATCAATGGTTTTCTATTTGAATAATCACTCTGCCAGCCAAAGTAGTTGTAGCAACTTAGGTCTGATTTTAGTGATCTTCTTGATTTTAATGCAGTATACTATTTTTAGCTTACACTTGTTCATGGCTACATAAAGATAATGGTGTCAAACAAACAAAAGGAATCCAGAGGCCCATATCATCACACCTTTTTGGAGTTTTTGTATGTGAAACAACAGCCTGCATAGATTGTTCTACGTTTTTGTTTCAATCCTCTCTTTCCAGTTAATGAAAAGTTGTTATGACTTGTCAGGTGAGAAAGCCATGAATAAATATTGAGTGTTAATTAAATAAGGATGGTTTTGTAATATGTCCCTTCCATCTGTTCTTGATTCTTCTTTATTCCTGCATTGTCCAAACACATTTTCCCTTCCCAATCACATACTACTTTTAGTTCTGCCAGTTTCAGTTTTCAGTCCTCATTCACACAAGGTTTATTTTTTTCACCTCAAAGTGTCTCCAGCCCTGATTTTCAAAGACTATAACCCAAACCTCTTCCATTTTTGCTCTGGAGATTGGAATCACATCTCATTTGTAATTGAAAACTTCCCTTTTCATAGCCTTCCTTACTAAATGTCTTGCAGACCCTTCTCTTGAAGCAACATTTTCTATTCCCTCCTCCCCCATTTTGTTAATGGAACCAAAATGCAACCTATCTCCCTTGCTTCATATATTATCAAACCAAGTTTCTCCTTCCTAGAGTATGTTGTTTATGGTACTCTCTGAATCAGGTTAGCAGACAGACTATTTCCCAAAAGTTTTATTTAACTCTTTTTTGGTTAGGTAGGTCTACTCATCTTTTTAAAAATAATTTCTGCAAGGTATAACATTCTCATGGTTGACGTTCATTTCTTGCTTTATAAACATTCATCACTGTAACACCATCACAGTTACCTGTCAGCATCCCTATGCTGAATTTACCTGCAGCTTGCAACAGCAGTGTGGAGATACAACTAAACTGGCAGATGCCAGGCTGTTTATTTTGTAGAATACTTGTGGTCTGAAAAACATGAAAAGCCTGGCATCTTCTGGAAGCCCTTGTAACTGAAGGGTAACTGAAGGGGAAAAGAGAACCATTTTTGAGTGAGGGGAAGGAGGAAGAACAACTTGACAGCAGAAAAGTGGAGGAGAAAATTTCTAGGATAGGTTGGAGCTGGTTGCTGTATCCCTGGCTGTTTGCTGTGCAGGGAGATTATTCAAATTGTCAGGCATATTAACTCACGCTGAATGAAACCCCTGGAATTGTGTGCCTTGCCCCAGGTCAATGCAAGTGAAGAAGGGACACTACCAACAAGAGAATTTAGCTCAGGAAGCTCTTTCTCTGGGAGAAGAGGAAGGAAGCAGCATACAAGGAATGGAAAATCCAGCTGAAGACAGCTTAGAAACACCAGTGGTCTAAACAGTCAAAATATAAAAATTTATTTTGGAGTAATATCTCCTATGATCAAGCTGGATTTGGTCTCATCTGAGAACATGGAGAAAAACGGCTAGAAAATTCAGCCAGGGGCAGATTGGCTTTTAGAAGCCAGAGAGACAGTAGGCCACTTTTCACAACTGTGACTGGTGTCCAAACCCATACTACAGACTAAGTGAACATCCATGATGTTATGCCAACACTTTATTCTGTGATAGGAAAAGTGTCCTCTACCCTGGAGTCTTGTAGCAGAAAAACCAGAAAAATTTGGAATAGGTGTTGAGCTGGAGTTTTTAAAACACACATGTCCGTGGAAGAACAGAAGTTTGGGAAGCAGGCTCCTAGTGTGATCAGAGAGAAGGTAGAGGAATGGAAATAGTAAGAACTTTTTACTGGAAGTAAGTTTCTGGCTTTATTTGCTCTGCAAAATTTCTCCTTCCTCCTTCGTCATCCCTCCAGCATCACTGAGCAATGTGTTCCAATATTATTTCAATATATGACTAATGTAATCAGTTTAATGTTTCACTCCTTCCTCACACAAGCCTCACACGAACAGTAAACTATAATTCCACTCTAAGTAAACAAAACACACTATGTAGGGCCTTTCTTGAAAAATGCTTGTGCAAAAGAATATGCAGAATTTTGTGGAGGTAGCAAAAGCAGTAACAACTGATCAGCTTTAAGTGTTTCCTCTATTCAATCCTGCTGAAGAGATGTGTACTTTTTGTGAGTAAGAAAAAGAAAACATCTTCGTGGCAAATATATGACTGGAATTTTCAAAGGCCAGAAGCACCAAGCATCTCTTAAAAGTTGAGACACATCATAATCTATTTTTCTTAGAATGTGTTACAGTTCAAGGATATGCACACCTGTGTAAATATCCATATAACATGACTCTGTGGGTATGCACTGTGGGTCCCCTCCCCTCCCCTCCCCTCCCCTCCCCTCCCCTCCCCTCCCCTCCCCTCCCCTCCCCTCCCCTCCCCTCCCCTCCCCTCCCCTCCCCTCCCCTCCCCTCCCCTCCCCTCCCCTCCCCTCCCCTCCCCTCCCCTCCCCTCCCCTCCCCTCCCCTCCCCTCCCCTCCCCTCCCCTCCCCTCCCCTATCTTTCCCATTTTCCAGGCGGATCTTGAGGCTGCCTGGTCAATAGTTCCCAGGGTCCTCCTTTCTGTCCTTTTTAAGAAATGCTTGTGATAGTCCCTTTTCTCCAGTCACTGAGAACTTCACCCGACTGATATGATTTTTTAAATACAGTGGAGAGTGACTTGGCAACTACAGGGTCCTATAGACTTATGTATTTTCAGGTTCTTAAACCTTGTTCTATGACTTGTTATTTGGAAAAGAGTATATAAATGTATATAAATTTATCCTACTTTAAACAGCACACATTTTACACTTGATCTTTCATAAAACATAAAATTTGCAGCAATCATTTTGTTAATATCATCCCAGATTTTAGAAGTGAATAAAACTTATGCATTTTGCTCCTCATGTGCTGAAAGCAGTTTACTGTCAGAATTTCCATACAACAGACACCACGCAGTACGATGGTACGTAATCTGTAGGTCTTCTTCCATGTCTGTTTTAGCCAACTAGACCAGCATTTTCTAGTCTGTCCTGAAAATTCAGTCTTTTTCAGAAGAACCAAGCAAGTGCTTCTTCGACTATCTGCACTGTCATCTGAAGCTGTGCGATGTTTTCTCTGAAATCACGTCATTTCTGCTAAGACAGCTTCACTTTCAGTAGCCACACTTGACAATCACTGGCTAAACTCATCCAAGAGGACATGATTCCAGTGAGCTGAATGTATGAAAGATGTTGTGGATAAGACATGAGTCTGGGTGCTTCATCCCAATGTATGTAGAATCCAGTGAGATCATCTGGCACCTTCCTACATAAATACATCAAAAGCGTGTGTTGAACAGGTTTGATTAGATAAATCCATTGCATAACGGTAATACTTGCTGGAGCTGAAAAAAGGCAGTATTGAACAAGAGACTGGATTGCAAAAGTATTCAAAACATGACAGTTGGGTTTTCATCCTTACTTCAAGGCTTGTGTGAGGAATGATGAAATCTGAAGTATTTGAATGATGCTCAAAATTATCTTCAGATGAGGCCACTAACAAAATTCAGATTACAGTATCAAATTTCCAACGGTCTCAGGAAATTTTTCTATTTGCCTTTACTCCTTGATATCCCAGCATATGGTTTGATGAATTTTTGAATTATCTTCAAAGCCCTTATAATTAGCTCAGTTTCTTTTGTCTCTGTAAATCTTGGCAAGTTATGTCTTGTAAATCAATCCCTTCATCTCCAGCGAGGAGATGACACACAAAAATTAGGTGAGAATAAAACACTCCCTTTTCAACACATGACAGAGAAAGTGACTATAGATATTAATTTTATTGAAGTGTGCATAAATGCAGTAGTCACTCTAAATTCCAGTCATCATAAACTCTAACAGCCATCATTATCACTGGAATTAACCTTTATATGTGCAGCTCTAAACAAAATTGCTTGCAATGCTCAGTGTGTTTTTTCCTTATGACAATAATTTTTCATCTCCTCCTCAAATTTTTATCTCCTGCATTGGACAGGAGGGACTTTACTGTGCTTCATGAGTCATTTCAGTTCTTCCTCAGCCACTCCCTGGGTGTGTGTTTGTTTTTGTTTTTTTTGTTTGGTTTGGTTGTTGTTGTTTTTAATAGGAGTGAGCTATCCTGCAATGAGGTAGCACAGCTCTGTGACAGTGTGGCATCACCTGCCTGCCTAGAGAAGGGACTGTTGTGATTAACAGTTTCAAAAGGAAGATTTATCATCCATTCACAGGGATTCCACAGAGTCCTGATGAAACAATTGATGCCAAACTAAAAATGCTTTCAAAACAGCCATCCAGATGCTCTGAAAGGTGCCAACTCCTACAAATTGAAGATGCCTACACTCTGCCTCACTCTTGCGTTTGGTCATTGTTTATTGTTTGAGAACATTGTCATGTATGACATGACATTGAAGAATGTCATATACACAGGAGTTACTAAGATTGAAGTTTTTGCAGAGTCAGTTCAACAGGTCATGATGAAACAGTCGTGAGCTTCAACATAGCCCTCCACATTTTTGGAGTGTGTTTCTGTTTCCATAGCCTTTACTTTCACACTTCCTGAGACAGCTGTTGCCTCTTTCTGATGGTATTTTGGAGCTCAGCTCATGTGGACTCATTTCTTAGTGGGTACTTCTAAGTTTTTTCGTTGAGAACAACCTAAGAAGTAATGACATGATGCATCATCCTTCTAGTACTCAGGGCGAGTATTTCTTAGTCATTGTAGCTGACAGTTGACTCCTGGCTGGAGGAGATGGTTCATAAAGTCCACAGATGCTTTAAATAGCAGCAGTGGTCCGAAATGGAACTGTGATCTATTACCACAGAGCTGAAGAGTTCACACACACTTCTGGGAACTCACCTAGTTTCCTAAAAAGGAATACTATGAGGTAAACAAAGTATGTCAGGACAGAAAAAAAAAAAAAAAAAGAGAAATGTCCAGCTCTAAAGTAGCCTGACATTTCAACACGACATTATGGACTTGTTTTTTCTTCATTGAGTGTTCTCTTCTTCAGAGCCAGAGAAAAACATGTACATAATCTGCATTGTCAAGGGAAATCATTATATTATGATAAGAAACTGAAAAAAACTCTGTATGGGAGCACAGAAGACTTAGAATGCGTTTGCTAGAAGATACTAAGTGCTTACATTGACTTCCTACCCGGAGCAAAATAAGTGTTCAGTGCAGTGATAGCTGGGTGGTTCAGAAAGCAGTTTTGCTACATGAAAGGCAGTAAATGACCAGTCACTTGATCAAAAAAAAAAAAAGGAATAAACCCCCAACCCTCAGGTCAAAATACTGTCTCAAGCCTAGAGCTCAGGCCCTTTTTTGCCATTATGTTGCCATTAACCTTCAAAGATTTCTCAACCAATTGAAAAAGGAAGCATGAGCCAGAAAGTAGTTTTTCTTTATAAAAATCTCTGTAAATTGCAAACTGTAAGTTTTGTATCACCCATAATAGTGGTCATTAATAAAAGTCACCTAAGTTTTATCTTCAGAAGAATGCATAATAAACAATCAGCGTTTAATTTGGTGGAAGCATGGCAATGTACTCACAACAACTTTCCATTCTTTGAGGATAACAAACAAAATTCAGCCCAAAAAAATGGCCCAAACACAGGCACTAATGGAACATTCTTTGGGGTCACCAGTCAGGCATAGGCACAAGTTTATCCATCGCACCTGTTAACAGATCATGTCTCAGTCTTAAATGACGTTTGCAGAGCAACAGCGTGATGTCAACAGCTGTCAGACCGACTTGGAAGATGAAAAGATTTTTAGTGGATTGTTTGTGTGTTATTCAAGAGCACCTTCAGCATCTTAATGCAATCAAGATATCTCCATCTTAGACGTACATGTTTCTTGATATGTCAGTTGCCCTGCTGGGCAATTTATTCTTTGCCATCTATGCCTTGACTCAAAGAGATACATAAGCACATGGGTAATCTTCAGCAAGCAGGTTGTCCCATTGCTTTCAGCAGATGATTCATAAACCTACTGAATTACAATCTTTGTCTTACTCTGTTAGTTTGTTTGCCTGTGAATAATTCCATACAGTTTAAATTCCATTGGATCCTCTAATAGCATTCTGTGAGCATTATATACTTTTAAAATACTTAACAGTGAAATCTTTGGGGACCACACATTTACAGCTATAGGGCTTTGGGCAAGGGGGAGAATGTTATGCTAAAAGTCAGTAGGGCTGTTCACCAGGCACTTACTCCAACAGTTTTTTAATTGGTTTAGTACATCCAGATTTACTCCCTTCCTAATCCAACAACTCATCTTAATTGCCTTTTTTTTTTTTTAATTTTGAAGTTGGTTTTGTTTGCTTTTAAGCTGAAAATAGTAGTTCATTGTTATTGTTTGTTTTCTGTCTGAAAATACAACTGGGCTGTTGCCTTTGCAGGATAAGCCCCTTCCTTTTGGAAGTTCCCTGAGTCCATGTGTTTGCAGGATCCTTTTCTGCTCTAGAGCATCTTGCAATAGGCTTTGGCAGATGACCTAAGCAGAGTCTGCTCATGCATTCAGGTTGGCATTTGGCAGGATCACAATTTAACAGCATAAACTATTTCTGCTAGGATTAGCAGGCTGTTCCCACTGACTTTCTGCTGCCAAAGCAAAGCTGCAGCAGCAAGGACCACGAGATGGCAGTACTGCATGAGCAATTTAATCAAAAGCCATCATTTTACAGAATTAAATTCTCGGGAAACATGTTTTCTACTGGCAGTTTCAGAGCTCTTTGTAAATTCAGTCCACCCTCAACCTGCTTTGCACCAGAAACGAGGGAATGCAAGTAAAATCTATACCCTCCAGATTATGGAGTGTGGTGGTTAATGGCTCAAATTCTTCTGCTAATGAAATACTGGTTTTGTTTTAAGACAGTATGTACCAACATGAAGGATGGTATGATATTTTAGGGCACCACAGGAAGCCTGTAAGAAGGCGATATAATTTCCCCTTGTCTTCTGTCTTGAGGATTAAAATGTTCAGCAGAAAAATGATGCAGAAATAGAGAATTTCAAGGCAGAGCAGAAAGGAATGAGTTCTTTGAAAACATTTTTAGAGCAGTGTTTACTTGCTTTGCAAGTAAATGATCTTTAGTGTCAGCATGGCAGAGCTAATTATAGAGGGAAAAGTAATGTGCTAATGTAGCTAAATTGTTCTCAGTTTCCAGAGGCTGAAGTACCTGCTAATTTCTGCTAAATGGTCAATCCAAAGGTGGCACCACAAGCAAGCAGGATGGCTCCAGCCAGCCTTCCTAATTTCTGGTACTCAACAGCCTTCTGTCTGTGAAAGCAGAGTGAAAAATAGTGCTTTCCTTCAGATACAAAGAAACAGATGTACTGTGCAATGCAGGAAGAAATGTGAAAAGGAAATAAATGAGGAATTATTCAAATGGACAGGAACCAGTACCTATTCTAAAAGGAAACCCTGCCATTAAATCTGGGAGATTAATACAGTATGACTCAATGCAATACGACCAGCAAATGGAAGATTGAAGCACTCAGTGAAGGTTGGTTTCCTTTTCTCAAAAAGAAGAGACAGGAGGAGGGACAAAAACCTAATGGTTTCTGCCTGCTTGATATTTAACAAGCAACAGATACCTTTCCTCGCCTCTTTTTCTCAGGATGATGAAAAGCAAGCATTTCACTGGCACTCTTTGCTCTGGACATACTCCACAACAAGAGGAATAGTCAGCACTAAAGCACACACAACACAACTCCTGTCAGTTCCACCACTTCATCCACAGCGTGGTTAAAGACTAATTGAGAGAAATGCATTCCTGTACAATGGCTAATGTGAACAGATTTATGCATGTGTGTGTTTATTTACAGAAATACATATACAGTCATTTTGTTATTATATTTTGCCTTGAGAAATATGCTGAAGTAACCAAACTCGTACTGGGAACGGCAACGCAAGCTGTTGAAGGACATAGCAATTTACACCCTGACACATAAATACTTTGTTTACTGTACTTTAAGAGAGTACTACTATGAGGGGGAAACCAAGCAAGACTGAGGAGAAGTTTCATCTTTGCAGCTTACTCTCCACTTGCAGTGGGAATCTACATTTGAAAACGCAGATGGTGGGTTTCCATCTTGTGCTAAACGTTCAACATTTATTTTGTCTGCAAGGTGTTTGGTACACACAGGCAAGTGAGGAAGAAGTCCTAACATAACTGCCTTTGTAATCCCTGTGCCACCAAGGCTCTGACCATTTTCCCTCTGAGGGAATATAAATGAGGAACTGATTTAAATCTTACAGCAATAGCCGCAGAAGTATGTTAGGCTAATAAGTGTTCAGGCTTGTAACCCTCTTAATACCGCATGGAGGAGAAGGAGGTTCAACAGCATTCCCCAAATGCTTATTTTCTGTTGACTGACAAATCCTTTAACTGGTGGCTTTTCCCCTTTCAGTGTCTGGCAAAGATGAGTGATGCTTGCTGTCTTTGCTTGCCCTGGCCATGTGTTGGACCAACATCTCAGAAGATGTGTCCTCTATCAAAGCAAAGTCCCTTTCCAAGTGCAGTTCAGTTGTGGCTCAGAGAGTCACAATGCAGACTGCAGGGGACAACATTACCTTGGAGGAAATTATGTATTCGTCAAGCCCTCCTTTGCTGCCATAGAGCATCACTTCTCCAGGGCATTATAACCAGACTTCTGTAAAAGCTGTGATTTTCTTCCTCTGCGGGATGTTACATTTCTGGAAAAGGTTATCTTTGTATTATTGTTTTCTGATTCTGAATTTTCAAATACCAAATTCTGCAATCTAAAGACAAATGGCTAAGTCTAATTACTATTCCTAATTCCTGCTAAGATAGCCTGCAGCTGATGTTTAAATGAGCTTTCTCACTGTGGAGAAAAGGCAATCAGCAGGTAATGATAGGTTGAACATAATAAAGTCCTTCTTTTGCTGTTGGCCGTGTCATTTCCAAGCTTCTACTACCACCATGAATAATTAAAGAAACAACAACAAGACCCCCAGATGTAAGGAAATATACTTGTATATTTGCATTTTTTGTTCACATTGGAAGATTCAAGAACTCATATATGTAGTCATCTACTGTTTATATTATTGCTTTATACAAAGAATGTATTTAGTCAATAGAGGAAAAGAAGAAGAACAATTTTCAAGCCATTTTTAAAATAAATATATTTGGAACTGGAAATTCCTGTCTGCCAAATATTGCTTAATAATTCACCATGAAAATTTTCAATATTTTCTCTTCCTTTCTGCCAATGCATGTCCCCCAACCAAAATTCCTGCATGGGGTTTTGCCTTGATTTTCATCAGCCATGTCAAAAGATGACAGAACAGATGCATTTGCAATGCATTTTGTTCCTAGGAGAAGCTTTCAGGAAAGCGCACATGCTTACTACACGCATATTCAAAACTCAACAGGTGTAACATGAGTTGCCTTAATTTGGCTCCAGAATTAAATTATAGCCATCAGGCACATCCTGCCAAGAACAGAGAATGAAATTCTGTTTAGTCCAATCATTCTACTTTAGGTGAAGTCATGATTTTGTATCCTTTGCAGAAATAGTTCCTTCTAAAAGTATTCCACTAACACTAGTTAATGTAAGTATTTTGAAAATACAAAGTGGTTCTTTTGTTCACTTGCAGAGCTTCTATCTTTTTCTTTGTAGATTATTAGAGTTGACTAGAACCAAACTGATGAAAAAACATTTCACTGTGAAAGGTTGGTTGATGAGCACAAAGGATCTCACTGGAAAAATTTAGTCTTGAGCAGCCTCTACCAAATCCCAGAGGTGGCTCCAATGTGACTGAGTTGGGATTTCATACAAGCCTAGTTCCAGAATTGGGTATGTGGGTGTCATGGTTTGAGAACTCCAAAATCTAGTTCCCTAGTCCAAGCCCCCTCCCACATCTCAACTCAATGTGAGATGGGTTTTCCAGACACTACAGGAGACTAAAAATGGGGGAAAGGGATTATGTATTACAATGACTGTACAAATAAATATTACAATACATTATATACAATCTTAGCTATCTCTACCATGACATAAAAGTATTTACAATGGATCAGATCTCTTCTCCCCTCCAAATAAAAGTCCAGGAGGGAAGAAGGAAAGATCCTTTCCGCTTTCAGAGCAGCAGTCTCTAAGGTAGCATGTTCTCTGTTTCTCTCTTCCATGCAGTAGCTGTAGCTAGATCTCTGCCAGTACAACATGAGGGGGTATCCAAGCCCCTTGGCTTGAAGTCGTCTTCAAGCGAGGGTCTTCTCTTCCATGGACTACGTAGCAGGGACAAGTTCACGTCACCACGTCATACCACGAAGTGCAGGGGCATCTTCGTGACGGTTGCTTTCCTCAGGGGATTCACCCTTTTGCAGAGCTCTGTGCTCTGTCTCAAGCAGCGGGGGGGCCAAGGTCACCCCCTTCGCATTCCTTCTCAGAGCTTTTCAGCTCCTTTCTGCAAGTGCTGTAGCACTTTAAAAGAGTCCATCATCCTCCTTCTTTCTCGGAGGTCTCAGAGGGGTATGGGGTTTTATTTCAGTTCTTTCCCCAACTTCCTCTCTCTCTCTGTAGAGCTTAATTCTCTTTCTGCTGCTGGCTCTCTCTCTCTCTCAGACAGCTCTGTGTCTTCCTTGGCTGCATGCTGTTTGCTGCTCCTTATCTCTTCTGGCTCTCTCTCCGGCTAGTGTTGTTTTTACTGCCGCTTCTGCTGCTCACGGTGGAGGGAAAAAAAACTTCCAGCCTCTCAGTCACAGACTTCAGTTCAGTTTAACACTATTTCTGAGTTTCTATGACCGCAACCGGGGGCTGGGGGAACCGTGGCCCACCAGAGGGGCTCTTGCCCCTTCAGCTCGTGGCTCCTACAACATGGCTACTTCTTGAACAACAACTACAACAACCTTCTCTTCCGTACTGCTTGTGATATGTTTATATTTTGCAGAAGCGCTCATTGGGTAAAACCTCAAAACTTCAAGGGTCACCACCCCCTGAGATTTTACTATTTTATAACTTCAGGGGGAAAACTGTTTTCCCCCACCACAACTCTCCATCCCCTCGCTTTGCAAAATATCAACATATCACAACAATTGGGAAAACTCTAATCAACATGCGGTCTTCAATATAATCAAAATCTCTCTACTACACATCAATATAGCATTATCACACACTTAACTCTAAGTACTTACATTACTATAGCCTTACTTTCTCTACAATGGTACAGTCTGTGTTTTGTCTGGAAAACTCTTTCTGTTATAAAAAGTATCATGGCTCTTATCTCTTTTATCTTGATGGATCGCAACCATCCTCTGCATCAAACTCAGCCTCCTCCCCGACCCTGGAGATGGGGCTGGAATCTGAGGCACCGGCTCTGTCCAGTTTACCCTGTCCCAAATCCCGTTCATCCATAGTTCAGGGTGATCCTGCCTTTTCCTTTTTTTTTTTTTTCTTAAATTCTGGGTCATTTATTGTCAGTCCTATTGGCGTTTAAATGAAAGTTTTCTCAAAGCCACAGGATGAAGAAACTCTGATATATGGAAATGTTGATTTTTTTTTTTTGTGAATTCCAGTAGCCAGTTATTGAATTGAGTTCAATTCAATAACTGTAAAGAAAATTTCCTACTGAAACCCTCTTGAGTAGAGAAGATTCTAAAGGTTGTCTCCAGATTAAACTCTTTCATTTTCTTCCATTGCTTTCTTTATGGAATACAGCTAGTTCAGTTTTGGAGAGATGTTGTAGGAGTATGTTCTTGTTGTCCTGGTGTGGCAAAGACTTCTGAAAGACACTGGTTTCAAAAGATTGTTCTCCGTCTGAACTAAAATCTGAAACAACATTTAAAGGGTAATCTCAAAATGAAAATTGTCAGACTTTGATGCACCCACTATCAATGTCAACAAAAAGACATTTCTTTATTTTGTATCATTGCTCCCTAGTTTTGCTGTCTGAGCAGATAAAGCCTTTCAAACCTTTACTTTGGTATGTGTATCCAAAAATATTGTTTTCAGTTTGGGGTTTCCCCATTCATATAACCACAAGTATGACAGGGACAAATCAGCATGATTTTCCTTGGAGGCATTTCACTCCCTTTCATTTCTTTAATGCTCTTCTCAACTGAAAGAAGGACTCAGCAGCACCATAATTATTCCAGCTCTCTGCATAGTTCAAGAGAGACTAATGAGGAAACTGAGTGGTGGAAAGATGAAACATAAGACAATTCCATAGTTCAAAAACTGTCTGAGAAGCAGAAAATAGGGCAAAAAGCTGTAATTGGTGTCAAATCCTAGACAAAAGCAGTGACTGTCAGTGAAACTGCATTCTTTGTTTAATGGACCTGTAATAAAGCTCATGACAGTTTACTTTGCAACAAAGTAAACTTCAGACAATATAGAAAATGGGAAATACGAATTTGTCCAAAGCATATAGCCTGCTGTCAGGCACAGCAGCCTCAGCAGAGCTTCCGGATGTTTCACGGTTTGATGGCACCACATAGCAACAGTTGAACCTTGTTTTTTGCTGTCAGATGCCCAGCATCCCATGCTACCAAGACCTCAGAAAGGCACTTACCATGGCATCTGGACACACAGACTTACCGCACAGACACTGTTAAAAAGTACATGATCAGACATGGACCCAAAATTCTTAGCCAGGTCTTGACTTCTGCTGAGCTCACAGCTGATTTAGTCATCTAGCATTTTATGTACTTCCTGTCTGATGATTTCAGAATGATTGACATTTTCAATGTATGTGGTTATCAATTTTTTTCCAACTGTGATGTGTCTGTTCACAGGCAGGTGTTAGTGTAATGTTCTAGCAGATAAAAAAAAAAAAGAAAATTTATGGTGACCTCAACGAATAAAATATATTCCCTGAAGAGGATGTTTTACACTTTTTCAAACAGGCTTTTCAAGAGAAATTATTATATATTAACAAAGGAGATTCTGCCTAACTTTCACTGGAAAAAGAGGGAGTGAGAAGCAGGAGAACATTTCCATGTGGGCTCCTTTTGTTTTGTTATTGGACAAGCCAACAGATTTAAGTCACTATATTTTGGAATTTTTGTTTTCAGGTTGAATGCAAGAAACAGGAGGACAGGCAGGCACTTGTTTAAGGTGAAAATCAGGTTCCGACCATATATCCGATTTGAAACACAATGCTATGTGTTCACTACAGCTACAACGCATTTTTCAATTGATTGTTTGGCCAGCATCCTGCTAGGGAGCAGACAACTGCAGTTTCATTTTGTGTGGCAATCGAAACCATTCCATTTCATTGCCAACCACCAAATGGTGTCAGCTTTCCACTGGCAGGTTTAGGCAAAGAAACCTCATGCTTTTTCAAGACCAACTGAATCAGGGATGTGTCATCAAGACTCAGCCTTTTTGTTTTAGCTTTATAGTCGCTCCACAACTGACTCGTAATGACAGGTTGCATGTTAGTGTTCAAATTCTGCATGTTCTGGAAGTATCAGGTCAGGCTTCTTGGGGCACTGTGATAAAGGGAAGCTTTGTTTTTGTGAGAGAATGCTTGGATTTAGTTGTGCACAAGGCAAAAAAACCTCAAAAGCTGTGGAAGATGACAAGGTAAGTAGAGCCAAACACCACATTGTTGATTCGATTCTCAGCTAGAGCAGATCCTGGATGGAAAGCACTGGCCACGTACTATTCACAGCCACCCAGCCTTTAGGATGGTTTCAGACAGTGAAAGCAGGGCAGATTGGAGCCTAATCTACCACTCTCTCCTGAGCCTTATGTAAGTGGCAGTGGAACTTGAGCCACAGTTGTTCTGTCTGCGCTCAGTCCATACAACATGGGAGCTCATTGCAGTTCTCAAGCACAAGTCTTCTCTCATTAACTCACTTCAACACAGCAAATGAGGCTTTCAGAGCTGGGAGGACAGGTCTTCAAACTCAGTCCCTGGTGGGCTGACATTACACAGTAAGAGCTTTATTTCACTTGTGTGCCCCAAGTTCTCAGCAAAGAAACAAAGCCGTGTTTAGCATATGAAGCTGTTTACAAACAATTCAAACACAGCTTAAGTAGCTGTCCTTGCAAAGCACAAAGACTGAAGTCTTGCTTTGCTGGAAAATGAAAATACCCAAACAAATAAACCCAAAGTCACTCTCTTCCCTACTGAAATATGTCATCATCAGAAGCTAATTAGAGGTCGGGAAAACCAGGATCCACTTCAAAGTTTATTCTGGGGTTCCCCAGTGTAAAGCTTATGAAACATGCTGGAAAAAGTCAAGATATGAGTCATTCATACCAATCCATCAAGACATTGTGGGAATCTACTGTTATTACCCTTTGGGCTAAATGACTTTCCGGAGAAATTCCACTGAAAGCAAGACACAGAGGACTATTTTGGCCCTCTATGTTGAGTTCTTTTTTCCTTTTATTTCTTTCCTTCTTGTTCTCTCGAATTTTCTTTCCTGCTTGCTTTCTTGGTATTCCTTTCTGTCTTGTTGTCTGGCGTTTTTGCTTGTTCTTTCTTGCTTTTACTCATTATTTCTCGCTTTTACTCATTCTTTCTCGCTTTTACTCATTCTTTCTCTCTCTTCCTCTTTTTCACTTTTTATTCTTCCCTTCCTTCCTTCCTAGGTTCTCAGTATAATATGAACAAAGGACTGAATTGAGGTTTGGACATTGATTTGAGGGTCTTATGTGACTTAAAGGGAGAGCTGTGGCAAATATAATCTGTGCAGAAATGCACAGTGAATGGCTGTAGTGGACCCAGAGAGCTTATAAACAAACATGCTTTCCACCAGGCTGAGTCTGCAAGATATGGAAAAGAGTGTCACATGGCAGTGAAGTGACTATTTCAGCATTATCCTCCTACCTTACAATAGGAGGATCAAACACTTTGAGAATATATATATATATTTATAACTTGAGCCAATTGACACTGAGAGTTTCTTGTCAAAAAACTAAGCTACAAATGCAACTAATCATTTTCTCTGTCTCCTATTTCTACCACCAGTTCTATACCACATACTCCTAGTCTTTACACCTCCAATCTTTCCATATTTCTTCAGCCTAAAGAAATGCATTTTAAGGATGTAAAAGCAATGAAATCCGATAGGAGCGCAATATGAGGTGTCTTCAGCTTTTATGAGGATTGACAGAAAAATATTGATGGAAACTGTCTGAGAGAAAAAATTTGGCTTCCAAATCTCATTTCTGATCTCCAGAGAGCATGCTTATTGTCCAGAGAAAATGCAGTATTTTTTTCCTGAAAATTTAATGCTTTTGGAACAAAAGACAATTCCTGTTACATGTGAAGAGCAGCCATATTATGTTACTTTGCCTCTACCAAAATCAGTGTTTTCTGGCCTAAAATTGGATTTAGGCTTTGTGGAAAGTGGGAATGTCAAGGACTCAAATTTTCTTGAAGGTTCCCATAGGCACATGTCGGAACATGATTTTTCACTTATTGGTTTTTACAGAAAACAATCAAACAAACAACAACAAAAAAATCCAACTCCCAAGTTTTTATTAGGATTTCTGCAACGATTTTAATATTATCTCACTGGGAATTTTCTGTGGAAAAAATGAAATACACATGACCTCAGACATCTCCATTTTTCCAATAACCCTCATCTCAAAGCTAAAGAAAGACATGGATATACTTTTGGACATGTTATGATTAATATCTGATTTGCTGAGAAGTGGAGGCTGTAATCTTACTGATTCTTCTTCATACTCTGAAGCCCAACAGGATGCAAAATCAATTATTTTTCTACTCTTGCATGACCAACTTTGTGTACTTATTTACATTTTTACTGTGTACAGCTGAAGATTACTAAACATTAGAGCTGAATTAATTACTAACTGTAATTAGTGTATCTAGCAGTTAAGGTCCTCCCTCCTTCTGGACTTGAGAGTGACTCCCCCTTCACTTGGAGTCTGTGGTAGGACACCCAGTCCACTTTATCATAGGAGCTCCTGCAGGGCTCTGCTCAACCTACAACAAGCCAGCAGTGCTTTTTCTCTAACACCTTGTAGCTCCTTGCTTTCCTCTGCATCACAAAAAAACATATCTTTAGAATAATTTACTTGAGTGCTCAAATAATGCTACTGAGAATATTTTGGGAATTTTTTTCCCTCTGCAGAAACAGGGAACCTCCTTTGTTTCCCACTTCTTCCTCAACCAATTGCAAAGTTTTAGAGAGAGAATTTTTTCAAAGACATTTCAGCACAATCTGTCATGATTTTTCTCCTGGCTAAAAGGGCCTCTCACTTCTGCAACAGAGACTCTACAAGGGGGTTACTAAGGCAACCTCTCTCTAAGTGCTGCCTGAAGGCTCTAGTTTAGAGGGAGACCCACTGTAAGTTATGGTTAGTCTGCACATACAGGGTTTATAGTCAGTCAATTAAAATATCTCTGTCTCTTCAAAGAAAGTAGGTACTATAGTTCCAGAATTATTACCAGACTCATACTACCAGACTTGCATTTAGAGATGCAGTTAAGTAAGTATATAGCGCATCATTAATCTTCAGTTAATACCAGTGCTAACGAAATGCTGTCATGAAATACTTTGCTATTGTTGAAGGTAGTAATGGTTTGCAAAAAAAGTTCTTGGGTGGCTGAACAGTTTTTAAGTTACTCGGTTCAAAATAGTCATCTATGAAATTAATACAGTTTCCCTTCCTTGAAATACTGATTTTCAGAATTAAATTATGCATGCCAACAGATGTTTGATTTGGAAAGATGGCACCATGTCCCTCTGCAGATATTAAATCACATGAGGGCTCAACTGCAGAACCATTTGCAAAATAAAATGGTCATCCTTTTGGGGGGATGCTAAAGCTTGGAGACAAATTTTCTATAGTTGCAGAGCTCACTAATGGTCAGATCTGGTAATGAGTCTTGTTCCCTAAACATCAGGTGTGAGGCTGTCTGAACTACATTCTCTCTTAATTAGTCAGTAAAGAATAAGTGAAAATGATATCACCTAATCTTATCAAACATTTTTGTCACTTTAGTATTGCTATGAAAGTTTGTTCAGTACTAGAAATCTGGTTTAATAATTTACATTCTTATCCATCTGCTAGAAAGACAATGTGCTTAACGCCTTTTTAATGTTCCATTTAGTAAATGCACCCAAATTTAGGAATTTGTTTGCTGACACCACCTTTCTCTTCTAACAATTGCCTTGGAACCAGATGTATTAGGGTGAACTCATGATATGAAAGCACACTTTTCCTCTCCACTCCTGTGTGTATTTGCAACACACAACCAGTGCTACTTTTTCTGTCAGGTCACACCACAGATTTGGTTGTCCTTCAACCCTCTTTAGGCCTGAAAGCTTTTTTGATTTCTAATCAACTGAAAAAGGTAGGTATGATGATACAAAAATGTCTCTGCTGTTACCCCAAATGAGAGCTACAGACAATATCTGCTCAATTGCTTCTCATTTTTTATGACAAGTGGTTAAGAACTCATTCTTGTCATGCTTTTCTGTGATAAAGGTGTTCATATTTGGAATGTATCTTTGTTATTATACTCTGCATTGATGCAAAAAAATTATAGCTCTTCATTTGAGTTTCACTCCAGCTAATTACATATGAACACATGAGTTTACACTGCTAAGACAACAGCTTTCTTGTCTTTTCCCAGCATTCATGATGGGAAACACTGGCAACTGGTGAGAGAAATTTCAGGAAGGAGCTGGAGCAACTCACAGAAGACAGCACATGGCTCATTTTTAAATATGGTCCCTGAGATGTGACATTCAGCTTGGGTGGTTTCTAATCCATTGACCCTAATAAACAGAGAGAGCAGAGTGACCACAGTATTTTGCAGTGCTTTTCCTGGCTTTGATATCCTTTGTTCACACACTTGCTGGTGGCAGGTTTTTTCTAGCCCCTTTCAACTGCTCCTCTGTGTAAATAGTTTTCTGGAAACAGTTTTCCTTGGGATCTGGATTTGCACTTTTGATTCTGGAGAATTTAAAATTATGGTGTTACCATGAAAAACCATCACCATAACATGGTTGCTTCTTCCTTCTGAAGTTTTGTACTGGGAGTGAGATTCCTCTCTGAGTCATAGGCATTGATTCTATTTTGAGTTGTGTGTGTTACTACACAAGGTTTTGTAAGTAAATGAGTACAGAATGTAACACAATGAGCAGAGTTGCCAGATTTTGTCAGTTCCTACAGAAAGCATAAGGAAAATATTGACTTTAAGATACCACATCACATTATCTTAAATCAACATAGGATTGTGATTAACTGTTTAAAGATATTATTTCCATGATATCATGAACTACAAGTTTAATGATTCCCATGAATACAGTATCTATTTAAAAAAACTGGGGACATGGCAGGTGACAGTGACACACTGTCCTTTGCTGGACTAGGTGTGGAAACAGTACTTGCCAGGCAGAGGACAAACCAGAAAATTGCTCAAGAGCAATTAGCTAAATCTTCCCTGCAGAAGAATCTGTAGACACACCTTGCCTTCTGTAATGAGATCAAAGAGCTCTAGAAATATGTATGCCAAGGCCTTTACAGAGCATTATCCTCAGATCACCTGGAATGTGAGTGACATGGTAAGTGTGTTGTCTTTGCTGGCATTTCTAAGCTCACAAATGGGAGGTCATGCAATTTACATTTGTATCTTTAGAGAAATTAATTAAGTAGCATTAGAAAGAAATATGAACAACCTGTTTTTGCTCAATGGATTCAGGACTAAGCAGAACTATAATGCTTTGGCTTATCTAAGCACTGCTACCTGTAACTTCATTACCTTCTCTACTGTCTTAAATTGAGTTTACATTTCTTTGCCTGCTTTTTTTTTTTTGTGTGTGTGTGTTTTGAATTAGAAAAGGACTTTCAAAGGCCTTGTCTGGGCAGACATTCTTTGTGTCTCAAGACAGAGCAGCCTATTCAAAGATTCCCAGCTATTTGCCAAAAAAAAAATAGGTCTGTATTGTGTAGTCTTTTAAGTGTGCCCCAAATGTAAAGGAATCAGCTTCTGATGTGCAACAGTTACAAAATAAAACCTGGATAACAGCACATCTAGTAGAACAATATTAATAAAATACTTGTACCATTTTAAAGGTTTTACTAAAATACGTATTTTATGCATCTGTAGATTTTAGTACCAACAGTACACATTGAAAACACTAAGCACACTACCAAAAGACAATGAGTATACTAGTGGGGGTTTCTAATAATTCTAAAGAAAAACAATTGTAATTGTCATTTAGGATGTATAATCAACCTTATATGGTACACCTGAGCAGTGCTGACTGCTCCATAACCTTACCAGGCACTGAGGTCAGGCTGGCAGGCCTGTAGTTTCCTAGGTCCTCCTTACAGCCCCTTTTGTGGGTCAGTGTGACATTTCCCAACTTCCAATCATCTGCGACCTCCCCAGTGAGCCAGGACTGTTGGTTAATGATGGAGAGTGGCTTGGTGACCTCTTCCGCCAGCTCCCTCATCCTCCTTGGGTGGATCACATCTGGTCCCATAGACTTATGGGGTTCCAAGTGGCTCAGCAGGTCAGTGTTTCCTCCTGGATTACAGGGGGGCTATTTGGCTTCCTGTCTCTGTCTACCAGTTCCAGAAGCCACTTGTCCTGGAGACAACCTGTCTTACTGTTGAAAACTGAGGCAAAGAAGGTGTTAAGTACCTCATCTTTTTCCTCATCTTTGGTGGCTATGTTGCCCCCATCCATGTCCAACAAAGAATGGAGGGTTTCCTTGTCTCTTCTTTTGCTATTGAGGTATTTGAAGAAACACTTCTTGTTATCCCTAACAGAAGTGGCAAGACTGAGTTCAAATTGTGCCTTTGCCTCTCTAATTTTCTTTCTACATGACCTAGTTATATTCCTAAACTTGCCATGAGTAGCCAGCCCTTTTTTCCATAGTTGGTAAATTCTCTTTTTTCCCCTAATTTCCTTCAAAATCTCCCTGTTCAGCCAGATGGATCGGCTTCCCTGCTGGCTCACCTTTCAGCACACTGGGACAGCCTACTCCTGTGCGTTCAAGACTTGCTTCTGGAAGCATGTCCATCCCTCCTGGACCCCTTTGTTTTCAAGAGCTGTTTCCCAAGGTACCCTCTGAACCAGTCTTCTGAATAGGCTGAAATCTACTCTCTGGAAGTCCAGGGTAGAAGTTTTATTGATGGCCCTTCTTGCATCCCTGAGTTTTGAAAACTCTATTATTTCATGGTCACTGTGCCCCAGACGGCCTCCGACCACCACATCTCCCACCCGCCCCTCTCTGTTTGTAAACAGCAGGTCTAGCATGGTCCTACCCCTGGTAGGCTCGTTTACTAGCTAGAGCAGGAAATTATCCTCTATACACTCTAGGAATCTCCTAGACTGCCTCTTCTCTGCTGTGTGGAGTTCCCAGCAGACATCTGGCAGATTAATGTCACTCACAAGAACAAGGGGTGATGATTTTGAGACATCTGCCAGGAGCCTGTAGAATAATTTGTCACCCTCATCATCCTCATTGAGTGGTCTGTAACAGAGTCCCACCAGGATGTCAGCCTTGTTGGCCTTCCCCCTGATTTTGATCCACAGGTACTCAACTTCCTTGTTACTGCCTTCAAGTTCTACAGAGTCAAGAGACTCTCTAACATGTAGAGCCACCCCTCCACTTCTGCTACCTTGTCTATCCCTTCTGAAGAGCTTGTAGACATCCATGGCAGCACTCCAGTCATGTGAGTCATCCCACCATGTTTCTGTGATGGCAGCTATGTCACAGCTTTCCTGCTGCACGATGGCTTCCAGCTCCTATTGTTTGTTACCCATGCTGTGTGCATTGGTGTACATGCACTTCAGCTGGGCTGCTGATTTAACTTCTAACTCTGGCTTTTCATCCTTAGGCTCCTCTCTGGAGAGCATGGTTTCAATCCCTTCCCCCTTCAAACCTAGTTTAGAGCCCTCCTGATGACAACTTATGGACTAGAGTCCTTTTGCCCTTGCTAGATAGATGAAGCCCACCCGACTCTAGCAGGCTTGGTACCATAGAATTTGCCCCATTGTCAAAAAAACCAAAATTCCGCTAGTGGCACCAATCCTTTAGTCACCTATTGATTAGATGGGTCTTCCTACTCCTCTCCTCATTCATCCCTGCTGCTGCAGGAATTGAGGAGAACACCACCTGTGCTCCTGTCCCATTAACTAATGGACCCAGTGCTTTGAAGTCCTTTTCAATTACCCTGGCACCTCTGTCATTAATGTCCTCTCTGCCAGCCTGGACCACCAACATAATAATAATGGATAATAACCTGAAGGCTGGATTAGCTCAGGGAGTCTCCTACTAATATCCCTCACCCAGGCCCCAGGAAGGCAGCAGACTTCCCTATGAGATGGCTCCAGTCAGCATATAGGGCCTTCAGTTCCCCTCAGAAGGGAGTCACTAACTGCAACTACCATTCTTTTTTTCTTTATAGCTGTGGTTGTAATCCATCTGGTAGATGGGGTGCAACCAGGAGACTCTCCAAACAGATCTTCCTCTTGGCTGTCCTCTGCCTGACTCCCTGGGTCCAGGGCCTCATACCTGTTCTTTAAGGGCACTGTGGGAGGTGATGGGGGGGCGGGAGGGGATTCTTTTACCTCTCTGGTCAGGGACCTGTCTCCATTCCCCCCCATCTACTTGTTTTGCTCCATCTGCCTGATGGTAGGAGGGGAAGGACTTCACCATCTCCTGCTGGACTTCTTTTGGGGTCAGGAGCGTATGACCACACCAGTATATTTCCCTTTCAGGGAGCTCCCTAAATATCACAGTTTTCAACACTTTGGACTAGAGTCCAAAGTCTGAGCCTGCAAACCACGAACCTAATGATCAGGAACCTACAGGACAGGAACTGGGCTCTGGATCCAAGTCTCTCTATAATAAGTGTTAGCATATTTTGTACAAAACGCTTCTTCAACACATCATCAATCTTCACAACAGGAAGATTAAAATCTAAATTAAAATCTACATCCTTGTTATTCTCTTGTTCAGTGAAGGCTTTAACATGAGAACTTTAAGTTCTCATGACTTAAGCTTACTTACAGTGTTCTAAAAGAGAGGGGCTGTTGTAAGATCTGAGAATATGGAAGACAGCAGTATGATGTTAAATATAGTTTGCAAAAATGTTTGTTAACTAAGCTTTGAGTAAAATTAGGAAGACAATTATGATCAAACAGTTATTCTGCCACTCATTTTTTTCATTCATATTACTGCCTTCCATCCTTTCATGTACGTGCAAACATTCCAGAAGATTAAGCAAGATCCAGCTTAAAATCAATGCACTTTAACAGGGGGACCAAATTGAGTTAAAGTGAACCAACATGAGAAGTCTTTGATGCAGTTTAAATATTAAGTTAGTAGCTCGAGCAGTGATTAGTCAAGCCTGTTTTGGGGAAAAATAATAATAATTTAAAAAAAGAAACATTAAAAAAACCCCCAAACAAACCAAATGAAAGCACAGACTGCTCCTAAAGAATAACACAAGCACAGTGGTAAAGATAAAGAACCTTCCCTGAGACCAAGTCTAATTTGGGTAATGGGACCAAATTTTACAGTCCTTATGCGTGAAAGATACTTGTGTAAAGTATTTCCTACAGGTGCTACTTGCCCTACAATTACCTTAATCTTCACCTTAGTTAGTCCAGATTGCTAGCAAAAGGTATAATTTGTTATTTGAATTTCAAAAGAATCTCACAGAAATGTTGAAGGATCAGGCCTTTTTGTAAGAAAAGAAGGCAGATTCCTTCCTCATTTTTTCCCCTCTAATTTTCCCCATAATGCGTTAGGTTTTTCCAATCCTTCCAAACTCAAGGAACTCACACAGGGTGGTCAGATGCTTAGAGTGCAGCAAAAGTTAGTGAACAGCAAATTTGATGTTTTTAAGAGCACCAGACAGCTGAGATATGTCCATTCATACGTATTTTATAACTGAGAACATAGATAAGGAAGTTGTTCAAAACTCAGAGTTCTTAATTTTGCTCTAGTTTCTTCACATTTTGCAGTCTGCTGAAGCAGGGGATGCTGAAAGCAGAATGGAAACAGGTAAAACTTCCCCTCCTTCCTCAGGAACATTCTGACAGGTTTTGTGTGGCACTTGGAAAGGCAGATAAATTGTCTTTTCCACACCCCATTTTTGTTTCAACAAGTACAGCTCTGACACATTCCTGTCAGCTTTTTAATTCAGACCAAGTAGGACTGTAATTTTTTAAAGGACTTTATGTATTTCCTCCAGAGGCAAATCACATTTTCACCACAGAAACAGGAGAGAGAACAAAGAGCAAGAAACAACAAAAAATATACCAGATAGAAAAAGCTATTGCTGGATTATTTTCTGAAACAAGTTGTCCATAGCAGCTTCAACAGAATTTGTTGTATTCAGCAATTCCAAGTATTAAGGAATGCACAACAGAGAGTATGGTATCATGAAAATAAAGTCTGAATCTTGTTCTGTAGGTAAATCCCAAAGTACTCAAGGAGTATCTATCTCAAATTTATCTGCCATATGGTCAGTCTCCAAGTGCTTACTAGATATCCTGATGCTTCATTTTCACTGAGCTTCCTCATGAAAGGGCTACATTTCTTTAATATTTTCTCTAATATGTTTGCATTTATATTTAGCCAAGACTAAAATTTGAAACAGAAAAATCCTTGGACATTTTTTCTACTTATGAAAGGTAGTCTACATGCAGAACTTCTACAGTAATAATAGCAGGTTATTATGGTAAAAGTCTAAATTTCTGAAAGCCAAATTTACGTGACATTTAAGTACATAAAACTACACCTTTTCATTTAGTCAGGGAAAAAATGTGCTTATGTCTAGTTTTATAATCAAAGAATTGCAAAAAATGCCAACTCACTTGAGTTCTGTTACACTGTTTTAGTAGCATTTAGAAATATTTTTTTAGAAATACTACTTAGAAAGATTTATTTTTTCTCATCTGCATGGGAATGCATATCTCTTCCAGCAGAAAGGCTCCATCAAAGAATTTCATCCTTTTGCTCCTATCTCAAATATAATAATTTTCAGTTGAACATCATCCCGTGTTTTGGAAAGTGACCCATTCTTGAGCTACCAATTCCTAGGGATGGAGGTTACAGCTGGTTGGGAAAAAAAATTCTCTTAGAAAAAATCTCACGTGAAATATCTGAGTTCAGATTTCTTCAGTTGAGATTATGAGCTGAAAGTTTCAAATACATAAGAAGTAGTTTCAAACAAGTCTTAAATACAATAGCATCAGGGTTGGGTGTTAAGCACTGAATCTTTATCTGATGGCATATTTTCTGACAAAATAAGAGTAATATTAGACCTATCCTCAAACAAAGTTTAAATCCAGGGAAAAGAGTGAACATTATTTCCAAAATTGGCTTTTCAAGAAAATATTGATCTCTGTAAAAAAGAAAACTCTCACTGAACAAAAAACCGTATCCTCTGTTCAAATAAATCCTTTGGTAGGATGTTATATTAGTTAAATATTCTCATTTGTAATTTGCATTTAAATTTAATTTTTCCATTGCCAGCTGGCAGACAGTCATTACTCTCTTTGCTTTAGAGTCAAGGAATCTCTTCTATCAGATCCTGCAAGTGCTGTTTCAGATTGTAATCAAGCAATATTTAAGATTCGCTTGTTTTAGCAACCACAGTTCTTTTACCAGAAGAAAATAAAAAAGGTCAAATCTCCTTTTTAAAGGAGATTAAATGTGGTTTTGAGTACTTTATCCAAGGAATTGTCAAACAATTCACTGAGGTTCTTATGGCAGCATATCCCTAATATCTGTAGATAATTATCTTCACTTTTAAAACTGGCATTGCTCTATGTAGAGAATATAATAATGGAATTCTTAATCTGCACTCAAAATGTCTGTTTATATGGTCACTAGAGTGACAGTACCATGCTTAGAAGACAAACTAAACCTTTCATTATCCTTAATAAGAATTGTTTTAAAGAAGACTTATTGTGGTGTCTCATTGCCCTTTGGAAGGAAAAGAAAGAAAAGAAAATGAAAATTTTTTAAAATAAGTTCAACAGGAAAAACATGTTCAGCAAAGAAACACCTCTTCTCTTATTTAAAGAGCTCAGATTCTGAACAGACAGCTACTAGTATTTGTACATTTCTTTTTCTGATGTTTCTCATTCTACAGATATCAAATATGTCTCCTTTAAGAGCTATTTCAAGCTGTTTATCAGAAAAGCTTTGTTTCTTGCAATTCATGAGTTAGGGAAAAAATATTACTATAACATTTAATCAAAGTGCTCCTAGTTTGTTTTTGGCTTTAATTCCTGTTTCATACTGGGACTACGGGAGGATAAAAAGTAGAATTCCTTGCTGCAGCACCATTTCTATGCTTTATAGAAATATAGAATTGTAGTTGTATAGAACTGAACTGTTTGAGTGCCTGGGGTAGCAGAAAATGTTTGCTTTGCTTGTATCTGCAACTTTGCCTTGCTTATTAAACCATCTTTATTTTGATCCATTTTTCTTACTTTTGTTCTTCTGATTCTATCCTCCATCCCAGTGTGGACTGGAGTGAGAGGAGGGATGGGGAATGGTTGGTTACTCATGGAGGCCAAGCCACCACAGTATTGAATGTACACGAGGACAGAGCTCATTGAGACAGCTTAACCATCCTCTGACACTGCAATTGGCTGTACCATGGTCTGTAAGCCCCCACAACAAATGAAGTTCATTAATAATTCAGATTTAACTGCACAAACCCTCTCCCTGTGGAATGCTGAGATCTGGCTGTGCCAGATTCCTGGCATTCACCCTCATCTAGGCAGACACAGCAAATAGCTCTGAGCAGATTCATATCTGGATCATGATATTGGCATAAAGCTACTCAAAACTGCACAACCAAACAGTGTGGACTGATATAATTCATGGAAGGGTAATCACAAACCGAATTTACCTGAAATCAAAATGTGAACCTCTGTAGAGGATACCATAGTGGGGAGGAGAGTTTGGTCTGAAAAAATGACAAGGAATGTGTATTGCCTAAGGTGTGATCAGGAAAACTGAGGCACATATAAGAGAAATAATTACTGCAGGGTGTGCAAATGTCCAGTGGCAATGCTGGGAGAACACCAGCACTCACCAAGCACATCACTTTTTAAGGTATTTGCTGCTTTTTCACATTGCCTCACTGAGCTGTTGCAATTCAGTTTGCCCCTGGAGACTTTAAAAACACTTGCAAATGGTAAAGCACTCTAGGTGCTGAGAGCATGGCCTCTCACTGTGATAGTACCCAGAGAAACACTGAGGACAAAAATCCCATTTCCTTCCCTTCAGCAATGTCTGTTACATGCCTTTCCCCCCCACCCCTTCTCTGGTTGCTGGAAGACATGATATTGCATATCAACCCACTTTTGGTTTGCTGAATTTGCAGATTCCTGTGGTTGTTTTTTTTTTTATTATTTTTTTTTCTCATTTGTTTTGTTTTGGTTTTGGTTTTATGTTTTTTTTTGTTTGTTTGTTTTTGTGTGTTTTGTTTGTTTGTTTGTTTGTTTTGTTGTTGTTTGTTTTGTTGTTTGGTTTGGGATTTTTTGGGTTCGGTTTGGTTTTTCCTTTCCCCGTCTCATTTGATTTATAGGTTTGAAACACTATTAGAAGGCTTGCAGCCTATTTCTGGAAGACTCTGTTTGAACACATCTCTGCTGTTCCTCCCCCGGTTCATGATAAAACTGCAATGCCTGCTGCCTCTAATAGTCTCCCCAGTCCAGGAAATGCACTTGTCCTTTCCTTAGAAGTGTTCCGGTATGGTTAATAGATTGGATTCTGTCCTTTCTTTGCTTTATGCCTAAGACTTGCTCAGCTGCTGAGTACTGTATGAAAAACATTCCTTAAATTATTTCCTGGGAGCTAAACCATTCTGATATATAAAAGGTGAGGGCTATGGTGTGAGAATGTCCAGGCAGAGATGTCATCAACCTTGCCTCAGAAATTCAGTGTTTCATTTTCATGTTCTTCAGGCCCACAACGAACACACATGGACAGAAGCTCTGCTTAGGGGAAATCTAATTTACCTGAGTGAAGAAACTCTCTGAGACAAAACCTCTTTGAGTTTCCTCACCAGATTTCTGCGGGAGCAGCTCAGGAACAGACTCTTTGTGGTTACAACACAATAACACGGCATCCTGGCCCATCAATAATCTAAGCCATGCTCCCTGCTTGTGAGACGTGTCTTAATAAGCCCTATGAAAATCGTGTGGTAAAGTCCTTACAAAGCGTTTCTTAACCATCTTGTACCTAAATTCACTTAGAAGTCCTGTAGACACTTCTGTGTGGGATGTCTAATTTGATTCTTTAGGAGTCACCTGTGCCCTGGAGGACACAGTGCACAGAACAATAAATAACCTTTGGTCAGTGGAAACTCCTAACAGAGAAGGAAATAGTTAATGCCTTGTGTATCCATAGCAGGGCAAAGAACAAAATGAACTAAAGAATATGACTAGGTGACTGGAAATAGATGGGAGCTTTATGAAGTCACTTTATGTTTTGTTTGTCTCTTCTTTCTAGCCTTGTGGTTTTGTTTTGAGTTTGATTTATTTATTAAATCTACAGAAATCTACTCATTATATTTACCTATTCATCTTTCTGAATCAAGCTGGAAAAGCATCTCTTCCTTCTTGAATGTGAGACAGAAAAGAGGCAGAGCTTTCTTTGTGAGAAGAGACATACATATACGTATCCAACAAGAAAAGTTATATTACTGACAAAGTTTTCAAGCAGTTCTTAAAAAATGAATTCCATTCCTGATCAAGCAGTATTTATCTCTCCTCCTTCTACTGAAAAGTAAATACAGCAAATATCAACAGTTCACTCCCCTGTCCAAAAGGTGGTGGTGATGTCTTGGCACTGAGGGTATAAGCCTAGGATAATTTAGTGAAGTCAGGGTCATGAAAATTGAACACTCTTTCTCACATAGCCATTTAAAGGCAATTTTATTATGTGTATTTACAAATCATAACTGAAAACCCCCTCATTTCTGTAGAGCAGGAACTTGTTACACCAACCTTAAGGTGAAGGGGAGGCAAGACTTGGGCTAACTGAGCTTGTTTTGGCATTGCCCTCAGTGGTTCTTCATGCAACTCTATAGGTAAAGATGCTCTCTGAAATGAAAATGTCATAGTACCACTATCAAATACCACAATTCTCTGCCTGAATGAAAACAGGACCTGCCCTTTTGATTTCTTGTGGTTGGGATGTTTGAAGGGAAACGGGTTTTAGTTTGTTCTGGTTTTTAGCTCCCTGTAGATGGATATATTTTCTAACTGAAGCATAGAGGAAGGAAGAATTTATTTCATGGGGATGATTGACAGCTAAAAATCTCACATACATCCTTCATACAACCCATTTGCCATCCATTCACAGTTTCTACCAACCCTAACCTTCCTCTCGGACACTGTCTGGGAGCTACCTGGGCCCTAGTTCCTCACAAGGAAGAGAAATTTATTAAATAGTTGCAGCATCCTACACTCTTTACTGAAACTGAGTCAGCCTCTTACACCAGCACAATGTACGCAGAGCAAGGGCTGGAATCTGGAACTGAGACAACAGAAAGTGGTATTGATGTGGCAAACACTGGAAAGTGGTTTGCCTATTGCTGACAATTGTTAAAGTGCAGGTGACAGCATAAGAGTAAGATCAATACAATGGAGAATGTCCATGAGTCTCCGGAAATGTAGAAACCACTGCGGTTTAGCTTTAGAAGTGTTGCAACACCATGAAAATAAACAGGGGAACTAAATATCTGTATTTCAATACTTGCTCATCATTAGAAAACAAATACCTCTCTCACATATAATTAAATGAGAAAGGAAATGAACATATGATTGATATTTACATATCTAATTCTACTTTTTATAAGCCTCATAAGAAAGTGATTGTCAGTCACCTGTCTCTATTCCTGAACAGTAAATTGTACTAAAGAAGACGAGCATCGACATACCTGATTGATAAAACTGACATAGTTGAGGAACACAGACAATGAAAATGCAACATGTCCAAAACACACTCCTGCTTTTCCCAAGGTGTTAGTAACAAGTATGTAGATGTCTGTGATCTTTCTTCGGCAAACACTCTCTTCCCTTCCTCTCATCCCTACCTTCAGTTCAGACATTAAAAAAATTTCCATAATGGAATAAAATAACTATTTGTTCACAGAACTCCTTCGTTGTGTCCAGATCCAACATGCAATTGGAGGCACTTACATGTCCACTGGGAAGTCCTGCAGTTTGCAAGGAAGATTATTTTTAATTTGCTGACAAAGCTATTCAGGCAATCAGATGTTGACAGACCTTCTTCAACCCTAAGCATTTACGACCTGACCTTGACTGAAAAAACACTGGTTTTTATGTATACTTAAACCTGCATGTCCTTCATGAAAGGTCAGCACATCTTTGCAACTGCAGCAAAAAACTTTATCTTTTTTTTCCTTTTTCTTATTTTTTTAGTTTTATTTATCTTTTTCTCTTCACTTTTTCATTTTCTATGTTTTGTTCACAATAGATGCTCAGAAAGTCCACTATTTTTTACAATGCCTGTTAATAAGTGCATATTTTGTGTCTAAACAGAACAAAGGTGATTACTGTTGATTGTAGAGTAAACTACAAAATACTGGTGCTGAGATTCATTGAGTTTACTTACTGTAACTGGTACTTAACACCAAGCAAAAGCTAATGGAGAAGGAATGAGCATGAAGTAAGACGCTGTTTCTCCCATTGTAAGGAGACTATTTGTGAACATTATGTCTATCTCGTATTGGCCTCATTAGCCACCAGCGTGCTTGTAACAAATGTGGATAGAGCCTTCCTAAATCTTTGTTCACGAAGCCTGACCATGATGATGATGATGATGATGATGATGATGATTTGTGAACATATTTAATTCTGTTCATGCTCATATTCCTGAGAGCAGACATGGATTTATTTTTTCTTTGCTTTTAAAGTTATAAAGGTATGTCCCAAGGTAGATCATGAATAACAGTGGCTAAATGTGTTTAAAGGAAATGGAAAAACATTGGAGATGTGAATAAACAAGAGCTTTATGCCATTGAAAACTGTGGAATGAAAGAGCCTTCCAGGATAAAAGCAACTGTGCTATGGTTTGAGCCTTGATGAACTGCATGGCACGTTTAGCATCACATCAGTTCTTCCTCTGAAATTCCACTCCTGCTTCCAGGCCGCTACAACTGTGATAGACTTTAAACTTGACAGAAGAAAACTAGGGAAACAATGAAATATGAAAAGATACTCCACGGATTGTCATCATCTAATGGACTTGCTGACCTGCTGACCTGGAACTGGTATCAGAGGAAGTTGATCTAACTGGCATTTTTGCAAAGTGGAAGTGGGCACACTGAACAAAATTATAGGGGGTCCTGGGGGGACTCCACCCATAAATAATAGAATAGAAAGATTACAGGAAATCTTAGCTGCAATACAGAAGACGACATTGCTCCTCCTGTTGCTTAGGATTTTACAACCCATAGTATAAATCACACTGTAAGTTCCATAGATCTTGTGAGGATACCTCAAAAGCGGAAGATCCTCATGAGACCCCAACACAACCCACTCCTAAACATTAAGATAAAAGATTGGCTTACAGCCTACAGAAATAAAATGCTAAACACTTGATTGAAATTGCATGGCATGTCAGTGACAGAGTTAAGAAGAAAACCGAGTTTATCAAGTTCTAGCTGCCAAGAAAAAGAAATGTCTCCAAATGAGACATAATATATAGGACTGCAATGAAGACTGGTATTCCCCCAAAACAGCTCTGTGGTAATAATGTCTGAAAAAAATCTCGAGCAGTGTGTATGAAGCATATTCAGGACTGAAAAATCTTTGTGAAAAGTCAGATAAATTATTTCACAGAACACTTGATATTCGCTAAACCAGACTGTTAACAAGACCCTTGCTTAAAAATATGAGGATTTCTGAACTACTCTAGATCTGTTCAATGGGTAGGTTTCATTTTAGATGAAAAGAAATAAAAAAATTCTTGACCAACCTCAAGAATCTTGTTGGAGTTTCTCAGCCTTCTGCACATCTTTTTATGCTGTGTTAAAAAAAGGTTCATGCAAAAACTGTCCCAGAGAAACAGTTCAGTTGAGGGACATCTTTAAGTTCCTTCAAGGAGCAGCATTGGCAAAATTCCTAAAACCTGCAAGGGACCACATTACTGTGTGTTATCCTCTGGATCATGGTAAACTGGTTTTACTCTGGAATGCTGGAGAAGCCTCAAATACCAGCTTAGCCTAAGGGATGTGGTGCTTGAAAGAGGGCAAGAAAAAAAAATCAACTACATAAAGAGGCCCACTACAGGTTTGGAGCCCTCAGAAGCATAATTCTGATTATAACTAACCCACATTGAAAGATTTTCTGCATCTTGAAAAGTTTTTCATTTAGGAGTTTGTGTTCTGCAGAAACCAGGTGTGGAAAGTTTAGTTATCTGGGGCAAAAAGTGAATCTGGCTCAACTAAATCTTTCCATTTTCAGAAGTCTGTGTACATACAGCTTGAAAATGATGCAGGAGTTCACATCAACCTGGATGTATTAGAGTTCACTGTGAAAAAATGGCATGCTCTAAGTTCTACATTCTCCTTTAATACACTAATTTACTCTGAGTACTGCTTTGGTTGAAGCTATGAAGAATTTTAGAAATAGTCATTACAATTCCCATAAGGGTTAAATTAAAAAAAAAGGAAAGAAGGAAAAAAAAAAGAAGTGTGCTTTTATGAGATATATATGCATATTTAGTAGTAGAAATGTCTATACTTAAATTCCTAAGTCTTCTTGTTCTTGTTGCCTTGTTTGTTCATCCTTGAAACAATCCTCTGTAAGGTGAAAAGCTATTCTTAGAATGAAAAATCATAGATCTCTTTAACAATATTTGTTATATATTTGTACCCTCAGAAAATTTCATACTTTCCAAAGTTTCATGGACTAACAGAAAATTTACATCTTGTGTTTTGAGGCTGCAGATGCCTTGACTGAGTTTTTCACACTGTGTACAGAGTAAGCATATGCATTTTTATTCAATACATTATTTGGTTTTAAAAGTGTTCCAAAAGATATTGTTGTCATACTACAATGTATTTCAGGAGAATAACAAAGTGTCGTACCAAAGTTTTTTTAATTTATCAAGGTCTGACAAATCACAAAAGTTGTATATTATAGTACTTCTATGTGAAGAGAAATATGGGGTCCAACTTGAGCAAAGCCAATACCAATAATTTCAATTTTGTATGTTCCAATGTTTTTTTCTGTTTTTATGTATATATATGCATACATGTAAAAGAACCCCAAAAGTATAACATGTAAAAGAACCCCAAAAGAATAAAATGCAGTCAAAAAAACCTAGTTATTTTTTGTAACTATTTAGATGTTCACCTCAATATGCCTTCAACTTCATGCTGTTGTTCTAGTGGGTGAAAAGATAATTTGCCAGAGTTTATTGTTGAAAACCTCCTGTGTTTGCAAAACCAAATTTGAAATTTCACAAGAAAAGTCTCCCTTAAAACACTGCATCACTTTTATTTTTACAGCTCAAAAAACCAAGATCAGACAACTGTGGTCCTGGTAAGAAACTGACTGCCCAGATCCCCCTATGAACTAGTTAACTCAGGGCTCACTCTCACTTGAATGGTAAAACTAAGTTGATTTTTCTTTCCTTCACACTTTGACTATGCCTTACCTGTTCTTGCCACATGCACAGCAAGGCTCCACTGGAGTTGACTTTTGTTCTGCACCGTTGCACTTACCCAACAACGGCATCTTAGACATTATACTGGCTGAATCACTGCTTGGCTTGATATTAGCATGGACATCTCTCCTGAAGCAGGTGCTGACAGACCTGAACTGATTCCACCTGCCTTCCTCACTGCCTGAGTGAAAGGCAGGTCCAGTTTAGAAACTATATTATAGCCCCATATTTTTTTTCCTATAGATAATAGACACTACCTGCAGATTTTGGCAGGAAAACTTGCTATTGTAAGGTCAAAACATTCTCCAAACAGTGGACTAAACCATTTGTCACACATAGGGATCTTCTTCTGAGCTTGAAGTAAGATGGGACAGAGGTGTTTTCAATGTCAGGAATTCTTGACAACCACAGTCCCTGCAGTTTCTCTCAGATTGTGTAACACATAAACTATAACAAAAATCTTATTAGACTGAGATTTCTTCAAAACTGTGTGGCATCAAAAAGTGCTCTGAAAGCTGGCACGGTTTCATGGTTTTGAACTCCCAATAGGTAGTGTCTCCTCGTCACTTCCCACTGTCACAACCTGTCATATTTCGTAGCTTTGCCTTCTGGAGACACTTGTGAGGAGAGTATTTTGTTTTGCAGATGGCAAAATATGATGTTACAGAAACAAACCCAAATGTTTGTAGTCTGTAGATGTAAGGAGAAGCCATTAAATGGGGTGGTAATAAGAGAGTCCTTTGTGCAAGGGCACGTAGTTATCAAAACTCAACCCCAGTGACAATCCTGCCTTTTATGTTATTTAGTTGTTTTCTCTCTGTCCCACTGGAAAATGGTAAAAAATGCAAACCAGAAGGAAAATAGCTTGTTCCTTTATTTGACTAAACTCAACATGCATTCAATTTTGAGTTAAATGAGTATTTTTCATTATGTCCAAAAACAAATGGAAAAGCTAGTGGTTTTTAAACAGCTTGAGATGAAGATGACAGCTATGCCTGACTTTAGGAATTCAGCTTTTTGAAAACACTTAAAAATATTATCTATTTGTTCTGCAATATCTCCAAGATACATTGGGTTATGCCTTTTCTCCAGCTGGTACGTTGAGCATTTCCATGCAGTAGAAATTATGCATCTCCAAGTGTACTTAAATCTACTGGCCTGCTGCTGTCACACAATGTCTACTCACGCTACAGAGGAAAAAAAAAAGACCCAAAACCTGTGCATTTGTGTAAAATTCAAGCATTATGGGGAGATGCACATTGCATAAAGCAGTATGGCTTAATTCATATACACATGAAGATGAAACACAGACCTCTTTTGCCAACTCTCTATTTCACGAGGCAAGGAAGGAGTGTTAGAGACACCAGGCTTTCTCTTAACCCCAAAAAAGACAGGTGTCTTGCTATACACTACAGGATAAATCTTTCTCTCTTCCCCTGACTCTGTTTTGGTCCAGCAGCACTTCAGCTGGAGATGATTCTGCAGTTTCCCAGAGGAGATATGTGACCTCAAGTGTGGTGCTCCATTTTCACTCCATGGACCCCTGTTTTGATGTACTCCAAGGTCTAACCCTGGCTGGCCTGTCATTGTGTTCTGTACTCTAGTTTGTGTTCTGCAGAGCTGCTTCCACATGGAACCACTGGGGTAGATTTGCAAGGCTTTGGAATGCTCCTATTTCTGTATGGAGCCTACGTAGTTCAGGTAAATTTTATCACTCCTGGCTCTGCTTCACAGGAATTCAGACATACAGTTTCTAAAAATGTAGATAACATAGAAGAGAAGGCAGCAGCACTAGTGTTGTGCTAAGCATTTAGGAAATGTCCCTCCTGGACTAAGAATTCCTCACTCTCTCTGACACTAACTTGCAGCTTGACAAGCAGCCACTGACAGGGAAGGACTGACTGAAATATGCACACTCTCTTTCTACATACAGCTGTGCACAGGCTTTCAGAGGAAAGGAAATTAAATCACAGAATATCCATACAAAAGGCAGCTAACCGATCAAGGACAAATGCACCAGTTGAACAACTTAAGTGACTGAATAGAGATCTTAAGCACCTGATATTTCACTACACTGCTGTCTTACAGAAAAGTGGTGTGACTTACCCTGTTTTTAGCCTTTTGTCAAAAATAAGGAGGAGGGAGGCAGACTCTATACCTCACATGGACCAAGGTCATACTAGAAGGTGAACCCAAGTCTCCTGGGCAGTGTCTAAATGTCCTCCCTATGCCTGCAAATAATAAAAAAAACAACTTTCGTATTCATTCTCTGACCTGTTCATGATGTATTTAAAGAAAAAGAAGAATTTCAGCAGGAGAAGTGGCAGAAGCTGAGGCCTCAGGCAAAACCATTATTTTAATAACCATGATTTTTTTGCTCTGGTTCCTTAGTTTAGATATTCAAACAGGTATTCAAACATATTGGGATAGAAATTCTCTCAGGTACACACTCAGTATGTAGTTATTTGTTTTCTCTTGGTCCCTGTGACTAGGAAAGTGACTTTCATACATCTCTCTCTATTAAACACAGAGAGTTTTGGCTTGAATACACTGCAAAACAGAAAAATACAGTTAAATATGAAATATTTTTAGAAAGAAGTACCATTTCTACTTCAGCTGTAATTAAAAATTTTTCTTTTCATGTCTACATGGAAAGTGAAGAAAGAGTGAGAATTGTCAAAGTCCTTAATTTTAAGTCTTGAAGGGACTATTGTGAGTGCTCATATGAACTACTGGACAGTTTCTCTTGTAAAAGTTGTCTCCAGTCTTCCATTAAAAAACTCTAGGTGTTCATGAGCTTCCCTCCTCTGGAAAGCTATTCCAGTATTTCTTTAAATAATGTTTAATTATGTTTAAATTAATAAAAAATTTATTTTTAAATATAAATTAGTTTATTATTTTTTATAAATTAATGTTTGATTAGTTAGTTTTCCTAAAATTTCTTTTCAGTGTCTGCTTATTTGTTATTCCCATGTTTTTAACAATCTCATGTAAAGATAAGTTTCACATGAATATGTGACTGCCAGAGATTTAAGAGGGTAGTTACTTTTTTTAATGCTGCAGACACTTGATAAATCATCCTGATTTTCTAAGATGTTAGTCAGGAACATCATCCTGTTTTCACTGTAACTATTTACTTTCATGAAAGGGCTTAGGAAGGGTTCCCTGGTGCCAGGCACCCCATTTGATGTTGTCTGCACAATGCCACATGGTTTGTACATTTTGAATGCTTTGATTATGAGTCCCCAGGCACGGTGCCAGTGGCACAAGTGATGCTTGGATGGCTCTAGACCCTTTCTGGTGCTCTTACATTCACCTCACATTATTGAGGCCATGCAGTGTCATGAAAATAAAATCACAAGTTGTAGCACTAAACCTGCATTATATGGGAAAACTGTTGTTTAAACATGTCTTAAAATGGCTTTTGGTGGTCTCTTTGCAAACACATGCTTCTTCTTCCCAACACCCCCCACGGTAGTGTTATCTCAGGAATGTCCTGGGAAGGCGTCCTGAGGTGTTTCTTATTGGACCTTGTTAACCCCTTCCTGTGATTGGGTGTTCTGTAAGCCCCTTGAGACTTCTAATTGGTTACCCTGTGAATCCTCCTAAACCCTATAAATGTAACATCCCCAACAATAAACGCCCTCTTGCCTCCTCTCCACGCCCGGTGTGCTGTCTCTGTGCCGGCCATGGGACCACGTGCGGGGGGGGAGGGGAGGGCGCCTCTCCCCTCCAGGCTCAGGACCTGAAGAAACCCCTGAAGAAACCCCTAGAGTTCCCTTTCCCCATCCTTCAGACGTCGGAATGGTTTCTCAGATGGAGATGGAACTAGAACTGGGCCGCCCCACGCCGTGGGTGGGGAAAGGGATCCAGAACAAGTCACAGAAATGACACTTCCAAGATGAAGGTAAAGAGCAAGATCTCTAATGTGTAAACAATTTTTTTTTTCTTAAGAAGCATCCTTTTGCTACTTTATTGTTTAGTTTTGGAGTTGTTGTAACTCACTGAGTTGTTTTTCTCATTGGATAACTTCTTCAAAGCTCTGTGCAAGGCAGTACCACATCTGTAGCATGCATTGATGTAACAAGTAGAGACTTTGTCCTCTATTTTCACCTGTATTTAAAAGAGATTTTTGTCTTTCACAGGAACAGCCAGACACACATAATAATTGAACTTCCAGCAATTATTTGCAGTGATATCACTGAACACTTCATATTCTAATAAAATAGTTTACTTAAACATGATTAAACTATCCCATATCATGTGCTGTCATTGATTAACACACTTAATGATTTCGTTATTGCAAAATTTTTGCTGTTCTTGTTGATTATTTTAAAAGACATTAACATGTAGGGATAACTGCAGATTTCTGATTTCTTCACAGCTATTTTAGTATCCTAGCTCAGTATTTCATTTTATTAAAGGGTTTAATAAAAGTTCATGTTACACCAGTAACTGCATATTGTATGTAGTATCTTAGGATCAGCTTTGAAGAAATATCCCTAGAAATAACCTTCCCTAAAATCTTAAGTATCCCTCACCTCACAATAAACCAGGATTTTTGTCCTTTTTTTTGAAAAACTGTTTTAAAATACAGTGCATGACAAGATCATGGGGTCTGGTAGAGTTTGCTCTCCATGGAGGTAATGGGACAGGTTTGATGAAAAATTGCTTTCTCCATGCCTCACCCTGGAGATGCTGGGATGCTTGTTCCCATGGGGCATGCCTGCCCCATGCTGATACAACAGTCCTTGTCTGAGTGCTCTGAGACGGGGTGCCACAGCCCCTGTTTGCACAGGTTGTTCCTCTTCAGGTCAAGAATGTTGCAGAGAGAACCGATTTTCCCACCAGTGGGTGAAGGTCTGTCCTAGTTAGAACAGCTGGGACCGATTCATCACTGGATGGGTGTAACCCAAAACTGTGTATTCTATAGCCTTCCATGCCATTTCCCAGAAATGGTTGTCAGTAAAGGCCTGCGAAATAGGAAGATGTTCCTGTCCTCATACCCTTTTATGGAATTCCCCGCTCTGAGGGAAGGACTGAGCATTCCTGCCTGAACTGGAGAATATATAAACTTGGAGTTTCGGAACCTTTTTACTACTCGTGGGATCCAGAGGAGGACTGCAGCTCACCGCTCTCAACCAGACTGAGACCACCACCCTCAACTGGACTGCAATCACCACTTTTGACCGGACTGCAGCAGCTCTCCCACCAGCAGGTTTCTCCCCTCTCCCTTTACTTTGGACGTAGGAGGGGCCCAAGGAACACCACTTTGTTCATGCCCCAGGGTGCTGGGTTGTACATTTGGGTTTTGTGGGTTAAGACCAATTGTTTGTCTGTATAATCATACTTATTGTATTATTTTATTAAATTGTTATTCTGACTTATAATCTCTCTTTTGAGTTGAGTTCATTTCCCCTGCTGGTTAACTTTTAAACCAGCACAAGGTCTTAGTCACCCATCCAAATAAAAGGAAAGGCAACATATTGATGTTTTAAGAGAAAACAGCAGGGTTAATCTTCAGATTGGAGACAAGTCTATTTACTAAGATGTTAATTTTGTTTAGGTTCTGTACTTCGATTTGCTATTCTTGTCTCATTTTCTTCCTTGTCCACTTTTAAGAAGACAGTGTGGACTCTTATGTTCAGCTCAATAAATTAAATCAGCATGAGGACTAGCACTCCACAGTACTAGCCTTATGAAAGAGTGACTAAAGCCTGGCTTTGCTCCAAAAGCTTAAAATTCTCTTACTGCATCAGAGATACTGGCTCATGCCTGTTACATGTCTACAGGACAGGCTGTCTAACTGTCTGTTTCTGTGCTATAAAATGCCACACAGTGGGCATTTAACCCATTGTGGATTAAACTAAGATTTTGCAGGATCTGTCAGGAATAGTAATTTTCAAGTAATACAAATAAATAAATACACACACATGCACAGGTGTGCAAACCAGGGGTACCAGGATGGTAGATGTGTTTCTAGCAGTTTGGTTAGTCTGTAATCTGGAGAGGCTGGATTCTTCATCAGACAAGGCTGAGAGCATCAGAGTGGCCTGGGCTGCATTTTGTATCTAACCTCACTGATTTGTTCTGAACCCTCTCCAGATCAGAGGATGCCATGTGTGTGTTTACTGTGATAGCATCAACACATCTGATAAGAATCCAGACCATCAGCAGGTATTGATCAGCAGAGTTCAAGTCAAGTCACTGATCCTTTAAGGATCCTTTCTTGTAAACCCAGTTATAACTGACCCTTTTTCTCTAAAGCTCTCTCTAGCCCACAGAGCCATATCCGTGGCCTCTATTTCCTTTTTTCCTCCCTTCCCCCCTGAATATTCCCCTCCACACAAACTGCTGCACTTAGAGCATGCCTCTGTTCCTTTCCATGCAAAGTTTAATCTCTTTTTCAACTGTGATCAAGAGCTGTCATCAAAATGATCTCTGCTTTCATGTTGGATTGAGGGTTATGTTTACTGCACTCAATTTAGGCTCAGACAGTGATGTTTCAGGGAAAGCTTTGTTAAGTAAGAAATCCAGCTCGTGTGGTCAGGCCTGTCTACTTAAAGAACAGCTTTCATTTAGACTGTGGAAAAACTGCCCCTCCATGTTTTTCTCTATGGTAGTAGTCTGTAGACAGGAAAAATCCTTAAACCTAAGAAAGAATAAACCAGGTGTTCACAGAAAGACTTAAAAACAATCAGGGGGAAGAGTGCAGGTAGGCTTAAGGGGAATGTAAAATGGAATATAAAACATTGACACGAACACAAAAGGCAGTAGAGAAAAAATTTTCATAACTTAGGACTCCAGCTTAAAAAAAGAAAAAAAAAATGTATACACACATGAGACAGAAATTTGCCACAGAAACCATCTTGAACTATCATCTCAGAAAGTCAGTATATGAACCCAAAAAGAGAATAAAAACATGAAACAGGAAGAGCAAAAATGTGTATATGTGTCAATTTACCCAACTTCATCTTAATTCTGTTGGTGAAAGTAATGTGCAACTATATCGGGAAACCTTTTATAGCCATGTGTCTTAACAAATTTGTTCTGTATTACAGAGTAAATTCACAAAACAGGAGTTTTAGAGGCTTTTGGCACCACTACCAGCCTGGAACATGAAGAAGTGGTGTGAAGATGGCATTTCCTAGAAAAAGCATGCTGGAGTGGCAGGAAGGTGAGACAATGTGGCTTATTAACTTTTTTTTTTTAGTTAAATTACGCATCTGTGCATTCAATAAGTTGTTTGGTCCAGGGAAAGTTTCTTCCACAAAGCTGGACTACCATCTGACAGTCATATGTCCTTTGTCCAAGCTGAGGCTGTGACCCTCAAACTTGATCTGGAGAGCTGACCCGTGTTTGGGAGGACCTAGCAGGGGCAGTCACTGCTCATTCAGAGGAATCACACGGGTGTAAAAGCCTGACTGCAGGGTCCTGTGGCATATGTGGGGCTGGAATTTCCCTGTCTGAGAAGAAAATATCCTCTAATGCATGATACCTGTTCACAGTACCTTGCAAGAGTTTGCTCCCTTTCTCTACATCATTCTGAAAGGGCTTCTCCTGAAAGAAAAATTGTAAGCACTGCTTTTAAGCTCCTCTCTTCTCCACTGTCCTGTACATCCTATCTTATAGCATATGCTATCACATACCCGCTCTTTCCATGAAAACCATCTCTCACCAGTTAGTCTGGAGACAGGCTTTTACCACCTGACAAAAAACCCAAGCCAGCATGTTCCTGCTTTTAGGACTCAAATTAAAGAACAGATTTAATCCATGTGAAAAATGACACACATTTAAATACAGACATTGTAAGACAGCTACTGTTCCTGCTCCAGGAATTTTTCATACTCTAATGACTTCTTGGTCAGCCCAGATTGGTTCTTTCCACAGCCTGTCTCTTGAGAGCATTAGTGAAGTCCGAGACAGGCTGTCGGACAATCTTTATGTCCTTCCCCAGCCAGAAAAGGGCAAATCCACACACAAAGAGCTGTACAGTGTAAAACAGGCCAGAACAGCTCAAAGAAGAGGAACAAGAGGGTGTAGGTGCCTAGGAGGGGTGATTATGCAGATGTGACAGGATGCTAAAGCCCCTGCCAGTGAAGACTTTGTACAGGGGAGACTCTCCCCTGAAGCATCTCTCAGGTTAGACAAGGCTCTGAGGGGCTGGGCTCACTCACAGAGGGTACTCGTGGAAACCTGAGCTGTGGCCTTATCAGTTTGTAGAAGCTGAAAGGTGTACTTGATGAGCTCCCACACTGCTTCGGGTCTGTGACCTTTTAAGCTGCTGTGACTCTAAAACCATTACTCAAGAGTACTTGAGTCTGTTCCTCCCAGCCCATGGTTTCCAATTATGTTGATGTATAAGAAGAAAATGTAGAAGTCAATTAATCACTTTCATAATAAGCTATGAAAAATAAGTTTTAGCTACAAGCTCATTGCCCATCCTCAAGTCTCTTACTTTTCACAGCTTCCTAAATTTGTTAAAAATATGCATGCTTTTAAGCAGACAGAGTATGTCAACTAAACAAGTGGAAGAGTTCTGCTTGATTTTGATGAGATGCTCTGTAGTGACAAACTTGCCCTTTGGACATTTAAGACAGCTGAGTGCCAGGACTGTCTCAAGGAAAAGTGGTAGCAAGAGAAGTAGTAAGTTGTGGCCATGTGTTCAAAGGCAAAGTCACAAAAGTGCTCATGCATTTGTGACACAAATGAACAAGCATGCTTCCACTCTCCATTCCCCTCTCTAACTGAAATCATGTGCGTTAGAGTCTGAATTTGTCTCATTTGTCACAGGTGATGAAAACTCATTAAATTTGGGTTGAAATCCTGACCTCATCACAAACTCTTTTCCTGTTATGACCCTGGGTATGTCTTGTATTTTCACTTTTTCTATCATGGTCCTGACCTTTTCAGGACACATGTATGTAAGGGTTTTGCATACCTTCACCCTGATTTTAGTGTGCACATTAAACTACACTGTCACACAAATAACAACCATTTTCTGCTTTCTTTCCTGACCTATTAATTTTCTAGTTTTTTTTTCTTTGACACATAGAACAAAGATTTAGCAGAAAACAACCACCTTTCAAACAACAGAAATAGCTTAATGCATTCAACAATCTGACCCACTTCCCAAGTCAACAACGAAAATAAAATAATTACAGTTAAACATGAGTTTTGCTTAGAACAAATTCTCGTAGTAAATGCCTTGTTTGTAACAATAAGAAAATAATTTCCTGACCAGAAGAGGGCATTTGACTTCATGACTTGGGCTCGTGGCTGTAGGCTCATCATCTTGAAATAAAAACAAAACCACACCAAAACCTATTCTACATTACTAAAAATTCTTACCATTAGTGGTTACTTCTGTGCAGTACCAGATGTTTAAACCTTTCATTCAAAGATCCCCTTGAAGTCAAGAGGGGCTGAGAATATGACAATGAAGAAAAGAGTCATTGATCGATCCTTCCCTGAATTATCCACTTCCCACTTTCTATCATCAAGACAAGCAAGAGCTTTACTCAACAAACATTCAAGAAAAAGAACCACCTACAAATGGACTTGTTTGTCCCAAGTTACAGGCAGTTACTTGCTGGTCTGAGCTGGCTCAGTTATTCCTCTTTATTTTCTTTTTTGTTAGTTAAAACCTCTGAAATGGTGAGCATACAGGAGTTTTATGTAATCTCACATCTTAAAGTGGGGGATATTTACACCCTTGTAAAAGGTGCTTATCATCTTCAATCACTACAGCAATTAATAACTAGGACAAGACCCCAGCTGTGTGAATGTGGTTTTCCGCAGTGTTGACAGTGAGTAGAGGAAAAATACACTCACTGAAAAGTGTGTGCTTTTGGGATCTTAATTTAAAGCAGGGAGAAGTACCAGGCAGGGGAAATACTCTCCTGTAGTTGAAGGATGAACAGTGTGGATAAATTGCAGAGTTGGGCAAAATAGCTAATAAAAAGAAATACTAGAGTTGCCAAAACTGCATGTTTCATGTTGTCACATTGACTTTCCTGAAGTGTCATCCTTGAAGACGCTGAAGTTCCCAACTTTGGTATTTTTTTAAGAAAAAAATCCCTTCCCTTATAAATGCCAATAAGTATATTGGTATTCTAAGAAATTTGAAACTTGATTTGTTTCCTATGGATGCAAACAAAACACAAAATATTTCTGTTTTAAGAGTTTTAATGTTCCTGTTAAATTAACATTAACTCCAAACTTTTAACATTCTCTGCTCACCAGGCATGAACTGGAATTGTCCCAGATAAAATTGCTAACAGTAAAACCAAATAAATCTGCCTCTACTTTACTTAGTTGCATATTTTTCAATTTTAAGTTTTTATGAATACTTACAACCCAGTTGCCATTGACCTCAACAGAGCCTCCAATTTTATGCCATTCTGGTCTTGAATATGCTGGGATGTCCTGCAAGACTAGAACAGAGTCAGATCAGCAGCAGCTCAGGTAGTGAGAGTTAAAAGTAGCTTAAGCCAAGAGCAGACCCAGGAGACCCCAAAAAGGGAGTGTGAAGGTGTTCATAACGTAAAAGTTTAGGATCAGTTTTCTTGTGAGAGTTTGTTTTCCAAATGGGTTTAGGACAATCTGGGTTAGGTGATATCTGAAACAAAGAAAAGGAAGTTATTATTTCAGTATTTTATAATAGATTATAGTTTTCTCTTGAGGTTGCTATGCGAGATATGCACATGTGCCTGTGAGAAACAGACATACGTTAACATTGGAAACCAGAATAACAATGAATACACTTGGTTATTAAAGAGATCAACACTTTGGTTTCAGCATGACACAGAGAAGTTCCTAATGCTATGAAGCAAGTTTACCAAGTGCAGCTGAGTAGGTGGAACTGACAGCTGACACCGTTCAACCTAAAGCAAGACATGCAGTTTTGCAAATGAGGAAACCCAATCACAGGAGGTGATGACGGCAGGATACATTAAATACTCTGTCATGTGGTATTTTCAGCTGGAGCTGGCAAGCCTTCCCCAGAAGAAAGCAGTTGCTCAGTCACCAATTGCCAGAGAATGAGGTGGAGCCACTTGGAGAAACATCTGTGGTTTACCTCCTGCAAGGAGCCAGTCCATTACTGAAATGGCTTGCTTCTGGCCTAGATTCTGCTACAGCAATGCTGCCTCTGAAAAACTGAGCAGTATGAAAACATATGGTCTGGAAACTTGTGGTGCATCTTTGAACAACAGGAAAGTCTACTCATTAGCAGATAAAGCAATGTTCTGGTTAGTCAAGACAAACAAAATTTGGGAAGTACTTATTTACTAGTTATATAGTGCTCCTACATATCATGGATGCTGGCAAAACAGATTCCCCTTACACACCACAGCACTGCTTCAGCCTTTGTCAATCACTTTCATTGTCAAGTATTTAACTTCTTTTAATGTATGAGTGCAATTAAAATCTACGATAAAGCACTACCAGAGATATCAGCTATACCTTCACATTCCTCAGTGTTTTTAGTATCAGAGCAGGGTATCACTGCTAGACTGCCATGCACCTGTGCTATGTCAATGGCCTAAAAGCCCAAGGACAAGATTCAAGACATCATATAAAATGATTATATAAAGCAGCCTCTACCCCAAAATGCTGCCGTTTACTAGGCTGATGAGCCACATCATGGAAGAACTAGAAAGAAAACAAAAACAGAAAAGAGGCTTGTCAAAAACATGAATTAGCTTTCATAAAAGCAGCAATACAGAACTTCTTGAAAAAAATCTTTGAAAAACATGATCAAGGACAATGGATGTGATAGAGATGTCTAAAATCATGAGTGACATGGAAAAAGATCTCATCATACAGGGGTAGTATTTTTTTCATACATCTTATAGAGGTACCTGGATGTTGGATAAATTCACTGACCATAAAAAGGAGAAATTTATTGTTGATTTCAATTTCTAAGCTTTTGGGCTTTATGTGCATTAGCAGCATTTTTGGTCAAAAACTTATGACAGCTGTTCTTCATAGACTGAAGGGGGCTGACCAGACAGTATAAATGAACAGACACACCTCTTTTTCCTTCCTTCAGCTGTCTACATTGTGAAGATGATTTCATTCATGGCTAGGCTTCACGAACAAAGATTTAGGAAGGCTCTATCCACATTTGTTACAGGCACGCTGGTGACTTATGAGGCCAATACGAGATAGACATATCCGATTGCAAAAGGCACAGCAGAAAGACTCCTTAGATGGTATATTCTGCAAGACACGGTTCTTTCTGCGTTGTCTTTTCTCCTGGAGAACTATCCCGCGTGCTTTCTCAAAGGAGACAGCAGCGTTATAGATGGTGTGTCTCCAGGTGTCCCGATTGGAGGCCAGAGTAGACCAGTTATGTTGATCAATACGGCCAAGGCTGAGATGTTGTTTCAGGGAGTCCTTGTATCTTCTCTTTGGGGCTCCTCTCTTGCGGCAGCCAGTTGCAAGTTCACCATAAAACAAGATCTTAGGGAGGCGGGAGTCCTTCATCCTGGAGATGCCCTGCCCAACGCAGCTGTGTTCTCATCAACATGGCCTCAATACTTGTGACTGCTGCTTGCTCTAGTACAGATGTATTGGTCACATAATCTGACCAGTGGATGTTTAGGATTGTACAGAGACAGTGCTGATGGAAGCGTTCTAAGAGACCCAGGTGGTGGTGGTAGATGACCCATGATTTGGAACCATACAAGAGATAGACAGTACAATGGCTCTGTAAACACTGATCTTGGTACTTTTCTTCAAGTGTTTATTACGCCGTACTCTTTTGTGGAGTTTTCCAAAAACACTATATGCCTTTGCTAATCTGTTGTCTATCTCCCTGTCAATCTTACCATCCGAGGAGATGAGGCTACCTAGCTAATTAAACTGCTGGACTGATTTGAGCTCTGATTCACTGGTGGTGATATGGGGATGATGGAAGACTTCCTGAGGTGCAGGTTGATAGAGAACTTCTGTCTTCTTTAAGCTGACTTCCAGCTCAAAGAGCTCAGCAGCATCCGCAAAGCAGGATGTTAAACGCTGCAGAGCTGCTTCTGTGTGGGCGACAAGGGTGGCATCATCAGCATAAAGCAGCTCCCAGACAAGATGGTTTAGGGTGTTGGTGTGGGTCTTCCGTTGCCTTAGATTGAATTGAATGTAGATACTGTCCTGATCCTCGAGGTCTGCCGTGGCCCTTTGGAGCATCATGCTGAAAAAGACTGTGAATAGGGTAGGAGCAAGAACGCAGCCTTGTTTCTCACCATTCTTAATTAAAAAGGGCTCAGAAAGTGTGTTGCCATATCTGACTTGGCCATGCTGATCCTCATGGAGTGAGATGATCATTTTAAGGAACTTGGGGGGACAACCTAAACGTTCCAAAATCTGCTACAGACCTTTTCTGCTCACAGTATTGAAAGCCTTGGTGAGGTCGACAAAGGTTACATAGAGACCTTTGTTCTGTTCCCTACACTTCTCTTGCAGTTGTCTGAGAATAAATACCATGTCTGTGGTACTCCTGTTGGCTCTGAAACCACACTGATTTTCAGGTAGAATTTCTTCTGCTACAGTGGATATTAGTCTGTTCAAGAGTATTCTTGCCAGGATTTTGCCAGCAATGGAGAGCAGAGTAATACCACGGTAGTTTGAGCAATCAGATTTAATTCCTTTCTTCTTATACGAAGTGATGAGGACTGCATCACGAAGGTCTGATGGTAGTTTGCCTAGTTCCCAACAGCGCACCACAAACTCGTGAAATTTGGTGTGGAGTGCAAGGCCTCCATGTTTCCAGACTTCAGGTGGAATTCCATCAACCCCAGCTGCCTTGCCAGTTTTCACCTGCAGTATGGCCTTGAGGGTTTCTCCTAAAGTGGGGGCAGTATCCAATTCATACTTTACTGGTTGTTGTGTGATGGACTGAATTGCTGAATCTTGGACTACACAGTTGGTACTGAAAAGAGTCTGAAAGTGTTCAGACCATTGATTCAGAATGAAGGTTTTATCTGTTTAGAAGTGTTTGACCATCAGCGCTGAGTAGAGGGCTTTGGATCTGGTATGTAGGCCCGCATGCTGTTTTCAGGGCCTCATAGAATCCTTTGTGATCACCTGTATCTGCACATAACTGAGTTTTTTCAGCTAGATCGATCCACCACTTGTTCTGGACATTGTGAAGATGATAAAGGAAGGAGAAAGCTCACCTTTCAGAAATGCAGAAAGAGTAATTCAGGAATGCTGAAAGAAGTTAAAATGGGCTAGGAGGCACTAGGGAAAGTGTTTGAGTTTTCTTTTTTGTTGGATTTTTCTGTACTTTTCCCTAAACTGTTGCCCATTCTCATGAATAACAAATGTGTAGAAAAAATGTGTACTCTCTGCAAAGCCCTCCTGTGTTTCTGTACGTTCATACGCTTCAAAAAAGCATGTCATGGACTATCTAGTCTGAGGGATTTCCCTCTCCCGGGTCCGTAAGGGAAAATGTCCGGTGCTATGAATAAACACTGAAGAGATGAGATTTGTGCTTTCTGTAGCTGACTACCAAGTAGACTACAGTTCCAGTGCTAAGAAGAGATTTATTGCATCATCAGAGTGAGTTCAGGGACTGAAAAAAAAGGAGGGATGCACTGTAGAAATTTCATGCTGCTGTCTAGGCATTACCTTCCTGATATCTTCCCGAGGTCACCACTCTCTTCTCCCTGAGCTGGTGGGTCCTCTTTATTTTGCACGTAACAGGCTTGCTATTTACAGAGTACAGCATGCCAAGTCCATTTGTTCTCAGTGTTCATAAGTGGTATAAACAGTTATTAACGGCCCCTAAAAAGCCACAGGTGATTCAGAGTAACCTCTTCAATCAAGGAGGTTCCTACCACTCCCTCTGTGAGTTATTTTTTTGAATCAATATTTTTCAACTGAAGGTATCTGTCAAGCTGCCAGCAATGCTGGACTGAAGTATTTTGGTGGGGCTAGAGTCAAACCACAAATTTCAGTGAAGTTAAGATCATTCCGAGTATGTCAGTAGCTGTGCTCCATCTCTTTTCTCCCATGAAGACACTTAGATACATTACTGGGACCAAACAGCTGATGGGAAAGACAGTGAAAGTTACATAGAAAGTGTGGATGGAAAAGTTGCACTCTATTTCCAATGAGGAACTCAACAGTCCCCTCATCAGATGTGAGATTTGGAATGTGAGACTCTGACTCTGGTGCACAAACATAATCCAGACTGGCCCTCAAAGGAGGAAGGAGCAAGAAACAAAAGAATTAAAATTCCGCAAATATACTGAGTGGCAGATGTATCCACCTCAAAATATATCCCTCTGCGGACATTCAATCAAGAAAAAGGCACCCAAAATCCCAGAACCTTTGAGGAAAAAAGAAAACAACAACATATATCTGGATCTATTTTACATACTTTGATTATAGCCATGGTACTTTTGGAACTTGGCCAGGTCTGTTTGTGATGGAGCCAAACAAGCATTTATGTACTTTTGCAAGTAATTTAACTAAAAGCAAGAGTTTGTAACTGAGAAAGGTCTGGGAGTGTTTTCAAACTGTAGATCATTATTTCCAGAAAAGATTACAATTTTCAGCTTTTCTTACTGTATTTCATTCCACAGATGGCTCCTTTTTATTTCTTCCTTAAACATTTAGGCTTTATACAGACAGAACATTTACATGTGTATATCTGTGTGTATTAATTCTTAATGTTTAACATAAATTCTTATGAGTTATTACTCAATGAAGGTGATGTACCTTCCAGTATAATCCATTTAACATAGAGTGGATGCATAGTTCTTTTAAAAACTGGATGCACAGTTGTTTTAAAAACATGCATAAATAATAAATTTGGTGTTCTCCACTTTCTGCTGCTAAATCAAGACTTCTAAAACACAAGGATCCATGAATCTCATGACTGAAAAATTTCTCAGGGCAATAAAATGTAAGACTAATTTATAAAAACCCTTGCTGTTGTACAGTGAGATTGCAGAGTCATGAGCATGCTTGATAACAAATAAGGTAAATACCAAATATACAACGTTGCCTGCCGCGATCTGAAGCGGGGGGACAGGACACAAGGAAGGGTGCAAGCAGAATCTTTTATTCAGGTGTGCACACTCTCTTTTTGTCTGCCCGGGAGCGGATCCGCCCAGAACATAGGGCAGAGCATGAGGCAGACAAGCATAGGGACAAACCAGGATAGGGACATGGGCATAAGGGGGAGGAGTGGGGGCAAACTCATGGCAAGCCTGGGTTTGTCCAGGCTGTGCACTGTGTAGTGTGAACACAATGAAACCACATAATAACAGCAAAGTCCACACGACAAGTCCTGCCAATTGCTGCACGCTTCTCTCCACGCCCGGAACTGTTCCCATCCTGAATCGTGTTCCCTCACGTCTCACTCTTTCTTATTTGTTTGAAGCACGGCTAGAAAATATCTGTTTTGATAGTCCCCTTAGTCGCCCATTAGTTTTTTCCCAAAAGTGATTTAGGTGTTGATGAGGGGATTTTAGTAGTTTTCTCCAAATCCTTCATGAGATGAAGAGGTAGGGTAGGAACCTCCAAAATCTTGTAAGCAAAGACTATTATTGTTTATACATGAGCTATAGGATTCAGTGAGTTGACTCATCATTCATTCCCTATCTCTTCAAACCTGGCTGGACAAGTCAGTGAAAACTGAATGGATTGATAAAAGTCTTACGAAAAGTCTTTTTTTTATTTTCCTCTTGCTACAGCTGTAAAATTCATCCAACTTTGACATCAGCTGTGATTTTGGCACATCTAGAAATTTTGCAGGAAGACCCTCTTCCATCACAAACCAAACTAACCAAACTGAAACACTTGTGAGACTTTCCAGAGGCCACCAAATACTTTTGCTCCTCAAACTTAACAAAGTCATTAGCTAAAGCTCCTCAGAGAAGACTGTTACACAGGAAGGCTCGCAAGAGTTTCTTCTATCACAAGTTTAGCGAATTCAGACCTTCTTTGTATGTCCACTTATAAAATGAAGTAATTGCAATTTGTAAAATGAATTAAAGAGAGTTTGTATTGACTTTGTAATCCAAACTCTTCCCCGCCTTCCTCCCTGGCCACTAACACTCCACAAAAATATGTTAAAAGAAAAAAGAAAAAAGGAAAATCTTCCAAGATGTGTCTGTAGTGCTCTGTAATGGAACACGCCTACATATTGTAGCACTTATCAGTCTTGATAAAGGATTTTGAATTTTGCATTGCAAAAGCCAAAATGCCTAGAATGGCTTTCCCTCCCCTGTGCCACTGTGATCTTATTGCCTATTTCTTAAAAACCAGGAAAACCTCTCATTTGCAGACTGTTGTAATTTTCTACTATACACTTCCCTTGATTTTCAATTTAGAAAAGATTTTCAGATGTATGTCAGAATTTACTCTCAGTAGAAACAACAGACATTTCTACCAATAAGTATACCCTGTGCCTTGTTTAACTACCTTTTTGGCATTAGATCTCTAAGGCCCAGCCCATAGAAATTTAAGGCAGTGCTGATTTACCCTAACTGAACTTCTGGCTCACTGTCTCTTTCTCTTGTTCCAAGCCATTTGTTACCTTTGCATACATTTAAAAGAAAAGTTCAAACTCTTGCACATTCAGTATTCATGGATAATGCAAGGCCTCTTTTATTTGACACTGTTAGAATTTCAGAAAAACCTTTTCTCCTTGAAGTCTCTTCAGGAGATAGCATATGCAGGGCGCTCTACAGACTATAATACATTTTTAGGTAATCCTGTTGTACAATTTGGTTTAGCATCAGAAATATATTTAATCTCACAGAATCTCCCTTCGACATTTGCAGTTGAAAAATAAAAAATGTGTGGGGGGGTTGCTGTTGTTTGATTTTGGCTTTTTTTTCCCCCTTCTTCTTTCTTTCCTTTTTATTCTTCAACTACTGGACTTTTCCAAACCATAGACTGAGACTCCTTTACCATATGCCATATTCAGAAGGGAGGACTGAAAGAAGCTATTTAAAGGTTTGAGGTTTATAGACTAAATTCTGGACATGTCAGAAACATTAAGGTCTCATACCCAGTAGGAATGTGTCACATGAATAAAAGAATAAAAACCCATTCCACCAAAAATAAAAAACTGAAGGACAAACAAGTGTTGCAATAAATAACAAGTAATTTATGACAAATTTAAATTCCCACCTAAAAATTTAATCTAGCTTCAAGATCCCACTCTGTCAGGGCTGTTTAGACACAGGATGAAAGAAATATGCCTGGACCACAGAATGTTCTTTAGGGATTACATGGGAGTACTGGACACATAGGTGGGATAGATCTTCAGGGATGGAAATAAAAAGCACTTATCATAGGTAAAATCAGTAACCATCTCATCTCTCTGTTTGCCAAAGCACTGACAGAGAGGGGGAGAACCATGTTCAGTTTGGTACAGCTGTTGCGAATTCTAGATCTCTTATGGAGCATCTGAAAACCTTCCAGTCTTTTGTCTCTGTCTTTAAAGGTAGGGCAGTTCTCTTGCCACAGTTTAGTTGCCGGGATAGAACTGTGACACAAATTATCCAGGTGGCACAAATCTTTTATTAGCTGACTTTTTTCCGGAGTTTTTTTGTACTAGGTTATGTTCCTGCATCACTTTTTGAACAGAGAATATCATGCTCCTACCAGTTCAATTAGAGCAAACAGGTTTACCTGAGTAGCTTGTTCTGCTACTGAAATGCATAGAACTCCAACCATTCTCTTCTTTTCTGTGCCTGACAGAAGGCAGCATAGTAAAAAAAAAAATCTTAATTCTTTTTCTACCCCACCATTTTATTCCAGAGGTCATGTTAATTATTCATGTTTTTCAATTCTAAAGCTGGTCTAGATTTTGGTAAGAACTGCACCAATACTTGCTAAAATAAAGCCCATGCTTAAGTGATTCCATCATCATGCATTTTTCACATTATGATTTCAGTCTATGAAAAAATGAGATAGAAAGAGCAAACAGTGAACGTGGGGTTGAATGAAGGCACAATGAAGGAATGAGGTGAAAAAGAGGAAATAAGCACAGCAAGGATTTATGAAGCAGAAAAGAAAATAGAAGCATTACCTTTGACAGTGTACACATCTCCTGATTGTTGAACAAGTTACATATGAGTATCCAGTTTCCAACCACTAATAATTTTGTGATGAACAAGACATCTTGCATTAAATGTCAAAGAAACAAGACCTGAATCTGCAGTCAAGCAATACTAAGCAACAGATTTTTGTCAGTGTTGTTCTTCCTATACTTGAATCAACATCCTCGAGATCACTGAGTGTAAAGTGACAATAAAAAAACTTCAATGGACTTTCAATCAGAATAGTAAGATCTGGTCTCTGCCAAAAAATTTAAGCTATAATACAGTTTTCTGGTCCAGAGGTTCATCCTACCTTCTGGCAGTGAATAAGAAAACTTTGTGTTTTACTCACCATGTAAGTCTGAGTTTTAATTGCCCAGTTCCCTGCAATGACAACTAATCATACCTGTTTCCTGAAAGATGGCAAGATGAAGACCATTTGTCCTTCTAGTTTTGTAAGTGTAGCATATGAGAACACATTGTGGCATGAAAGTGTATACGTACAACAAGAAAATTGCAATCCCACGTGCTTGAGTGTTGAGGGCAGGTATGGAATGTGCAGGGTGTGTTCTTGTGCTCTGATGGCTACATCTATTTTTAATGAGAGTAAAATGTAAATTATGAAACCAGTAAGATGTGTGTGAAACAAAAATACATCTAATTATAATCTTGTCCTTCACTTAACCTATTATTTAGATAGATCTGATGAGACCACACTGATTGTTTTACTTACTTTCTCCCATCCTAATTTAGTCTTTGACCAGGAATGCGTGTTATTAACTCAGTTAATTTTGTTGGACATTATGTTTACTTGTTCAGTTAAAAGCACAGGAGCTTAAATTGTACTCCTGTATTGAAAAGAGAAAGAACATCAGTGGAGGAATTAAAGTTGCCAGTCAGATGACAGGGTGAAAAAGGAAGAGCCATGGAGGTTATTTAGGGTCCAGAACTTCAACAGAAATTCTGTGGAATTTCTGAGCACCTACCTCTTAATCTCACCTTGTAGTAGCAAAGAAAGTAAAGGGTCAGTAACGCATTTAGGAGCTATGGTGATAAGACCAGTTTGAATGGGTGGTATTTTCCATGTGTAAGTTGTAGTCCAAATTGCCAAAACACAGTGTGAGGTAAATAACTTATCTTCATGCAAAAGATAAAAACACACAGACTGAAAGATACTACATAATTTTATCAAATCTCCCCAGCCAGGCAGTGTCACAGAAATGGAACATCCAAAAACCTTTCTATATGTACACAATTACTTTTACAACAGCTGTCAGTTGTTGAATTGATCAGAACTAGAGCTGATTAGACAAGCAAAACAAATTAATTCAAAATTTCCTTCTATTATTTTGGTCAACAGAACCAGAAACAAAGTGCCTATTTTAATTGAATTTAAAATTCCCCCTCAGGAAAAGTAACTATGTCCAAAGCTGCATGGTCACTACGAAACATTTGATTTTTGGCAAATTCTTTCCAGTTGAATAAAAGACTGAACCAAAAAGAAGACTGACTGTGAAACCAGGAGATTTGAACCAATGACTTCAAAAGACTTCCCAGTTAAAATGGAAAGAAAATAAAAAGAGAAGTGGAAGAAAGTTCTGGCTTAGTATCGTCTTGTCTTCTACTATAGTGTGCCTCCCTCTTTTTTTTCTATGACTGTGAAAACTTATATTTTTGGTCTAAATTTTGTCTTGTTGTCTGAACTTACCATGTAATGTAGCATCTTTTACATTTCCGGTAGTGAAATTTCTCTCAAAATAAAAAAACCTTCCTGTCACTCTCAAGAGAGAACTGAAAAATAATAGAGATAACTTTACATGGACCAAACATAGAAATTAGTATATTTGGCTAACGGATTCCTTGAAACCATTAACATAGTTATACAAAATAAATTTCTTCTTTCTAATGGTCTAGTAGACATTACTTTGGGAGCCTCTACGCTAACTGCAGTGAAAATTTTGTCATGGGAAATTGAATATCAACTTCCCAAGCTGTTTTCAGCAGAAGTAAGACACTTGGATACTCATTGAATTTGAGTTTTCTCTTGTCGTTCATCAAATACTTTTGTCTTTCCTGTCTCTAATGTTCTGGAATTACTGTCCTCAGATGTTACAGCTCTCCCACTGCAGCAGATGCTTAACCATGGCTGAGTGTGGGTAACTCCTCAGTGATAACCATAAAGGCTACACAAGCTAAAGTACGTTATCAGTCCTAGGAAGGAAATGAAACTAAGAAGATAGAAACAACTAGTAAAAAGACTATTTCAGGGAGACATACAAATCCTGTTTATCTTTGCAAAAATACTTTTTTTTTTCACTGAAACTAAGGCAAATCTTCTTTCAACACTGTAAGACTTCCACGAGGACAAGTATCTATTTAAAACAATGAAGATGGGAATCTGGATGACCTGTAGCACTGAACATACTGATTTTCTGGACTGTGTCTGCACTGGTATTTAAAGACAATAATTAACTAACTAAATAAATAAATATCACAATAAAAACAATAATAAAAAAACAAAAACAAAGAAACCCAACCCCAAAACAATATTAGGTCAGAAAAAGCAGTGACCCCAAAAGAACTATGGAAAAATTAGGTGACCTAGTTTTCACAGATTAAATTTAAGGTCCAATAGGACATAAAATCTTAAATCTCATTAAAAGAAATTTCCATTTAAGCTGCCAGGTCACTTCCACATTTACAAGCTGCCTTACATTTGAATAAGGATTTTCCCATCTTTGTGAAAAAAGATTAATTCACTGTTTAACATTACAAACAGCAAGTACAATTGAGTAAAAGGCTTATGAGTATAATTTATAATCCAGCACTTCACTCCCACCAAGTCCCACATCACCTTTGTCTGTGGAAGAATTCTGTTTGTGTTCTCCAGTGGCTTCAGAGATGTTACTGTGTTTGCTGCAGTGCAGAATCTGCGTGTTTTCTAAATCAATCATTTCACTTCACAGTTAATGGTTATTACTGACTTAGAAGGGTCGCCTTAATTTCACTATGCAAATTCAGATTATCTGTAGATTAATTAATTTGCTAAATATCCAATTGTAACACCATTTTAAGCATCAACTTGTGCTTAATTTTCCATGGCTACAAAATATGACAGAGCACTTGAGGTTGGATTTGAATTGCTATATATTGGGTGAAGTAACAGTACACCTTTTCCAAACATTTCATTGTAATCTCAGGATAAATGAAAAAAAACCCAAAACCCCAAACCAAAACAACCAACCAACTCCCTAAACCCTTAAAGCCTCTATAAGCACATTAATATTTTTGCATAGTTGTTTCTCATAGAGATGCACTCTGGTTAATAAAGTATGATAATTTACAAGATCTGCAAATTTCCCACCTATAGCCAAGGCCACACAGGTTTGCATTCTTGACTAATCATAAGTCCATTTTTTCTAGACCTACTCCCTCTATTCCTTCATTTCAGGTAAATATGAACACTAGAAGGTGTTCTTGTTTAGATAGGTGAAAGTATACAGATGCTTATGGTTCAGGCATTAGTAATCTGGAAGAGTGAAAACAATAAGAACAAGATATTTATGCAAAAAGTCTCAGATTCAGGATCTCCCATCTCTTTATTCCTCCTGGGGAGAGCAGGGTTTGATGAAATTTCCCATTTCTGCCTGTATCTAAACTAACGCTTTACATATATACACTTATAAGGGACTTTCAACTTACTGATACAAGCAGCATCATATGTCCAAAGTGGAAAAAATTTGGGCCATAAATCTTGAAGAGCTGCAAACCTAGAAATTCTGTAAAACACAGCTAGTAATTCACATCCACACACAACCCTAGTTTAATATCTGATACTGCAATTACTTCTGAATGGATTGTAAGAAAAATTCCAGCATTTAATATGATTTATGCATGCTAATATATTTCAGGAACATTACTCTTGGTTAGTAAAGATGTAAAAAATGTAGAACTTGTACAACCAATACTTTGTAACATGATATTGTAGTATAATGCTTAAAAGGAGTTATCATATCCTAAACTGATGGATATTGTTGCCAGAAAATCAAAGGCTTTTAACTTTATAAATTCTTCTTTCATGTTTGCCCCAAAATTTCCACTTTTTTCTTTTTTTTTGGTTCCCCAGCATCTCATCTATATCCATATAGAGATGAATAATCTAGGACAAAACTTTGTAATTTCTCTTCTATTATGGAATTCAATTTAAAAGGGTCGATTAAAAAGGACAGAAAAAAGTATTTTTTATGGTGCCCCAAACACCCCCAGCTGAGATTTTCCCCATCCTGAGTCAGGATAGAAGGGGAAGTTTTACATTTTTTTTCTAAAATAATTCAAAACTTCTAAATTCAATACAAATATTACACTAGCAGATTTTTGTTTTAATCACTTGTGAAAATAAGTACAGTCCTCAGAAAAAAAAATTTCATATGTCTTTTCAGAAGATCTAGTTCCTTTTTTTTAAATGAAACATAAATTTGAATCAGTTTGTTGTAGACAAGTGTTTCCCAGAAAAATTCATGACCCTTTGCTTTTGTAACCAAACACTGTTTTCCTGTCAGATCACAGAATTCCATTTTTGTAATAGTATCTAATCAAGCAGCAAAAGATTTGAATTGGGAAGCATTTTTTTCTTACGCATTTTGCTGTGACCTAGAAAGACAACATCAGTCTTATGGGTACTACAGTAATATATTTTCTTTCTACTGTGATACAGGAAAGGTAGGGAGAAGGAGGAAGCACACAATCTAATAAATTGAGAACATTCCAGTGAGTGCTAGAATAACTGCAGCAAAAAGGGTCACATTAAATTGTCCAAGATATTATAGAATTCCAGGACAAAAAATGGGCTTGCCTTTTTTTTTCTTCTTTCTTTACTAAACTCATTAGTCCCAGAAAATGAAGGGAAACTTTAACATCTCGCTTGTGTTTCACTTTCCTCACCTGGAGCTGCATCAGGATATGAGGACATCAGTAAAGCAGAGACCAGCTCCTGAAGTCACTTGATCACCTTCCGCCATCATATTTCTGACAAAACTGAAAACAGAATTTCCTGTATCACACTGGTGAGGAACAGGACTTGAAGTGGGATATGAAGTGAGAAAGGAATACATTCAACCAGGAACTTCGGCACTGCTGTTTCCCCATTCATCTCAGTTCAGATTCTCTGGTTCTCCAAAATGAAGCAGCTAGATAGTATTAGGCAGTGCCTGACTGTGTATCAATTTACTTTTTCTCTATCCCCATGATCTTGCTCTCCAGGTTGCCCACACATTTACACCTTTCTGCTGCATCTATGTTTCCTTTTCTTTCTGTTTTATTGCTATACTTTTGACAGTGTTTAGAATCTTAACCAGCAATGATATTGGACATAAAAGGTCCAGTGAGCCACAAGAGACATATCAACTGGTAGATATCAGCCTAATTTAACTGAAATACTCCCAGATTCACCTCTATGGAGCATCCGGCCACATGAATTTAAACTAAGAACATTCAGATACTGACTGACCCTGACACTGATTGTGTAAAACTAACAGTCCAGACAGAGTGGCTTTGGTTTCAGCTTTCACAAATTACCCCATCTAGGTCCCACTGTTCTTCATATTAATGATTTGCCTGGCTTTTTACCAAATCAGTGTTTATTTGCAGTAATCTAATATAATGTTAATTGCTTACTCATTGAAATCTAGCTGGCATTTTTCCCCCGTAGGGATTTGTCAAGGCAACACTCGTGTGTCGTTTCATCTTCAGTTGTCTGTGTTTAATATGCCAGCTGCTTCCCTGTCAGCCAATTCCCACCCACTCTGCATTCTTGCTTTTCTTTGCTCTCCCTCTCTCTTTTTTAATTTAGGGATAATTGTGTGGTTGAGTAAGCTCAGAGGCCGATATATTGCCACATCCAAAGACAAGGCAAGACGGGTGGTAGTTTTTGTTTATTATCCATTCTAGAAGTGGCATGAAATAGCATAATGCATAAAAAAGCACGTTGTGGGGGAGGACAGGGACAGTTTTAAGGAAAAAATCTTCATCATTTCAATGAGAGATCTTGCCAAAAAACCAAGTGGGACTATCTGGGCTCCACAGCTGGAGGGGTGATGAAGGATCCCAATTTATCAAAAGCAGCCTTAATTACAGTAGGACAAATCTTACAGGAGATACGCCAGCAAATATTGCAAAACTTTAATTAGTTTTTGAACACTTTGATTTCTTTGGATGAAAGGTAGTGTATAGAGATACTACTATTAAGTACAGTTTGCTCATATCTTACAGAACTGTGGAGACTAGAATTGGGTTAGAGCCTAGTCTTGGTAAGACTTGATGAACAGTCATATATTCCTAAAGATATCAGTGAATAGAGGAATGACCCCTTACCCCCAGCACATGCGTCAGTGGGAGGTCTGTGACAACCAAATAAATGATCTGATTTGCCCCAAGTACTCTGCCAAGGCAGTGAAAGAATCAACAAGTGTCTTTGTCCTAAATAGTCTTGACCCTCGTTGTAACCCCTCAACAGCTGGAGGTCAGACAGAAGGGTTTGCTGCTTTGCTGTTGAATAATCTTTATAACCTTCTAAAAATGGCAAACTTTTGTTTTTATTAAAACAAGTCCAACTAAAAATAAAAAACACCCCCCCCCCACTTTTTTAAAATTAGTTCATTGTTTTATGAAGCAGAAAAAGTAAAAGTGAAGAGAGACGAAAATCCACAAGAAGAAGAGCCATGAAACTAGTAAATGCATGTTAGTATTCAGAAAATAGCGATAGTTTGAAGGCTGAAGACAAACCTCATAGAACTCAGCTCTTGCTTTTTGAAAACCATGCCCTTATCCAGTCAAAAATCACTACCTATTTGTGGAAAAGTTGTCCTGTGTGAATTGCGATGTATTCAGGAATCCTCAAGTAATGTTTCTCACTTAGCTTTAACTAAGGCAATATTTTCTCTATATGTGACTCTACATAAAGTTTACAAGGGGAAATTGTTAGCAAAAGAAAATCGAAAACAGAAGAGAAACACCTTATCGACACGCCTCTCTACTTTCAACACTGGTAACATTTAAATTTAGCTTCACAACATCAAAGAAATGGAGAACAGAACCTTTCAAATTCATGAAATTTGTTCTGAAAAATATCAGAAAATTCAGGTGTTAAACCTATTAAAAATGTAAGTTTAATTTTAAATCGGAATTTTAAAATGGACTGTCTACTCTGACAATCTTTCCTTCTTACCAAATATTTTTAACAGAACACCACAGATTTCTTACTCCACTGGAAGACAGAGAAGATAGAAGAAGAAAGATACAAGCTCTCTGCCTTCAGGCTATTTTTCTCTAACTTCTGACCCATTAAGAAACCAAGTTACTTAGCCATTCAGAGAGGTGTCAAGAATTAATTGATTCTGGTGAACACATAGGTACTGTGGTCAAAAAGGTCAAAAAGGCTCTGGGAGATTTGCATCTGTATTAAATCCCAGGCATATTGTATTGTTGAGGGCAAACTTCAAGTACTTTGGATGCCAGGGTGTTTGGTTTTATACCTCTCTTACATAAAACAATAGCCTGTTTACCTTTCCAATATTCTCTGGGACATTAACATGACCTGGTCCTGTTTTCACATTGATATTATTTACTTAGGAGGCCATCAGAAGGTTGGGCTAGCCTTTTGCATTTATACAATGCCCAACAGTGTGGGATCTCTGCGTACAACTGTATTCAGAAATGACTTGGGTGCAGAAATTGAAGTGATACTGAGTAAGTTTGCAGATGATACAAAACTGGGAGGAGCTGTTGCCTCCTTTGAAGGCAGGGAGGCCCTGAAGAGAGACCTCGACAGATGGGAGGTCTGGAAAATCACCAACCACAGGAAGTTCAACAAGGGGAAGTGCTGGATTCTGCACCTGGAATGGGGCAACCCCAGATGCACGAACAGACTGGGAATGAGAAGCTGGAAAGCAGCCCTGGGAAAGGGACTTATGGGTTCTGGTCAGTGGCCAGTTGGACATGAGTCAGCAGTGCTCTGGCAGCCAGGAGGGCCAACCATGTCCTGGGGAACATCAGGCAAAGCATTGTCGGCTGGGCTAGGGAGGGAATTGTCCCACTTTGATCTGTGACGGCTTCACCTGTAATATTGGGGTAATTTGGGATGACACAATAAAAAAAAGACACTGAAGTATTACAGAGTGTCCAAAGGAGGGACACAGGATGGTGAAGGGCCTTGAAGGAAAGCTGCGTGAGGAGCGGTTGAGGTCACTTGGTGTGTTCAGTTGGAGAAGAGGAGACTGAGGGGAGATCTCATTGCAGTTACTACTTCCTCATGAGGGGAACAGGAAGGACAGGCAGCGTTCTCTGCTCTGTGGAGACTATGGACAGGACCCAAGGGAATGGCCTGAAGTTGTGTCAGTGGAGGGTTAGGTTGGATATCAGGAAAATGTTCTTCCCGCAGAGGGTGGTTGGGCACTGAACAGGCTCCCCAGGGCAGTGGTCACAGCACCAAGGCTGACACAGCTCAAGAGGTGTTTGACAAGGCTCTCAGGCACATGGTGGGATTTTTGGGCCGTCATTTTGATGATCTTTGTGGTCCCTTCCAACTCAATGTTTTGTGATTCTGTGATTCTGTATGAAAAGTACTTGTAATTGGGCATCAGTGCTTTTAGAGCAAGTTCATTTTTCAGACAAGATGACTTCTTATCACTCATTAATGCAGTACTTTTCCATTATTTTACCAACTGTACTGCAGCTTAGTAATTAGTTTACAGTTGTTTATCTTTGTTCTCAGAAAGAAATAATTCTCTTCAAAGTGTTCTTGCCTGTGGCACGTGACAACAAGAAAACAGTACATGTAATAACCCTCTGGTAACCATCTTTCTCATGATAATTCCAAGAATTTTTTTAACAGAAGGGAAGGTAATTACCATTAATATTGCACCTTCAAGCATCTAGACTAATTAAATTCAGAGTGCCTTTTAATTTTAAATGTTAATTTAGACAGAGAGAAGCTTGGAGAACTGAATGTTTTCCAGCCTTCTAAACTCCTAACTTCACCCATCACTTACAGTTTCAACATGTCAGAGCTCTCTTTCTCTATCAGTGTGATGTGAAGGGACAGTGCATAAAATGTCCCAGAACAGTCTAGCCCAAAGAAGAACCTAAACCTACATGCTGCAATGCAGTAGGTTAGACTGTAGCTTCAAAGAGAAAATGCTTACCCTGGAGGAATAAAGCAAAATTGAACTTGGGTGGGCCTCAAAGGAACTGCAAGCTCATAAGCCATTGCTTATGTTTGGATTTGGAATTGAAATTGACTCTGGTGGCTCAGATCCTCACCACAGACTGTGAATGATACCAGCAACAGAGAAGAGAGGCTTGAGGAAAGAAGACAGAAAGGGGAATCAAATTTTTCCAGAACTTAATGTGCATGATAATATGATTGTAAACCTATTTACATTTAATTTGTTATTTATTTTTCTAATTTAGCAAAATCTTTATCCTGCCTTTTTATACGTCCTCTTGATTTATTAATTTTAGCAGTTACTTTCCCCTGGTCATTCTCACACATCCTAATTCCTCCTTAAATTTCACTTTAAACTATTTACTACTTGGGAGGTCCCAGATCCCTGAAGGAAATGAGGGCTGCCCCAAGACTGGAGTATTCTTTCCTTCTTCCACTGACAGACTAGTGAGAACAAAAGCTGAAAACTTGTTTTCCATCATTGTTACATATTCCCCCAAGGACATTACCCGAGCAGTGCAAGGCAGAACAACAGGCGACAAGAAAGTCTGTCTAACAACTTTGACCTAGTCTGGAAATCTGTTGTGGGTGGTGGTGCCCAGTGAAAGCTCCAGGCACAAGAAGCTTGTGATCCTTGCCCCTCTGCACCTGTCTGGGCTGCTTATTTGAGACTTAGATGTATATCACTACACACATACACACACAGATAAAAACAAAAACAAAAAACAATTAACATTTCTTATGAAGCTCTTAAAATAGTTTTTTTTTACTCAGCTGGACAGTTTCAGTGTTTCCTTAGTGGTCCATTTACTTTATGAAATTTTGGAAAAATCAGTTCTTTCAGTACAGACTGAATCGTAACAGTGAATCATACTACCAACCAAACTTTTATCCTGAAGTTGAATTAGCCCTCACAAAAATGTCTAAGAAAACTTACAGTAAAAACAGATGTAACATGATGAGCGTGTCTATCCAGTGACTCTTACAAGATCAGCAGAACCAATGTTTTTATTAAATTGGTTTTTTGGGATAATTTTTCTAAAATTCAGTTACCCCTTTGAAACAAACACTGCAGTCATAACAATGCAAACGACAACAGTATCTTTGAAGGGATAAAATACCATAAGCTGGGCCCAAGTAGTGAGCACATTCAGAGCTTACTGGCATGAGAATGCCAGCGAAGAGTAGACATTTGGACTGGATCGAAGTAAAAGAACCTGTAGCAGCTCAAATGAGAACTCGCAGTTCAGTTGACAGTTATTTGGAACTGGTGAAAACATTGTTTGTATAATTTCAAGCCATGTCACTGAGCAGGAGAGTCATGGTCTCTAGTTCTTAGGTGATTAAAGTCTGAAGGATAGACTGACTTCCATCACTGGGTGAGTCAGCAGTTTTATTTTTTCCTCTCAGAATGCTTCTGTTGCTATGCCCTTGCTTGAGCTTCGTAAAGCCAGCAGTGGAAGATGTAAAGCGCTGCCAGCAGAGAGTGATTCTTCTTTCTGTGTGCATTTCTACCTGAAGAAAAAGTATCTCTCTTCTGCTGGACTCTCATGCACTTCTCTTTCTACATTAAGTAATGTCATTACAGCTTTCTCTTACCTTGCATTTTGTAATGCAAAGATGGTCCTGAACAGGTTTTTCCTCTCACTCCTCAACAAGTACACAAAAAAATACTGCCTAAAGTCTCCTTTTTTGAGATTTACTTACATTAACTCTAATACTGTTACATACTTTAGCTTTGGGTTTCCACTTGACTTAGTGGATCCTAGTTTCCACTAACATCTCTTTCAAGCCACTTCTGCCTTTCCATTCATATGGTACTGCCATTTTATATTTTGGGATAAAAGGACCTCATTTATTCTATGAGGAGGAAAAATTATAAATAACCCCCTGATAAGAATCATGTACTGATGATCAGAATTCTAGAACTGAAGGACCATATACCTTCTATATTTAAATAATCTTTGGAGTATGAACAAACACATCATAGGCAGGTGATTTCTCCATGTCACTTGTATCACCTGGGGAACAAGGTCTTGCAGCAATCTTTGTAAACCCAAGTGAGGAAGGGTTTAATATATTCTCTAAAGGCCACAAGAAAGTTGTTAAATTATTTGAATCAGAATGAAACAAGAGTCTGCTTTTTCCAGTACTACTGGAAGATAGTGGCTACTGAAGATGGTCAAGAACAGGAGCTGAAAGGGTGTGAGAAGGTGCAAGAACAGGGCATAACATTGGGATTCTTCCTGGGCTGGGAATACTCTGCTTAAAAGGTACATCCATCATTTGCACAGGGTATAACTGCTGTCTAAACATTTTGTAACACATCTAGGTAGTGATAATTAATTTTTACCCTATTATAGGAAAAGAAAACTGGTGTCAAAAAAATAAAGAATCTGATGGATGTATCATTATTCACACCTTATTACAAAGGCCCCATTCCAGTCCCCTCTGAATTTATTCAGATTACTGAAAAGTTTCATTTTCCTCATGAAAAGAAAGCCGCTAGGCCAATATACTTAGAAGTCAACCGACTGCTCAATTCGAAGTAAAAAAAAATCATGCCTTTCTTCAGGGAAATATGTCTTCCATGGGGTTGGTAGTGGAAGGTGATGTGTTAAATAACTTCATCATGATCCAGGAAAAGGGAGTGCACTCCTGTGTAGTCTTGGGTGTGTGACTGCTCCTGTAGATCTGGATGCACAAACCACACACTTACAGAGTTGAAGTTCCTCAGTACTCAGTTTGTACAGTGTAACATCAGTGGAAAGGGACTTGGGGCAAAATAGTGCTTAATGTAAAATTCCTTCCCCCTGTTCTTATTCTGGTACTAGTGTGATGAGGCAGGAACCACATTTGTAGGCAAACTGGGAACAAATCTGTATCCAAGCCATATAAACATTTATTAACTTTTGAGGATCACCTATTTTCAGATTTAAGCTCACTACTGAAGCTCAGCTATCTTTGGCTAATTAAGGATTTTCAGTTAATTTAGCTTGGGTTAAATTTAAGGTTTAAGGAATAAAGGGAATGTACAATACAGAAAAGTCATAATTAAATGCTGCCAAAACTTCAGATGGGATTAATCTTTAATTTGAGTTAGCAATACTGAATTAATAGGAGGCCTGTGAACACCATCTAAACTTTTGAACCTCCTTCTGCTTCCAAATGGTTTCCCAAACACACCACATGAATTCAAACTTATCCTAAAGTCAGGGAGTGAAAATCAGGCCAAGATATGTGCTGTATCCTCTTCTCCAGTAAGTTTTTAATGCCCAGAAAAGAAGGCAGATACTGGAAATTGGTGTCACATTCAATCACTGCATGGTCAGAACATTCCAGCATGTGGGGAACACAGAGGGAAAATGGAATCAGAACACTTTAAACTGGGCCATAAGCAACTTGGAGAGGAACAGCTTCTCTCTGTGGTTTGGTCCTGTGAAACTGGAAGTGGAGCTGTAAGTATCCCCATGAATTCTTAATATTTTAAAACTACTAATAGAAAAGTAGGAACTTAATCAACCCTAAAAGGACAATCTTTTTTCTCAAGAAGTCAACTCCTGCAAATAAATCTCAAGGTAGTCAGCAGATATACTGCAGTTCTATCAAGTATTCTTGATATTTGTGTGTCAAAAGTTATCATCACAGTCTCTATCCATAGCTAAAAGCTGTCTTTCTCAGAGGGACCAGAAAATCTCTGCTTGTAATTTATTTCTCTTTTAAGTGCATAATTCTTTGGGAAATTTGGTGCAAAATAAATTCTCTGTCTCACAATTTCCAATACTTCAGAGCAATTCCTTGTTAAAAAGTTCCCCCTCAGTTTCAGAGGACACCCAAACTGTCTGTTTCAGGGAATTGAATTGATCAAGTCCCAAGTCAGTGTTGAACAATACTACTTATAAACAAGAGTATTCCAGTCGGTTTCAGAAAATATTAATCTTTTGCAAACCCATGAGACGGTATTGTAAGGTAACTCTACAAGGATTTCACACAATGGCCTTTGCCTGTATTTCTTGGACTTCCCTATTTATCTTGAAAACAAAATTACTTCTTAAAGCAGCATCAACAGAATTAAGTAAATAATTACAAATCTCTAGTGCTGTCATTAATAGTTTATGTCTTCTCTCTATAATATTTTTTCCCTTTCTTTTTAATAACATTGTAAATTTCAGACCCTTTGTCTCTAGTATCTCTGAAGCCTCCATTTGCCTAATCCAGTTATGGGGAAATAATATTGAAAATCTTGTTTGAATAAAAACAGATTCTGGCAAAAATTCCAACTTGAGGACTAATGAGACAAGAACTTAGCTGAGGACCTCCCTGCTAGGTAGAGCTGGTGCTGTCCTAGAAACAACTGAAAGGTAAGTTTACACACCCTGTGCTCCATCCTACCTGCAATTAGGCAGAATGGAGGTACAGAAAATACCATCCTCTTGTGCTGTGGAAATACAAGGGGATGACAGACCTAAAATCAATCTCAGTGGAAAGTCAAAAAGAGAAAAAAAAAGGTTTTGTGTCGTGCACCATTATTGCAATGAACAGAAGCCAAGGTTGAAATGAAGTTGTTCCTTTACAGAAGAAAGTCAGACCTAAAAACACTGAGGAAAGTCCAAAGTTGTATCTTCAGTAGTGTCAGAAAGCAGTGAGTTTGGCCAAGCATCTTACATCAAGTTATTTTACAACATCCTTCCTTTCTGCACTGTTTTCACATGAGTGTAGCTGAATGAACTTTCAGCATTTCAGCTTATCTTAATTTGGCAGCCTAGACTCAAAGTCAGCAATAGATAACTTACTCTGCATTTTGGGATAACTTAGTTGCATGGTTAATTCTATTTATGCAGAGAATGGATTTCCAAAATCCTCCTGAGATCTAGGGTTTTAAAGCAGCAGTTTCAACTTCTGTGACTTTATCACAGGTCTCTGTAGGTTTGTTTGTTCTCCCTCAGGCCTCAGCTGCCTATTTAAAACAGGAAAATCTTCACTTCCACTTTGAAGGAAATGTCATTAACTTCTGCAGCTCCATTTTTTATTATTATGAATTCCCATAAGTCTTCTGCCTAGGACTTCATAGGCTTGTCAATGCTGAGAGTGAAAGCTTGGCTCTAGAGGTTGGAGAGTTGTGACCTTAGGCTATATGATTTAACACAGCTATTAATTTTTGAAAGGCAGAGACGTCTCTTTCTTTATTTCTTCACAATGGATTATTCCTTATCCACCAGTTAGCTAAGCTAGAGAGAAAGCACTAAAGAAAATACAAATGTTACATCATTACAGCATTAAATGTCATTAAGTTCTTAATTACATCAAATAATTAAAGTTCTCTTGCTGTTCTCCTGTACTTTTCATCAATAAATCTCGAAATACTTTACAAAGGAGGTCAGTTTCATTATCTTCTCTTTGATGGAGGGGAAAATGAAGGCTTAGGGAGGGGAAATTTCTCATCACAAGGCCAGTGGTAGGGTCTGGATTTGAAATGCAACATTTGAATGTTGCAGTCCCTGGTAAAGATCACAAGGGTTAATCAGATTTTGTGGGTTGCCCAGAGAAGTTGTGGATGTCCCATTCAATGGAAGTGTTCAAGGCCAGGCTGGATGGAGCTCTGAGCAACCCGGTCTAGTGGAAGGTACCCCTGTCGTGACAGGGGGTGGAACGAGATGGTGTCTAAGGTCTCATCCAACCTAAACCACTCCATGATTAGTAATATGATTCCAAAATTGTATAACAAGCACAAAGATACACAGACATATATATGTATAGAATATCTTAGGACACTGAAATTTGATCACTCCTTTTTATTTCTTCTGCATTTTTTATTAAAGCAAACTGGCTGGATCTTTGCAGAGTTGCACTAACAAACAGACATGTAGGAAAAGTAGGTTGAAATTCCATTTTCTTTACTGGTTTCTGGTTAATCCACAAAAGAATTATTTAAAAGAATAATTTCCCCTCATGGGAAATTGGGCCTGAACTAATCTTAACTTCTCTAAAAAAATTTTAGGGATCCCCTAAAAAAAAAAAAAAGAAACCAAATGAATGCCAGGAAATGCTCTTGAAGCTTGTTTCAGTCGAAAATATAACAAGATCTATTTACAACTCTGAAGATATAAGGAAAATAAAGCTACAAAACATTAAATAAACTCCTTTAAGTGAGCCAAGAAATGGCTGCTATATCCTGTCTGTACTTTTACTTTGTAAATCCTTTTCTTGCAGATATGTCTGCATCCAGAATTTCCACTAGAGCTGATATCACTCTATATAGAAAGCCACAGCTCCTGTATGCTAAAGTTGTAATATACATCTTACAGGAGGAAATATGTTTTATGAATCCATTCATGGAATGCTGAGACATTTTTTGGACACTTCACTAAGAGGAGCAATAATTTTCCTTCCATTCTTCTGGTCTCCTGCTCTACATGCAAAAGGTTTCTGTGATCAGGATTGTTTCATTTAAACTTGTAGGATAAACATCTCAAGCAGGATTTGGTCCTCATAAAATGAAAATGGCTTCACTGTTAGTAACCTCAGATGAGACACCTGGAGAATTCACAGTATGCCTTGTAAGGTACAGAAGGGCAAGATTATAAGAAACAAGGCAGAGCAGAACAAGAAAATTTGGTATTTTCCATAGATATTGACAGACATTAATGCATCTACTGCTTTAATCCTTCAGAGATGTGTCTATATGCAAAATTCCCATCCTTTACAGATAAAGAAATGGAAAGGCATGAAGAGTGTTTGTAACTGTTCTTTCAGTGCAGACATTCAGCTGCAGCAGCATAAACTCATTCTGAAGTCCTGAAGGTCCAATAAAACCTGAGGTACAAAAGGAGAGTATTCCAGATATGCCAGTTCCCATCTGCCCAGAGTAAACCTTAGAGGATACATGTGGCCTTTCCTATTACAATTTTTTATTTTGGTTGTACCCACCCACAGTAGGATTGTGCTTTCTCTTAACCCTTCTCACACAGCTCCTGTAGAGAGGCTGGAGCCTGTAGTTCCTTCCAGCAGCAGCTACTGCTGAAAACACACAAAGGGAAAATGTTTGTTTTTTATTTTTTGGAATTCATCCTTGCTTTTAGGCAAATACAGAGAAGTTCACAATGCCAGGAACAAAGCTCTGCTAGGACTTCCTGTCAGAGCTAAGAATAACTATTCTTCAGCTGTAAATTAAATAAACATTGGACTATCAGAAATGAGCTTTTCCCTTGCTGGAAGGCAAATGTGGCAATTTCTGCAAGGTTCTATGAGAGCATGTGCCTCCACTCATGAAAACATCCATGCTCCAATGAAAAACATGGAACCTGCAACATATGTAACTGAAAACTCACCAGCAATAGCATTTTTTATTGCTCTCAGATCCTTCATTGGGACTTTGTATTTAATACAACAGTCTCTTTTGCACAAAAGCCAGGAAAAGGGAATTCTGTTGATTGTTTTGATCTCATTGAAATGGATCGCTTTGCCAGTAGAGGAGAAGGGTTCTCTGTGCCAAGCTTTTAAATCAAATACCTGTCTTATGTTGCCTCCAGAGTGGGCAAGGCATTGTGAAGTAAAACCTAAATTACAGAATTGCTTGCAGAGTTGCAGTACAAAAATAATTGGAAGATACCATAGTCCAAGAGAGGAAAAATTTTGATATAGTGACATGTAAAAACATCCAGAGAGATAACAATTTTGGCAAGTTGTTGCAATTCAGCAGCAAAGCCATGCTTCAGAGCTTTACCTTTCTTTGAAGAGATTTTTATTGCTTGAAAGATATGGACAATGCACAGAATGAAATATTGACTATTGATTTTGATTCAGAGGTAAGTCCAGGCAAAGAAAAAAAAAAAGGGCGTTTTTTGATCTAAGTGTTGTTTCTATTTAAAGCAATATTTTAATCCGAGTTTTGATTTCTGCCTGAAGAATAGTGAAAGCTACAAACAAATACAGTCCATTTTATTTGGTCCCATAGGGACCTAAACAGTAAAGAGGAGGCTGAAAGTTAATTTCCTGTCAATTTCCAGTAACACTGAATTTTCTTATTATTATTTAAAGCATTTGCCTGGTTTGATAAAATATTTTAGATAGAGGGAGCAAATCACTGTCAAACTAACTATATATATCATAATTTTTGAATACTGTCTCTTGCTGTGTAATTCATGTCTTTATGATTCATACATGTCCTGCTGTTTTCCTAATTGAATATGAGGTATATATCCAGATTATATCTTACACAATCAATCACGAATCAAAAATCATAAATATAGATAGTATTTTGCCTTTATTTTGAAAAGTCATATGATAGTCAGGTCTAGAAAACTGAGAATGTGCCTTAAGAACATCCCCTGGGACACAAGTATCAGGAATATATGTAAAAACTAATACATTTTTAACACTTCTATTCATGCACACAAACAGAATACTCCTTCTGCAGTGACACCTGTGCTTGCTTGCATGGATACATATTCTTTTCACCATTTGGTGAAAATATTGTAACATTAGCAGGCATTTTTTAAAGAGTTGATGGTCAAAGGGAACATAATTTATCTCTGAAATACATATCTCCTGTTCATGATATTTTTCTGCATGCCAAAACACTTAGAAATGTGCTCTCAATTTTTTTTAATTCATTATTACACTTGAATGAAATTCTAAATGCATTGCAAAAAAAGAGAAAATTATATATGTGTGATGCAAATGAAGTAAACGCTGTCTGAAAATCTGCAATCTTCAGAAAACATCTGTGGTTGACACAATACAAAAGCATGGAAGAGAAGGGAGAATGCCTAAATATACACAATAAAATCTGGGAGATTGATTTTGGGTATCCCTGTGGATAGTAATGTATGACCATAGTCCTGTCCCTATTTCAGTTACCCAGGATCAGAAAGTGGAGGAAAAATTGCCAGTGTCATAAGATGAAATACAAATATTCTTACATATTTTTAAAATTATTTTTTAGATAAGTCTTCTCTCTACTTTTCCATTGTATATATCGGACAAGCAGGAACAAAACACTGGCAATAAAAAAAGGAAAGACCTTAAACGTGGCACAAATTATATATTTATTCCTATCACTCTGTAGTTGAAAAGCATATTGAAATCATTTTGGGATTTAAACAAAAAAAATAACTCTGAAAGTCAGCATGAAAAATCCACTCACAGACCACACTACTAGTGACATTGCAGTTGGATATATACATTGGTAAATTTAGACTTTCTGGATATATATGCAAACAAAAGCTCTTGCATGGTAGGCAGAATCTGGTATTAAAAAAACTTCATTTTCTTAAAAAAGCCTGAGAATTCCAAACTTTAATTCCAGAGATGTAGTGTGATAAAAGGGAAACATTAGGCAAATCTGAGTTTCAGCTAATGGCTTACTTTAGTATTTCTGTTACTTTAAACTCTGTTTCATGTGTGCTTGGAAGGATGTTTTGATTTTGTTCTTGGCTGTGTCCTTCCTTGCTCTCTCAGCCAGGGCTAAAGCTGAACTGCATCCCTCTTTTGATGACTGTGAAGCAGGACACACAGAACCTTAACATATCAACCTTCAGTGAAAAGCCCTATAAATGTATGGAGAAAATGGAAATATCAAGATTCTTACTCTGGGATGTGAAAATATATGTTACAGATTTTTGGAAAAAAACCAAACAAACACAATTTGAAATTGTGTTTCAAATTCCCAGGTACTTACGCTTAGGATCAAATCTTTTGATAAAAACCAAACCAACAACAAAAAACCCCCAACCAAAACAACAACAACAACACCACAAAACCAAACAGAAAAAAAAAAAACCAGCCTCCCCCCCCCCCCCAATCCTGGAAACCTGGTGTATCCTATTTTATTCTTTGCTGGGGTAGCCTAAGCAGAAACAGAGGCAGATCGTTTCCTGACTGCATTTACAGCAGCAGTGCACAGCAGCCCCAGAGATCCTTGGGTCCCATGACACTGTGGGTTGAGCACATGGGATCTGGGAGACAGTCACGACAGATAAACAAGAAAGAAAGAAGAGGACAAGAAGTAAATTAAATTCTTCATTCCAACTAACGTATCTAGTTGGAAGTCCATACCTACCCAGTCAAACTTTGACACCTTGTCTTTGGGATCACACTGTACCCACACTTCATCAAATCAAGAGGACAGGAAAGGAAATTCTCCTCAACCTGACCTGAGACAAAATAACTGCAAAATTGGAATCAGGTAGGATTGCAAAAGAAAGTTGCTCATGAGATAAAGGGCTGCGTTTGTTGCAAATGCTACTTACAATGAGTAACTAACCTAACTTCAGGCATGAACTTCCTTCTGCTGAAGTTGAAGACAAAGTTTCCATCAGATGGCATGGAACAGAAGTAGAATCTGGGGGCCAAATTCAGCACACCTGTGAAGTAGATGGGAATGCAGTTTGACAGGACATAGTTCACATGATCAAAGTCTCACTGTGCTTTCCTTGTGAGAGTCAGAAGGAGACCTAGAGTCATCCAAAGGACAAAAAGGAGCTAAGTGTAATGGAAGCAATATATGTCAAATTTTATTTATGCAAAAAAGTTCCTGAAAATATTTTTTCCTTTTTTTTTTTTTTTTTCACCCTGCCCCAATGCCCTTATCTGATATTAGGGAAGGTTAACATCTAATGGTTACTTAATCAATTTTTAGGACTCTTCATATTTTTCTGTATAAATATCATCATCTCTGGTTTTAATGAATAATAGTTTTCTACTGATTTTACAATTGTAACAATTTAATATTGTTTTAATTCTCTAAACACTTTAAGATGTGGAAGTATACATGTGGAATTCAGAAGGCTAAAAACTCAGAGTCTATTTAAGACATAAAATCCCATCTCATTCTCAAGTAAAACAGTTCTAATGCACATTGGAACATGAATACAGTTAAACAGAAGTTGTGAGTCTCTGAAAGCAGCCAGTTTTCATTTTTATTTTTTTACACATGAAACTGAAAGGACTTGAAAGGGCTATTTTCCTTTAGGAAGACTTAAAAAAAACCCCAAAACATTTTGCCAAGTAGCCATCCAAGTTGGACTATACTACCTCATCTGAGTAGGCAATATTTTACTACATATCTTACATACTCTGAAAAAACTTTACAGCAATGACTCAGAAATCTCCCCTGCAGATAACTAAAAGTTTTTGCATGATCTTATTCAAGTTGTCTTTTCCTGAACAGATGGTGGATGTCTTCAGGAGAGACGCTTGAAAAGCGAAAAGATTCCAAATGACTATGAATTATTTTATTATTTTAAAAATCAAGAAAAGGTAAAATTTCATTAGAGAGCAAGCACAGGAATTTACAAAGGTAATCTGAAACTGCTTGCAAATGTTCAGAAAGTAAACACAGAAACTGAGTGTTCATAATGGACAAAAAAAATAGATAAATATCTATTCAAATTAAAAAACCCAAAGTCTTTCTCTCCTTCTGTCTCTCTCCTTACTTATTCTCATGAAAGACATATTCTAAAATTTTTAATTATCCCAATAAAAGCAGGATAGTTGTTATTAATAGTTATTTATTATTAATAATTATTAGTTATTAGTATTATCAAACACCTCCAAAACATTGATAATTCTGGGCTGTGTGGGCATTATGCTGTTGCTACGCTCCCACAGATTATGTGCTCTTACTCTAAAAGCTTTCAAGGGATTGAAGAATCCACCGCTGAAGTTTAATAACTTTGGTTAATTTGGTTTGATTTTGGTTTTTGGTTTTTGGTTTTGGGTTTTTTGTTTGTTTGTTTGTTTGTTTTTCTAATATGGCAAAGTGCAAAGTGAGTTATAAACTCCTGAAAGTTGACCTATTGACATTCAGTTTCTGGCTAGGAACTGACATTTTAGAGGAACATAAATATGCTCAAGAATAAAGTCAAGGTGACCATTTGTTTCACTGCTTGGGCCTCAGGCAATTCCCTCAAGTCTCCAATATACTGGTGTCATGATCTTGGACAACTACCCTCATTCTCTGCCTCCTTTCCACATCACATTCATCACTCCCTTTCGTTACCTTTGAACTATGAGAATTTTGAAGTAAATCTCTGCCTGACGTGAAAGAGTCTGGTTGCTCTTACAGTGCTATTACTTAAATAAAAAAATGAAAAATATGACAACAGCCACTCACACGATGGTAAGTCCACATGGATTAGTAAAAAAAAAATCTATTCAATTTCAGGCTACGAGTGGTCACAACCTATTCTTCTTCCAAGAGACCTCCACTCCTGGATCCCATCTTGCAATTTTCAGATAAAATTTACACATGTGAAGATAACACATGACAACTGCTTGAAAAAAGGACTATTATATTTTGGGGTTTTCTCTTCCGAAAGAGAATTCAGTTTCTCTCAATGCTTACTTCCTAAATTAAATGAAGTCTCTGAAATTTTTTTAAGTAATTCAGACCTGAAAATGTTGATGATACCATTTCATGAAACAGTTATGTGCTGCTATAAGCACTATGTTGGTCATGAAAGATTAAATAAAAATATAAATGCTGTTCTCTTTGGATCTAGAAAGGATGCAAAACAATCAACAGCAGGTGAACATGAGCCCAGATGTGCTCAAGTGGCCAAGAAGGCCAGTGGCATCTTGGCTTGTGCCAGCAATAGTGTGGTCAGCAGGACCAGGGAGGTGACAGTTCCCTGTGCTGGGCACTGATGAGGACCCACCCTAGATTTTGGGTTCAATTTTTTAGCCCTCCATGACAAGAGAAACATTGAGAGGCTGGAGATTATCCAGAGAAGAGAATGGAGCTGCAGAAGGGTTTGGAGCACCAGGAGTGGCTGAGGGAGCTGGGGTGGCTCAGCCCAGAGAAAAGGAGGCTCAGGGGGGGGACCTTCTCGCTCTCTGCAACTCCCTGACAGGAGAGTGGAACTGGATAGGAGTTGGGCTTTACTCCCAAGGAACAAGAGACAGGACAAGAGGACATGGCCTCAAGCTGTGTCAGTGGAGGTTTAGGGTGGACATCAAGAAGAATTTCCTCATGGAAAGGGTTGTTGCATATTGGAATCAGATATCCAGGAGATAGTGGAGTCCCTGTCCCTGGACATGCTCAAGAAATGACTGGACATGGCACTCAGTGCTCTGGTCTGGTTGGACTCAATGTTCTCAGAGGTCTTTTCCAACCTAATTGATTCTGTGATTCTCTAATAAGAAATCTGTAATAAGAAATTCTGTAATAAAAAAACCCAAACAAAACATTAGGCTTATATAATGAAAGCATTTATTGTTGAATTTGGGAATAGAAAAACCCATTTCTCTGCAGGGACCATGTCTACAATGAATAGGAGGAGGAAAAAACTTCTCTCCTGCTTGCCTGTCCACTCTTACCTGTGCTATCACCTAGCCTGGACTTCAGGAGATGATCTGGCTGTCACTGTCACGGGTAGGCTTCTTTCTGCACCAGCTGTACCTTTGCTGGTAGCTGACATCACCAGAGGGTGTGACTTCAGACCACCTGCAAGAAAAGGCTCAACAATGCTCAATAACTGAGTTTTATTGGGAAATGAAGACATAAACAACCTCTTAGAACTTCCTATATGGCTTTAGTCCTTAAATCTTGTCAAGACACAAAGCATAGCAGTAAGTTAATACACTTAGCAAGACTGTGGGGTCAGACCTTCATGAATGAGTCCCTGCATCAGCCCCAGTGGAGTCTGAGGGCTGGTGCAGTTGCTCTGTGGAAGGGCAACTGGCAGGGGGAGGTGAAGGAAGTGTAACAGCAAAAGAAACTGGAGAGGGAATTTCTTTTGGCAGAACTGCCCAGTGGAAAGTTTGGCAAGGAGAACAGAGAGAGCGCCTGCAGGGAGTGGATGCAGGGAACATTCTGGGACCTGCAGTGACCACAGGAGGTGAAGAGTGTGGTTTTAGTGACTCATCCAGATCACAGCCTCTTCAGTGTGCCCTATGCACCAGGGTGCTGACTCAGTCCTGACTTAGAGGGAGAGGAAATGCCTTCATGAGTCACCACCACTAAATATTTTCCTCCAAGTTTCCCAAACAGCACATGCCATGTGAGTACCTGCTCCTCTCCTGGGAAATCTGATATCAGACCTCAGATTGAATGGCACATATATTTAGAAGTGACTTTTTCCTCAAGTAACCTTACTCAGTAAAGTATTCTCTCTGGACATATGGCTGGGTTAAAACTCCATATAAGATTTTCCTGTTACATAGAAAATATCCCTGTTTCACTTTATTATAAAAGTAGTCTATTCTCAATTAAAGGTGTAGGATGAAAAATTGCTTTTTTATAGAAAAAATACAAGATCTGTACTGAACTCCATAAGAAAGATGGTAAGAATATGGTTCCATTGATATTGCCATCCATTCAGAACAATATTTTTGAGATATCATTTATAAAACTGTTACTATGGCACTGAAATACTCAAAAAAGTTCTGCTAGAGGTAACTATGATTTTTCTATCTGTACTTACAAATGATTGTATTTCATCATATCTGAGAGATAATTATTACCTCTCGAAAATAACATTCTTGCAGATTGTCCATAAACTGTATCTGGTAATTTGCAAAGGAATTTATGTGCAAGCAGTTTGGGTTGTGTGCATACACATGGAGAGACCCATATAAATATACATACACTCACGATCCAAATTTTTATATAAATATATATATATATATGCAATATGAATAAAGAAGTGAATATAGAAGCAAATTTACTGTTACTTAAGAAACTGTTAATTTATAACAAATAACATTTGCACTAAAGGAGGCTAAACACTTACATACAAAATCAGTATAAAGCTCAGAGAGAGAGTGTTTATGCAACTATAAGTGTGAAGTTCAAAGAAAGGGAAAAGAGCCAAACTGGCATATAATTCAAAGTACCTAGGCTCATTCATCTAGTTATGTCAAAGCAAGACTTAGTATTATGGGGAGTTATAACTGGAAAGGACTAACCCATGGAAGGTAATTGTAATTTATAAATATCTTGAATTAAACTTACTACCTTTGTGTTACATAAATTTAGGTTGTACAGGAAACAGTTTCAGGAGAAAAAAACTTCTTAATTTTGAGGCTGAAAGAATGTGGAAGTTATTAATTGAAGTACTGTGGTAAGAATGAAGAAAAGGATACCCCAAACAAACCCCATGTAAGTGTGAAAGAAAAAAATAAGGATTCAGTCCCTCAGTAGGTCCTCACAAAAATAGGCAAAGTCAATATACGTGAGGAAAGTGCCGTAACTACACAAAGCTTCCTGCGTTTTCACACTGACAAACAATTGTGAGCTCTTGACCCAAGGCTGTTTTGAATCAACCTCAGACTTTTCTTTCCTCTCAGGTAAAGTACATTTGAGTAAGTGTAAATAAAACCTGAGGATGAAAAGCCATAACTTATCATGCCGTTCACATGATAGAGCAGAAAATACCCCAAAAATTGGCATCTCCGCTTTTCTTCACTCTAAACTGCTAGACAAGTGGTTAAATACATGTTACACTATAGCTACTGGCCAGTGACAAAGCCTGCTTCCTCCTCCCTGGGGATGGTCCAGCAGCCCTCACAAGCCAAAGCCGCTTTCCTGGGCTGTTTACAAGAGAAATCATGTGCCAGTGACACTGCAGCAGTGGGAGTCTCCCTACCCTCTGAATCAGTGCTGGAGCTGTCAGGCACCTCACAGTGGGACCTACCACAGAAGAGGATAAATCATTTGTGGCCAATTAGCAACCATGTGCCTTTTCCAGCCTACAGCTCTGGCTTGGCTCCGGGAACCATCGTTTTTACACCTTGTGCCTTGCCTAAAGAGCTGATGCATTTTCTGTCTCGTTTCTCTGTCCTGAAGCCTTCACTGCCTTGGGACTCTAGTCACAGATGTAAATGCAAGAGTTTAGTCATGATTTATGCTAGAAACACATACCCTGATGTAAACAGCACCAACATGAGAAATAGAGAGATGTTCCAAAATACAAGCAGTGCTCTCTATTATTCCACGGTTATTATAGTAGGAAAGCAGATAAGGATAGATTTTCTTTTCAAGATAGTGTTGAGTGAAGAAGACATTTTTGAAGTAGTGCAACTCCAATGCCTTGTGGATGGAGAGAAGCAAAGGAATCTCAGAAATAAAGCACTGGCCCTGAGCTTTGGTGCCCACCCCAGACGTGTCACAGAAAATGCAAGGGTCTTCAGCAGGTCATTTATTCACTGAATGCTTCAGAGCTCCAAAATTGTAAAACATAGCAGATGGAAAAATAGAAAAGCTACAAGAGATCTTTTAAAGAAATATCAGGGTTTTATGAAGAAAGTAGTAGGCATGGATGTAATAAGGTTAATAATGGATTATTAATCCATAATAATGGATGTAATAAGTCTCCACTGTTGCAATATGATGGTTTTCTTGGAGTAAGTCAGATTGATGAATATTTAGCATTCACCTGTGAATTTTATCTAAGGTAGTGCATATAGAGGAGGCAAGAGCTGTACTTTGCTCAAATTTTCCCATCCAAACAAGGCACTAAAGCCCTTAAAGACTACCAGCTATGTGTGATGCACAGTCTTTACATGAACAAGGTGTGCTTTCTTGGTCATTCATTATAGAAAGATGCTCTGGCCAAACAGAGATTAACACTAAACTCTTTGGGGCTGTAGTAACTGGGATTCAGTAAATGTTCTTATGCTCAGGATCATAAGCAAGGACAAACTTAAACAACTTAGGGACTATCCAAGTAATAGTTTAAAGATAGACTACCATCTGAACTTTGAGTGTAGCTTTAGAGTGCCATAAAGAAATAGTGGGACAAAAGTCTGGTTAATTTTTGCTTGTACAAATATCACATGCTTTCAAACTCCGTAGGTGATTTTTATCACTAGGTTTGGAAAGTTGTCTTCAACTTGCCTTAAAAAAGCTGTTGTTTCTAAATGACAAAACAACAAAAGTGTAATAATAATGACAATAATAAAACAATTTACTGTTAAATAATAATTCTGATCCTAGTCTATAAAAGCACTAAACTACTTCATTAATTCCCAAATATCAAAAGTATTCTTGTTTCAGGCTACACCCTGAACTGTTGCATGCTATTTTAGTGATAGTAATATTAATAGTATTAATCATAATTAATTAGTAGTAAGCAATAGTAATTTAGTAATATTTTGTATTTTTAAAGTGTGACTTAAGCCTCACAGCAAACACCTTGCAGTTCACTATACTACACAGGATCTGTGCATAAATAGCCCACCATTTTTACCATCTCATAATCAAAATCAGATCAGTATCAGATAAAAGAAAGAAGCCACTAAAAAGTCTCACAGTAAAAAAATAAAACTTTATAATACAAATTCAAGCAATTTATCTCTCTAGGGAAACCTTGAAAGTGGTCCCTGCTACTAGTGGAAAACTTTCCTCCTTTAGAGCCCTTGCTAGTGTGGCTGGGATGACAGCCAGTTGCATGCAAGTGTCTCTGTATCTGTACCTCAACTAATCCATAATCCTTCTAACCTGAAGGAACTGACACCTGATCCATCCTGAGTTCAGGCTTGTGAGCTGGGCATAGGAAGTGTACAACTCTCAAAACCACTTTGCTACTGGGAAAAGAAATTGATCTGCCGGTATCCCCCAGTGCCTCTGTGGGAGGCAGAGGAAAATGAGAAGAAAAATTAGGAAGGGGTGGTGGTGGAGCTATATTTTGCTTGAAGGAGAAAACCTTTCCTGAAATGCGCAGCTACAGATATTCTATAAACAGTGACCCAGTTTCCTTTCATACCTCCTTAGAAACTCAAGTCTTCATGCCACTAGTTTAATTCCTCCCTCCAAGAATTCTCCTTATCAAACTACATCTTACAACCACTTGGATTCCTTGCCCTGTTTTGAAGACCTTTCCAGATCTCCACTATTTGGGTGGTTAGAAAATTTCTCCTAATTTCCAGTCTGAACCTATACATGACCAATTTGCAGCTATTTGATGTGGTGCCAGTATCAGTTTAAGGTAATTTTCCCTCTCTCTTGATGTTCAGCCATCTTGAACATAGTTATACAAAGCTACTGTACTGCCTTTTGAAAGGTACACTTTCTAATTTGTTCTCTACTACACTTCTATTATCATCCAAGTAACCCTTCCTGACATTCTTTGCAGTTCAAGTACACAATTTTCCTCAAAGATCCAGGACCTGTGCCTTATATAAGAAAATGAATGTTCTGCTTTCGTGCTGGTATCTCAGTCCATGTATCCTTACTGCAATTAGTTTTTTTCTTCAATGGGATGAAATAAGCAGTGCAGATCAGTAAAGTTATTGACACGGATCACTTTCTGGTTTATATCAAATAGCAAGGCTCCATTTTATAGAGCCCAATTATAGAAAATTAGTTGCATGACTTTGCACTCTTTACATTACTCAATGTAGGCTTCAGGTAAAGATTTTACCTAATCTTTTATTTTATGATCATCTAGTCTTGAATTGGGAATACCTACCGAGTCCCTACTTTCACAATTGGTATAAAGAAAAATGTTTGTAAACAAATAGTCACTTTCATTTTATTTGATAAGAACGACAACTTCCAGTCTCTCAAAGTAAAAGATCCATTGTCTTTGGTCAGAAAAACCAGCAGCATTTCTGCCAGCTTAGCTCTGTCATGTAAGTTCCAAGGAAAAATATAAAAAAACCCCAAACCTTACGACTTGCAAGGTATTTGTGTGCTCTAATACCTGAGGAGGAAAGACAAGGGAAGAAAGAGTTAAAAGACAGACATTTCTGAAAACTAGACTGTGATATAAATTCTGAGGAAACTTTGCAGCTTAGTCATCTAATGTTCTCTGTAAAATCTTCAGTTCATCACGAGCTGCCTTTTATACTCAAATTGGTGGTAAAGTTCAGTTTCACCATCAATAGATGTTACTGGCAAGTGTAGCTCTTATCTTGCATGGATCACATTCCTACCACAGGTAGCAGTCAGACTGTAAGGTTTGAGCATGGACTTCAGAAATACGAGATCTCTGAAATGTGCATCAGTAAGCAGTAGGAAAAAGGAATAACCTTTGAAACGTTAACAATTTATTTGAGATGGACTTCTCTGTTGCTGACATTATCTTCATCTCCATTCTCCTCAATTCTGCCACATACTAATTCTCTAAACATTTTTGTTGTGGGTTTTGGTTTTTTTTTTTATTTCTTCTAACAAGTTGTCAATACTAAATCCTATTCCGTGAATGTGTTTGCCAGAAAATTTCACAAATTCTCAGAAAAAATTGAATAGGAACCTTAGTTTACTGGGTTGAGCAAGGCATGCCTGGAAGTGAGAAATAGCTGTGTTTCCTGGAAGAAAAATTGTGACAATGAATTATAACATTTTTCTGTTTTCAAAATAAAAATCAGTTTTGTCATTGCTTAGGAAGATCTGGGTGATTAGAAAGAATATAAAAAATTTCAGGGTACCACAATAGCATTTTAGATTCCAAAATCTAAGGTATCTTTTGCTTTTCACTTGTGCATTTTGATTTGTCTGGCCTTCTTTAACTTTTGAGTTTCTACAGAGGTAAATATATTTTAATCAAAAATTTACCTGAAAAAATACTCTGGGTATAAGCTCTAGAACATGTTCTCCACTCCCCAGCCACTCCCTAGGAATGTGAGATACCTGTAGGCTGCAGGTGCACAGGGAGAGGCACACAAATCAATTTTGGGCTCCTTTCTCTCAGTACCTTACCAAGCACAGGATCAGCACCAAGTGACAGAGGCATTTTTCCATGCAGCAGCACCCAACCTTATAGCTTTGACAGCTAACTAAGCATTTGTGTGGAGCACCCAGATCTGGTAGCATGAGCATGCCACAAAGCTGCCAACTCATCTTCTAACCTGTAGTACACAGAGCAGCTCAACCAGATGAAAATTAAACATATATATGATCATCAAGTGAAAACTGATCACAGTGATTTAGGGACAAATCTACCAAGTCAGCTTTTAAGTAGAGTTTGTTCTGCTGTATTCAATGACACTGCCGACAACTTGACAGCAACTTTTACACTAAGGAGTTCTTCCCGCTAAAATGGGAAGGACAAAAGGGACAAGTGACTCATCTTGTGGTATTTCATCTTTCCTTGAGGCCTCTTATTTTGTTGGTTTTTACCTGCCATTCTTGATAACATAATAATAGGCAATCCAACATATGAAGCAGGGATTCAGTCATATTTGTGTCTTCCAGCAGAAAATATTACATTTTCTGACCTTTATGTTTGTCATAAACAAACCATGACAATGTTGCTTATAAATTGCCTCTAAGGGTCAGTATGTCCTTTAGGCCAGGGTTTGCACAAGGGAGATATTAGAATGATGACTTGTGATCCTGATAAGCAAAGACGAAAAGCAAATTCTGCAGAGATTTCCCCGCTTGAGCATTACTTCAACTCTCTTCTGAGAGTTTTGTGGAGATTTGTTTGCTGGTAGGTGTCTGTAGCTGTAGGTGTCGGACTAAATAATATTCCTTTCAATTGGGATCTCTAGAATAGCTGCAAATGCTGTTTGGCACATAAACTGAAACATAGAACAAGGGGAATTTATTGAATTAAATTCTGTCTTTTTCCCTCTAGGAAATAACTTGGCTTACACCCAGTGAATAAAATAAGAGCATGCAACAAGATTAGGTAGAAAGAGAGGGTGACATTTTGTTCTTAAGAACAGACTAAAAGACATGAATGCAGGTGAACAGAAACCACAACAAGGACAACAAGGATACAAAACTGAAATCAAATACTTGTAAATCTACTAAAATTAAAACATTGTGAAATAAACCTGATGGACATTTTGTTTTTGTCAGTTTCTGCTCAGCTACACCTCCAGGAGGTTGCCACTACCTTCCACCATTTCCATTGAGATCCCTGTGACTGACAGCAATTTTGATCAATAATTTATATATTAATTCATCCTTTAATTTATGGGGTAGAATAGTAATTGTGGATAAGAGCTGCAACAGTCATTACTGCCTCAACTAACTAGAAGCTAGAATTTCCAAATGCACACAAATTCTGTGTCCATTTTCAGTGACCTTTTACCTTTACTTAAAAATAGAGGGAAAAACGCTGTTGACCATTAGAAACTGAGAGAGTTAAGCATTTTAATTTTTTTATGAGATGCTCTCTTTCTGTGGATAATATGTACTGTAAAATAGCTTCAGAACAGCTGAAATTCACTGATTATACAACTCACAGTCAAGACAAGTAAAGATTCTCTTTATCACACAGAAGAAAAGCTGATGGTATACAAAATGTAGCTTTCACATGCTGATGCTGTTAAGTCTACAATACCTCCTGCTACACAACACCATTAATTGTGCTGTTATTCTTTTAAGAGGGAGAGAACAAAATGCAAAGGGAGCAAGTAATTTACTTGGAGCTAAATACAAAATCAGAACCAAAGCAAGGCTACTCTTTTTCGCTCTCACTTCCTAATGCTCATTCAGTTTACAGCACCTTCAAAACACTGTCAAACCTAGGAAAGTAAATGAAATGTTCACTTGGCCAGGAACAAATCGCCAACACCCACAAGGACTGAGACAACTGGGTTGAAATCCAAACTTGCATAATTCACTCGGAGCTAACAACTACCCACCCTTACCAGTTGTGTCCCTTTCTGCTCCTGCCTGTTTTCATCATCTATTTTAACAGCTGGAGAAGACAATCAGTTTCCTGGAGACTCCAGGAAAACACTGGGCCAGAGACAGGGTAGTCTACTGAGAGTCACTTTCTGAGCCTGATGTCAGTTGCCTGCTTCTGATTTCAGGGACAATGAGTCTCTCCCAACCTCTGTAGTGAGCATCCAGTGAGGAAATTTCTGTCTCTGCAGAACTGGTTCATGTCTCCCCTGGGTTATTTCATTATCTGAACATCAGAGTAAGAGTCCTGACAAAGAGTTTGGCCCTAACTCCATAATTAGGTGGGGGAGTAGAGAAAAGCATCAGTGCTGTGCAATTGGAAACCACTGCCTACATATAGTACGTTAGTCCATTCACTTCGGTATTGAGTCTTAAATTTTATTGACATGACAGATTTAGTCACAGGGGAGCACTATCTACATAATTATGTTAACAGAGGACCATAAGACTCTTTTCAGAGAGGTATTTCATATGTTTTTATATAGTCAGGAACACTGAATTTAAGCTTCTTTTTTTCTTTCATGTGTAACAGTAATAATGAATGGATTTTATGCTATGACTTCATTACAAGACTCCACAAGGAGTTTCCATGAGTACAGCAATCTCTAAATAATCTGTTACCTTTTGAACAGATTGAATCTGGTGTTTTTCCACTGTAATTAATGACTTTTATTATCTTTCCTTGTCTTTTATACAGTGTACTAATTTAAAGACTTCAGTACTCAAGATCACTATGTACTGTCAGGAGAGGTTCTATTTATACTGTCTGTCAGTGTCTAAATCTGAGTTTTGTTTTTACTGTTGCACAATACTTCAGTTATTTTACCTGACACAGCTACATCTTAGTTGAAGAACGTGTTGCAATCCCTTTTCAGCTCCACTATAATAGCAGCAGGACACTCCTCTGTAAGAGCTGAGTTGCTTATGCATAGTTGGCCATCTGCCTAAGGCAAGTCATAAGATTCCTGTTTTAAAATATTTTCTTTGCTTTCTTTTCTATTCAAGGTGGTTTTAAGGATTGTATCCTTGCATTCTCAAACCTTTCATGTCCCCCAGTTTTAGAGTAGTCAATGAATCTTCTTGATTTTTCTCCCTCTTCCATTCTACCAGCTTTTTGTCAAGGCTACATAGGAGAAATAGGTCAACTGCTTGTGATCCCTTTGGGATTTATAGAAGAGAATGCTCAAGACCCAGTACAGTACTAGGTAATATGGCCAGTCTGACTGCTCTTCTCACATGATGACTGTTAAAATGCTCCTCTGGGACTAGTGAAAAAGTCTGCAGAGAGCAATGATAGATAGTCAGATCTTAAAGAAAACAATCATCTCCATTGGTCAAATATTCCCTGTGCAACCTCCCTGAAAATTAGAATGTTTTGTTCACTATATTATTTTAAAATGCATACTACACAAATTATATCTCTGTATATATATATATGTACATATATATTAATTTTTTGTCTTAGGAAGATAAATTAAGCACAGTCATAGCACCTCTGTAGTCTATATTTAATATCTTGCATCCTTAAATTTACACCATTTCACCATATGCATTCAATGTGCTGCTTTATAAAATAGAAGAGGTAATACTCAATAATTTTTTGCATTACTGAAGAGACATGTCACTTCTCTTTTCATGTGCCTTGAAATATAGTAGCAATTGAGTTGCTGCTTCCAATTCCACTCTTCATCTATTCAAAATATCATGTTTAAGCAGATCCTCCTCTTCCCTGTTGCTTCCTTTTTTTGACATGTGATGCCCCAGGGAAAAAGACATTTGCTCATCACGATGTGTCAATTATCTTGTTGACAGCTGTTTTCTCTTGAGCAATACGTATTTATAGATACAATATAGATTTAATAAGAAGAGTATACTTTCAAGTTCCAACAAACTTTAGAAGTTTATTGGAGTTACCTTTAATGACAGGGAACACATCATAATTCTTTGGAGAATTGCTCAGTCTTTCTGTAAGAGAAGTCAAAACTTACTGTACAACTAGTGGTTTTAGAGGAATGAGGAAAGACCACACTGTTAACAACTTGTGAAACACTGAATGAAGCCATCTTACACCCATCAAAATACCTGTCTGTTCCAAACCACTGGTTGTTGGGACCAAACAGTGGCAGATCTCCCACCTGAAAGTCAGTGAACAGGGAGAGGGGGACTTCAGTGCCAATGAACAGCAGTTAACTTAATTAAAATCTTTCTATCAGAACTTCTTTCTCTGATGGAAAATCAGAGTTAAACTAAACATAATTTTTTCAAGGGAAAGTCTCTCCAATTTAAAATTAGGGGTGAAAAATAATCTTGGAATTTTTTTCAGCCCCAAATGAAAAGTTTCAATTGTTTCAGGCTTGTTGTTCCTCCTTTCCAGTTTTTCACCTTGTTTATTTAGAAGACACAATTTTTTGCCAAAAGGTTAATACTCTGCAATGACAAAATTCCCTGTGGAAAAGCCTCCTCTTCTGGATTGTTCTACATATGTGTTCTTTCTCCCTTTACCATTCCCTCTGCCTCAGAACTTTTAGTTTCTGAATCCTTGTCAACCCCCCAAGAATTTCCTGTGGAATCATAAGCCCTAGCACACTGAGTTCCTTTAAAAACAGTGCACTTAATTTGACTGACTTCAGGTGGGAACAGAGCCCTCCTGGAATCTGATTTTTGATCCACTTATCTGATTTTTGATCCACTGCAAAAGTAACCTATGGATCCCACATCTCTGTGGGTTTCATGTGCATCTGTCAGTCAGCTTCATCTCTGCCAGTTCTGGGTAGTACTTGTTTAACATTTTAGGGACTTGAACCCATATGAAGAATCTCTCACATGCAGGGGGTCAAATAGGGAGAGTGTAGATGTTTTCTCAATGTGCTGGGACCATCGGGACTGCCTACAAGGTAAACCTGAGCTGGATAGGGTTACTGTCCCTATCTGACATGAGCACCCTCTGCCACCAGTTGAACAGAAGAAATTAAAACAAAAAGGGCTCCAGCTAATCTATTTGCAACTCTCTCCTTCAGATGGAAGAGAAACCACCTCCAGCCTTGCTGTAAATCCATTTCTCAGGAAAGAGGTTATGGCAAATCCTTCCACTTATCTGAGAGCCCTAAAAGATACCAAGAGCTTTTACAAGCTATGGTGAAACAAGTCTCATCATGATGCAGATCTGGAGGTTTCCAGATTATCCTGTGCTTGTACTGAAGAGGAATCAGGCAGTGAGTACTTAGTCAGCATGTTTGTTTGGACTCCATGGGAGACTTGTCACAACAAGACAAGCCATTATCGATCATTATTAGTGAAATGACATTGCCTTCCATCCTTGGGTGAGTTTCTTTTGCTAACTCCTCCTTTTTGAGTATTCTTACTAATAGAATTTCATTTACAGCAAGCATAATCAAAATCCAAATACCAAGCATCAGCAACTGAAATAGCAACAAAACAGAATTTGTAGAGTTGTTGATGGGTTTCCCTGCAAAATGCAAACCAGTGCTTTTGTCTTCCTTTGTTTTCTCTCTTGTTTCTTCACTGAAAGTGACAGGAAGTGTCTTAATTTATTTAATGAAATCAGCAGTGGGCTTTCATTGTGAGTGGTAAAGCATTTCAGAAGTGTAATTCTTCTACTTTCTATAAACCCTAACAAAGTCTCTGAAAGCTATTTACCATCTCCATTTCCAGTTGCTAATATTAATGCAGGTAGTGAAAACTCATCGATCATTTGGTCCTCTGTAAACATCATAAGCCTATTTTTTAATAACTCACACAGTAACTTAAAAACTGTCTAAAGTTTCCCTAATCACCTGCCAGTAAGGGAAGTGAGTGAAGTATGGTATGGGCCAACCCCAAATTCTTGTGACATGGAGGAGCCTCCATGCCCCACATATTCTAGGCACAGCCAAGTGATGTGTGGACTCTTTTACTTGGTGACGTTGTGGTTTTAATGTAAAGTGGACAGCAGTGTGCTATACTGACAACACTTTTTTCTGTCAGCAGCAGGACAGGCATATCTTTAGACTGGGCTCTTGTCTCCACCTCTCATAACATTATAATGAGAAAAGGCAATAATTCTTTGCACTTTATATCAAGTCCGAGCTATTATTTTTGTTGCAAGATTCTCCACAATAAATGCTGTATAAGAAGTATATTTGAGGGATTACTTTAAATTTAAAAGAAAAAATTCAACATTGATTTTTTTTTATTCAAACCAAGGATGCTTACAGAACTAAAGTTTGCTTGAACTACTGCCCTTGAAAGAGGTGTTTTCTTCTAGTGAGAGTACCAAATGGCAACAGCATTGCTCATGCGGCAAAAAATACTGAACTACAAAATCCTCATGTCTTTTCTTAGTAACAATGTCAAGAGTAGATCTAACTGACCAGTTCAAAACATGTAGTCCCAAATTTCTAAAACTAGAAGTGACATTCTCTTTGAGACATATTTTTTCTCCTTTTATTTCTATAGTTTCAGTGTACCTTTCACCCCAACATATTTAATCAAAAAAGTCTCTATTTTTCTGAAAACTTAATCCCTAAAGAATGTAGAGCTTTAAGGTAAATACTTCACAATTTTTGTTTGCACAGCCAGCTTTTTGGAGCAGGGGCTTTCTTTCTTTGTATTTTACACTGCTGTAACATGATGGAGGCAAGTGTGTAATGGGCTTACCTGTTGTTACAGCAATATTACAGAAAATGCCAGAATCATGTATAGGAAAAGTTGTTACTGTCTTAGCCTCATTTTTACTGCATTTGCAAAGGTTTACTTTTGACAAACTGATATTCCGAATATTCAGTTCAGAGTCAAATGCAATTCCATCTCTTTCATGTGTGCTTTTAAATTTTTGAGAGCAATGAAAAGGCTTCCCTGCGAAGAGTTCATGCTGTTCTCCAGTCAGCGCTGTTTCCTATCTTTCTGACCTGGAGGTATTGTGAAATGCTACTTGGCCTGCTTTGTGGGTGTTTATTTGTAAATACTTGGCTTATGATTTATTTTCCATCAAATCATAATTGCTAGTAACAGTGTTAGCTGTCATCTTAACTGCCTGTCAATTACCTCTGTACTTTTGTGAGCTAAGACCTCTGAGTTTAGAATTAAATTGGATTGCTGAGGTGGTTTTCCAATCTGTTGTTAATCCCACTTGCATTGTTCAAATCTAGTAGGTTTCTTTGTGAGAAAAGTGTACTTCATGTTCTCAGATTTAATTAATACACCACCCTTATAGGGAATTTCTGGTGATCCCATCGACCAGTAGCAGCTGGTAGAGTATACTAAGAAAAATGCAAGGCAAATCTCCTTTCCCTTATAGTATATACTGTGTGCTTCAAGGGCTTGGAATTAGTAACTCAAACCGTATTCAAACGCAGTTCTTAGGTCTCTGAGAAGGCTTCTTAATTAACTGTGTACCCATGTTCTTCAGTAGCTACAATGAAGGACATTCAGTCTTACAACACATGAAGAGTATGTATGTATATAGTATGGCCAGTCTTCGCGAACGAAGATTTGGGAAAGGTCTTTACCCTTCGAGCCTGCGCAGTGGATTTTTTAGGTGAGACACAGTGTGCGCTGAGCTGAGCCCACCCTTTAATCCTGAGGTTCATCTGCCGGGGCCGAGCAAGCTTGGACAGTGACAGTGAGGTCCTCAGGACGTAGGTTTGTTTAGAGTGACCTTCTCTTAGATGGATGGCCTTACAGGGCTGACGAGCTCCATCTGCCTGGGGGACTACTCTGACCGGGAATCGAACCCTGGCCGCGGCGGTGAAAGCGCCGCATCCTAACCACTAGACCACCAGGGGGCCCCACATGAAGAGTAAGACACCTGGAGTTTGTGGCACCTACAGCAGTGAGAGAAAGAAATGAGGAAGGAGAACTTTGGAAGGTGAGAACAGTGAAACACCAGAAAGTAAAGAAACAGATGTTATTCCTTCCCACAGAGCTACCAGCAAGAAGTAATAGTTTTATTCTTGTTTTGATTTATGAGTTATTTTCTGACCTATAAACCAGCTTTTTAGTTTGTACATCATGTTTCTCCTCTGGTCGGTGTATAATGTTGTTGTGCAAGGCATTCAGTTTTTAATTCCTACTGCATTAAATTGCATGTTTTCAATGGTAGTTTCACTCTTACTAAAACAGACTGGGGGAATAAAGTTGACATACCTTGTTGAAGTGGAAAGCTATATTTTTTCCTCTCATCATCGTATTTTCCTCATTAAAATGAACTAGTAAAAAAGGATTATTATGGAAACATTTTAGTTTTTCCTTTTTCAAAAGGCATCCCCTTCTTTCCTCTTCCACTAAAAGGCAACAGGTTACTCTGAAAGGATCATATCTATCAGATGTGTGCTTTGATGGAAAAATAAAGCAACTACAGACAGTAAAAAAGAGTATCCCACCCTACTTTCTTGCAAGAAGAATTATCTCACTATGTCCCTTTCCCTGACCTCAAATTAGAGTGTCTTCCAGAAATTCAGTGAAAGAATAAAAATCTCTTTTGCCTGTTTTAAGGGGAAAAGAAAGAAAATAGTGTTTTGCAGTCTCAGTGCTCAACAGAGAGATCAGCTTCTGTTGTGCCCATCAGACTAGGAGAGAATTTACTTTCTGTGCTTCCTGCATAAATTGAAAAATATCTTCAGCCTTCCCTTTATCATTATTTGGTACAGGAACTGAGCTTCTTCAAATGCCTGTCCATAAAGAAAAGCTCCCTTCAAAAGAAAGAGAAGGGCAACTGACAAGGCATAATTCTGCTTACATTTGGAAAAGACACCTTATCCCTTTCTGTGGTGGATCAACACATATATGTGTATTCAAATAAAAAATGTGGTGTGGAAGGAAAAAAGAAAATCTCTCTTGACATTCAGTGTAACACATCTAGTGAGGAGGATCACCATCATTCTATCTTGGGAGATGTAGCTTTTGAAAACATTTCATTCATTGTGCATGTGGGAAATACATGATCAACTTTACTCAGGCTGACAACTTGGACAAAGGGCTCAAGCACAGAACTCCATCACCTTACAGGTTGGAAGCTTCCTTAAACACCTGTCCTCCTCTGGATATTAGAAAGGGTAAAACCCAAGGAAGAGCAAAGACACATTTTCCGTTGCTGTATAGAAGAGGCAGGAAATAACAGTCAAATGCTTGATTTGCCCTAAATTTCAAGTCTTGAATAAAAAATATTAACCTTCGTCATCTTAAGAGAGAAGAAAGAGGTGAAAATGTGGAAGATATTTTAACTTTGTCATACATAGAGGAAACATTTCCCATGAAAGAATATTCATAAGCAGTAGAAGACAACTCAATCTTTTCCTTCTTTTCTCTCTAATCAACCACTTTCACCTTGTAAGGACAGGAAAAACCAAGTGGAGAAAGGAAATAATAAAACTGAAACAAACTGGAACTGCCTATGAAATCAAGACATCTGGCAAGCCTGCTAAAAAACTTACATGCTTGTCACATCTCAAGTTGCAGGGGTTTTTGTTGCTTGGCAACAGGCATCAGAGATAACTTTCATGCTTTATTTTCCTCTGTATCCATTGCTTACAGGTGATTTATTTCTGTGACGCCAGAATCCCATCACTGAACATCTGTCATGTGGCCTGTCTACAAAGTAAACACTCTTTTACAGTGCTGACTTCTCCTAAATTCACCAGTATTTTATTTGTACTCATAAATATTAGGATGTGGAAGTGCCTTTTGAAAAGACTCCTTATCATGAAGGGTTGCAGACACACCTGAGAACACTCTAAGAAAAAGCAAAATCATTGAGAGTATGAGGGACAAAATATAGAAAAAAGGAAACAAAAAAAGAGACAAACCCCTCATATCAAAACCTGTCAAATGTTCTTTGAAAATTACTTTAAAATTAAAAGCCTGGGTTAAAAAGTAGAAAGAAAAGGCATTTTGTATTTGCATTGTAGAAACTTATCAGCTCTTTAGATAAGACTGCTTGAGTGAAATACCTTCTCTATCTCCTGCCAGAGTTAAGAAAATGTCAAACTTGAAGTAACAGTACTTTCATGTGTTCTGGTGTTTCTTAAGTTTCTTCTAGGTCATGGTGAAAAGAATCTGGAAAAATCTTTTAGTTTGGATGGAAAAAAATGCTCACCTTAATATCAGAGATTATCAATTGTAAAAATGTGTTTTAAAAATTGCTAAATATCTGATGAATGCAAAAACCTTTGCTATTTATTTATTTTATATTTTCAAATAAAGGTCATCATTAGCCATGGAGCTTGCGGTTTCTTGCAATTCACAGTCTTCTTGCAGTGTTGTCAATGGCATCATCTAAGACTCCTCCTCACACTGTTTAAATGGCAATATAAAGCAAAGTATTGTGGAGAATCAGGCCCTGCACACAGCAGGTGTCATCTGGAATGAACAACTTTTTCAACAAGCACAAACCAAAACCAGTAAATGTTAAATGAACAACGAGCTCACCAGTGTGTCCTTCAGCACCATATTCATCACCATCTCCTCAGGGGCAAACTTGGTGCTTCCTTCAATTGAACTTCTCAGGGCTCCTGCCTTAGGAGGATACAGCCCTAGGGTGGTGCAGAGACCAGCATCAAGCAATGACTCAGGGCAGGAGGAGGGAAATTTGGTCAATTTTGATAAACATATCACAAAACCAGTATTGTTCCATGGCATCTGTGTTATGACTGAAAAATCATCCAGTGAAAACTGGTTTATTCTTTCTTAATCTTACTGTGGTTTGCTTAGTAGGCATTTGCATTTGCCAACAGCATTGTCAAATTTGTAGGTTTACTTCTGTTTTGGCTTTAGCTGGCATGTTTGGCTAAGAACCAAATAGTATCTGTGACATAGTTTTCCCACTCTCAGGGGCAGGAAGCTGCTCAAAAGATAAGTTGAGGTCTTGAAAAGGAAACCCCTAGACATACCAATTCTAGGTCCTTCTGTTGGCACAGTAGTGAGACGTAGTTAAGCAATATTGGGTGCTGGGTATATCTGAGAGGAGTGCATTTCTCTGCAAGAGGAGGGCTTCCATATCATGGCTGCTTGGGAGTGCCTTGTGGAACAGCTTTAAAAACCAGCGGACTCCTGGCACTTTGTCTGATGCCATGTTGAGAACAGAATTGCATTTTGTTTTTGCCCTTACCCTTCCCTGAGAACAAATGATTTTTCATGGCATAGTGCAAACGTGTAAAGAAAACACGACAGAAATGTACAAGGCAAACTTATTCTTGATCTTAATGATGCTGAGTATGTGTATTGAATGGATGGGCAAGGCAAGACAAGCAGTATTTTGTCATGATTTGGGGAGATGATGTAGAGGACTTCTTGAAGTCAGATGCTCTTGCTCAAATCCAGAGACCATTCAGACTCAAGTCAGCGCAGACAGAGCTAGAAAATGTGTCTCCCCCAGAATGTGTTTCTCCATTAGTAACAACGTATTTAATGACATGGTGCAGCTCCTCTTTTTTTCTCAGGGCACTTCACAACACCATTTATCTTCTTTTCAAAATTTACCTTTGTAATACCAAATGTATTACTAGTTGAACAGTCTGTTCATGAGCAGAAATGTATCTCCACAGTATTTATGCCAGAATTATACATAAGTCCCCAGAAAAGCTTTTCGAACTTGTCCTATGGCCATACCACCCTGAATGCCCAATGCTGTCTAATCTTTGAAGCTAAGAAGGGTTGGTCCTGGTTGGTACTTGGATGAGAGACTGCCTGGGAATACTGGGTGCTCTAGGCTCCAATTCTGGTGGATGAAGGGAAGGCTGTGGATGCATCTAGCTGGACTTCTGCAAAGCCTTTTATACCATCTCCCATGGCATACTCCTGGAAAAGCTGCAGCTCACAGCTTGAACAGGGGCACTATCTGCTGGGTTAAGAATGGTGCTGCATCTGGTTGGCATCTGGACACTAGCGGTTGTCCCCAGGGATGAGTGCTGCACCCTGTTTAATATCTTTATTGATGATCTAGATGAGCGGATTGAGTCCACTATCAGCAATTTGCAGATGACACCAAGCTGGGGAGGAATGTCAATCTACTGGAAGGCAGGAGGGCTCTTCAGATGGACCTGGACAGGTTGGATAGATGGGTTGAATCCAATGGTATGGGGTTCAACAAGGCCAAGTGCCGGGTCCTGCACTTTGACCACAACAACCCAGTGCAGCGCTACAGACTGGAGACAGAGTGGCTGGAGAGCAGCCAGGTAGACAGGGACCTGGGGGTTCTGACTGACAGCATCTGACCAAGAAGGCCAGTGGCATCCTGGCCTGGATCAGGAACAGTGTGGCCAGCAGGACCAGGGAAGTGATTCTTCCCCTGTACTCAGCGCTGATGAGGCCACACCTCAGGCCCACACTGTGTCCAGCTCTGGGCCCCTCAACTTAGGAGGGATATTGAGGTGCTGGAGCGTGTCCAAAGGGCAATGAGGCTGATGAAGGGACTCGACCACAAGTCCTATGAGGAGAGGCTGACGGAGCTGGGGTTGTGTAGTCTGGAGAAGAGGAAGCTCAGGGGAGACCTCATTGCTCTCTACAACAATGTGAGAGGATGTTGGAGCCAGGTGGAGGACAGTCTTTTTTTTCCCAGACAACCAGGAGAGGACAAGAGGACACAGGCTTAAGCTCTGCCAGAGGAGGTTTAAGTTGGACTTTAGGAAGCAGTTCTTCACAGAGTGAGTGACTGGGCATTGGAATTGGCTGCCCCGGGAGATATTTAAGATAAGACTGGATGTGGCACAAGTTTGCTCTGCTCTGTTACGTCCTGTAAAGGGTGGGCAGGACAAAGGGCTGTTCCTGGGTATCTCCTTATGACTGTATATAAATAGGTGATAGTAAAGCAGAAAATTAAAGACTTGCCCAAACCATTCTAACAGTAATGTAGCCTGTGTGTCCCTGTGTGGTTATGGGCTATGCTGGCGATGGTACATGCCTTCGGTAGGGTCGCCCATGCCAGACAGGTCAAAACAGCAGGGTCGGATACAATAAATCTATGGGCAGGATGAGCTCGTTAGCCTCCTGGCAGTCATCCTAGGAGAAGGACAACTCTCATCTCAAACCTGGGCAAAAGGAGCTCGCTTAGTCCTGTAAGGTCATCCATCTAAGAGAAGGTCACTCTAATCAAACCTACGTCCTGAGGATCTCGCTGCCACCGTCCAAGCTTGCTCGGCCCTGGCAGATGAACCTCAGGATTAAAGGGTGGGTTCAGTTCCGCACATACTGCATCTCACCTAAAAATCCATTGCGCAGGCTTGAAGGCTTTACTCACATGCAAAAAGCCCTGTAGCGATGGACGAGGGTTGAAACGGCAGGTGAAAGGTGCACTGGAAGCCGCAGACTCAACTCCGCATGCAGACGGTTCAGGATATTGGTCATTTGAGACTGACCGGAGATGACAGTCTCTTGGGGCAGCACCCTGAACGACCAAGCAGCCTTTTCAAGGACAGCACTGCTTGCTCCACTCAGAGAGGGGTCTAGAAAAGGTGACCTAAACAAAGCTCATCTCCACTTTCACCCGGTTGGTTAACCGCAGACCAACGGGCATCTTCTTCCAATGCGGTCGCACAAAGAGAAAAAGACAAAGGCATGCACCTGCCTCCAAAGGTGTACCTAAATTAACTCTAGCATGTTGGAACATCAGAACCATGCCTGATTCTGCGGATAGTGGACGTCCTGAGCGGCGTTCTGCCCTAATTGCCCATGAACTGGCTCGTCTCAACATCGACATTGCTGCCCTCAGTGAAGTTTGCCTTCACGAGGAAGGAAGCCTCAGAGAACATGGTGCTGGTTACACACTCTTTTGGTCAGGTAAGCCCAGAACCGAAAAACATCTCTCAGGTGTCGGCTTCATGATCAAAAACTCTATTCTTCCCAAACTCGAAAATCTGCCAACAGGTCACTCTGACCGCATTATCTCCCTACACCTTCCACTCCACAACAACCAACACGTCGTCCTCTTTAGTATACATACCCCAACTCTCCAAGCTGACCCTACCGAAAAGGATAAATTTTACGCTGACCTGCGCCACCTTACCCAAAAAGTACCCGCAGACGATAAGATCATTATCCTTGGTGATTTCAACGCCAGAGTAGGTAAGAATTTTGATGCCTGGAAAGGAATATTAGGCAAGCATGGTGTTGGAAACTGCAACGATAATGGTCGACTTCTGCTAGAATTCTGTGCAGAGCAACAGCTCACCATCACTAATACTATCTTTCAGCAGAAGGATAGTCTGAAGACAACCTGGATGCACCCCAGATCTAAGCATTGGCGTCTCATCGATTATGTCCTGGTGTGACGGAGAGATGTCCGCGATGTCCTCCATACCCGTGTGATGCCCAGTGCAGAATGCCAGACAGACCCTCGGCTTGTGCGCTGCAAACTCAGCTTCAATCTTAAATTCAAACCTAAAATGGGCAACATCCCAAGGAGAAAACTCCAAGTTAACAATCTCCAATCAGCCACAGTAAGAGAGAGATTCCAGGCAAACCTTCAAACTAGGCTTGAAAACCGTTCCACAGATTCTGCAGATTCCTCTCCTGAAACTACCCGGCAGCATATTAAAACCAGCATCCTGCAATCCTCCGAAGAATCCTTAGGGTTCTCCCTCAAGAAGAACAAGGACTGGTTTGACGAAAACAATCAAGAAATCCAGGACTTGTTGAGGAAGAGGAGAACCGCCCACCAAGCACACCTTGCACTGCCATCTTGTCACGCAAGAAAAACAGCCTTTCGTCTCGCATGCAGCAGGCTCCAACAGAAACTCCGTGACATCCAGAACAAGTGGTGGATCGATCTAGCTGAAAAAACTCAATTATGCGCAGATATGGGTGATCACAAAGGTTTCTATGAAGCCTTGAAGACAGCATACGGGCCTACATACCAGGTACAAAGCCCTCTACTCAGTGCTGATGGCCAAACGCTTCTAACAGATAAAACCTCCATTCTGAATCAATGGTCTGAACACTTTCAGACTCTTTTCAGTACCAACTGTGTGGTCCAAGACTCAGCAATTCAGTCCATCACACAACAACCAGTAAAGTATGAATTGGATACTGCTCCCACTTTAGGAGAAACCCTCAAGGCCATACAGCAGGTAAAAATTGGCAAGGCAGCGGGGGTTGATGGAATTCCACCCGAAGTCTGGAAACGTGGGGGCCTTGCACTCCACACCAAATTTCACGAGTTCGCTGTTGGGAGCTCGGTGAACTACCATCAGACCTTCGTGATGCTGTCATCATCACTATGTATAAGAAGAAAGGTATTAAATCTGACTGCTCAAACTACCGTGGTATTACTCTGCTCTCCATTGCTGGCAAAATCCTGGCAAGAATACTCTTGAACAGACTAATACCCACTATAGCAGAAGGGATCCTACCTGAAAGTCAGTGTGGTTTCAGAGCCAACAGAAGCACCACAGACATGGTATTTGTCCTGAGACAACTGCAATAGAAATTTAGGGAACAGAACAAAGGTCTTTATGTAACCTTTGTCTACCTCACCAAGGCTTTTGATACTGTGAGCAGAAAAGGTCTGTGGCAGATTTTGGAATGTTTAGGTTGTCCCCCCAAGTTCCTTAAAATGATCATCTCACTTCACGAGGATCAGCACGGCCAAGTCAGGTATGGCAACACACTTTCTGAGCCCTTTTTAATTAAGAATGGTGTGAAACAAGTCTGCGTTCTCGCTCCTACCTTATTCACAATCTTTTTTAGCATGATGCTCCAAAGGGCCACGGCAGACCTCGATGATCAGGACGGTATCTGCATTCGATATCGTACTGATGGAAGCCTGTTCAACCTAAGGCGTCTGAAGGCCCACACCAACACCCTAAACCATCTTGTCCGGGAGCTGCTCTATGCTGATGACGCCGTCCTTGTTGCCCACACAGAAGCAGCTCTGCAGCGTTTAACATCCTGCTTTGCAGATGCTGCTGAGCTCTTTGGGCTGGAAGTCAGCTTAAAGAAGACAGAAGTTCTCCATCAACCAGCACCTCAGGAAGTCTTCCATCATCCCCATATCACCATTGGCGAATCAGAGCTCAAATCAGTCCAGCAGTTTAATTACCTAGGCAGCCTCATCTCCTCGAATGGTAAGATTGACAGGGAGATAGACAACAGGTTAGCAAAGGCATACAGTGCTTTTGGAAAACTCCACAGAAGAGTATGGCGTAATAAACACTTGAAGAAAAGCATCAAGATCCGTATTTACAGAGCCATAGTGCTGTCTACTCTCTTGTATGGTTCCGAATCATGGGTCATCTACCGCCACCACCTGTGTCTCCTAGAACGGTTCCATCAGTGCTGCCTCCGTACAATCTTAAACATCCACTGGTCAGATTATGTGACCAATACATCTGTTCTTGAGCAAACAGCAGTCACAAGTGTAGAGGCCATGCTGATGAGAACACAGCTGCGATGGGCAGGGCACGTCTCCAGGATGAAGGACCACCGCTTCCCTAAGATCTTGCTCTACAGTGAACTTGCCACTGGCTGCCGCAAGAGAGGAGCCCTGAAGAAAAGATTCAAGGACTCCCTGAAACAACATCTCAGCCTTGGCCATATTGATCACCATAATTGGTCCACTCTGGCCTCCAGTCGGGAGGTCTGGAGACACAGCATCTATAACGCTGTGGATGCCTTTGAGAACACATGCAGGATCACTCTTGAGGAGAAAAGGCAACGCAGGAAGAACCGTGTCTTGCGGAATACACCATCTAAGGAGTCTTTCTGTTGTGCCTTTTGCAATCGGACCTGTCTGTCACGTATTGGCCTCATAAGTCACCAACGTACCTGTAACAAATGTGGATAAAGCCTTCCCAAATCTTCGTTCGCGAAGCCTAGCCATGATGATGATGATGATGATGATGATGATGATGATGATGATGGATGTGGCACTCAGTGCCATAGGCTAGTAGATAAGGTGGTGTTAGGCCACACATTAGACTTGATGATCTCAGAGGTCTTTTCCAATCTAGTTGATTCTGTTATTCTGTGAAACAAAGGAAGAAGAAAAAAGCCCTGAGTATAAAGTAGGAAGGAAAGCAAATATGAAAATAAAATGACATGTTACTTAAAATATAAAAGGAAAATTGTTACCTCTACCCACACTCAGATGGTAGGTCGCTTTGACCCCAGATTTCACTGCAGCAAATATTTCAAAATAGGGTGAGATAATTTTATGAGGAACGTAAAATGACCAGAGGTTTGAAAAAAAATCCTTAACAACTTCCTCTTCAAGTACCTTTCAACAAGCTAATACATCCCCTTGCTGTAAAGCTTATGCCACCTTCCATCATGGGCAAAGAAAAATAATTTCTTTCACAGTTTTTGAAGATCTTGGAGGTAGGAGGTGGGACAGAGGGATGTCCACCTTGTCTTGAGACAGAGCTCTTCAGTTTCTGATACAAACAGACCTTCTGGAAAAGGTTGTCGTGGGTCTGATCTATCAGAATAGTTTTTCCCATGCAATCTTGCATCACAGCATCTCCTAGATACTCTGGAGGCAGATTCCACTAGTGGACACTGTGTTATTACATAGTTCTCCAAAGCTGTAAAGGCCTTTACATGTGTTCTCCACATTTTCCAGTTTCAAATGTATTACATTTGAAATATATTCTTCTCCATACATTGTGGCACAGACCTATTCTAGTTGATGACACTGCTTCTGTTGAATTCTCTGCTCTCCAATAATGGTGGAGGTGTTTTTTGTTTAGATAGCTAAAGAAATGTTCCTAATTACTTGGATTTTTGCCCATTTGGGACTGGAATGATAACAAAAAAAAAGAGTGAACAATCTCTATATGCTAAATTTTGGCAAATTCTACTTATAATTTAGCAAAATACTGTCTGCTCCACTGAAATTTAAAACCTAATTCATAAGTGAGTTGCGAGGTTTGGCCAGAACAAACATTTCTAAAGAGAATTTGTGCTGTGTTCTTTTCCTAAATAGTATAAAAATCTGTCAATGCTAGAGTGAAAAAGTATGGTGAAATGTCCTGTTAAAATATAATTTTTGTAGAAGGCAAAATGTTCCATTTAAAGACATTAAACTGGTTTATCAGTCATCACTAACAGTTCTAGATTATGGATCTGAATCTAATACCTAAATAGAAAATCTGCTAAAATGAACATAGAGAGTCCTCGAAAGCTATCTCTGTGAATCAGAAAAGAAGAAATTAAATTTAGCACTTGAAAATTATCATAGAAGTAGGATCATAATCTTCCATAGGTTTCTAAGCTTCCTATCCCTTTGGAGAACAGAAATAGCCAACTTGGTTTCTTCCCTGGCAAGCAGCAACACATAAGTATTCAATTGTAACAAGCAAAATTACTATTATTCTTTTTTAATTAAAAAAAAACCCCATAATATCCCACAGTGATTTCAAAAAAATCTTATTCGAAATACCATCCCATATCAAGCATAGTTTATATTGTGATTCATCTGCAACCTCAACTATTAGACTTAATGTGAGTTCATTTGCATGTCTCTGCAATTTTCAAATTGAACATCCTTTTCAGTCACAAGTTACTTGAGGATGAAAAAAATCTCCTTCTACATTTATTAATTTTTGCAGAAAAAGAAATTTCAAATGTTTCCAAACCTGAGACTTCACTGGATTTATATAATCCCCCCAACTGTCCCTAAAAGGTATAGACTGAAGAAATTAACAAAATACTTAAGTAATTTAAAAATTATGTTTTATTCTCCCCATTCTCTCTCCCTTCATGTTATTTGGGTTCCTGGTACTCCTGCTTCTTCTCCACCAGCGGAAAATGCAGCTTTTGTAAAGCCATGAGCATCATATGTGACCTTCACAGCATTTTGCAGCTCAAGGTAAAAGCACGGGATTGCCTTATAGGAAGCGATATGATTGCATTACAGAAATCAGAATCTTTCAGCAAGTCCACAAAAAAATGAAAAATAGAGACAAAACCAATAGTTTCCACATGGCATTACACTGGTATGCTGATACAGCACTGTGTTTCCACTCAGTCAGAAACCAGAAATATTTAGGTAAAATCTACATGTATGAAACTTCTGTTTAGGTCAGTTTTATTCCAAGCATAAATAATTGAACTAACTAAAAGCAAACTTAGGTTAGTTATGTGTGCTACATGTGGTCGTTGTTGAAGTGACAGAAGCCTTTGAGACAAGACCTATTTGCAGACCTCTTATGAATCTCTGTGAATTAAGAAATAATTGTTTCCGCATTTGAACGGAGGTTCAGCACAAATGTTGCAGCAGAGGGAGGGAAGCAGAAATATATCAGGAACCTGAATGTGCACAAGTCTATTGGACCCAATGAAATGTATCCCAGAGTGCCTGTTCACTTGTTTTCCAGTGAGTGTATCAGAATTTAGGAAATTTTTTTGAGTAACAAAAGTTACTTTAAAGTCAGTTAGGCTTCAGTGAACAAATAGATTGTGGTAGTAGTGAGCAAAATCTTTGTTCACTCTGTTGAAAAGAGATGTGGCAAAACTTCCTGTACTTTACTCCATGAGAATTATTTTGCTTGAGCTAAAATTCATACCACTCACCACTTTATGTCCCTGTTCTATTTACAAAATATGAATTGCTAAACCATGAGTTTTCACCTGGAAACCAAAAGCATTTTCAAAAGCAGTTTGCCAGTTTTTAGGCTTCATAGCCATCTTCTTGCCCTCTGGTTATATTTGTTATATGTGAGCAGAATTTAAAAGTTGCTTTTAGAATTCAAAGAATGAAAGAAAAAAGAAAATTCAAGAACTCAAGGGCTTGGGAGTGGGAAATAGAAATGTTTTGAAGTATAGTAAAAAAAATAATTTATTCTATGATTATAAAGGCTCTTTTTTTATGGAATTTCAGAAGCATCCATGAAAATTGATGTATGAAATGAAAAGATGTGATTTTAGAAGTAATTTTGAAAATTAAAAAAGTAAGAATAATTTAGAACAAAAAGATCAAAAGAAGTAAGCTTACCACATGGAAATTACCCTTATGGCCTGAAGTTTTAGCAAAACTGTTTTTTCACAGTTTGATTTGAATAGAGTTGCACATTTTATCACTATATGAAACTGTTGTATTTTGCTAAGTTTTCTTTAGTCATCATATCTGTTTCAATGGGGCAACTCACACAGCAATTTTCTACTGAAAGCTAGAGTAGATAAAAAGTTTATGTCAACATATTCCCTTTTTTGGATTTGTTTTAAAGGAGAGGTATTGGACTTTTAAAGCAAATTCAATTTTATCCTCCTAAATTTGGTAAAATAAAGATAATTAATTCTCTGTTCTGTATATTTTTCTATATTAAGAGGGTTTTCAAGGAACAAATATTCAATATAAGTAAGCAGGAGAAACTTTAGTATTGCTACTTTTCTACTGTTTATAAGCTGTTAGAAACAGAATTAGATATAAATTGGTGTCCCATAAACTATATTTATCTGCCTTTTATATCTGTTCAATAATCTAATTGATGGATATTTCAGTACACTTTATATCCTGCTTTCATGTGTCCTCTGAAGTCCTATAGGTAAGACAGTATGTACTCTATATATTTTCATGATGATAAATAATGTTATTTATAATATATTATAATAGTATATTTATAATATAGTATAAAAATAATTCTGTTTTATTGGATAGCAGTTTTGCATAAGTATTTGTCTTTATTGCTTCAAGATGCATGAAAAATTGATCTTTTAGGTAGGAAACAAACCAGGTTTTCTGCAGGTTGCCCAAGATATTTATTAACATCTTTGTATTCACCGTAAGTTTGTACCCACTCATGTTCTAGCTAAATCTCATTTTAAGAGTACACTTATTAGATGTTTAGATTGAATTCCAGAAGAATCTTCCAAGTCTGCATTTTGGGAGGAACAAGTGTGCTCAGTCTATTTTTACTACTCTTTTGCTTCAGACTATTATTTTGAAATGAGGATTCCTGTTCATCTGAAAAAAACAAAAAAAAAACCAAAAAACTTTAACTGCATGCCTTATCAAAAATGTGTAGGACAAAAAAAATGCATATATTTGGAGACCCAACTTGAAACCACATTTGACTCAAACCAAATGAATTAGAGCTGAAGTTAAAAGAAAGACAAACAAGCAAATAAACAACCCTCTCCTTGTAAAGCCTTAATGTACTTCTAAAAGGTTCCAACCCCAGAAATTCTGGAAATAAACAGTGTCTGCTGGGCTTTATTCCCACTGAGGCCAAAGAAGAGTGTCACAATAAATTCAGTAAGCTTTATTGTAATGCGTATCTCCCAGAGCATGTCACATCATAGCAAAAACAATGAAAAAAAGAGAAATGACATTTTAAAATATAGGCAAGAATTCAGAACGACCACTGATGTTTTTACTCTTGTTTCTGTAATCAGCTCCAGATATTCACACCTTCAAAACGGGAAGGGAACATTAGTCTCTGCTCTGCCTGGACCTAGCAAAATGAGACATCTGTAAACCCAATGCAGATGCTGTCTGCCTACAGCTGGTGTGTGTACAAACAAACAAGTCCTTCTAATAAATCACACTTCAGTGAGCTTTTTGTTGTGGTTTTTTTTTTTTTTTAGAGAGAGAGAGAGAGACATAATCACTATTCCTCTTGCCATCACTCCATCACTATGAAATACATAAGTTTACACTACCTTTATTACTATTCCCTATCTTTTATCCTATCCTTTATTTTCAATTAAAATGTGGCATGTTTTCAGAAAAGATACTATGAACTGATTTTCAAAAAATTCTCCAAATCATGTGCTTTTTTCTCTCCTGTATATCTCATGCAACCTGACAGTTTGAGAAAATCCATCTTTTTTTTAATACTTTGCCCATCTTCCACTAGTTGCTAGTCCTTTTTCTCTGTAGCTCCCCAGTGACACAGTTAAATTTTGTAAAGATTTTATTCTGTGAGCTGTATTTCAGCCTTGAGTCATCTACTGGAGAATTTAAAGACAATATCCCACTCTGGCAGTATACCTCTGCTTCTTGACCTGTTGAAGATGGTTAAAAGAGCCATCACTGAAGGCAGACGACCCTTTCTTGGAATCAGGGTGAATCCTGCTGAGCAGAAGCAAAGATTTCATAAGGAGGTAGTATTGACCATCTCTGCACTGGATCAGTGTTTAAAAGACCCTAGAACAGAGGTGATAAGGAACCACTCCAAGGACAAATTCTCTAACAGGTGACAAAGGCATCAGAGTATAGAGTTCTTGAAGACAAAATAACCATAATTATAAAGAAAATTATATCATTATTATGATTGTAGTTGGTGTAAATATCTAAGTTGGTGTAAATAGCTAAGTCTGACAGACAGTCAAATAAAATCACATAGTCACAGTGGGTGCATATGTCAGGCATCTGAGGCGGCTAAAGATGAAACAAGAAGAGCAGTAGCCAGCCGTTCATAACTTTAAAAAACATCGGGGTATGATGGGGAATGATTGCAATGTGGGTAAAAATAAAGCTTTTGCTGTGTCCAAAAAGCCTTGAGGCCATCAGGAAAATTATCCATAGGTACACATTTAGGTGAATGCAAAATCTTTTGCTTCATTGTCTTTGAATTATTTTTTTTCCACCAAATGGACTTCCTAATTAATCAGTAACATTGAATTTGTTACCTAAAACTCTTTAAATAGGAAAAAAAAAAAAGATGACCTTAAAGGCCTTTTGAAGACTTTTGAGGGTTTGGCCAAGAAGTGTGGGTCAGCCCTGAATGAATGAGAAGACACATTCAAGCTCAGCTGCAGGCTAAACTGGAAACACAATCGCCATTTAGCATTATAAAAAGTTTTTCGCAATTTTGACTTCCTGAAGGACATATCCTTCTCTCAACCTTCTAACACGAAAGCACACAATTCCTGTTCTGGGACAGTGTCTTCCAGACTTTACTGATGGTGGAAAATAAAGAATAAGGAAGACAGGCATTGAATGTATGTCTGCACAGAGCACTGAGATGACAGATTAACAGTTCTGATTGCTAGACTGGCATATAGCTTTCAGAAGCAGAGCCACAGGGGAAAAAGTAGTTCTCAGAAGTATAATCAGAAAAACAAACAAAGAGCATTCAAAGATTTACTACTGGCTATTGTGAAAATTTATTTTAGCTCTTTTAATCAGACTTCAAAAAATCTTAAGGCTCCCCTAGAATAAGAAGATATATGGTTGCCAATAAAAGAAATAATTTTCAAAAGGCCCAGATTAACTCTTTCAATCAAGCTGGAATAACATTAAAAAAATTTGGGGGATAAGTAATGTTTCCAAACAAACACAAAATTACCGAAAAAGCTTATTTTTTTTCTGATAATAAAAAAAATGCTGTAAATATCTAATCAAAATGAAAAATGTCTGTGGAAAAAAAAAATCTGACAAGCTCAGAGACCTCACACATTGTGGGGAACTGAAATGTAATATTGGAATTAAAATTAATGTATTAAAAAGAAAAATAGATGCATTACCTTCTAATCCAGTTCAATTAAGTCCAATCAAGCCAAAATAGCAAGTGTTAAGTCTGAACCTAAAATAATTTAATATATAATACACTAAAATATTTCATATATAACATATATAATATAAAATATTGTTTATATTTTACATATTTATATAAAATGTAAACTAATTATAAAATGTTATAGAGATACATATTCAGTTATTAATATTAAATTAATTTTGTATTAATATTTAAATATAATATTAACATAGTAAGTATTACTATAATAATAATAATTTAATAAAACAATTTCCCCTAGTTAGAAAGATAGTGAGGCAGAAGTCCACAGTGAGCAGTTTGACCCTTTTTAATCAAAGTAAAAGCCCTCACTGACCTCAGCAAGCTTTGGGTAGAGCCTATGCTCCCCAGAGCAAGGCCCTTTGATCAGGCACGTGGGAAGGAGGAAAGGCACGACATGTTAACTGAAATACTTCTGTTTCTTCAGTGCAATGGATTAGATCATTGACCGAAAACAAATCTTGTGTATTGTCTTCTTCTAAGGCTTTTCTCTTTTTCAGTCCCCTAAAAAGGTATGACTCCTACAAAGGAGGGTTGAGAGATTAGTAAGTGAAAGCAGTCTGGAAGTTTAAAAGTTCGGTCTGACACTACTTTATGTTCTCAGCAGCTGCCAATTCAAAGACCATCCTTGAAGAAAGATGGTGACAAATATGAATGAGCCTAAGAAGTCTGCCAAAGAACTGGGACCCCAAAAAGAAGATAGCCAGGAGCTAATGAAGCAGGCACCAAATCCACTATTTTATTGGTGACACCACTAGATGGTATCCATTCTCCAACTTTCCCCATTTTTTTCCTTTTCTTCTCTTTTCTTTTTTTCTCTTCCATCAGATGCTTTATCAACCTGCACGGGCACAAAAGTGCACGTACTGATGAAACTGAAACCAGCACTTAGGGAGGCTAAACAAGTGAATAATTTACCCTTTATTTTTAAATAATAGTATTTTTTTTTTATTTTGGTAGACTTCATACTCATGACAAGCTACACAAAATGAGTCAGGTGAGTACATCCAGTGAATTTGTCTCACCTACTCAGTACAGAAATCCCCAGAAACAGAAAGAGCCAGAAACAGAAATACTGGAGCTATAGCCAAGTCTGCCAGCAGTGAGTTTCAGCCTCTGAACACTTTGCCACAGACGTCCAGTAAGTCTATTTGCTACGAGCACAAAGGATGCAAGAGGTGTGTGAACAAGCTGGAATTCAACAAGCAAGAACCCCAAACCCATCTTCCAAAACCAATATTCCCCATTAAGTGCAATTCAGCAGCAGCAGGAAAAATCTTTCCTTCCTTAGTATTGTATCAACTCATGGAGTGATTGAGGAGCTATCATTCATCTGGTTTAGATTACAGTGAGTAGTTTTGTGCTTTTTGGCTAATCTGGTAACAGGTGGAATCTGTTCTGTTTTTCATTCTTTCAGGAGAGATCCTGTTTGGAATTAACAGCAAACTACACTGATGCTTTCAGTTTCTTTGGCTTTAATGATTTTATTTGGAAAGCAGCTCTTTAAAGTCCTTCACCACAAGCAGCATGAGGAAAGACTCTGTGTTTCTCAGTTATTACAGAAGTCTGTTTCCACTCGCAGAGTGTTTCTTCAGAACTGAATCACATAAGAATACTTGCCCACAAAATGATAGAGTGCACATTTTCTACAAAATGCTAACTCAAGTTTCGGTAGTTCTTTTATCTTGCAGCTGTACTTTTGATCTTTCTTTTTCCCATGTATCTAGAAGTGATTTTAATCTGTGTTTTGCTTTTCCTTGTTAATGGAAACCTGCAGTCAGACAATGAAATGTATATTCTTCTTAACAGATGAAGTGGCAAGAGTTAATCTGTCAGCTAATCTGGTAATACAGTATGGGACTATTGCATCTTGAATGTGTTTTCAGCTCTGTCAGTCTCATTTGAGCTTTAGCAAGGAATAAGGAAAACAACTTTGATAGAAAGAATTGGTGCAGCATTGCTACAAATACAGGGAAAGTTTCCAATGTTTTCTCTATTACCCAAACCTAGGTTTCTCTCCTGAAATGGACACAAAAAAAACCAAACCCTTGGGCTGACGGTGTACCTCCCAGCAGCTTGAGACGCATCTGAGAACCAAGAAAATGCAGCTGACTGAAGCAGTCCAGGGTAGTATTTCTGACTATACCAGGTTAGGAAAAGGGAATCTTAGAGAAGCAATTCACTGCCACCATTTAGAGCAGTATTTAGTGATGTGATTTAGGGACCACAAAGGGAAGAGATCCAGCAAACTGCTTCAAACTTCTTCATAATTAGAATCGTGATGTCAAGTCCCAGAAGATGCTAGTGGGTTTTTGTATTTGATTTGCATATATTGATGCCCCCAACCATGGCAGGGGGTTTGGAACTGAATGATCTTTAAGGTTCCTTCCAACCCAAACCATTCAGTGACTCTATGTACCTATTAACTACACATATTGCAGTCTGTTTGCCCCAAAAAACCATTATACTGGCCAGTATATGTGCCAAACAAGACTCCCAAACTTGAAGAGTGTACAGTAAACCAGGGTCAGTTTTTATGGAAGAAAGTACATGGGAAATTTCAGAGCTCACATTTCAAACTGCTCCTTTTTCAAATATAATTCTTCAGTGGGAGCATATTTTTAATTCTTGAGAGCCAGTGTCACAGGCTACACAGTATTTCACTTGATCTCTCTGCCTATGTTTGTCTCCTGAACGATCAGTTTTTTCCAACGGATCTGTATTCTAATTCATGAAGCAAAGTTTATTTGTCTTGTTTCAGTGTTCTAGCATAACCAGGCATATGGGAGGTGTGCAAACAGGCACAGGTTTTTTTACCTCCTAATGATCAGAGAAAAAATGAGTGGTGAAACCGTTCAGTTGTTGTATCAAAAAGTAAGTATCAGTTACAAAGAAGTTTTGCAAGTACGGAAGCTTGCCTTGAGCTTTTTCATGACTCTTGAAGAGTACTATAAACTATATTTTATATATATAAAATATATATTTATAATGTATATATTTTATATATACATATATATATAATATATATAAATCCAATTTTTCTCTGAGGTGTTCAGGATATGTGGATCCATTACTAACCAGGAACTCTTGAAAATAACCTGTCTTGAGGAATGCAAAGAGAAAAAATATCAGCTTGTGTGCTGAATCATGTAACAAAAATAACTGATTTACTGGTTGTTTTACTTATCTGTATATTAGCTTCAGACCAATTCTGACAGCATACAAAACAGGGAGGAAAGTAGAAGGCCATTAAGAGCAGGCTGGAGTGGTGTTTGGAAGGGTTAATGGTTCTGAAAATTTGTTTGACCTGTGACTATCTGCCTCAAACTTTCTCTACCAGTGTCACAGAACAAAGTCTAAGAAAAAAGTATTAGCATGAAAGTCATAGAATAAAAACACTTTCCAGCTCACTTATGTCTTATTTCAAACCAAATTGAAAATGGTGACAAAAATGCAACAGGCATAACTAGACAAGAGTGCAAGTGCCTTTATCAAATGTCCATCAGCCTTGGTTGGACTGATTTATGCCAGTTACAGAACAAGCTGTGAGAGCATGTGATGATGGCAACAATGTCATATTCCAATTAGGCAAAATTCTTCTTCCTAATCTATACCAAACTCATTTGAAGGAAAATTGTTAACAAAGAAGATGATTTGTTTTTTTTCCAAGAGTTTAGAGGTTTCAGATTCTCTGAATCCTTACCAAAACTGAGAGCTAGCTGAACTCCTTTGGACTCCTTTGTAGACAAGATATATTCTTCATCTCAGTCTGAGACCTACAGGTGAGAAAAACCCTGAAAATTAATGTGAAACCAATCAGTATAAAGTAACATCTTCTAAGCAAGTCTGACGACATTTTGCTTTCTCCATATTTGCAAGCCCCAAATGATTTCCTGTTGTCTAATAATATTCAGAATGCAGATAAATCTTTTCCTGAAGTTGTATTACGTATGGAAGCTATCTACTGTGATCTTTTAATCTGCCACCTAAGAAGTGCAACTACTTCCTGAAGCTTTGAAGGTAACGTTTATCACACTTTATTGCTCTCCACAGCTACCCAGCTTCATATAACTTGTAAGTACTGTGCATTGGCAAGACTTTCTTCTCTCTTTGTCAAGTAGGCTTGATATTGGCCAAGGGGTCCTTAAAGACACAAGAGTGCAAACCGGCACACAATGAGATAGGTTGACACACACAGCACATTGCAATTTTTCTGCTGGCTGAAGGATTAGATGCTGAGGTCGGGCAGCAATTACAGAGAAACGATAAGTAAAGCTATTTTTTTTATTATTGTTTTTTGCTTCGCTAAGACCCCACAGAACAGAGAACTGCACTGCTACAGTGACAATGGCTTTGAGATGTATACTGGGCAGGTGCATACATTTCCTTCGTATATGGAGCCAGGCATTGGTAAAAATTTAGCTCAGATGATGCAGAGTCAGATATAATAAACTGTGGCTGATGTAAAGCATAAAACAGTCTTGCCAAAAATGGTTCTTACAGGAATAGAGGAACAAGAGGGAAGTTAGGACTTCCTTTCCACCTGAATAAGAGAGCTATGCCCATGCCTTTGTGTTAAATCACAACTGCTCTCTTCCTCTCTCTCTAAGTTCTGATTACTGATACAACTCAGCTTCTACAAAAATCCTATTGGGCTGGACAGGTGAGGATTTTAAGCTCTGAAATCAATGCAAGTCACTTCAGAATCTGACTAAACAACTTCTTGGACAGCTATTGAAATTCCATGATTTAGGAAAAGATGATATAGAGGATACTGCAACTTGGGATTCATTTCAGGGACCATTAAAAATAAGGAGAAAACTCTTCATTACTTAAAAGTGGGGTTTGCTGTTAGCAAACTTCAAAGCAACCAAGTCATTACCTGCATCTGAAGAAACTGCCTTCATTCCCTTGACATTAATCTGACCTGTTGATTGCATCTTTCCAAACACTAAATTTGCACCAAAACCAGCGCGTAGTGCAAGAACTATGATATCTGCTACTGTTTGGAATCCTGTCCCAGTTCCTTTTCCACCAGTAAGCCCTGGCTAAAGAAAATGGAATCCTACACAAAGAAGAGGAATTATGTAAGAAATTAGTAATTTCAGACACTGTAGTCCATATTAGTTTATTGAGTTATTCCATAATTATTGGTTCTGGTGTCTCATATAGATTTCCAAAAGTCTTTAATCAAAGCTAAAAGATCAAACTGTCCAGAGGAAGTGCTTGGTCACTTACTACTAGTATTTCCTGAAGAGAAATAATACTGCTGGGTGATTTAAGGTTTCCAACAAGAAAACAATTTGTATGTTGTGACTTTACAAGGGAGGTGATTTTCCAGAAACAAATAGGCTGTACTTGTCTGATGTATTACTCCTCAAATAGATAGCTTGACACAGCTCGAAAAGGTCAATAAGACTGACCACACAGGCTTTAAAAAGTCAATCTGTACTCTCCTTCCCTCTGAACAAAGGTGGGATATCTCACCTCAATACATTCTAGCCCTGTGCCAAAATGTTTCCCTCAGCCATATCTACCCTGCATATCCTGAGGTTGTCAGCTGTGAGTCTTAGTAATAATATTGCCTCAGTGTTCACTTAGGTTGTTCATTATTGCTTGAATGGAGTGTCTAAAGACCATAGTCAAGGCTAGAGGCCAAACAGCCTGTAAAATTTACAGTTTGAAAAGCTGTTAATGCCAGATCAATATCAATTCTGAACTCCAGTTGAGGTGTGTATGTTAGCCTACACAAAAAGCTGGAAAAGCTCTAATACACATAACCCAATAAAATAAATATTGAGACGTGATTTGAACACCAGTTATATGAAAGAGAACATGACTTCTAATACAAGATAGCTATTTAATATAGTCAATAAAGGTTCTCTCTAGCAGAGAGAGAAGAGGTCAACTCATGGTGATGCCATATTTTTGCTTATGGACAAGTTATTTTGTCTTTCTACCTCCTTTGAGAACTTCCCTCTTCTCTCTCTGCTCTTAAAATGGAAATTCTCGAGTAGATTATATCATCTCCACCTGTGATTGGTTACAGGTGTCTATTTGTGGAACATCTGACTTGTATGAAAACTTCTACCCCTTCTAGTAAATAGACTCCCATAGGAATTTGTTCCAAAACTGGGCAATACCTGGTTTTAACTGATTTCTGAGTTACTGACTCTATGTGACTGAGGTCTGTGTTTTGTTCCTGAGAGGTAGTACATTCACACACATTTCTATACCTATTCATTTAAGTTTTCCAGAAGCTTCAGCTTCTTGTTCTTTTTGGAACTTTTAGGGACAGTACCATTAGACTTTAATGTGTATCAGAAAATACATTTAAAGCTCACTGGCAGTGAAGCCTCATGATCTAAGTTGTAAGGAGATAAAATGGGCCTAAAAAGAACCTGGGTTCAGTGACATGCCCTGCTGGCTTGGTTTGGTCATGTGACATAATCCTCTTTCCTCTTGCCCTAACTCCTTCTATTGTCATGCTAAGATATGTTTATGAATGTCAAATAAGCCATTCTTCGTAGATGTGACAATTTAAAATAGAAAAAAAACCCCCATGCAAACCCACAACAAAACAAACTCATGAAGTCTGCAATAAGGGGTGGTATCTTTCACTAGCCAGCTCCCATCACTGGAAGAAAACAAAATGGATTTTCAGTCACAGAAATGTTTCACATCCCATCTGTAAAAAATATAAATGATACCATTTGTCAGCATTGAAAGTTAACTAGATAAAATGTCTCACACAAAATCACTCTTGAATACCGTTTTTGGAGACCATCAAACCACTAGAAGAATAATTTTTTGTGCAAGTAGGGGACTTGACAGAGAGGACTGGACCCTCACTGGGTCCTGCGCTCACCCTTAACTTCTATTCTATTGCCAATAACTGGTTCAGTATATTTACTCAAAGCTGTTTCATCAGGCTTTCCTGCACTGCTGGATGCATGTGGATGTGTTTACATAACACTTTTCTGGTCTCTCCAAGGGAGTATTTCAAATTAATAGACTTGTCCTAACAGAGCTCCATTCTAAAGACTCGAGGAAAAGTTTCCTGAAGAGGCACCATACGGTACATCAACCAGGCAGATCTTCACACTGTTAGAAGTATGTGTCACTTTGCAAGCTCTTCAATTTTCAGGCTCTTGGTGTTTTTGCAATTAAATCTTTAACTTAAATCACATTTATAAGCTTGACTGTGCTGGAAATGACAGAACTTCTCTGTGGATTAAACTCTTGAGTTTAAATAACCACCACACTAGAGTAGAAACCTGAAAACTGAAGTAAACACCCTTATCATTGTTACAATGCAAGAGCAGAGCTGATAGAAGTTCCATGGGCTGTAGGCTGCAAAAGAAAGGAGGAGGTAGAAAAAGGAAAGTTGGGATACTTTTTATTTGGTCACAGTCTACTGTATCAGTCCCTGACTATTTTATGGGGATGCAACCCATCCTCTGCTCTAGAGAGCTGTATTGTCTCTGCAGTGCAAGATCACATAGATAGCTCCTCATTAACTCCAATACAAAAAACTTACATGATTTTTATTGGAGAATTTCAGTGCTTCAATTCTTATTTGTCTCTGGAGCTCTTCAACTTTTTGTTCTTCTTTCAAATGCTGACCCCTTGATACTACTCTCAACAGTAGGGGTGAAGGTTCTTCTTATCTTCATGCTACACTTACTCCCTCTCTCAGCTCTGGTTGTTTCAAGAAAATCAGTTACACCCCATATTCCAAGCACTGCCACAAGAAAAAAACGGAGGCTTCCACGAAGGCTTATACACTGCTTCCCAACCCTGTAAATGCTTTTCACAGCATTATTTCTGTGGGTCTTTCAAAAAAAAAAAAAAAAAAAAAAAAAAGGATGGAATTGGAAGTGGCTGGGTCTGTAGTTCTCAGTCAGAATTTAGTCCTCTGTTACAGAACTAAAAGATGATTCCCCTCAGATTTTGTCTATTTCTTCTGTCTTCCAACCCTACTTAAATGTATGTTTTCTAGGAATCTAGACAGTCTTGGTGGCTTCCAGGAGGGCTGTATTATTGTGTGTGTTTCTTTAGCCAAATTAATCTAGTTCAAAACACCCTGCATGGATGTGTCCTTCATATATACACCCTAAACGTCCTCAGAATATGTTAAGCGTACTTTTGCTAAGCAACTTACCATTACTTCATAAAATAAAGTAGTTACATTTAAAGCACTGAAGAGAGAATATTTTCCATATGGCTTTTTCTTCCTCATCAAGGGACCTCTGCCATCTTCCAAGTATGTTCCGTTCCTTTGTGTCTGCACTGTAAAATGAAGCCAAAATATGTACAACTGCTCTCCAATAAAGAGAGCTTTTTTTTTCTGGTGTGTGTTTTTTTTTGTTTTGTTTTGGTTTGGTTTGGTTTTGCTTTATTTGGTGAGGGGGTGTATTTTTTTATTTTTTTTAACATGAAAATTTTTCCTTACGTATCTAAACCAGTTACTTAATAAATACTGACAAAAATTTCCAAGATATGCTACCATTCTTTTTTTTTCAGCTTACAAGTGTGAGGTCTTTCAGAAACTCAGAGCATTCTTTCACCTCTCTGACAGACACAGATATAGGAATTAAGGCCAACTTTAGAGCTTCATGCAGATGGGAAGTCATGCATCTATATAACTTAGTGGAAGCCTAAATTTTGGCTTTGCTTATGGGTGGATAGAGCCTAGCCCACCCACAGACAGTTTTCCAGCTTTCCTGTAGCAGAATGTGAATTCTTTATGTCCAACAGATAGACAAAAATGTGGACTGAAGTACATGGATTGAAGGTTTTGCCACACATGAGATTGTGTTTGCTTTTATCCACTTTGCCATCTAAGGCAACACTCACAGTGCCTTACAGCAGCTGCCCTGACCCCAGACTACTTTTGATGATGTTTTTTCCTTTTCACGTAGGGTTTTCTCTTTCCATCTGAGGTTTGTGTCATGAGTAAAAGTATAGGAAAAAAGTAGTAAATGTGTTGTGGTCTTGGACCATCCATTCACTTCTGTTACTATCGGAATACATGGTGGTAGTCAGTTCTAGGACACAGTGGGGCTCCTGAGAGAAATACAGAACACTAATATGGAACTACACTCAGCATTTCTACTGCTGACACTAATTCTCAAGTCACAAGGCTGAACTTACTGAGAAGAATAGCTCTTCTGCGGTCTAGATGCGCTACTTATGCGAGAGCCCGGTGAGTACAGTCACACCTTTAAGGGCAGCCCTCAGAACAGCACACTCTATTTCATTCACAAAATTCACAACATTGAGTGTTATAACACTGTGCATTTGTGTAATACAGACCAGTAGGCTAGGACTGTGCAGGATAAGAAAGTAAAGGACAGTGAAATGTCAGCTCTGCCCAGAAGGAAAGGCACAGTTCTCTTAAAGGAAGAGAGGTCAAGGTTCATTTTCTAATTGTCTACATAATAGAGAGATGTGGGACCAGTAGGGTACATGAACAGCAGTCTGTCAAATCTCTGCACTGAATCAAATTCTTTTTCAAAATGAGGACTTTAACTAATTTTCAAATCTATCTAAGACCTTAACCTAATTTCTAGTTCCCTCACTTGCAAATAAATCAATGATTGACTGAGACTCTAAATTCAAACTCCAGCACAAGCAAGGAGCAAGGACAGCAAAGTTTGTTCTTTCATCTGATATTCAAAGCAGGCTGCCTATGTACCATCAACTGTTGCTTAGCCTAGAGAGCCTAGAGAGCTCTGAAAAAACAGCCCTGCACAAAACACGAAACAGAGCTTCAAGTGTTATTTCATATAATGGTAAAATTCAACTTCTAGGTCTCTTTTCTTTTGGTTTTGTTTATTTTTATAGCATTCCACTGTTTCAGAAATAGTCATAAATTGTCATACCCCAAAACCATGCCTGTGGCTGATTCCAGCTACAGAACATGAAAGCCTGCTTCTCCAACTGCTAGTACAGCAATAATGCTGATGGGATTTCTCAGGAATGCTGCTGCTTTTCATGTGCTCTTAGAATGGTCAATGATGGCTAGAGCAAAAAAAAACCAAACCAAAACTTATAACCCAGAAGGACCCCACTCTGGAAAAGCTAAATTTTTCCTTCTATCAAGTAAACAAATTATTTGCTTCCATGACGTTGACTTGTGTTAATCACAATAGCCACCCAAGACATCCTCATATGTTTTTAAACAAATTATACTTGGTCATGCTGAAACAGATATAAGAAAAAGCAGTGATATAACAAATGGAAATTAAGTAAATTCTAGCATTTACTCCCTCGGGATACAGCAGTAATTATTCTTGGTCATGTGGGTATCATAAATATGTTTAATGTTAAAAATACACTTTGGATAAAGGAGATGCTTATAGCAAAGAGGCATATCTAACAGGAAGGAAACGGACCACGTGACTGCATTGACTGCTGTAAGAATATCATCTATCATAGGACTTACAGCTCGTGTATTTAGCCAAGATATTTGTGCCAGTGTATTTAGCCAAGATATTCTATTGCTTTATAATTAACAAAGTAAGAAATACATTGAGGGTTTGGCTCAGAGTTGTTATCTTTCATATGTTAACAATTTCAGGGATTCTTTAATTTTTCTCTTCAGTTCTTTAGGGGGCGGAGAGGGAAGGGGTGCTAGAGCATACAGCAGAAGGCGCTGTTTTCTGGACCAGCTCAGACCCCTTAAATCATTCCCAGCAATATGAGTTTGAATCATATTGAAATGATTCAAATCATATTGAAATCAGTTGAAAAGCACAGCCTTGACAGAATTTGGCAAGAACAAAATGTGTTCAACGGAGAATTAATTTGGGCCAAATACGTCCCTGGAAGATCCTTGAGTTCAGGCCTCCTAGTAGTGAAATGCCAAATAAGGCCCAGGTGTTCATGGCCACTAAGACTAGCTTATGCTTCTGGGGAACATTGTTGAGAAAAGCATAAATTTGCATCCTCATGGATCACTGAAGGAATTTCACATTGACCTACTACTTTTTTCTTTGGTATTTTTGTTTTGTGAACACAAATAGAAAGTATATAGTAGTTCTTAAGGCCCAGTAAGTGTTTGAGGGCACTCTTGTTTTAAGCACAAGTCACTTAATTGCTTTTAAAATGGCCAGTTCATGATGATTTCCTGAGGAGGAACCTGTATTTTCAGAAAGTAAATTTTCATGAAGTTTGTTATGAAATTTGATTTATGAAACACAATTCTCTGCATCAAGTCCCTGTCTAGCTTGCTCAAATATAACATCCTGAGTAGGCACTTAACCAACAAAATATCGTCGTGGCCAGGTTTCGTGAACAAAGATTCAGGAAGGCTCTATCCACATTTGTTACAAGCACGCTGGTGGCTAATATGACCAATATGAGTTAGACATATCCGATTGCAGAAGGCACAGCAGAAAGACTCCTTAGGTGGTATATTCTGCAAGGCATGATTCTTTCTGTGTTGTCTTTTCTCCTCGAGAGTGATCCTGCGTGCTTTCTCAAAGGCATCAGCAGTGTTATAGATAGTGTGTCTCCAGACCTCCCGATTGGAGGCCAGAGTAGACCAGTTATGTTGATCAATATGGCCAAGGCTGAGGTGTTGTTTCAGGGAGTCCTTGTATCTTTTCCTTGGGGATCCTCTCTTGTGGCAGCCAGTGGCAAGTTCACCATAAAGCAAGATCTTAGGGAGGCGGTGATCTTTCATCCTGGAGATGCGTCCTGCCCAACACAGCTGTGGTCTCAGGAACATGGCCTCAATCCTTGTGACTGCTGCTTGTTCTAGAACAGATGTATTGGTCACATAATCTGAAGAGTGGATGTTTAGAATTGTATGGAGACAACGTTGATGGAAGGAGTCGCAGGTGATGGTGGTAGACGACCCATGATGCACACCCATATAAAAGAGTAGACAGAATATAATGAATAATAAAATAGAGTGAAAGTCACTATCATAATAAAAAAGAAACTATTTCAGTTACCATTTCCAGTGAAGAACAAAGAAATATTAGAACTATTTTATGGACAGTTAACACACACATGCACTCTTTCATACATACATTGATAATAATTTTTTCACTGCTCTGTAAATAATGAAATTATTAAAGGTATTAATTCTTTCCTTTTATTAAAAATATTAATTCTTCCTTTGAGAATAGTCTCAAAATAAAATCTTGTGCATCTCTCTACTGCCTTACAAATTCATGGATTTGTTACCACGAAATTACCTGCATAAGAAAAGAAAAAATTTCAGAGTTTTCAGTGCAAGGGGAAGATATTATTGAGGGGTTTTTGCACAAAAATACTTGGACTCAGATGCGAGAAGAGACATGGAGCTGCAGATGGACAGGGTCTGCTTTCTTGGGCTGATTAACCCATACAATAGAAATGGTAAAGAATATTCCATATAAAATTGACAGACCATTGTCTGCTGCACATTGCATGTGCTTTAGAAATACCCATGAAATTATTCATGGAGACAAAAATACACAACCAGAGAAAAAATCCCAAACAACACAATAAGTAGAATATAACTTTTTAAATAAGCAACCTGCAAGTTAAAGCTTTCACACTCTTAATACCAGACAAAGTAAATTTGCTATTATCTTAACTTCCCATTACATCCTGAGACTGATTTGCTTATTTAAAGTCCACAAAGTAAGATGAACACAACATGTGCTATTAGTTTTTCAAGTTCTAGTCATCTAATTTCACCAGTTGTTGGAGGCATTGTGGTGTGTGTGTGTGTCTGGTTTTATGTTGATTTTTTTGTTTTGGGGGGTGTTAATATATTTTCCCAAATAACCAGCAACTTCGTTAACGTTATTTTAAAATGTCATATAACTGAGTAATTAAGTATGCTTATTTGCATACCTGGCTTGAAAGAGCCTGTTTTTCCTTTAGTGGAGGATGGAAACATCTCTCCAGTCCTCCAAATGCTGTATCTCTGCAAAGGCTGAAATTTTCACACTTCAGAGAGCTGACAGTCTGATACCTTTGAGCAGCCTCCTTCCTGTGCTCATGGAGCTTCTCTTCTTTGTTTCTAACAGCAAGGTACTTGAAGATCCTCACATTTTAAAACAGTAGATTCTTCATCACATTGATCAAGTTGGGAGTCAAATATCCCGGAGTTCCAGACTATAAAATAAAGGGCACTTTTCAGAAAATCTAGGTAATAAAGAAATGTATATATCCCTCTGAAATCCAATCCAGTCAATTTCAATGGATAGGTAGGATGTAGGATTTTGGAAGATGTCAGGAGGTCAACAGAGGTACAATAAGGAGACTAGAGGAGACTTTCCTGTGAATAACCCCCACTGGGAAGAGTATGCAGTGGGCTAAGATACATCAAAAGAATGGTTTGGATTTATAGATCAGGGCAGTAAATTTGTATTCTTTCACTTGTGATTAGGCTAATTTAAAATTTAAAATAATTTTGTTTGGATGTAGTTACACCATCACTCAGGAGCAAGATCAAAGAAGGGTGTTGCTGTAATTCACCTAAGCCACTGCAGCCTATGAATGAAGAAATGTTTGATCTGGTTCAGCTTTGCCTTTCAAGCACACCCAGACCTATGTTTTCAAATTTGAAAAATAAGGCAAACATTCTTGAAATGGATTGGAAAATGATTAAAGATAGAATTAACGTTTTGCCAAATTCTGTATCGGTTTTCACACAGTAAAAAAAAAAAATACTTGAAAAGAACATTCAGCTTTTTTTTATTTTATTTGTCATGACTCTTGAGCATCATTTTCTGTGGTGCTGAATACACAGGATTTGTGGCCTATTTTGAACATGGTTGTTGTTACATTTCTTCCCACTATTTAAGGATTTTTGGACACAAGCTTCGTTTCAGGTGCACCAATTATTCTCTGTATATATTTGTATGAGCTAAATAGTTTCTGAAAATCAATTATATTAAAGAACAATAAAAGAGGAGATAGATATATTAAAAAAAATAAATTAAAAGGGGAAAAGTAAAAAGACACAAAAATTTACAATTTTTAAAATGTAATTGAGAGTCCTGCTTTCATTATGTGCTAACATTTTATCAGATTTACTCCCCTGATTTGCTCTAAAAAAAATTGGCTTCAGCTATGACATGGGATTAGTGGTGGGGAATCTAAGTTAAAAAAAAAAAATCAGGTAAATTTGAAAATGTCAGTCCACAGGGCAAAAGGAAATTTCAGTAAGATGGATGAAAACCATTAATTTTTATATCTATGGTTTGTCTCTTATATTCAAAAGCACATTATGGCTCTGTGTTCCTAGTTTTGCTGTATAGATTTTAGTCAGATTGCAGCTATGTCAACTGCACTGATTTATGCTAATGGCATTACTTGGAAATAATCTCACTTGTATCAATGATTGTTCCAATAACCATTTGAATTATTGTAGGGACATAAACATATCCCTGAAGATATCTTCCTTCCAGCTGGATCTGTAAGGAGCATCACAGTTCTTAGCAATTGTATTAGGGGAATAAAGTAATTCACATTTGCCTTGCACTGATTAAAGGCCTGACTTCTCAATTTTAAAGGAATTTCCATATTTCATTAGCCTGCGTAGTATAACAGTTATAGATTTGAACAAGAAGGTTGATAAAAATACATTTCACCCTTTTTTTCATATTAGAAAACTGTAGAAATTAGAAAACTGTAATTTTTTTTAGTATCAGAAAACTGTAGAAAGCTGCTTATGAGAATAAAACATTACCTAGAGCTTAATGGGAGAATCCATCTCTTTGATTATAGAACCAGGAGTGATCTTTCTGTAATTCAAGTTTTGGGAGGGGCAAGCATAGCAATCTTTTTAAAAATGGTCAGTGCCAATATGGTAGATTAACAGGTATCCTGAAAACAAGTCCACATGGGAAGTTCAGATTTATCCTGCAACAATAAATAAATGCAAAAATACTAGGAATTATGCATGCACATGTTGAAAACTTGACATTTCTGCAGACGGAATATCAGGTAGGTTGAGTTGCAGTCAAGATTACGGCAGGAAGTTTACTTTCTTTGCCTGTCCCTGCCAAATCTAAAAGACAGTTTTCCCTCCAAAAGTTTATTTAGTTTTTCTAAGTCTACTGAGATTTTATCAGTCAGAAATATAAGAGATATCTGTGATTCATCTTGAGTTACTTCCAGAAATGACCTGAGCTGCTGTGTAAGGTAAGAGCGAGGAAAATGCAGTGAAAACCTTCCTTTTATACAAATCTGGTGCTTGGGACTGATCAACAGTGCTGCTCCTCTGTTCTAGAGGATTTGTTCTGTACTTCGTTTTACATCAATTCAATTTCTCAATTAGACAGTTGCGTTTTTCCAAGCAGTGATGTAAGACATTTCTAACAGTGTGTTTTTGAAAACCTGCACCTCCAAATTAAGTGTGTGTGTTTATATCTAGTGTGTATATGCATATATATATATCTGTGTGTATGTACGTGTGTATATATTTTTTAAATTTTCTCTAAAACTTTAGATGAGAATATATTTCTCTTCAACTCTATCAGCATTACTTGCCAGTTGTGCTTCTGGTACTATCTGGCTCCAGATTCTGCAGACCTTGCCTTCTTCATTCAGGTTAGAAAATGAGGTTTTGTGGCTAAAGTGGTTTAACTAAAAGACATGAAAACCCAGTTTATTTTCTAGCATCACCACGCATTGCTTTGGTGGGTTTTCAAATTCCTCTAAACTCATTTATCCATTGCTGTAGCAAGGGGATTCTTTATCTTCACATGACAAAGGAAGGCTGTCTTTTGTCTCCAAGTTCACTCTCTTTGTTCCCCAAACTCATTGCAATTTCCTTTCCACCTTCTTCAAATGGTTTTAAAAGCATGTGAATAATATATAAACATGTGTCCTTGGACACCACCAAGTGTTTTAGAGTTTCACCCTTTGTCTGACTTGCAGTGAGGGAGAGAGCCTGTGACAGCCCTGCAAAGGGATCTTCTCACTTACAAGACATAACCCATTAAATTCCTGATTCTGAGGTGCCCTGTTCAATCATCTGTGATGGCTGGGGAAGGCAGTTATTTCACATTTATATTCTAGCTATTTTATCTGTGCACATCTTTTTCCTCCTGCCATCTCTTCATTCCTAGGGATATTTTAGGTTTCTCACCCTGGGAACAAATACATCACTTCTTTACGCATCTTCTAAGTTTTTTTGAGAAAATTGATTTCCTGTTTTAAAAGCATTAATAAGGTCGTGTTGGACATGTTATTTCAGAAAATAAAAGCTCTGGGCTGTACAAGACAGTCTCAAAGTTTTCTAGTGACTGGAAAATGGGAACTTTCTGAGTGGGTGTTTTATACCATTCTATTAATGGCGCTGTTAGGTCTAGAATAATATCCATTTCCCTTTGCTAGCCATCTGGGCTTACATGAAAGCCTTATTCTCTGTTTGTTTTTTTTTTCCGTTTATTTTTTTTTCCGTCTAGAAGATCACAAAGGAAAGCCATAACTCCTGGGTGTTTTACAGTAAGAACTCTTTGTAATCCTTGAACAATGTAGCAGAGAATTTATGGTGAGTGTGAACATGAAGAACTCAGCAAATAGCACCTCAGGATTAATAGTAAACAATCCATTACTTTGAGATTTTAGTAACATAAAATTGCTTTCCTCTTGAGATGCTTGTAAAATATTGAAAAAAAATTAACATTGAGAAAGATGGGGGTGGTAAAACATTTTGCTACATATATGACAACTTTTACACGAATAAATGTTTTCCTCCTCTTCTCTCCTCAAAGGTAAAATAAACAAATGTGAATGGGAATTACCTCATCATTTGACATTTGAATCTGAACACTGTTTCACAAGAGCAGACATCCTCTGTACCAGACTGTGAGCTCAGTCCCTGCTGCATGAGAGAAGGACACAGGGACTAGACTGGTCACTGAGTCAGGAGAGTTGTTCTGGATTGACTGGGACATGCACAAACTGGGGCTCCAAGTGCAGCAGTGCAATGTACCTCCTTCGTGAAGCTTTGGGCACCTGTGCTCTAACAACTGGCATTTGCCTTGACTACCCAATGTTTGATGATTTAACCATGTTTTCTCTTTTCTCTCTCCCACCTGTCCCCCCTCTCTGAAAATACAGATCATGACATTAAGCTGCTGATTCCCTTAAACCTTGGCTTTACTGAAGCTGACACTATGTACTTTTTGAATTAAAGGAGTTCAGAATCAACCCTCCCTCTGTCACCCCCTTCAAATGCCTGAATGAGGTAAAGGCGTTTGGGAGTGTGGGGTTGGTCTTGTTTTTGTTTTTCTTCTGTGTTCAATCTACTAGCTTGGTTCAGTGAGAGCTAACATTGCAGGTATGATTGACAAACAGACCTACAGCAAGAGACAGGGAAAGAAAGAAACGTGATTCAGGGGTTATTTCACAGGTTTGGAGGGTGTAGGAGAGGGGAAAGAAAGTAAATATGTACATTACCATGTTCAGGAAAAAAACACAAATGACATACGAGGTTCATCCATTCTGTGCAGTCAAGGTGAGGCCAGAATCAATATTGGCATTAGGCAGCCCAACCAGATGTTTCTCACGAAATTATGTTGGTTGAGGATTGCTAATGTCAGAATGAATATGAACTTGTGAACACACCAGTGTGCTGGAACCTGATTTATTGTGGCACAATCCTGCATACCTGGAAAGAAAAGAAAGACAGTAAGAAAAATTGCTTCACTACACTTCCCTCTCTTTTCCCCTGTGATATTCAAAGTCTTTCCTTCATTATGATTTATTCTGTCCTAAAAACTCCCTAAAAAGGCCTGTGTGGCTTCTGCTATTTAGTGGTAATAGAACTATAAGGAAAGCAAATAGCACCAGAAGTCTTCAGCAAGCAGCAGGAAGGAAATGAGAAGCAAATATGGTGCAAATAATGTTGTAGAACTATTTGAACACTTCAGTGCTACTGAGGCCACCTGGCCTCATTCCCTATCCCATTGCTATTACATCAGCACCAGTCTGGAAGTGCAGCCTACCTACACCTACTTCTGCTCCCAGGCACCCTTTACAGCTCAGTGAGATGTGCTTTGTGCTACAGGCTCCTGGGCTAACTGACATTTAGAATTGGAAATGGCTTCATAAGGTATTTTTGAAGTATTTAGCCCTTCAGATAAAGGGAAGAAGTTAGACTAGTTTTGTAGGAGAGGATGTAAAAGCTCACAGCTCACAATACAGAGTTTCTCCTTGTTTTGTTAGGATCTCTAAAATCTTTTCAGATGTAGCAGGTTCCTCCAGGGCCATCTTCCTCCAGTAGACGGATGCAATACCAGTTTCATCTGGCTGTCAGAGGTGAAGAAAACATATGTGAAGCTAAAACCAACAACTGATCTTGAATTAGGCTAATGAGCAAAGTTTAGCTGTAGATTGGTCATGGATTTTAACTTGCTGTCAGCAACAATTTGGCTGTAGTTTGAAAAATGCTCTCTAGAAATTTCCATGGTCTAGTTCTACAAGCCCTTTCAAATATCCTGACTTAAACCCTAGTAAACACCAAGGAAGTCTTCCCTCAGTAGATGACAGATCTGTCCTTGGGAGTGCAAGCAGATTTCTGTCCAGGGCAGTGGGATTCCTATGATCACTCTGCTCACCTTGGGTGAGCGAGTTTAAGACAGCGGGTTTAACAACAAGATAAGCCACTTCCCCAGTAGCATCATACTATGCACTAAACTGATCTTAGTTTTGAGAAGAAGTAGTAGTAATGCTGTAACACACCACTGTGTCAGTCTGCTAAGCTGGCACCTCATCCTTGCTCAGCTGTGGGTGTTGCAACTGTGTCTCTCATTTGTCCCTTGATGCAATAAGCAAGGGGCAACGTCAAGTCTAATGAACTTTCCCAAACTGTTGCAATGAGCAATGGAAAACTCATTAAACCCATGCAGATAATTTTCACTGCACACAGGGTAGTGTACCTTCATGCAATAAAGCCTTCTGTTGCTTTTGAATTAATTAGTCATTTCCCCTTTCTTTTAATATCATGTAGATAGAAACTATTAGGTTGTCTTCTCCCTGGTTTGATTCAATACATGATGAAAACATGAATCTAAAGGCAAAATAATTCCTGCTAGCAATAGAAAAGCCATGTTTGGCTTCTCTTCCTCTTATAAAGACGGAGTAATTGTTTCAAGGAACTCTTAAAGGATGTCATGTTCTGGAGGAAAAACTTTTCCGTTAAAATATTTCATTTTTGAAACAAAATTATATTAAGGAAAAAGAGAGCAGTTCCAATCATCATCATCAGGCTAAGAGCAGTTCCAATAAAACCCTGGTAAATATGTTTCTTTTGTCAAGGTGTATGGAAACTTTTCTTCAGCAGCATAAAAATCTCCCTTTTTTCTGTTGCTTTTGTTTAATTTTACAAGTATATACTTATCTTGATTTTTACAGTGTAATATTTTGAGCAGAATTTGGAAATTAAATAATGAATTCATGAAGCAAAATAAACCATTTGGCAATATATCAGGAAAAAAAATTAAAGGGGTGAGAAAATGGACATTTCCTAGAATTTTTATTTCAAAAAATCATTCTGACTTTCCTGAAAGGGCTTGGAATGCTTTTTGATCAGATTCCTCTGGACTTCAGAAGATTTCAGATTTCAGACAAGGTAGTGTTCTAGATAAGACTAGTATAACAAGAAAAAAGACTCCAACAAACTCAAAATGAACCAATGGCAAAAAGAACCCCACATGACCACTAAAACTAGGAACATGATAAAGACCCAAAAGTTTGTTAGCCTTTTGTTTTCCTAATCCACAGTTGTGGTGATGTGCAATCCAGTTGATGAAGATTTGCCCACAACCAGTTCCTTCTACGCCATGCAAGGATAACATCTCAGGGCTTCAGAGTATTCTTTCCAAATTGAAACTCCAAACCAAAATGAGAGTCAGAAAAAGAAATAGTTTTAATAAATAAATAAAACAAAACCTCAACCCATATGCAATTGCTCTGATTCTTCATTTGAAAAAATAAGCTGTGCTTTAGAAATATACAACAACCTCAGGGCCAGGTCCTGGAGAGCTTCCAAAGATACTGGATGCTATTTTTAAACTCATTTCTTCCTTCTACGCTTGAATGGTGTTTCACAGGACACTTCCACATTGATCTCAGCCCTGTAAATATTTGATAAGAATATAACACAACTTTTAAGAAAACCACACCCCAAGGGAAAAGCTGCTTCTTGAATGTCCATTTTATTTGTGTTCAGGTGGGACATCGGACAGTTTTAAGACTTAGCCTTTGTATTCTGCCCCCTACAAAACAGCAAAGGAATTTTTATGGTACAGCGTTGTAAAACAGATTTGGTTGGTTCCTGCTTGAACCCTGAATAATTCTGCAAATTGAGGGACTCATAGTCTTCTGAATGCTCTTGTATTGTTCTGAGGGATTATGGCAGAAATGTTCCAAAAGTTCAAACAAATACACATGTCAAGCCTTACAGCTCTAGGAAAATAGATTTCATTATGTATGCCACCAAATATTTGATCAGTAAGGCAGTATAAACACATACCTTATTTTCTCAAATTTACACTGTGGCAATGGTCCTCTCTTTAGAGAAGTGTAAACAGAAACCCTGTTTGCTACTGTACCTTATCACAATATCATCATTCACAGGAGAAACCATTTAGGGCAACTGCTAAAAATATGTGGCTATTCGCCTACAAGGCACAAGCATGGGGCCTGATTTTCTCCTTCCAGCAGAAGTATTCACCTGCTGACTCCAGTTTTGATGAATCCCAGTATTTCTGACTCAGACCCAAGGCCAGAGAGATTGTCTGTTGGTTGAATCAGGAAAGCCTTGTAAAACTTCTTTTAGTCTCCTCTGCCCTTAAGCTGTAGTCATCCCAGTGCAGGAAGGTTAATTGTTTCCCAAGGTTCAAGACCCTTAGGAACTGAAAGCTGCTCTATAGAGGCTGTGGTTCCATCAGAGATACCAGCACTTGCAAAGAAATCCCAGTAGCTCTTTTGAAGAAGAATGACATAATTTGGAGGATGGAGGGGCTACTGAAATTGTCACTGAGCCCTTCCAGGCTTAGCCTTTACCTCCACTGAATACACAGTTCACCTTCACAGCACCATCCCATGTATACTTTTAAACACCTCCTCCCCGAAAACATACCCAAAGTTAAAACAGTTATATTAAGCTCAAAGGATGAAGGAGAATAAACCCAGGTTTTTTTCAAAAAAGTTAAGTGTTCAGCTGGGATTTAACAAGTTTTCTCCCAAGGCTTGACATACATGAAAAAGTTAAACACTTCAGTAAGCTTTGTTGTTTGTTTCATTTTTTTCAATACCAGTTTAAAAGTTAAGCTACTGTTATATCCTGGTAAGGAAAAAAATAATGAAAGAATAAACATGCTGAAACTTTAAACTGTTCTTGATTGTAAGCCAAAGAGCCCTGGTGAAATGGATTGTCCCCTCTCTGCAGAGAAAACATTTAGGAGGTGAAAAACCAGAGCTGTTCATTGGGAACAGGGTGATGATCATCTGTGCTCACTCTAAATCCCAGCAGGTGGATGCACACAGTCACAGCACCTTCCAGTAGACAGCTGGCACCCACATTAAATACCTTGTGGCAACACACGAATGCAGAGATGACCACAAGAATGCACTACACATGCTGTGCCAAGATCTGATTGATTTGTCTGAGGCCAAAAGAAGCTCCACGGAGGCTGCTGAGGACATGCACGACACAAAGCGGCTTTAGACTGCTCCATGAGTCAGAGGAAAACCCAGGACACTCGTTATAAATTGTGGTAGGGTCACTTCTAAAAATGGGTTTTCCCATTCCCTCTTTCACTTCTCTTTACGGGTTTTATTTGCTGCAAGCTAATTTTAAACTCAATAAAAGTTCTTCCTCCACCCCGAGGCTACACATGATGCTGTCACCCCTGTACCTTCCCAGTCCCAATTGCAGAAATATTGCCTGACAAGCTGCTCTCACGAGATCAGGGCTCTGAGAGGAAGGTGATGCACTGACAACAACTGCACAGTGACCCAAAATGCCTGGGGCTCAACAGCAGCTCAGCTGTGGTTTCCATTCTAAGGCCATGTCCACGATAGAGCTGGGCTAAGGCAGAAGCTTCTCACTAATCTTAACTGCATCTGCAAAGGAAAGTGCTAAAAGTGTGTAAATCAGGACTCAGAAGCATGTCTGTGCCTGTTCCAATTGTCCATTCACATATTTGACAGGGGATCTTTGAGATCCTTGGAAAACACTAAGGTGTGAATTTTGGAGCTGGGGTTCCTGCCCAGTGAAACTATGAGTGTACAGATCATACAATTAGGAAGTTGACAACAGTTCTGCCTAATTCTGCACTACCTTCTTTAGCTAGTGCAAGTAAGAGGGAGAAACAAACAGATCTAGACTAACCCTATCACTCTCCTTCTCTATTTTTGACCTCTTCTCACTAAACTTACAGGTTCTGCACAGTTTTCAGGGCTGCTATCTTCCATCCTCAAGCTCAAGGCAATCAAGAATTACAGCAATTATGTGCTAAGAAATTTAATCTGTGAGGAACTGAGACAGGCAACAGACAAGAAGGCACTCTGTAAGTGTCTACTCCTGTAAGGGAGGGATTGTAACCAGGACCAAATAAAGTGCTTTGGAGAGAACCGTCTTCTCATGCTTATGTGCATGTCCTTTAGCCACTCCAAGTGCAATTGCTCAGTGCTCTCTTCTAACACTGAGGTAAACACAGGTTTCGGCACAGAGATGCACAGGTTTCTTCATGGTAGATGAAAAATTGTGTGGTCCAGACTCTCCTGGGTGAGAACAGAGATGGTAATAGGGCATTATGGGTATCACTGGTAGGCTGAAATGTACACTGAAACCTGAGTGCTGATCTCCTGTTCTACTCCTTAGTGACACAGTTTAAGTGGCTTCAGCCCTGTTTCTTTCTGTCCTTTTTGAGTGCTCATTTGCTCTTATGTCGGAGTTGGTTTTGTCTCTGCTGTTGTTGAATTCTAATTCAGACTACTGAACACCAAGCAGAGGAGGGAGTGAAGGAAGAAACTGAGCTGACTCTTAATATTTAGATATGTTTGTGCCTTGCACACAATATAAGAAAGAGAAGTTGCAAGAATCAGTGAATATAATGATACAGGTCACTTTGTTCCTCTTATACAGACCTTGAATAAAATGATCCCAGATGTCTCTCATAATTAAAGATACTGTCCTTGAAGAAATCAACTTACTACTAGTTAAGGCTGAGGAGTAAAACATACCAATTGCAGGGAATCTTGTAGTCCAAGGGACTGTGCATTGATTTTTATCAAGGAAGTAAATTTTCTGCAGGTTAACTACTTGAATCTTGAAGTAAGGATTAATCTCTACTTAATAACATTAAAGCACACAGTAAAAGCACCATGATCAGAATACACGAATAGGTTTTTAACTACATCTCAGAAATTGTTTGCTTTTACCAAAAAAATTGTCACACCAGAGTAATAATATATTTTAGAAATCTTTTTTGTTTACCATACTCACTGTATGCCTCCAAGTTCATTTTTAGCCAAAGAAAGGAAGGAGATGGCTATATACCACTGTTGTTTGGGGTTTTTTTGTCAGCATCACCAGAATAATTTTCAGATCCCAACACCTTACAAGTCTAGCACACCATTTTAAATAGACCCTCCAAACCCATAAAAAATCATAGAAGACCAGATTGTGAATTCCATGGAGTTTCACCAGATGAAGATGTCATCCAAATTGAACATGTATTGTAGTCTGTTTATTTGTCTAAGATAGGCTACAGCTTGACATAACCTTACCAAGACTGTCAAGTGATGGAATCTAAATATTTTGACTATGATGATTAGACAACTAACATATCCTCACTTTCTAATAGTTTCCTAAATTTCATTTTCTTAAATAGGTGCCGTGGGGAATAATATTGCATTGCCAATAGGAGTGACATGAGGAACTATTTCTTTAAGATCCTCTTCATCTCACATTTCCATGATTCCAAATAGACATTGTTTTAATCTATTGGAGACTTCGTATTGTAGTTTGTAATAGTAAATCTTGTGGGATTTTTTTCGTTGGGGCCAGAAATCAAACAACCTCAAATTTTTCCAAATTGATTTTATAATTTAATTATAAGTCTTTGTGGGAAAACGAACAATGAAGAGAGAAGGTTTATGAAGTAAACACTAAAAGCCTCCATATGGGAGCAATGACTCTGTAAATGGACATTGTTTCACCTAATCAATCAAACTTGTTTACCACAACAGAAATGTTTGCTGTGTGTAATTGAGGGGAACTAGCAGTTGCTTAGGTCATCACTGGAGATTCTCCTACTATCTAATAAATATACCAGTTTACCCTTAAAAATTTCTAGATCTCTACTGATGCACGGATCAGAGAGAGACAGGAATCATGCTCATTCTTGGCTAGGCTTCATGAACAAAGATTTAGGAAGGCTCTATCCACATTTGTTACAAGCACGCTGGTGGCTAATGAGGCCAATATGAGATAGACATAACCGATTGCAAAAGGCACAGCAGAAAGACTCCTTAGGTGGTATATTCTGCAAGACACAATTCTTTCTGTGTTGTCTTTTCTCCTTAAGAGTGATCCTGCGTGTGTTCTCAAAGGAAACAGCAGTGTTATAGCTAATGTGTCTCCAGACCTACCAGTTTGAGGCCAGAGTTGATCAATATGGCCAAGGCTGAGATGTTGTTTCAGGGAGTCCTTGTATATTCTCTTTGGGGCTCCTCTCTTGTGACAGCCAGTTGCAAGTTCACCATAAAGCAGGATCTTAGGGAGGCAGGAGTCCTTCATCCTTGAGATGTGCCCTGCCCAACACAGCTGTGTTCTCAGCAACATGGCCTCAATCCTTGTGACTGCTGCTTGTTCTAGCACAGATGTATTCGTCACATAATCTGACCAGTGGATGTTTAGGATTGTATGGAGACAGTGTTGATGGAAGTGTTCTAAGAGACACAGGTGGTGGCGGTAGATGACCCATGATTCGGAACCATACAAGAGAGTGGACAACACTATGGCTTTGTAAACACTGATCTTGGTACTTTTCTTCAAGTGTTTATTACGTCATACTCTTTTGTGGAGTTTTCCAAAAGCACTATATGCCTTTGCTAACCTGTTGTCTATCTCCCCGTCAATCTTACCATCTGAGGAGATGAGGCTACCTAGCTAATTAAACTGCTGGACTGATTTGAGCTCTGATTCGCCAATGGTGATATCAGGATGATGGAAGACTTCCTGAGGTGTAGGTTGATAGAGAACTTCTGTCTTCTTTAAGCTGACTTCCAGCCCAAAAAGCTCAGCAGTGTCTGCAAAGCAGGATGTTAAATGCTGCAGAGTTGCTTCTGCGTGGGCGACAAGGGCAGTATCATCAGCATAAAGCAGCTCCCGGACAAGATGGTTTAAGGTCTTAGCATGGGCCTTCAGTCGCCTTAGGTTGAACAGGCTTCCATCAGTACGGTATCGGATGTAGATACCGTCCTGATCCTTGAGGTCTGCCGTGGCCCTTTGGAGCATCATGCTGAAAAAGATTGTGAATAGGGTAGGAGCAAGAACACAGCCTTGTTTCACACCATTCTTTATTAGAAAGGGCTCAGAAAGTGCATTGCCACAACTGACTTGGCCGTGCTGATCCTCATGGAGTGAGATGATCATTTTAAGGAACTTGGGGGGACAACCTAAACATTCCAAAATCTGCCACAGACCTTTTCTGCTCACAGTATCAAAAGCCTTGGTGAGGTTGACAAAGGTTACATAGAGACCTTTGTTCTGTTCCCTAAACTTCTCTTGCAGTTGTCTGAGGACAAATACCATGTCTGTGGTGCTCCTGTTGGCTCTGAAACCACACTGGCTTTCAGGTAGGATTCCTTCTGCTATAGTGGGTATTAGTCTGTTCAAGAGTATTCTTGCCAGGATTTTGCCAGCAATTTTTACCAGTAATACCACGGTAATTTGAGCAGTCTAATTTAGTACCTTTTTTCTTATACAAAGTGATGATGACTGCACCACGAAGGTCTGATGGTAGTTTGCCTAGTTCCCAACAGCACACCACAAACTCGTGAAATTTGGTGTGGAGTGCAAGGCCCCCACGTTTCCAGACTTCGGGTGGAATTCCATCAACCCCAGCTGCCTTGCCAATTTTCACCTGCTGTATGGCCTTGAGAGTTTCTCCTAAAGTGGGGGTAATATCCAATTCGTACTTCACCAGTTTTTGTGTGATAGACTGAATTGCTGAGTCTTGGACTACACAATTTGTACTGAAAAGAGTCTGAAAGTGTTCAGACCAATGATTCAGAATGGAGGTTTTATCTGTTAGAAGCGTTTGACCATCAGTGCTGAGTAGAGGGCTTTGGACCTGGTATGTAGGTCCATATGCTGTTTTCAGGGCCTCTAGAATCCTCTGTGATCATCCATATCTGTGCATAATTTTTTCAGGTAGATTGATAAAACGAGAAGATGCAAAAAATGAGCTGGAGAGTCAAAGACACATCCTCATCCAGGTACAGTCAATGGTCTACCTTTATTCCAAAAATACATACATTATCAAGGGTCCTACCAGGTTCACACACTCTATTCTAACTTTCTATTGGTTACATTTACTTTCACACACTATATCTATAACTTTATTGGCTCTACTAACCAAGGTACATTTCCAGGTCCCCCCATCTTCTGGTTTCTCACACTCTGGATAACAACCTCCTTCCTTGTTTTCCTCTATGCAGCTTTCTGATATCTGCTGCTCAAGGACACACATCTGCTGCTGGAGAATACAGGTCCCTGCCATCCGCAGGCTGGATTGTGCAAGCAGGCCTGAAGCAGTATATGTCCTGTATCATCTAAGATTCTTTCAACAGATTGATCCACCGCTTGTTCTGGATGTCATGGAGTTTCTGTTGGAGCTTGCTGCATGCAAGATGAAAGGCTGCTTTTCTTGCGTGACAGGATGGCAGTGCAAGGTGTGCTTGGTGGGTGGTTCTCTTCTTCCTCAACAGTTCCCGGATCTCTTGATTGTTTTCATCAAACCAGTCCTTGTTCTTCTTGAAGGAGAGCCCTAAGGATTCTTCAGAGGACTGCAGGATGCTGTTTTTAATATGGTGCCAAATTGTTTCAGGAGAGGAATCTGTAGAATCTATGGAATGGTTTTCGAGCCTAGAATGAAGGTTTGCCTGGAATCTGTCTCTCACTGTAGCTGATTGGAGATTGTTGGCTTGGAGTCTTCTCCTTGGGATACTACCCCTTTTAGGTCTGAATTTAAGATTGAAGTTGAGTTTACAGTGCACAAGCCGATGGTCTGTTTGGCATTCTACACTAGGCATCACGCGGGTATGGTGGACATCATGGACATCTCTCCAACGCACCAAGACATAATTGATGGGGTGCCAATGCTTAGATCTGGGGTGCATCCAGGTTGTCTTCAGACTATCCTTCTGCTGAAAGATAGTATTAGTGATGGTGAGCTGTGACTCCGCACAGAATTCTAGCAGAAGTCGACCATTATTGTTGCAGTTTCCAACACCATGCTTGCCTAATATTCCTTTCCAGGCATCAAAATTCTTACCTACTCTGGCGTTAAAATCACCAAGGATAATGATCTTGTCATCTACAGGCACCTTTTGGGTAAGGTGAGGCAGGTCAGTGTAAAATTTATCTTTTTCAGCAGGGTCAGCTTGGAGAGTTGGGGCATATATGCTAAAGAGGACAACGTGTTCCTTGTTGTGTAGTGGAAGGTGTAGGGAGATAATACTGTCAGAGTGACCTGTCGGCAGATTTTCGAGTTTAGGAACAATAGAGTTTTTGATCATGAAGCCAGCTCCTGAAATATGCTTTTCAGTTCTGGGCTTACCTGACCAAAAGGGTGTGTAACTGGCACCATGTTCTCTGAGGCTGCCTTCCTCCTGAAGGTGAACTTCACTGAGAGCAGCAATGTCGATGTTGAGACGAGGCAGTTCATGGGCAATGAGGGTAGAACGATGCTCAGGACGTCCACTATCCGCAGAATCGAGCATGGTTCTGATGTTCCAACATGCTAGAGTTAATTTAAGTACACCTCTGGAGGCAGGTGCATGCCTTTGTCTTTTGCTCTTTGTGTGACCGCATTGGAAGAAGATGCCCATTGGTCGCAGTTAACCAACCGGGTGAAGGTGGAGGTGAGCTTTGGTTAGGCCACCTTTTCTAGGCCCCTCTCCGAGTGGAGCAAGCAGGGCTGTCCTTGAAAAGGTTGCTTGGTCATTCAGGGTGCTGCCCCAAGAGACTGTCATCTCCAGTCAGTCTCAAATGACCAATATCCTGAACCACCTGCATGCAGGGTTGGGTCTGCGGCTTCCAGTGCACCTTTCACCTGCTGTTTCAAACCTTGCCCATTGCTACAGGGCTTTTTGCATGTGGGTAAAACCTTCAAGCCTGAGCAATGGATTTTTTAGGTGAGATGCAGCATGTGTGGAATTGAACCCACCCTTTATTCCTAAGGTTCATCTACCAGGGCCGAGTGAGCTTGGATGGGGAAAGGGAGGTCCTCAGGATGTAAGTTTAATCAGAGTGACCTTCTCTTAGATGGATGGCCTTACAGGACTAAGCGAGCTCCATCTTCCCGGGTTTGGGATTGGAGTTGTCCTCCTTCTAGGGTGATTGCCAGAAGGCTAACGAGCTCATCCTGCCCAAGAATGCATTGTTTCTGGCCCTATGGTTTTGACCTGTCTGGCATGGGCGACCCTACCGAAGGCATGACCATCGCCAGCATAGCTTGCAACCACATAGGGGTACACAAGTTTCATTCCTATTAGAACGATTTGGGCAAGTCTTTCATTTCCCACATTGCTATCACCTATCTATATACAGTGTCAATGAAATACCTGGGAACAATCCTTTGTCTTGACCACCCTTTCAGGATGTAACAGAGCAAAGTAGATATATCCAAAATATGCCGAACCTGGGCGGTAGCCACAGGTGAGCCAAAAACAACCAACCAACCAAACCATTCTGGGCCCCGTACCCATCCAAGGTGGGGGTGCCTTTCAAGGCCCCAGCCCGGCCAGGACCCCCAACATTCTAAAAGAACCCATTATCCACCCTGACCTTATCCTTACTGTGTTACCATATATCTTCAGGCGCACTGCTCACCTGCAACATTTCCTACAGGATTGCCCCACTTGCCCTCCCGCCAGTCCGAGGACCCCCATGGCCCACTCGACATCCTTCCCCTCCCCCAAACCCGGAATGGCAAACCTCTGTGTGCTCTGATGCTCCCCTTTCCTCTTCCATGGAGGCGCAGTACCTGCCAGTGAGGCTCCCCCTCTTTCTCTCCTTTCTCCCACCAGGGCTAGGGCAGGGGCCAACTACACCTGCATCCAGGGGCTGGGATCCCCGGACCTCCACCACATGCAGTGCAGGGGCTGGCAGGAATCATGCATTAAGTGCCTAATTTACCTGATTAACATAGCTTTGAAAATAGATTTGTTAGAAGTATGGTTTTTCAATAGTGCTAATTATACCTTACATATTTAGATTTTAGAAGCAGGACTTTTCAATTTCTTCTCTTGATTCAATTATTGCAAATCAGATAGACATTTTGACCATTTTGACCAATGGAACCTGCTCAAGCCTCACTTGAGTCATCTGAATATTTGCCATCAAATGAACATTTTTCACCATCAGTGAACATTTCCACACAGCTAATACTCATCTCAAGTTGTGAATTTATTTCCCATGAACAATCCTTTTCAAGCCAGAAATGCAATTATAGTTGCAGAATTCAAGGTGGTACTCTGTTCTTCCCTTGTCTGAAAAAGTGGAGGAAAATTTGGTCAAAACTTGCAATTACTGGCTAATAATGATGTCAGGTTTTTTTGTATCTTTGTTTGTTTGTTGTAGTCTTTTTTTTATTTAATCTTTTTTTATCATTACATAGAATACCTTCTTGGCCTTCAGAGATGATATTAACAGTTCACTTCTCAACTTTAAGCTTCAAAAGACTGTGACCCAATTTCACATATGTGTTAATATGCAATTGGTTATCCTTGCTGACCCCTAATTGTTACCACTGGTTACTCAACACTATTGGGAAAATTGTCTGGTTATTTGGGTGTTTTAGTAAGGAGTTAGACACAGAAATTTATGTTGGACTTAGCCGAAATTTTAATAATCAATGAAGTGCAACAATATTTCTGCTAATTCTCCTTTGGAGGCACAGATGGAAAAAATAAGCTGGTTTTGGAAAGCAGTCGCTTGGGGATTTTTTAAGGGGGGTGTGTATGTGGAGTGGTTGAGGGTTTTTTTGTTTCCTTTCTTGGTTGGTTGGTTGGTTGGTTTGTCTATTTCACATATGTAAAAACAAATAGGAATAATTAAACTGTGTCTGCTGGAATAAAGCAGGACCATGGCTATTGGTGCAGTGCCAAACAATTCAAGAGGTCCACAGTGAGAGTACTTTGTATACCCCATAACTGCTCCCTGAGAAGGAAACAAGCATGCGCATCTTATGAGTTTTCTCTGACAAAAGCATCTCCAGAGCAAGACTAGTGGCCATCATGCAATGTAGAGTGGCTTCTTGGAACCATATGTGATGGTAAGATCTTCTCTTGTGGCACCTGGATCTCTGAAGGGCCCTCTGCAGAGCAGAATTCCCAATATCTCCCTCTCCAGCATTACTGCACAGAGTTACGGACTGAAACTTTCTTCAAAGTCAATGCAATTTACTGCCTTACAGCAGAGATAATTATTAATAATACCCACTTATATGGGTTTGATTTGGGGGTATGAGTCTTTTTTTGTTTCCTTTTTTTTAATTTTATTTTTCTACACCGATTTTTTTTTTGTATTTTCCTCCTGAAAATTCAGATATGAATATAGGTGGAAAGAAAAGCCAAATCAATTTATGTCAGACAAAAACCCAGGAAAATAATTCAGGGTTGTTGCCCACTAGGACTTACAAATAATTTTTGCTCTTCTCTTTGTGTTTGCTGTAGTCTACAATGACTATTTTTGGCAAGAAAAGGAAGCTTCTAGGTTTTGCTGACCTGCAAGTTGCCTCATGCTTGACACCTATTGAGGCTGTGGACTCTTGGTGCAGAGACCAATTTTCATGCTGGCTCACTTTGAAGACTCCCTTGCAAAAACCAGAGGTCTGATTATTTTTGTTTATATTTGCTTTCTCCTCTGTAACCTGTTGACTTACTGCTGTTTGCAATGACAGAGTAAATCAAATAATGATCACATAGTAGCAACTGGCTAGATTTACCTAAAAAGTCATATGCATTCATAGAAAATGGGGAAGTTGACTGTGACATTGTATTAATGAATGTTTAAAAAAATCAGATTAAATTCAATGAAAAATCTCTGCTTTTCAGCTTGACCAATCCTGTAGGATTTTATAGTCTGTATAAATCTTGATTTTAAAGAAGATATTGTGCATTAAATGTGTTTGTATTATAATTTCAAGTAAAGTTTTAAAATAGTGTAACACCATCTTCAAGAGGTTACAATTGCTGGTGATGAGCAGAATGCTTTTCACTCCATAAATGTACTCCATTGCATCTTTGTACCAACCACAGTCATAGGTTTTAAAGGACATTGAAGAAGCAGCTTTATTAACAGAGTGAAATATAAGATGATTCCTTTGGTTATTTCCTTTTCCTTTCTTTGGTTATTCAAAGCTGACTCTTTTGGTTACAGACTGTTGTGAAAGCAGTTCTACATTGAAAGTAGCTAGATTTTTTTTAAAAAAGGAAAAGAAGAAAACGCTCTAAACACAAGTACTGGTCAAAATATAAATTAACTTTAAGCCTTAAAAAAATCTGAAAATCTCACCAAGGGAGGTATTACTTATGCCACATCTGGTTAGAAAGAGACAGTGTTTCCATGTGATAATAGTTCGAAGGAAATATTGAGAGAATGGCAATGTTTCACCAGCTGTGCTAGGAGCCTCTCACAGGCAGAGGCAGGAAGCAGGGCTCCAAAAATTTGTACACACATCTCCCAATATGGTCCCAGAAACTGTGTCCTTGACTACCACAAGCAATCCAGGCCTGCTGAACGTATGTATAACACCAATACAGTTGACGCAGAGTTAGTTCAATTTGAAGAAGCATTAAAAAGTAGCTGAGTTTCCCAATTGAACCATACTCTTCTTTACGTTGCAAATCTAATACAAACTTGCCCCTATTTTTTTCAGGAAACATGTAACCTGCAAATAGCCTCTGTCTCCCAAGAAACACTTCCAAATAGGTTCTGTTTATATCCTCTTTCCCACCTGGCCACCTTGACAATGTGTAAAATAAGTTGTTGTTTTTGTTTCCATGAAAGAACGAATATAACCAAACTGGTCTGGAACTAAAGGTAAGAAACAAACAAATAATAGAAGTAATATTCCTGTTGGAGAGCATAGAGGATGTCAACTTGTGTGCACATCGATCATCCAGTCTTGAACCAAAGGGGTAGTTACTTCTTTAGCACGTCATGACCCCTGAGATGCCATGGACAAGATCCTCAGATTGCAGCAAAAAAATAGCTGCAGACACTATGGCTGCAGGTTGCACAGGACAAACCCATTTGCATGTCTTTGAACAAGACAGAGCAGAAATAGAAGCAAAGTAGCACTCGCCTGTAGAGACATGCCTTTTTTTTTTTATAATAAGCAAACAGATCAAGAACAATTAGTACAGATAAGTAGTTTTGCTTAACTGCTTCCCCAGTAGAATGCAATCACTGCCTCTTTTAGGTTTCTAAGGACATAATTTTTCAGTTAGTTGTTGTTGGAAACTCATTTGCTGCTCTGTAAATCTGCAGTGCCCTCAACTTATTTTTGATGATTTTGTACTTGGCTGTAAATGGCATCATTAAACAGTCTCCATCTTCATGTCATGCATATAAACTGACATAAAAATAAAAACAGTCTCGTTTTTTCCTTCCTTCCTTCCTTCCTTCCTTCCTTCCTTCCTTCCTTCCTTCCTTCCTTCCTTCCTTCCTTCCTTCCTTCCTTCCTTCCTTCCTTCCTTCCTTCCTTCCTTCCCTCCTTCCTTCCTTCCTTCCTTCCTTCCCTCCTTCCCTCCTTCCTTCCTTCCTTCCTTCCTTCCTTCCTTCCTTCCTTCCTTCCTTCCTTCCTTCCTTCCTTCCTTCCTTCCTTCCTCCCTCCTCCTTCCCTCCCTCCCTCCTTCCTTTCCCCTCTCCCTCCTTCCTTCCCCTTCCCAGTTTCTTCACTTGTTCATTCTGCTCCTAGATCTGTATTCCCTTCATACTTTACTTCTGTAAATAACCTAGTTCTTTATCAGCTGTTTTTCACCTCATTCATATTTTTGGAGAAATATTTACTGATACTCCTCACTCTAGTCAAATCCTCCTTTCTTTTCTCCACTCTCCTCCATAATTTACATTTTCAGCCCATCATCCTGTTTCCCTCTCCCCCTGCCTCTGTGGCAGTGGATTTTGAGCTAGTAAGAATTGCATGCCATTCGGACCTCCCATTCTCAATAATATGATTAAAATGGTTAAAAATAAGTACTCATGTCTCAATTTTCTGCAGATCTGTCCATTATTTTACCATAAAATGTATCTTGGCTGTATGCTAAAGACGTTCCTCTTCCTTGCATCAGTTCCTTAAGATGCTTCTCTTTCTTGCATCAGCTTCCATTTTAAACTCTCCAAAGGACACAATTCTTATTAGTGGATGCTCGCTAACATGTCATGTACTCAAACAAGATGATTGAGATATCTGATCCAATCTCTCACTGCCCTTTTCAACAACTGTAGAGAAGTCCTAGGTGCATTTCAGCATCACATATGACCTTTCCAGAGGTGCTGGTGCTGCTGTGGGCATCAAATCGTACTTACCACTGGCTTCGAGCGTGGGGAAGACCTCAGGCTTGCTGTGTATGTGTGTTAAGGGCAGACCAAGCCTGAAGAGTTCAAGCAGTGTTTGAACAATGCTCTCAGGCACATGGTGTGACTCTTGGGGATGGTCCTCTGCAGGACCAGGAGTTGGACTTGATTATCCTTGTGGGTCCCTTTCAACTCAGTGTATTCTGTGATTCTGTGAAAGTAATTATTTTTGTGAATTTCAGGTAAGTTGTTAGGGAGAAGCCACTGGGTGCCAGGCTTGTAGGAGACCCTCAGGGTCACAAAAAAGCATTTGGAGACAGGGAGTGCTGGATCTCCACGAGTCACCTCAACAGCTCTCAGCTCTCTGTGCTGCAGTTGTGGAGCAGAAGGGCGGCACAAACCCACAGATCTGCAGCCAGGTCACGCATTCCCTGTATGATGATGATTTGCAAGGGTCCTGATTTCCAGGTAATTATTTAATTCCACAGTATATCAACGTGTTGCCTAACCTCTACCTGTCTTGCTGTGTACACATGAGGTCTCCATGCAGTCTTTCATTTTCTACTGGCATGATTCTAGCGTGTTTTTGAATACCGTTCCTAGGAACAAGCATAGAAAATTTGCCAGCTCTGTTCCCACAGAGATGTGACCCTGATTTGGAACACATTACTTGCTCTACCTGTTTCTGCATTTTCCACATACTGAAAAACAACTTTGCCATCTTATTTCCTCAACACTGCTTGAAATCCTTGCAACCTCCTTACTTGTGAGCTGAACCAGGAAAATGAGTATGGAATTCAACAGTTGCATTTTGCAGCAGGCAGCTGAAGGAAGTGTCTCTGACTATGGAAGCGGGGTTTGAACTACATGGTCTTTAAGGTCCCTTCAACCCAAACCATTCTATGATTCTGTGAAAAAGGGAAGAAAATTAGTACAGGAGAGGAAAGTCTTAACACTTTAAAAACAAAGACAAACCCACCACTATTGCCTTATGATCTCAGAGCAGAAAAAAACACTAGGCTAATTTAATTTAGTAGAGATAAGATATAGAGCAGTCCTTTAGTTGAAGGCCTTCAGCCATTGAAGTACAAAGACACACATGCACATGTCCAGGGGTTCCACAGCTTATGGTATTGTCCATCCAATCCCAGAATTTTCCACCCCCAGATCCTTCCCTGGCATGCCCCTCAGGAAATGGAGTCAGGGGGCTCTAAGACCCCTTCTTCCTCATCTTTCTCTTCTTCACAGCATGTACAATCCTTAGAGTCCCTCCAAGGTTCCGGGTTTTGAAGGTTGCTTTGCAATGGTGGTATCTGGTTGTTCAGGCCTAGGGTGCAAATGTTCTTAAACAGAGAAGTAGACAGGCCTTAAGAGAAGTAAAAACAAGTTAAGAATTTAGAAAATTCAATATGAAATAGGGTAATAGGGCTGGGTAAGTATGAACTACAATTCTAAAGTGTGAAAAACTATGTGGCTACTTCTAAAGTCTACAGAAAGCTAAAAATCCTAAATATCCAAAGGCATCGCCACATATTCCTGTTTTAACAACTGAATGACATTGCTAGCAGGAATAGGTGTATGTTCGTAATTTTCATATCTGGCTGGTAAAAAAGAGCAAAGACCTTTTTTTACCCCACTCAAAGTCCTTTGCAGGTCATGAACTCTAAATATACCATCAGCAGGCAACTTAGATTGGAATTTTCTGAAGGAAGAGTAAATACACAGCATTTTTTCAGAGCTGCAATATGTTTCACTTGTTACACAGTTAAGGTCTACTGGAAATGAGAATCACCCTCTAGCCTTGAGAAGCCTCTTGTTCTTTATAGAAGGTTTTACTTGGTTTTCTACTTCTTTAACCCTGAGCAATTTCTATTCATTTTCAGGAGAGTGGAAATAAATTCTTCCCGTAGGAATTGAAGTACACCTGCATGTTGTCAAGCAGTGGGGATGATTTGAGATTCTTGACTAAAAGATTGAACAGTGAGAAAAATAAAAGAGTAGATGTTGAGTACTAAGCATGTTTAGTTAACAGACATAATCTTGATTCATATTTTCCTGTAGAAAATTTCTGAAAGTTCTCCATGATGTAACTTCATAGTCTTTCAATTACTTATTGCCATAAAATTTTCACTAAAATTGTTAATCAATCTGCATTTCCACTGGGAAAAAAATAATTGAATAGGAGGCTAAATACCGGTGTGAAGTTTCATGTACTACAGCATTTGTAAACTAAAAATATTGACATTTTCACCTTTCAGAAATGAGAATGGAGGAAAAAAAAAACTGAACTTGTCCTTCCACATCTATCAACACATATGAAACATGCATTTAATACCATTTTATTATTTTTTAACTAGTTGTTTTACTAGGGGTTAAGCAGGTGTGGCCCAGAACAAAGTGGAACACAGAAAGCTGTTGGCCTCAGCAAGTAGTCATTTTGTGTTAACAATGATGAGATTAACACTAAGAGAATCAGAGGTGGAGCTTTCCGAAAGCTTGTCAGATTTTTGTTTCATGTAAGCAAAACAATGTGTGGGTGGTAAAAAAATCATCTCTTGCTATAGGCAAACTTGAGAAACTCACTTCTAGAGTTAGAGATCAGTTACTGATACTTTTTTTTTCGTATCTGTGCTGTTGTGATTGACTAAACAAGAATAAGAGGTAGATAATCAGTTTGTGGATAAAGGAACTACTCGTGGCTTTAATCAGCAACAAGGAAATCACAAGATTTTATGAGGTGGCTTGCACTGACCTTCTGAAATCTCATCAGGTCTTCTACAGCTGAACTCCCTGGGGTTTTGTCATAACATTGGGAAGGTCATGACATCACTGATGTTCATGACATTACTACTGCTTTTTCAATTAAAGAGAAGCAATCCTAGCACTAGACTGCGGTTTGTTTTAATTAATTTTATAATTAAAAAAGAAAATGCAAGAGGTATTTACTAATGTTATGTTCTCTCAACAGATGAACTGATGATCTCCTGATTGTTTTCCAAATTCTTAATAGTGGCCTGTGGGATTGACATAACTAATCATAAACATAACCAGACCTCTCTAAAGTCAGAGGTTTATAACTTGTTTGAAGCTTAAGGTAAAGATCTATGCTGATTTTTATTTCATCTGAAATTAACGATCCAACTTTAATTAATTTTCTCAACAGCTTTGGTAGAGGTTTTTAAAGAATTGAGCTTTGATATCTTTAGTTCAGTCATAAATGTGGCTGGTTCCTGAAAGCTCTTTCAAATCCCTACACTTCAGTATTTCCCTGGGATTTGACAGCAGTGTTAAGAGTGTCTAAACTTTGGGAAGATTTACCGCTGAGACATCCTAGTAAGCCAAATGATTTATGAAGAGCCAAGCAACTGGTGGCTATGATATGCTTCACCAAGTCAGTGTTAGAAAGACAGACATTGTCCCTAATATTTCTTATCCCTCTAGTAAAAAAAAAGAAGGTGTCCCCAAAAGTCTAAACTAACTGCAGTGTGGCAGCTGTTCCATTCAAAGTTGAGACTCAGAACTTCATCTCTACTCTTATTACTCTGCATCCAACACTTAAATAGTAAATTAGAGGGAGATGCATCTACCAGTGCATATGCAGTAGCTGGTCAGTTTCTCTCATTTCATCTGGAATCCCTTTTTCCTTGAGTGCAGCACATGTACCAGGAATCAGCAAACTCATACAGGTTTGGTTTCTAGGGAGTAGAACCAGCTTATTTAAATCAGAGTCACCACTATGCCCATCCACAGCACTGAACTCAACAGACATGAATTATCTCACATTTGGCATTTCAGTGTAGAATTTGCCCAGGCTGTTCCATGTTCAATACAGCAAAATGCTAATGAACAGATGTAATTAATTAGCATCTGTACGTAGGGCTTGAAGCCTTAATTAACATTCCTCTCTGATTAAATTATTACTAATGATTTCAAGTCTCAGGTGAAACCAAGTGTCAGAAGTTTTAGTGCTTGATCTTCCACCCCCCTATCTCCCAGGACTTCAAAGTGAACATGAGGTCCATTTCCCAAATCCAGTGGAGCTTTGCCATGCCCTTTTTCTTCCCTGGCCATATCTCCTGCAGCAAAAATACCACATTTAGAAGCTTTACCCTTTTTCTTGGTCCCTTCGTGTCACCAAGCCACTGTGAGTTAGTTTTGTAAAATACTTAAAATGTTAGCCTATTATTTTTTAATGCTAAAATTATTTCACAAAGATGAGGAAAGAAGAACTCTAAAAAATTGCCTAGAAGAGCTTGAAGGCTTGAAAGCTTGCCTCAAGCTTTAAAGTCCATGTGATTAGCTTACTTTGCTGTGTTATCACCTCATTCAGGGGGCCTAGCTTAGGGTAAAACTCAGCAGAGTGTGTCCCTAACATCAAATTTTCAGAGGTGCTGAAGTAACGGGAACATCCAGAGGCTTCTTGCTTTTAAAAAGCCATATATGATACAAAAGTTTAATTTCTGATACACAAGCTGAAAAGGTTTCAAATACTGAAGTTTTCTTTTCTATAAAACAAAGACAGTAGCATATCTTTATCACTTAGATAAAATTCATGTTGAGAAATGAGAATTTGTTACAGATATGCAAAGCTTTTTGTGTAAAATTGTATGTTGATTTAGATAGCAAATTTTATGTCATATAAATAAAACTGATTTGGTCTAGATATTAATTTCTGTTGATTTCCAACTTGCAAATGTTGAGATTTTGATACTAGTCTTTGAAACTTTGAAAAAAATAAATATTTCAAGATCTTGTAAATTTGCATAAGGTGGGGAGATAAATTTCCTCCTCATCTGATTTGCTTATCTCTATCTCCATGTGAATTGTCATTCACATTTTAGCTCATTTTTATTCTACCTGTATTTCTTTTTCATCTTTTCATGGGTCTCTACAGCTATTCGAGCTTAATAAACTCCATCACAGCTTGCTATGGCAGCTCTGTATCAAAGCAAAACAGGTGTATAGGTTTAGTAACTCGTAACTTGCATCAGAGCAAGGGAAAGTAGCAGCTCATTGCAAAATCTGACTGAAAAACAAGACCATACCTTCCACTTGACATGGTATCAGTGCAGCTTACAGTTGGAAAAGAACTTCATAAACGGTTTATTTTCTCAGAAAGTGTTTTTCTGGAGGGAAAAAAAAAAAGACAAAGAAACCCCGAAGAACTGATAGCATTTGCTGCCTTTGAAAATACATAAGGAAAGGTGGAAGACTGAATATGTTTTGTCCACTAGCTTAAATCTCCCTGAGGTATAACAATAGCCTCTGACCAAGCACTCTCCTATACTTTTGGGTGGACTGTAAGGGGCACATTCTATTGTTCACCTCCTGATTAAGCTGTAGCTTAAGTAATATTGGCTGGCAATCACATATGGCAAAGGGGAGGGCTGTAAAGTAGGTTCCCAAGGCAGGAGGGAAAATATGTGAAGCAGATGGATGGTTCCTCACAGCTAGGAAATGCTGACACTGTTTCATAGTCTGAATTTGTCAAAGGATTGTGATGTGAGGAGCAGATGGGGGCATATCCTGTTATCCCTTGTGGCCTATCACACAGCCAGAAGCTACTGCTGCTTGTGGTACCTCAGCAAACAAAGACAAGTCTAGGTACTGCTGCCCCCTTAATGCAGACCGAAGATGTTTGACATCTGATATGAAAAAACGCTGGGCTCAAGAGCAGCAAATAGGCTTTCCCTAGTTGGTTTGGGCTTGTTGCTGTTGCTAAACTGTTTACAGGGGCTCTGTAGCTTTACCTACTCAGTTTGGGTAGTACCCATCCATCAAGTACTTATGTCTGATTTTTGGCAGTACAGTTAGAGATATTTGTGATAATTATTCATCAGTTTCTAGGGCAGAATGTGGTGAATCACTTCTTACAGTAAATATTTCTTTAAAAGGCTTAGGTATAGACTGAGACCTCTTTGGCATGTTCAGGTTAAGTCTCTGTGTTGGTAAACGTGATAGATGAGTCCTCAAAGAAGAGCACAGATCTCTGCCCCTCCTTTACAAGCACTGCCTATGTGATTGAACAATTGAGTCTGTGTTATGTTAAAGAGTCACCGTGGCTACAGACCTTAGCTCAAAGCACTCATCAATCACTGGCCAGGGGCGTTTTACTATCTATCTGTGAGTGTATGAATGCAAAATACTCCTACTTCATTGCCCTATGCAAGATCTCTAATCAATTATGAGTGCAGTCAAAGTCAAGCAGTAACTTATTTGTCATAAATTGATTTATGCTTACCTAACAGCAAGTCATAACTGGGTTAGGGAGATGTTGGAATAGTTCCTAACTAGAAAGCACCTAAAAAACAGTGTCAAGAAGACAAATACAGGATAAGTCGTTCAAGTGAGTGACTGAAATCAACAAAAGTGTTCTCCAGTCCCTAGTGGCTGAGAAAGGACTTGGAAAAAAAGCAAAAGATGGTAAGGCTCTATCCCTGGCAGTGTTCAGATAACTGAGCAACCTAATCTAGTGCATGGCATCCCTGGCATGAGGGTTCGAAGTAGATGATCCATAAGGTCCCTTCCAACCCAAACCATTCTACGATTCTATGATAAGGCCACATATTTTTCACCCTCCTTGCTGTGAAGGATGGTCCAACAGTTCACAACTGCCAAACATCAGGTAGTCTCATACTGTACCAAAGCCATCATGAGCAAGGTGGTCCCTCAAGGACAAGGAAAGGGGAAAAAAAACAAACTCTGGTACTCTCTTTTTGTACCTCCCCTGCTGAGGCTGAAGGTCAAAGGCAGCACATTTTCTACGGAATGACCACTGGGCTATGGGCTTGTTTTTGTGCATGGCAGAAAAGCAGCAGTCTGTCTGAACCATTTGGCTATCCTGTTGGTGCTCACTGGTAAACGTTTCAGTTCGACATTAGCAGGCCCTGATGACGTGCCAACAGACAACCATAAATGCCTCCTTTGCCAAGTAAATATTTCTTTTGGACACTGTGATGCAGCAATATGACAGGTCCCATCTGTGCTACCAGCCTTGCCTGTACATGGGCAAGTATGAGTTTAATCCAAGTAATCCAAGCCTTTGACACAGACTCAATCATTTCAAATTCACACAATGCATGAAAACAAGGAAACCTACGTGTCAGACCAACAAACCCAGAGCTTTCTGGAAGTCCCTAGGTTCCAGCCCTGAAATGCTAATTTCCTTTTGCCCCTTAAATCTCTCTTCCATACTGGGGCATGACCTGCATGCATATTCTCTCTGGTTTACTCTTTTGTTCCTCCAGTCCTTTGCCACGTATCTCAGATATTACCTAATTTATTACCAGGAAACCAACAGGTTTGACAGATGGCAATTTGCCTGGTATTAATTGCTGGGAAACTGCTCACTCAGAGATCTTATCCCTTAGTTTTCTACTCCTTATGCTAATTGGCATTCTTGATAGGTGATAAAGAAGAAGAATAATTAGATACAGAGGGAGCATTTTAATGATGGAATCTGCACAGCAAATACCTGAGTAGCAACAATTGCAACTACACAGGAGCTGTCAGGAGGGTTTGCACAGAGGCTGGTGCATGATATTCAGAGAGAAAATAGAAAAATCTGTCTTTTCAGAGCTACCTTGGCTATCCATGAAAGGTATTACTTTAGAAAGTTTCAATTAGTCCGTCCTCCAGTGTCCAGTGACCAATTTCACAAGCCCTGGTGCACATCTGCTCTACTAACACGAGGGGACATCCCAATCAGGCAGGGCAACAGAAATAAACAGATGGGACTGTTCGTGAAAGGGAATGTTTCTCAACAAGAGCCTACGGAAATATGTATTTTACGAGCAAAGATTAATATCTTTGATTTGTTATGGAAAACCCAAGAAATATTATTGCATTGGGTAACTGTTTCAGACTTGTCTGTTGTGATAACTGTATGATGAATAAATATCTGGAGTTAGTCTGGCCAGAGATTAACTGAGTTTCCTGAGAGAAGTTTCCTGAATACTGATCATCGTGATTTTAATGAACATGGAAGTAACATGTATTTCAAGGCAATGACAATGCAAAAATGGAAGTCCGTCCAGGTCTTCATGCTGAGAGATCTGTGGGAAAGCTGCCCCAGGTTTGTTAATGTTCATTTGCTCTTTCAAATAAGTGTCCTCTTTGTATGTTCAAACACCTTTTGTTTTGACTTTTTGTGACTCATTCATTGAGCAGTACTGGTGACACGAACATTGACCCCAAAAAATTCAGTCAGTTGTGTGGAATTTCAGCAAAATAAAAGTACACATCCAGAAATACTCTCTTGAGAAAGTTGGGAGGGTGCCTCAGCTTTTTCAAACTAGAAATATATTGTGTGATTATGCATATTCCTATCAAAGCAGCTCACATGGTGTGGTAGTTTGGTCTAGACCTTCCTTGGTGACCAATTTGTAACCAAGGAAGGGCCCAGATTTACCCAGTATTCCCTACGATTTTTACATAAGCCAGACTATAAGAAGAAAGGAGGAGAGGCCTTTGCTCTCTTTCCTTCCGGTGGCTTGGAGGAGCAGGTTCCCTGCTGTTGAGTCTGTCGGGTTGGGGAGCAAGGCCTGGTAAGGCCTTGTCAACCTTGGGAGACAGAGGTTGCCAGCAATCGTTCCAGAGCGACTTTCGGTTGTCCCAAGGAGAGTGGTGGGATATTTCTTTGCTAACTCTTTAGTTACTAGATCTCGGGTTACTGATTGGGATATATATATACATATATATATATATATATATATATATATTATTTTGGTTTTGTTCCTTTTCCCTTCCCCCTTCCCTTTCCCCTGTGAAATTGTATATATATTTCAATTGTATATAACTGTAATATAGGTGTAAATATATTTATATTTATATATATTTATATATATTGCATTAGCTCTCTCTCTCATTTCGGGTTTTCTTAGTTGTTGTTTTTCTCCCTCTTCTCCCTGAAGTTTGGGGGGGGGAAACTCTTGTGGTAAGGTTTGGAGACTTGGCAGGGAGCCAGCTTCAAACCATATCACATGGTATAGGTTAGAGACTAACTATCAGCACATGTTAAAAAACAAATTACAAACAAACAGGCAGAATGAAAAAGGTGTTTGAATGAAATACATGAGCATTTGAAAGCAAATGAAAGGACAGAGCCCTTCTAGGTATTGCTCTCCAGAGAAATATACACTCAGGGATGGTAAGAACCCACCCCCCTCTTTCTTTAGGTCTTTTTTTCCATCCTCCCTCTGCAGCCTTGAATCTGATGTCAGGAGCTGGTCTGAAGTCTGTAGTCATGGGCTCTGTGCCAAAACAAGCAAGCAGTATGTTCACAAGCTGTTATAATCAGCTACAACAAGAAACTAATTTTTCTTGCAGTAATTGAACGTAAGAGAGGATAAGGATATGACCTCCTTTGTTCCTCCTTATTTGTTTTTAGTGCTCTTTTTTCCCTCCTTTTTTATTTTTTCTTCCATGAAAACATATACTACACATTGCTAAAAACTGATTGTTTATCTTTTCCTGCAAAATTGATCTATATATAAGGATGACAGTTTAGGAAAATATGCCTACCTTTTTTAAGACCACATGCTACAGAAATATCTGTTTGGGCCTGGGGCCTATGAAGAAATCCTTATGAGATGAGGACTTTTCTACTTGATAAATCCTGACTTTGGGTCATATTTCATGCAGTAGCCTTCTCAAAGGTGATGACAGAAGTCACATGGCTGAAGTCACCACAAAGCTAAACAAAACAACCACAGCGGTAGTGGATCAAGGATTGGACTTGATGATCTCGGAGGTCCCTTCCAACCCAGCTGATTCTATGATTCTGTGAAAACAAGACAAAACAAAACAAAGTAAAACAATTTGAAGAGGATTAAACAGTCCATCAGATAATGAAGTCCTACATCGGTGTGGGGTCTGTGCTATGGAAGAGCTGAAAGTCTGACCTTTAATATCTTAATGAATTTAATACTAAAAACAAGCATAAGATAATTTCACAATGAAGCAGAGAGTTATGGAGATATGCAGTTCTTTTCAGGGGAAATAAATCCATTTGCTTATGTACTGGTTTAAAAGTTAACCAGCAGAGGAAACCAAACCAACTCAAAGAGAGATTACAAGTCAGAATAACAATTTAATAAAATAATACAATAAGTACGACCACACAGACAAGCAACAGGCCCTAACCCACAAAGCCCAAATGTACAACCCAGCACCCCGGGGCACAAACAAAGCGGTGCTACCTGGGCCCCCCCTTGAGTCCAAAGCAAAGGGAGAGGGGAAAAAACCTGCTGGTGGGAGAGCTGCTGCAGTCCAGCCAAAAGTGGTGATTGTAGTCCAGCCGAGGGTGATGGTGAACTGCAGTATGGCCAAGAGCCGTGAGCTGCAGTCTGGTTGAGAGTGATGAGCTGCAGTCCTCCTCTGGATCCCACGAGTGGTAAAAAGGTTCCGAAACTCCAGGTTTATATACTCTCCAGTTCAGGCAGGAATGTTCAGTCCTCCCCTCAGAGCAGGGAATTCCATAAAAGGATGTTTAGTCCTTCCCTCAGAGCGAGGAATTCCAAAAAAGGGTATGAGGGTGCTCAGGAACATTCCCCCCCCACCACCACCTCGCAGGCCTCTACTGACAACAGTTTCTGGGAAAATGGCATGGAAGGCTATAGAATACACAGTTTTGGGCTACACCCATCCAGTGATGAATTGTTCCCAGCTGTTCTAACCAGGACAGCTTAGTATCTCGGAACATCTTCATTTCCTCTCAGATTTTTTTACCTTCATGTCTAATACACTCAGCATTTGTCCTCACTTATTCTGCAGAGATACGTTTTTACAGGAGAGGAAGCATTACGAGAAATCCTGAGAGACTCATCCTGTCTATGGCTGGGAGTCATTTGAAGCTTCAGATCTAAGTGCTCTTCCACTTTTTTTCTGGGCTCCTTAACCCCAGCTTTCACAACAGACTTAGTCTGCACACTCCAAAGCTACAGGCAGTACAAAGAAACATTCCAGCCAACTGCTTATGCTTTGCCTTTCTGAATTTCTTCTTATTTTGCATGAAAAAGAAGGCCACAGGTTTAAAAAAAGCTTTCAGTCTTCTATCCAGAAGATTTATTCTGCTTAGGACCTGTTCCTGGTGCCAAGATGCATGTGGCACTACTTGCTATCCTGACAGCATCAACAGAACCTCAGGGAAAGCCAGTTTTTCCCCTTTCTGCTCATTTTTTATTGAAATCACCTCTTTGCTTGGATAAGAAACAGCCATTGATCTCTTCATGCTCTATGTGCAATAGTATGAGGACTTGATTTAATTCCAGACCTCCAGTTACAGAAAAATCTAAACATTAGCAGTGCCGAAGACCTTACAGAGTGAAAATTTATATATAACTCTATATTTACTATTTCAGACACACGGTGCTTCAGAGTTGGTTTCTTCTCTAACTAGGTTCAGTGTTTAACTTAAACAGGACTTTCAAAGAACCTGGCTCCTGGCCTAATGCTAGTCCAAGGAAATGAGATGATCACACTGGTAATAATTTGTATGTTGGGCTTTAAGTCAGATGTGGTTGTTATATTCTCAGTTTGTCTGTCCATATGGGCTTTCAAAGAGGGGAAAGCAGTGTGATAACAATTTACTTGAAAAGGCCCTTGATTTCTTAGTTGGTAGAAGGTTTAAAGGGTTTGTTCAACTTTCACTTAAATGCAAAAGAAAAAATAAGAATAATTTAAAAAAAATTGCCAACCACTGTAATATTAATCATCTCTGACTGGATGTTGCATTGATGGTGTAGCCAGGCACATGCTTGAGTTGTCAGATTCAGTTTTCTTTCAATTCCCTTTGATTGTGTAAGTCAGGATCAGTTCTCACTAAGGTTGTGCTGGTAACAGCAGGCTTTTTAGGGAAATCCTCTGTGTGACTGAAGGATTATGAAATTGAAATACCTTTGACAGATGAATAGTCAGTCCCTCCTCCCTCACACAACCTGGTGCTGGTGCTGAGCCCAGCAAACATGCAGGTGCTGGGCAGGGTGAGCCAGGCTGCGGGATGGGGCTGGGACACTTCTTGGTCAGCAGCGTCATGAACTGCGGATTTATTCCTGCCTCACAACTCCTGCAGAGAGGAGTTTAAAGGAAAAGAAGGATCTTGGTCCCGCATAATTGTGATTTGTCAGATTCAATTCTTTATAGTGATGGTATGATTAATGTGCAGTGTAATGTACCTGTGTTGATTTTTCCAAGCATCTTAGTTGCTCCACTTGAATTTCTGAAAGACTTTCAAAAAAGAAACCAAGAGTAACTGCTAAAACCCGACTGTCAAAACACAGCAATTCAGTCTTTTGTACCAGTCTTTCAATTTTCAGTTATGAAAATATATTAAATTGACAGAAAATAGCAAATCCTTCTTTTAATTTGCCTGATCAAGAAAATTAGTAAAACTAATTCTGATTAATTTTCTTCCCCCAAAATTTAGTTTGTTATCTTTTCCATAGTTTGGGTGTTCACCTTCCATATGCACTCACGAAGACCGTCTTTACAGCTGCAAGCTGCCATGGAAGTTTTTGCAAGGTCAAACTTAATCCTGCATGAAGTTTAACAATACTTAAAAAAAGAACTCCATGACATACAGGTTTTCACCTTTTTCATGGGTAGCGGAGGTTTCTAGAAGTATTTCAATCTCAGTCTTAGAAACCATTTAATATTCAAAACCCTTTTATCCATTTTGTAATTATATTGTAATTATATTTCTAGAGGGATTGTTCTGACCATTCAAATTTGCAAATTCTGAAATTTGGATCATCCTAAAAATAAAACTCAGGAAGTAATTTTTTAAAATATATCCAATATCCTACTACTTTTTCCTCAAAAACATAGATCTTCTATGTAATAGAAATTGCTACTTCGCAAAGATCTCTACCAACTACAATAATTACTTGCTACAATATTGCTGATATAAAAATATAAGCACATCTTTGACAGCATGGAAATAATATTGAAGAAGATTAGCAATGATATTGTGGGTTCATTGATATCTGCACAAAATTTCTGGACACTGGAAAACTCTGACCCTTCCAATTTGAATTTGAGATGTGCTTTCCTCAACCAGGCTGATTGCACTTACAGAGAGAGAGACAATACCATCAGCACAACTGGTTGATCACAATGAAGGGAAAAAACTTGCATTTTGCCCTCTAAATTAATTTTTTCAGTGTTTTCCAAGTCTTTACAACAATCTACACAAGTAGAAGGACTGTGTTCTCTCTGGGGTTTTGCAAAGGTGAAAGACAAGGTCGGTTTACCCTGGTGCATTTATTGATACCATTGTATCTGCTGATGAGGCTTCATGATAAATGTGGACAGAGCTGGGGTCTGATCCAGCAGAGGCTGGACCTGCCAGGATCTGACTGTCAGGATCCAGCTCAACAGAACAGCTGCACCAGGGTCCTTTCAGCAACAGTCTCATTTCCTCAATTTAGTGCAAGCCCAAAGCCCAGCCTTGAAAAGGAACACTTGAAATGACTTCAGGAATCTCTTCCCTTGGCACCAGGAGCATGGATCTGACCTAATATGTACCAGCAGTCGGAAAGGCTCATTAGGGCAGGCAATCAATTCAAAACATGTTTCTGCTTTTATGCATGCAAAAAAATCACATTCATAGTAGCAGTTTTTTGGTGGGTTTTTTTGTGGTGGATAACATAATGTTCTGATTTTCTTGGTAAAGAACCTATATATTTAATGCAAATGCATAGAATATAAAGGAGAGTGGATCAAATCCATGCTACCTGTGAAGTTTATTTATGAATGCACAAAAACATAAATGTCTTATACAAATACTTCATAAAAATCTCCTTCCTCTTCTATTCTGGCATAACTTTCCATACCTTTGTCTCCAAGTTTGTGAAGTTTTGTCCAGATTAAAGCAAATGTGAGATTAAACAGACCTTATACCACAAAACCTTGGAACCAAAATATGTTCCATTAAAAAAATCATCAAACAGTTCAACCCTTCTGCAAATCACCTATCTATTGCATTATAAACTCATTTTAGTTAATCTAGCTGTTCTTTGAGCTTTGCTGTTCTTTCACCTCTCTCAGTGAAAAAAAAATAAAGTTGGAGGATTATATTTTCTTCTGAGTATCAACCGAGAGAGATGATGATTGCACCTGTTTCTAAGCTTTATGGATAGCATCTTTTTCTGATTGAATCCTATAGTTTAAAGAAATTGAATACTACTCTCCTGTGTCCTCCCAAACTTTACCTTCTCTTGTAGAAGTTACTAAACCTGACAGAACAATATAACACAGAAGTAGCAAGGTTGGTGCTGATAACTTACAGGCAGTAAAGACATTGAACTGAAACCCAGTAAGAAAGACTTTTCCACCCCTACTTCCTAACATTCTCTGACAAAGTCCTATCAAGTAAGCATCTGCCAATCTCTTTAACACTACCCCACATTTAGTTGAGTTTTTGGTTGAATAATTTCAGCCTAGGATTAGATTTTGTACCTTGCACTTAACTTATTTTATATTTGTCAATGGTGAGATGTAACTTCTTATATGGGGATGATTCAAATGAGTATTTCTTCAGTGGATCAGAAGGCTGACCATTTTCATTGCATTTACAAGGCTCAGTGGAAGTCATGAAAGGTAGTAATATAGGAGGAACGCTAGGGATTCTTTTAAGATTTTGAAGAGCAGCTGCACAAGCAGCAGGAAATGGAGGACAGGACAAGGCTTCCTGTGGCAGCAAACCAGGTGCTGCTATTTCTTATGTGTAAGTGCTTTATGCTTTTTTTTTTTGTTTCATCACTACTCAGTAGTGTCTCACTCATGAGAATTTCAAGCTCGTTTTGGAGTTAATGAAAAGCTCAAAAAATTTAGTAAACTGCTCTCAACTGAGAACTAAACTCCCTTTTGTACCAGTCTTTCAATTTTCAGCTATGAAAATACATTAAATTGACAGAAAATAGCAAAACTTTCTTTTAATTTGCCTGATCAAGAAAATTAATAAAACTAATTCTGATTCATTTTCTTCCCCCAAAATTCAGAGTATTGCTTTGATCCCAAAACATGGAAAACAAAGGTGGGAGGAAGTGTTTTGCTCTTGTACTTTTCTTTCCTAATCTGTCCAGGAGTAGGAAGTATGAAAATAGGCGTAGTGACAACAGACAACTTTTGCAAGTCTGCCAAAAGTTACTCCCTCCATTTAGGAGTTTTTCCCTTTCTCCATCTCTTGACTTTTTGTGTACCTGGCAAGGTATTCTCTGTCCCCACAGGCCCACTAGTCTTTGCAATACCTGAAGTTCATCAAATCTGGCCAGCCCACAGAATTATCTGATGATATAAATTCTACATGCTGAAACGCATGGAGAAGAGGCTTCCAGTTTCAGGCTTAGCAATAGAACATAATGAAAAAAAGAAAATACGTTTCTTGGCAAGGATTAAGTGACTGTGACATAGGAAAGGAATGAAGCATTGTAGCTGTCCAGTTTTGCACTGTTTACCATAATGATAGTCTCTAGACAGACACTTAGCTCTATTGAAAGTTCTGGCATAATTTACCAAGTGACCACAATCTGAATAATGTCTTCTCTTATTGCTGCAACGACTTGGAAAATTCATGGCTAATGCCTGTGATTTGTTATCATATGGGTGGATCTGGAAGTTTCTAAGGCTTCTCATATCTACAATTAATTTTTCCCATTGCGACAATCTAAATCCTCCAAAACACAAACAGTTTTACACATAATTAATTTCAAGCCTTTGAGTTTACAGACACGTTGCTGTGCATAAAGTGAAGCACAAATGTAATTGCAGGGCTGGATCTGCGCCAGCAATTCTTTGCCTAGAAAATCTCTGACTCACTGCAGAGGAGTGCAGAGCATGATCATTTTGGCCAGTGCACAAATATTTTCACTTGGAATGTGGCTGTGATGTCCCCAGTCTCCTCCTTCTCCTCTCTCCCCTCTGCACTGCAGCCTGGGTTGAGGATTTCCACAGTATGATCTGGTGGTGAGGGGTTGGGCAGCAGTGAGGGTGGTGTCACTCCATTCCCCAGCCACAGAACATTTGCAAAGCAAAGTCGAGCAATGCTGGAAAGTGAGAGACGTAGAAAAGCAAACAACCAGTAAGGCACGGCAGTGGCATCAAGGCAAAAGCCGTTATTTTTTAATAACCTATTTTATTTATTTAGTCAAACTCTTGATTTTGGTCAAAAATCTTCAAAACAAACACACATGAAGAAAACACCAAACAAATCACCTAGAAATAAAATTTCTTTGTTTAGGGCCATGATTTTGATGCTGTTTCTTAAAAGAGAAGTGAAACAGCAATGAAAAAAACCCTCAAACACTTTGTTAAAACAGTGTGCTCAGTCTGAAAACTAAAATGAAAAAGTTTAATTTTGAAAGACTCTTTCATCATGACTTCTTTTCTAGGTCTGCTAGTTACCACTGCTTGCACTGAAGTTATTTACCTTGTGTCACTAATCAGATAATCACAATATTTCATAAAATCAAGAAACAAGCCTAAGGCCCCACCTAATCCAGACAGGTGATGTCACTGGATGTGGTAATCTCAGGCCATCATACACCATCCATCTGATAAATCAATTACTGAGCCTATTACTTTGTCAACTAGGCTTATGCAACATGTATCAAAACCTGCTTGGAAAACAGAATCTTTATGTGATTTCCAGGTGGAGTATAGAAAACTGGGGAAGTGTAGGGGCAGGGTAGTGGTGCTTGAAGAGTGGTGTGGATGGGGAAGGGTGAAGCGGGAATAAGGAGGAAGAGGATAAATGCAGAAGAGGGTGGCAGGGTGGTTGTCTGTGTGTCTGAGTTCCAGGAAAGGTTTAGAGGCTTCTCTGTGTCAAGTAAGTCAGGTAAAGATTTCTGCCAAGGGCGAGTAAGCCAGGTGATGTGGCACTGAAAGTCAAGTAGTCACACTCTTGTCTCATATTCAACAATGACAAGAATCTCAATAGAAGAAAATGAAACTAATCCAGTCTTCCCCTTATTTGTTATTTCTTAAAAGATAGGTTGTTTACACATCTAGGGAAGTCCACATTGCATCTGCTTAAATTAACTTATGATTCCTCCCCAGCCTTTTTTCTTAACCAAGGAAAGCAAGTATTTGATTTTATATGCTAAATTTTATAAGAAAGACTACATGCTACAGCACAATTTTGTGGCCAATCCTGAGTCCTTCTATTATGCAGTTGTAGAACACAGAAGGTTCTGGCCAAAGAAATAGACTGCAAATGAGAAAACAGCATGAACACTTCAGCTGGGATTTGTGAGATAGAGGGAGTAGCAGGAGAAATTGTGGGAATCAGATTGATGATTATTTATAAGTACCAAATTATTTGCAAAATAAGGAAGAAGAATAATAATCTGCATAAACAGGGTGATTTACATCACCACAATACTAGGCAGAATGAATAACACTAGTAATTTAATTGTGTGTCTTATGTCCCTAACTGACCTGCTTTTCATTCCTATGGAGGAGACTTGAAAACGAGCAGCAGAGCTTCCTAAATCTTTTCAGTTTTGAGGAAGTCCTGCTCCTCATAAAGTTAATAAAACCTGTGTATGAGTTAACACTCTTGCTCACAGGGACCAGACCTCTAGCCTTCCTGCACTGCTCACCTCTGAGAAATTTGCAAAAAGGTACTAAGTGACTTACCAGAAAGCTGTGATTTCCCAATGTGCTCAGCACTGCAGTTTGGGAATTGCATATTCCCAGTCCATTAGCAAACCTTCAGCTCCGTTTTTCTTATGGAGATTCTCAAATTAAAAAAACCTGAACCCCTACCAGCAATAAATCAAGACAGATTTATACATTTCAGATGATTAATACACATAAAGTTTTCAGTAAAGCCCAAATTGTAATGATTTCTGTTTTACACTCAGTGATAAAGCTGACTTAAGTCTTCTAGCAAAGGAATATTTCTTAGTATTGTCCTTATACAATACTCTGTAGGAAATAATATAAACCCCAAAACATTTGGCTTAATTTCCAGCAGGCAAAAAAATGCTGATTTTTTTTCAAACATTGGAATTATCAGCTGTAAACAAATGATTGGTCCCACTGAAGGCCAATGCAAGGATGGAATCAGTTGTCTTCTCTTCTCACTTTGTACTCTTTGTGCAGGGAATCCACCTGTTCCCTCACACTGTTGCATGTCTATGAGTGGGTCAGCTTATCTAGAAACATTTTTAACTGGTAGGTTGCTGTTCTCACTGGAAAGCTTGACTTTATGTGAAATAACTTGTGAGAGAGGATGGCCTGAAAACATGAAGCCAGTTCGAGAAATCTAGCGTCAAGGTGTCTTGGATAAGAGAATCTGCTCTCTGATTCAGGAGGACATCTTAACACTTCAAATCTAGTAGATACTTGTTCACATTGGAATTATCTCACTGTCCTGAAACTGGTCTTGTAAAACTCCTACAGCAGATAGGTCTTATCTTATACACTGTCCTAGTTAGAACAGCTGGGAACGGTTCATCACTGGATGGGTGTAGCCCAAAACTGTGTATTCTATAGCCTTCCATGCCATTTCCCAGAAACTGTTATCAGTAGAGGCCTGCGAAATAGGAAGATGTTCCTGTCCTCACACCCTTTTATGGAATTCCCCACTCTGAGGGAAGGACTGAGCATCCTAATACCCTTTTATGGAATTCCCCGCTCTGAGGGAAGGACTGAGCATTCCTGCCTGAGCTGGAGAATATATAAACTTGGAATTTCGGAACCTTTCCACCACTCGTGGGATCCAGAGGAGGACTGCAGCTCACCACTCTCAGCCAGACTGCAGCTCGCCGCTCTCAACCAGACTGAGACCACCACCCTCAACTGGACTGCAATCACCACTTTTGACCAGCCTGCAACAGCTCTCCCACCAGCAGGTTTTTCCCCTCTCCCTTTACTTTGGACTCAGGGGGCCCAAGGAACACCACTTTGTTCATGCCCCAGGGTGCTGGGTTATACATTTGGGTTTTGTGGGTTAAGACCAATTGTTTGTCTGTATAATCGTACTTATTGTATTATCTTACTAAATTGTTATTCTGGCTTATAATTTCTCTTTTGAATTGAGTTCATTTCCCCTGCTGGTTAACTTTTAAACCAGCACAGCCACAAAAATATGTGTTTGCTCAATTGAGATAAGAAACCATATTTTCAGACGCTTATTCACGTTTCAAGCGGTTCAAAGCTGAATTTTCTCTCAGTACTTCTGCAGCTGGTCTCTCAAAATTGTAAAACTTGGTAGAAAGAGAAAGAGGCAAAAAAGAGAAATATGGTAACAGCATCAGGCTCTTATTTGCTCAGACTAGTGTTATTTCTTTACGTTTGATCAGCTCTTACTGTTCTATACAGGTGAAATTCACAGAAGAAAGTAGATCTATGTCCAGATTATTAATACACATTTTCATCATGGCTGGGCTTCATCAACGAAGATTTGGGGAGGGCTCTACCCACGTTCGTTACAAGCGCGTTAGTGGCTAAAAAGGCCAATACGAGACAGGCACATCCGGTTGGAAAAGGCACAGCAGAAAGACTCCTTAGGTGGTATATTCTGCAAGGCACGATTCTTTCTGCGTTGTCTTTTCTCCTCAAGAGTGATCCTGTGTGCTTTCTCAAAGGCATCAGCAGTGTTATGGATAGTGTGTTTCCAGACCTCATGATTGGAGACCAGAGTAGACCAATCATGTTGATCAATACGGCCAAGGCTGAGATGCTGTTTCAAGGAGTCCTTGTGTCTTCTCTTTGGGGCTCCTCTCTTGTAGCAGCCAGTGGCAAGTTCATCATAAAACAAGATCTTAGGGAGGCGGCGATCTTTCATCCTTGAGACGTGTCCTGCCCAGCGCAGCTGTGTTCTCAGCAACATGGCCTCAATCCTTGTGACTGCTGCTTGTTCTAGAACAGATGTATTGGTCATATAATCTGACCAGTGGATGTTTAGGATTGTACGAGACAGCGTTGATGGAAGCTTTCTAAGAGTTGCAGGTGGTGGCGGTAGATGACCCATGATTCAGAAATATACATTTTAAATTGGCATTATTTCATTTTAATGATAAATAGTTAAATGTCAAAAAAATTCCAATGATATATTGACATTTGATTTTTCTCCCTAACTTAACAAATGTTATATGTTTTTTTGTGGCATTTCTATTCAACTTGCCTCTAGACAAGTAAATAGGGGAAGACTACAGAAGAATACTACTGTTAAGCACTGTGTTATTAAAATAATAATAATGGTAATAGTAATACATTCCACAGATATGGTTACCGTGCTTGTGATGTCGAGCCTTGACATTTTCAGAAAAGAAGAGGAAAGCAAACGAAATATTTGGTGGAGCAAAGCATGATTCTGGCACTGAAAGCATCTGGAATAACCTGAAATCTGAATATAAGTCGCTTAAAAACAGAAAAGGAACTGAACATTAAAGCTCAGTTTCAGAGGTCATAGAATCATAGAATCAGCCAGGTTGGAAAACACCTCTGAGATCATCAAGTCTAACCCTTGATCCAACACTGCTGTGGTTACTAGACCATGGCACTAAGTGCCACATCCAGTCTCTTCTTAAAAACCTCCAGGGACAGTGAATCTACCACCTCTGTGGGCAGCCCATTCCAATGTCTCATTACTCTCTCTGTAAAAAATTTCTTCCTAATATCCAACCTGAACCTTCCCGGGCAGAGCTTAAGACTGTGCTCTCTTGTCCTAGTGCTGGTTGCCTGAGAGAAGAGACCAACCTTTCTACAACCTCCTTTAAGGGAGTTGTAGAGAGTGATGAGGTCTCCCCTGAGCCTTCTCTTCTCCGGGCTGAACAATCCCAGCTCCCTCAGCCTCTCCTCATAGGACTTGTGGTCGAGTCCCTTCACCAGCCTCGTTGCTCTTCTCTGGACCTACTCCAGCACCAGAACTGGACACAGCACTCCAGGTGTGGCCTTACCAGTGCTGAGTACAGGGGAAGAATCACTTCCCTGGTCCTTCTTGGCCACCTGGGCACACCACTGGCTCATGTTCAGCTTCCTGTCAATCCAAACTCCCAGGTCCTTTTCTGCCTGCCTGTTCTTCATCCACTCTGTGCCCAGCCTGCAGTGCTGCATGGGGTCGCTGTGGTCAAAGTGTAGGACCTGGCACTTGGCCTTGTTGAACCTCATCCTGCTGGAATCAGACCATCTCTCCAGTTTGTCCAGGTCCCTCTGCAGAGCCCTTCTGCCTTCCAGCAGATTAACACTCCCCCCCAGCTTGGTGTCATCTGCAGTTCTACTCATGGTACATTTAATCCCCTCATCCAGATCATCCATAAAGATATTAAACAGGACTGGGCCCAACACTGATCACTGGGGAACATGACTGGTGACCAGCCACCAACTGGATGCTGCACTGTTCACCAGCACTCTCTGGGCCCGGCCATCAGCCAGTTCCCAACCCAGCACAGAGTGCCCCTGTCCAAGCTGTGGGCTGCCAGCTTTTCCAGGAGCATGCTATGGGAGATGGTGTCGAAGGCTTTGCTGAAGTCCAGATAGACACATCCACAGCCTTTCCCTCATCCACCAAGCAGGTCACCTGATCATAAAAGGAGACCAGGTTGGTCAGACAGGACCTGCCCTTCCTAAAGCCATGCTGGCTTTGTGAATGGAGCCCCCAGAACCAGATCTAGAACAAGTTAGGAACAGCACAATTTCTGTCGTTTTCAGAGAGGGATGCAGAGCATTCACAGCCTCTTAAAACATGATCCTGGGATCCTGCAAAATTCAGAGACCCAGTGTATACTGAGACTGGAGGGGACCTCTGGTGTGGTAATCTCAGGCCATTGTCCACAACCCCATAGTCCAAGTCTGGTTCAATCCCCTTGCAGGCCATTCAGCGTGGGTTTTGAATATCTCCATGGATGGAGGCTTCACAGTCTCTCTGTGCAGTCCACTCCCCTGTCCAGCTGGGTGGTCAGGTGTTTTTATTTTTAAGTGGAATTTCCTGTATTTCAGTTTGTGTCCATTGCCTCTTATCCTTCACTGGACACCACCAAGAAGAGTCTGGCTCTGTCCTCCTTTACACAGTTCCACCACGTACTTGCACACACTATTATATGTATTCTTTTACATAAATCTCCTACCAAGACACAGAAAATCCCTCATTGCTTCATCTTCAACAAACCTCCATCAAAAGAGGAATATTTGAAGTATTCAGTGAAGTAACACGTGTGAAAACAGATGGTTTTTATCATCGCATTTCTGGCAGTCTTTCACGCTGCGAATTTTATCTCATGCACTACGAATGGTGTCATGCACATGTTAGAATACCCCTGTGGATTGGTTTATGTGGGTATAGAGTCAGCTGCCAATTCAAACAGTGTGTAGCAGAAATGCAGAGCTCTTTCTTCGTAGGAATCATGAGGAACGTACTGTGGCAGTCCATCTGACTTCACCAAGATGTTTCCACTCTGAGAGTTAACTGGGAATTATAAAGTCATGTAATTATATTGTGAAAAAAAGATGATCCAGGTGCTTTAAAGTACAGTTCTGGCAGAGGGTATGGTTCTAATAAAGAGATGTGGTTTTATCCAATCATCTTTTTCTTTTTTTCTCTTTTTTTTTTTGTTTTTAAATTCACCTTGCTGTTTTTCCTCCAGACAAAAAGAAGGAAATTTTCCCCCTTCCTGTCCCTGTCTTGCTGGTTTTTGTTGTTATCTTTTTGTTGCTGTTGGAGGGTCTTTTTTTGTTTTGTTTTGTTTGGTTGGTTGGTTGATTTTTGTTTGTTTCATTTTGTTTTGGTTTGGGTTTTTTGTTTTGTTTTTCATTTTTTTGTGGGTTTTGGTTTGGATTGTTTCATTTTGTTTTGTTTTTTCATAGGAGTTCTTTCACATAGAAAGCCTGATTCAGACATCGCAAAAACTGAGTATATAGAGGATATCAATGAACAGTCCAGTTCTAACAGGTGATCTCTGTACTTGTCCATGGAAAGGATCAGCTATAGTTAAGGACACAGTTACTTCCTTAGCCTGATCTTCAAGGTCTCCAATACTGAAGAGGCTATAGGTTGTTATTATTGTATTTAGCTAGAAAGATTTTGGTGGCAACAAGGCTGATACCTGGCCTTGTGCATATAGTCACACATAGCCTTCCTTTCATGGCATTGTGCAGTGAACCATCCTGATAAAAAACTTGGCACTAGGTCCTGTTTTAAATGCTTGATTTTATCAGCCACAGCTGTCTCTGGAAGAGGCTGTGTCTGAGTCCCACAGCTCTTTTCTGATCCGTCTTTGGTCTAAATGAGCAGATCCTGTGTGCTGTCCTAAAAAACTCTAATAATCTTGTTGTTTTTACCTTTTTGGTCTTGCAGTACAAGTTTGTGAAATTACAATTGGAAGATTTCTGGCCTGAGGCTGAGGTTAATTATTTGTATGAAAGAGTGAACACTGTTAAAAGAGTAGATGCTGCCTGAGAATTCTCACACCATTCAAGGAGTCACAGCTTTCTCCTTCTTCAGGTTCAACCTCAGGTCTCCCATAGTGGAATCTCAGGTTTCAGATTTATCAAACTAAATAATTTAATAGAGCAGTACAGCAGCAAGTCAGCTCGAGCTGGGGCACAGAACACAGGAATCCCCTCACAGTTATACCCTGATGACTTTGCATCTGCCCCTCATGTGCTCTTGATCCGGTGGTGATTTTTGGTCTAGGGTCCTTTGACACCTCTTGGGTTTCTTTCTCTGTGCCCATAAAGGCAGAAATACAGAGAAATCTCTGTTGTTATCTTATTGAGTTACAGTTTCTGCTGACAGCTGTAGTCTCCTTGTCTTCTGGTTTGTGCTTCCAGTGCACCTGCTCGCCGGCAGAGGATGGGAAGCTAAAAAAGCCCCAGACTTGGGGTAAACATTGTTTAACAACGACAAAACATCAGCAAATTAACTCTATTCCAGCTGACAACAGATCTTGGTGTGAGTTTGCAGCTTGTGGCACAAGGGTTCAGCAAATCCAGCTGCTCATGCTAAGAAAGCAACATACTAAATCGCACAGTATTGTAATGTTATGTAACTAATTCTACTTAAAACTTTCTCATCTACGCTAAGCAACTAATATTTCTCAAAAACAGACCACCTCCCAATCCCAAATTTCTTCTCTTCTGTAATTTGCACTGTCATGAATTTTATTTGCCTTCATGATCTTCACATCTCTGTATCTCTTTTGCCTGCCAGAATCCAAACTTAGCAACACTAATAACTCTTCATCTTGGATGCTCAAACTCTGCTTAGTCTTTGGTATCACAAAGATGTTTTGACTCCATTATGAATATAATAGTCAAAAGATATGGATTTAAACCAGCACTACTCAAACTTTCAGCACCACAAACCACTGTCACCCAGAGGATGCTCACTGAATTGCCTTCACACTTCCAGTCAAATATCAATTAAAAGCACTAGCAAGCCAATATGGTCATGTTGACTGTGTTCATGGATGCCAGTGGTAGTCTGCAGATCACAAGTATATAAATTAAAAATGAGAAGAATCCCAAGCTTAATTGCTACTTCTGTGTTTCATCTAATTTTATATCCACTATATGCAAAACACATCCAACACATGGCACTTGCAGCTCCCAGCCAAACTGGACTCAGTTTAAAACAAGCACATATTTGCTCAGAACTGACCTGCTATTAACATAGTTGCACAATAGGTTATTGTTTTTCTCTTTTATTTAATGGGGTTTATTGACAACAGATTTTTATAGTTAAAAAAAAAAAGAAAATGAAGCCCCAAGAGACAATTTTCTTATCTCAGCTTTTGCAGAAGATATCATAATGAAAATCATATATTTCCCAAACACATTTAAAAATATCCACTCATGAGATTTCCAATCTCTTCAGTAAGACATTTACAATTGCACAGAAAAAAATTGCAATGTATTAGAGCAGTAACCATTGCTAAATAGAGAAGATCTTCTCTTTGTAAAAATCAACTAAGTGGCCCAATGTGCTTATTTTAGGTTGATAGGTTTATTATTGAAAATAATAGTCATTATTATACTGCAGATAATGGTATACTTTGTTCCTGGTTGAAGTCCTAGAATCATAGAATCATAGAATCAACTGGATTGGAAGGGACCTCTGAGATCATCAAGTCCAACATTTGATCCACTACCACCATGGTTACTAGACCATGGCACTAAGTGCCACATCCAGTCTCATCTTAAAAACCTCCAGGGATGGAGAATCTACCACTTCCCTGGGCAGCCCATTCCAATGCCTGATTACCCTCTCTGTAAAGAATTTCTTCCTAATATCTAACCTAAACCTCCCCTGGCACAGCGTAAGACCATACCCTCTTGTCTTATGGATAGCTGCCTGGGAGAAGAGACCAATCCCCAGCTGGAGTGTTCCAAGAAGAAGGAACAAATCTGTTGCTTTAACATTTCCTATTTTGTTTGCTTCTCTTCCAATGATGAAAATTTTCCATCTTATTAAAAAAAACCAATGTGTGAGATTTTTCAGCAATGTTCATTTCTGACTTAGCTCAACACTCAGAGCAGTTAATACAACCCATAAACATATTGGAGCAAAACAAGTGATTTGTGATTTTGAAAATTTGTCCCAGAAGGAAGTGTGGTCACTTCAGCTCCCCTGGCACATCAATAAACTGACACTACTGAGTATCATCCATACTTTGGGAATTGCCCATTAGTAAGAAACATTGTAGTTTCTCAGGGGCTGCTGATCTGACTATCTCAAAGCAAAGAAACTCCAGTTTACCTACTCTGGTGCCGCTATGCTTGCCTTGTCCTAGGGTGAATTTTTAGGTGCAAGGTTTTGCACCAAAGTATCCTGAGGTGAGTCTCAGTGAACATGGAAAACTCCATTTTGGGTACATAAATTTAAATAAGGCAAAGGGACATGAAACATGAGCAAGAATACTTTAGAGTGATCTTAAGCACTGACAGAAACACAGGATAATTTATGAAGGGTTTACATGCAGAGACTAATACTTTCTAGCAAACACACAAAGTCGAGCAGGACTTTAGTTTGCAAGCAAAAACTTTTACTGCCAACAATAGCAGAATAAGTGACATCAGAACAGCTCATGATGTCTGGACAGTGTGCCTACAGTAGCATCGGAAATTGTCTAAAATTGGGCATTTGACTTCTTTCTGGTTTCTAAATTGAGTGTTTTTCATTTGTAGTTGACACATAAACACATACAGAACTAACAGTAGAAAAAAAAGAGAAATGCTTGTACCATAAGTAAAAGCTAGGTGTGGGCCAAAAATTATTTCTCTTTTTAAATAAATGTCAATCAATGTCTTTTATAATTGAGACATAATAAAATTAAGAAGCATTAATTCAGTTACCTCAGAAATTCAAAGTTTGTAATGACATAGGAAAAAAAAGTTTATTTTTTAAGAGAAACAAATATTTTACCTAGGTGTAGTCATTGCTGTTACTATTGATATAACGTAGTTTCCCTTTCACAATGCCTCAGGTATGGCTCACAGATATTGTCCAGTCCTGTAATCATGATCATCAATGGAAGAACTGAAATTGGCACTGAAAAGAGGGCAGCCAGACAGTAAGAAAAAACCCCAAATTAAACACCCGCACACTTTAGCATTCACCAAGTGCTATGGTTTTCCACAGGTCTTTCAATTAGTTGAAACGACTTTTTGGCCATCTGTCTTTCCTTCCTGTCTTTCGATTTGTACTGTCCCCACCTCACAAATATCTCTCTTTTATCTTGGCTAAGCAAAAGCATTTTGGTCCTGAGGAAATAAAATTTTTTTGTGTTTCTCTGGGATGGAAAGAACCTACCACCTTTAGCATCTGAACTCCCTACAGTGCTGTGGACTGATTAAGTAATGTATACATTAAGAATCTTACACGGAGGAGCAAATACTAAGGTTTTTTTCACTACAAGGTGGGTAACTTATACATTAAAGGAATCTTTTGGTTTTTACAGATTTGAAAAAATAAAGAGAATTTTGACCGATATCTGTGTATGTCACTGTGGAGGACAGGAAAATGGATGCATGACTTGATAGAACACTTACTCTGCTTTTACACTTCAAAACCAAGTCCTTATAAGCTTCATCATTATATTTTTCTTATGAGTTTTATTGTTTTAGTAGAAAAATTGAAGGGGGTAATAAAAGCAACTTCTCTGTGATGTTTCATATTTGTTATGCTATTTTAAAATATAGTTGATGAAGCGCTATTGAAACATGTCCGGTCACTTGGGTTGGATCTCAGGTGCATAAAATTTAATTTTTAGTTCTGTGTCTACCATTGAGGGATTTTTTATTCACAGCCAGGCATACTTTGGATTTAGTATCTTAATAAACAAGATGAATTTCAAATTATTATCATCATTTTTTTACAGTGCAGGAGAAATGGATGGGGGAGGACTTCATTTCAGTTTGATGTAATGTTTTGAGTCAACACAAACCACTTTTTTTGCCATATTGCCAGAAAAAAAATCAAGTTCAGCTGTGAGTCAAGGCAAACCAGAACCTCCCAACTGTTTTATTCTGGCTGTTACACTGAAAAAAATTAATTTATCACTCAGAGATATGCTGCTATGCACCATAGGATGAGCGGCCATTTGTTTTTGAGCTTCTTTGTGTAGAGAAGGAGAAGGAGAATGCATTTCTCCTCCATATCCTCTTAATTCTCTTTTTTTCTTTTTTTTTGGTTTATGTAAGCACATTGCTATTGATACCTGCCAAAACCAGATCCATTCCTTGACAGTACCACATCCTAGCCATTCAGTTCCCAATTCAACCCAAATCAAAGAAGGAAATAGTTTTTCAAGGTATTTGCAGCTGTAGTTCAAGGTTTCTGCTTCTCCGTACTTGATATGTATATTTTTATGTCTTTGGAAAAAGTATGAGCTCACCAATGCCAAGGTTGTGTTGGGCATCTGACACACACTGTGAAGCAGTATCATTCAAAATACTCAAATATAAAAGTGTTTTACAAACCTAAGTTTCAGGGTATTATGTTTAACACCAATTCTCAGTTATTTCTAAGAATTTCTTATGTTTTACAGTGTTGCAGAAACCAAATTAAAAACCTCAAAAGTCTTTTCCAAAATTAATTTTCTAGCCTCTGAGCAGTACTTGTCATTTTAACTGGTGTGATTTTTATCTCAATGGTTCTAGGATTTTATGCTTCTTTTGCACATGTGTAACTGATTATACTGAATGTGTAGTAGTGGAAAATAATTTCTGATGAATTTTGTGCCATATCCACAAAAACTTGACAGAAAACTAAGTAATGAATTCTACTTTTTGAATTAGCAAACATGAAAGTGCTGAGTCACATTCCAATTTCTACAATGTCAGCGTAAAGTAAAGGAAGTCATACAGTCCTAAAAACTCTGTCATGGTATATGTACTAGATCACTTTTCTTTATGATGAAGTTAGCAAGCAAGGGAAAATCCAGACTAATTCTCCATCTCCACACAACTTCAAATACCATTGGAAGCAAACTGTATGTCCTACCACTATTAGAAATGGAAAACAATGTGTTTAGTGAATAACCATGCAATTTGTTAAATTACTGTGGAATTAAGTTAGGCTTTACATTCATTTGAATTACACTCATTTTCTGCAGATTTTCCCTTGCCTTTTCTCATTTGATTTCATTTTCTGGAATCTGATGCAGGAATAAGGTAACCCAAAAACTAATAACCAAACAAAACCTGAGGAAGAAGTAAACCTTTTCTTTTGTTAGTTGCTGTTATCTGCCCAGTGAGGACAGCCTGGTGTGGTCAGCTGGGACACAAGCTCTAATGACTTTGTAGTTGTCCTATATTGCTTTCTTTTTTGACTAATCTAGAGGTTAAACATTGTAGTTTACCAACAGCCTCAAAATTAGAGAGTAGAATGCAAAAAGTCTGACAGAATGCAATATGCTCTGCACTTATTTGGAAAAAAAAATTTAAAAGACGTGTATTTAGATTAGGTAAAAAAAAAAAGAGCTAAATCCTTTTAGATGTCAGGCATTGTTTCCTGTCTCTGTTTAGATTTTTACGTTCTTGTCTCCTAACACCACTTCATTCCAGCACCTGCATATGTAGCAGTGAGTTTTGCTCACTCTAACAAGAAGTTTAAAACATTGGTTTTGACACATAAACACAGCAAGACCTCTTGCCACCTTCAAATGTTACCAATGCCTTTTTCTTTATGGGAACATTACATAAATTACCACTGCTTACGTGATCCTATTGCTTGTAAGGCAGTCTCATGTGTTTGGGTTCCCCCCAGTTGTGTGTATCCAACATCCCATGTCTTCAGTTTGGTCCTACTCCACCCAAACCACCATACTCTCTGTGCCCTTCTTTTACTAAGGTTGACTGCAGCAATGGAAAATGCTGCTTCTTAATGTTTTCCTTTGTCTCTTCCTTCATGTACCATTAGTTTAATGGTGAGAAAATTGGAGGGATGTGAGAGCTTCCAGCTCCATCTCCAGCATGAGGTTATGAAAAAAACAGACTTGACAACTCATTACAACAATTATTTTTTTTTCAGGGGAGGCTGAAATCCTTGACACCTTAACTTTACAGATTAGTACTACGTGGTTTCCATCTCAAGAAAAAAGCTTTCCTGTGATGCTCCTGAGAGGTGGCAATGTTTCTGCTGTTTCTCCACTGTTTGCTCAGGGGAGTCAAACTGATATTCACAAGCTTGCTTTAGCTGCTGCAAGGAAGTCAAGAACCAACCATCTTGATGTGTATTTTGCCCTTTTGTAGGTCCCACTAAATTCTTCAAATGTGGTTCCCTACCTAAAGACATGCCATGGTGCCCACACATCAAACAGACATCGTGATATAAGGTTCTCCAGTCATCATCAGCCCCTAGATCCCAGGAGGGGCCCAGGAAGAGAAGATTTTATCATCCTACTGTACCAATAGAAGGTTTCACTTGATGCTGTTTTAAACCTGCCTCTTTTCCAGAGCAATCATTTCTGAGGAAAACCAAACTAAACCCAAAAGAGAGCCCAGGAAGAAAAAAAAAAAAAAAGAAACATCTCACTTGATTTTAAGTCAGCCTCTCCAGAGTCCTCAGGGAGCAGAAGAGCAAACAAAACTATGCTCAGAATGTTCTTGTTCATGAGCTGGGCTTAAATAAATGCACCAGAGCAAAGAAAAACACACTCAAAATAAATCCAAAAGCAAACCCTTTCCCTGAAAACCAGGACACTGACTGGGGTGATGAGGTGGCAAGCAAAAGACGGGGAAAGATATTTTTTTAAACCTACAGGCTGTACCTCTAAGCACAATTAACAGAAATGGATGTCTGCAAGTGCTGCTCTGCTCCTGACTGGTACTGTGCTATTAAAAGCACATGAATTTGGGTGTAGCAGCTGCCTTTAGGGATCTAACTGACTCAGCAAAGAAAGACCACACAACTCAGAGAGCTGGTGAGCCGTAGGCTGCATCCCACATGGTGTTCTACCAGAACTACCTCCTCAGGTTCAGGTCACCCAAGAAAAGAGTATACTGATAATGCGACAAGTGTGTACAGCTGGTGTTGTATTCAAGTACCAGATGTTTGTCTGAGAGTAAAGAGAACACATAGACCTGTTACAGCCACAGACTTGTAACAGTCCTTCATATTGAGGGACTGGGATGGAAGACACACGTTCTACAAGATGAAGAGCAGGAGGAGAAGAATTTTGACCTTCACCACTGCATTAATATTATAAATTGTAAGAAAACAATTTAACTGACTCCCTTGCAAATTCTGGGACTGACTCAAAAATATTTTTCTGTATGCTGGGAGAGGTTACCAAGCATTTTCATGTCTGTGGGTATTTCAGTATTTCACACAGTGGGCTTCCAGTCATTCAGTTTTCACCCATCTGTACTTAGTGCATCATCTGAGTTCTGAAGAGGCTTCTAGGATGTATTGATAGTTGATGCGAAATGGCAGTGGACGTTTCAGAGAAGCTGAAGGAGCTATTTTTGACTTGCACTTATTAGCTATTTCATGTCTAACATGAAGGAGGGAGGTGTGGGATTTGGTGCACATAGTTTAGTCTCCACAGTCACAGCAGTTGCAGTAAATCTTTAAGTAGCTTCTCTCTACCAGTTAATCTGCTTTCATTCAATTTTCTGAAATATCAGTAAGTGGTAGTTAATTTTAAGAAGTGTTTTGCTTTCCTCAGAATCATGGCACATATGCAAGTGCAAAAAATGGACTGGAACAGTCCTCCTGACCCACTTCCTGAATACGACAATGTTTGTTATGGAAAAGCAATTAAGAAGAAGCAATGAAACCTGATTTCTTTAATCTGTGCCATGATGAAAGCTTCCCTGATGTGTGCTTGTCTTTCTGGAAGCACTCAGTGCTGCCATAATCCTTTGCATTCTTTAGAGAATGCTCATTGATTTAACTAACATCAAATGTAATTATGTTGTCCGCAGGTGTGTTTGTCATGCTCTTACACTGACATACTTTTCAGGCCACTGAATAATTTCTCCTGAAAGTAGAAGGAGAAGAAAGGATAAGAAGGAATCATTTAAAGCTGTGTTTCTACAGCTTTCTAGATGCCTTTGACCTTACTTTCTGTTGCACAGGTATTGTACTCACAGGGAAGCAAGGTCAAAACAAACCACCGTCCAGGGACCTTACGGGCTCCACAAGTAAATTTAAAAATGAACACAATTGTACTAAAGGGCTTAGGATTTGAAATTTTAGTCTTAATATGGTTACTTAGATCAAAACTAGATATTGGTAATGTGTATCTGCTATCTACTTTCCACATGGATATTAGAAGGAATTATAGAATCTTTGGGTTGGAAGTGACCTTAAAGGTCATTTTGTTCCAACCCCCTGTCATGGACAGGGACACCTTACAATAGCTTAGGTTACTCCAAACACTGTCCAACCTGGCCTTGAACACTTCCAGGGATGGGACAGCCATAGCTTCTCTGGGCAACCTGTGCCAGTGTCTCACCACTCTCGTAGTAAAGAAATTCTTGTAACACCTAATCTAAACCTACCTTCTTTTTGTTTAAAGCCATTTCACCTTGTCCTGACACTACCTGCCTGGTAAAATGTCTCTCTCCTTTTTATAAGCCTCCTTCAGATGTTGGAATCTTTACATCCACCAAAACCCCCAGGTCCTTCTCCACAGGCCAGCTCTCAATGAATTCTTCTCCCAGTCCCCACTCATGTCTGGGATTGCCCTGACCCAGGTGCAACACTTCGACTTTGGACTTGTTGAACTTCCTGAAGTTCTTGTTCACAGATTCTATCTTCTGCTTTCATCTCCAGCAGCCCATATATAATGTACTTTAGTTTACATCTCCTGGCACTAGTAAAGCAAACCTCTCCCACTTCATGTACACACACACACACACACACACATACACAGACACGTGTAGAATATAATACTTATATTTCTAGCTTTATGCAACAACATAAGGAATAAATCTTGACAGCCATCGTGATGTAAGAGTGAGAAGAATATATCACTTTTCTTTCTAAATGAAGTGGAAACTATGCCTAGGATTTCAGAAGAGACTGGGAGATAGCTGTAATCCTAACACTATCTACTTGAAAAGAAGGCTAGAACAGATCTGCATCTAGAATGCTGAAAATCAGCAGTTAGCTTTACTGGCTGAGAAGAGCTCAGAGCAACCTTCCCGCATATGGTGGTGCAACTATCTCACCATCAGTAACTCAGTAATAGATGGAATTGGATTCCTGTCTCTTGGTAAGAGGAGAGTCTGGTCCCACTGTTGCCATGGGAGCAGCTGGTTTATGCTGGTGCATCAAAATCAGAACTTGTCTCTGAAGAACCTCTCACCCAAGGCAAGATTCTGCTACTACTACTTACCTGACACCCTCCACTCGTCCCCAAAACTAGGCTACTAAATTTCTTTAGCGCTATTTTGCCCCTGCAAAGGACAACTCTGACCATCTGCAGGACTTGCAGGCAATAATCTCTCCACTCAGACATTATATACAATGAACGCTTGCAATATTGAATCAAAAGCCAGAGATTCAGGATGCTTTGCAAGGAGCATCCAAGGAAGAGTTGTATCTCCTTCTCTTTCACCTGCTAACTGAGGAGTGTTTTTCTGTGCTTCTTAGGATGAATCAACAATTGTGTTTGACCATTGACATATCCAGCAGGGAAATTCCACTGCGCCAGTTGTCATGTGAAGACATTACTGAAGGTCTCCTGCCAAGTGCCTGGGGCTGGGGACAGTCTGGACAGTGCTTGGATGGCTACCTGGGGCAAAATATATTTAGAAATCTAACTGCATATTTTTATGTGTCACAACAGGCTCCACACAAATGTTGCATCTCTAAAGCCTATGTTTGTAGTCTTTTGTAAAAACAGAGAGGGTCCTGCCTGTGAGAGAAGGGCCCTCCAGTTTGAAAACTGGAATTTATTTTTGTAAATCTGAGTCTTCATGAGTCATGCAAATACTCCTTGGGAGGTCATGATGGTCTGTATTTTCAAGTTAACTAAAGCATGTTTACTTGTTTGTGGTATTATATACCTGTCACACAAGTACATAAGCTATTTTAATAGCTGGCCTAGATACTTCCCTTCACATTAAAGGAAGGAGAAAATTTATTTCTGTAATGAAGCCCATAGTTATAAATATAGCTGTGACTCTATTTACATGTGGACCTAACATTCTGTTTTTTAAGATATACTCACCCTATGCTGTTTGTTCTACCATAAATGCTTCCTTCCTGCCCTGAAATGTCATTTCAGTAGGGTCAAAAGAAAGCAAAATGATCTGTTAAACCCAGGTATGCTGAATCCTCATGGTCCACTAACCTATTTTCCTCATAGCAGAAACTAATGAAAAAATGATACAAATTATTCTGGCATTTTGGTCCTTCCAACAGCACCTTCTTGTTTTAAAACCATTGGCCTGTGCAGGTGTCACTGACATGAGTTATTCAAGTTTTTCTAATTGCCATTTAGATTTGACATCAATCCCTCCCCCATCTAGCCTTTTGAAAATGCTTTAAAGTAAAGTAATATTTTGCAAAAATGGGAACTATCTGAATTCCTCTGCGCAGCAAGTAAAAATTGCAGGAATGGTATGTGGTGACTGAAAGAGCAAACAAGAGGAAGGAGGAATCTGTACATGGAAACAAAGTAATTACAACAAAGAGAAGTGATAAGGACTGTGCTAGTGTTCTTTGACCTTTGCCAAGAAGAACCAGAGGGATGCAAGCACAATTTAAGCAGGAGTGAGGCACGGAGCTTTAGAAGGCCCTCTGAAATTCCTAGCCATGTAGTTTTCTGGTGCCTTCATAATTAAGTTGGGGAACACAGACTACTGGGACATATACAAATCATAACATCCTTGAGTAACCCATAATTTGCAACATTGTAATAGTATGAAAAAGACTTATAGACCCACTGGTAGGAAGTGATTCATTACTGAAGTCAGACATTTTCATTAAAGGCTAGATCAGGAAAAAATGTGTGGGTAACTGTTACATTCAAGGGAAGTAAGGAATGAAACTGTGCTGTAGTGCAACTTGATTGCCATGTTACTGCCTAAAACCTTTAGTTCAGCAAGTAAACAACCAAATTATTTGCTCTTCTGTTAAGCTCAGGTTTCTGCTGAAAGCAATTTGCTCTCCCTACAGAACAGAAAAAGGTACAGTAGGGAACAAGTTGTCAGATGGGTCTGCAGTTGTAAACTGACCTAACTTCACTGATCCTGCTTGAAAGGTGTCAGTTTGCACCTGTTGAAGATCTAAGCTTTACATAGTAGGAAGAAAACTACGATAATGTGTGTCTGTTTTCAGACATGCAGCTCAGCTCTGTAGTCTGCTGCCACTTCAGTTCCTGTGAGGTATCCCACTAGTATATCCAACTCTGAAGACTTCAGCCAAAGTTTTACAGCACTGGATTTTCACAAAGGTGTAAACCCAAATTGCTCTAGAAAACCCAGGGCCTGACCAATACTTGACACCAGCACTCCTTTTGGGGCACTCGGGTTTAGAACTGCCTGAATTGGCAGTTCCTGCCATGCTGATGAGCACACAGTTCTCTCTACCTCAGCAGGGCAGGAAACTCCAGAGGAAGGGGAACCATAGCATGTTGAGAAGCTGGTGTAGGAGTTGTCCTTCCAACTGGCACGAGATAAAGCAGACCCTGTAGCCATTCTAATTTGCATTGAGGGGTGGGCTCTGCACCAGGTGCTGCATCTGAAAAGGCCTGAATTCAACAAGTTGAAGATATAATGCTGAAGAGCAAAGCAAAGCAGAAAAATCCAGCTTAACTCAGAATATTAGGCCATAAAACAAACTCTATATAACACTTAGTTAAAACAGAATACCTGAGGGAGTATAAAATTTTTGCATGTTGGCAAGGAGAGAGAATGCTGTTGTGGATGAGTTATTTCATTGCATGACAATTGAAATAAATGTTGTGGAAGCATTTACACGGTTTTTTGGATGTTACTATCCCCTTTGCCTTGCAGGCAAAATAGCTTTCATAACTTTAAAAATCCTTTTTCACTCATATTTTATATAAGCCCTGTAAAACTGAAAGTACAACATGTTTCCTCACTGCACTCAATCTCTCTTATGTGTGGTTATTGCCAGAAATACACAGAACCACCTGGTTTGTTATTCCATGAGCTCACATTCAGGCTAATATCTTGCCACCTTTTTCTATCAGCTTAATATTTTATTTAAAACACACATAACACACATACATACATATGTTCATACAAATATTCTTAAATATATAAAATTGCCAGAAATTCAGAAAGTCAATTGATACTTGCACAAAGAAGATTATTCTGCTGGTAAAATTATCTTCTGAGAGCAGAGAAACCTTCATGGAATACAGCCAAATCCAGTTCTTTGGCTTTGCTGGTCTATGGGAAGTTCCCTTCCCAGGAAACCAGAAGTCCCTTCTCTACTGCTCAGATACACAGTATTCATCCTTCAGTAACCCATTTTTCAGCTTTTGGAGTCCCAGGAAGACACAAAAAATATCATTCAGTATTACAGGACTGATTTTTCCTTTTAAGTGTTCTGATAAGAAAAGATGACACACTCAGTATTCTTCTTTAAGGTGTTATTTTATATTGCTTAGAAATTTGTCTTCCCTCTAACACTGAGCTCAAGACAACAAGCTCACAAAAGCACCAGCAATTTGGATCATCCAGAAAATTAGAGTAAAGTGAGGAAAAAACCCCCAAACCAAATGAAAATAAAAACCAACTTCAGAGCCATTCTGAACATAAAAACCATCTGTAAATTTAAATACCAAAGAATCTGACTTATGACTAATGGAACTTTAAAAATCAGACTTTCAGGTAAAAAACATTACCTTATTATAAAAGTCTTCTGCAATTAAAATAAATAAGTAAATAAAGGGTAATTTAGAGACTGCCAAAACACCAAAATCCTTAGTAGGTTGTAGATAATAATTTCTCTTTTGTTACCCTCAATATTCTGCTGCAAAAAACCCAGATGTTTAAAACATCATAATACTTCAAGTACTGCTTGTTTGAGAGAAGGAAAATGTGCTTACTATGTTTGACTTTTATTTGGAGGTATGAATCCTCTCTGAGAACAGGAAAGATAAATGTCCTTAAATCATGCCTGCAAAACCTATACATGTCAAATACATGCAATATATAGTAAGATACAAAGATTTCCTCAACCTTTGAGGCTTGGTGGCAGTTGGAAACGAAATACCAAGCCCAGCTTCTGAACTAACTTAATATTTTATATGAACACAGTGAAATCAATGTGAAAGGTAAGCAGTTCCTGCAGCCAGCAATTTATCTGGTAATTAAGCCTTTGTTTTCTTCTGTGAGAAGGCCATTCAAGCTAACTTCACTTTAATAAATACATTGATCATTATGTGCTGTTTCAAAGATGAGACTCATTTGGTGAACGATAGGCAAGCTGTTAATTTCAGCAGTTTTCCGTCCTTCTTCAGACATTCCTGATGTTAACTGTCTGTTGCACGGAATTTCTGTTTCCATACTCCTCAGAGAGAGCAAGACTTTCATAAAAAAGGGTAGGAAGATCAAAAATATTCCTAGAGGAAGAGGTGCCCGTACCAAGTATGAAACAGGTTGCCTGGGCATTCCTGTGGAAACAGCAATGAACATAAACAACCACTCTGTTAACAACAGGAGGTTTCTACCAAAACTACTTTGATGGGCTGGAAGTCAGCTTAAAGAAGACAGAGGTCCTCCATCAACCTGCACCTCAGGAAGTCTTCCATCATCCCCACATCACCATTGGCCAATCAGAGCTCACATCAGTCCAACAGTTTAATTACCTTGGTAGCCTCATCTCCTCAGATGGTAAGATCGACGGAGAGATAGACAACAGGTTAGCTAAGGCATATAGTGCTTTTGGAAAACTCCACAAAAGAGTATGGCGTAATAAACACTTGAAGAAAAGCACCAAGATCAATGTTTACAAAGCCATAGTGTTGTCTACTCTCCTATACGGCTCCGAATCATGGGTCATCTACCGCCACCACCTGCGTCTCCTAGAACGCTTCCATCAACGCTGCCTCCGTACAATCCTTAACATCCACTGGTCAGATTATGTGACCAATACATCTGTTCTAGAACAAGCAGCAGTCACAAGTATTGAGGCCATGTTACTGAGAACACAGCTGCGTTTGGCAGGGCACATCTCAAGGATGAAGGACCACCGCCTCCCTAAGATCCTGCTCTATGGTGAACTTGCCACTGGCTGCCGCAAGAGAGGAGCCCCGAAGAAAAGATACAAGGACTCCCTGAAACAACATCTCAGCCTTGGCCATATTGATCACCATAACTGGTCTACTCTGGCCTCCAATTGGGAGGCCTGGAGACACACCATCTATAACGCAGCTGTTTCCTTTGAGAACACACGCAGGATCACTCTCGAGGAAAAAAGGCAACGCAGGAAGAACCGTGTCTTGCAGAATACACCATTTAAGGAGTCTTTCTGCTGTGCCTTTTGCAATCGGATATGCCTGTCACGTATTGGCCTCATAAGCCACCAGCGTGCCTGCAGCAAATGTGGATAGTGCCTTCACAAATCTTCGTTCGCGAAGCCCAGCCATGACTGACTGACTGACTGACTTTTGATGGAAAGATGATACTTCACAATGCTCTTTTGGTTTGGTTTGTTCATTGGAAAGCCCTAAAACAGTACCATAGTCTTGTGAAACCGCTCCACGTGAACATTACTTTCCACAAGCTACAGTCTGCAGACAAATTTCACCTCCTTTGAATGCATATATTCCTTTTTCAGAGAGATCACAATGCATGATGGGATTTATGGAGCATGATGGGATATACAGTTCAGCCAAGACAAAAAATTAGGAGGATGGAGCAAACCAGGCACAAATCCCATGAGGTACTCTACCATAAACTTCCAAGAACCAATTTACTTGTCTGTCAAAATCATCTGCCCCTAGACTGAAGTAGTATAAAAATTATATTTTATTTTAAAAACTGATATAATCATTAAGGACCTCGCTATTTTTTAACTTTTTTTTTTTAATTCATGTTTTCCCTTGTTCAAAGAGCATTAAAAAATAGTACTCCATGAAGAGTTCTTTTTTCCAAGTCAGTGTCCAAAATAAAAAAAGAGCAGAAAACCAAAGATCAGCTTGATCCAAATTTAAAAAAAAAAAATTCCTTAAAACGAATACCTGCCAAAAAATTTCTTTACCTAATAAACATTTTGTTAAATTCCAGGAGACAAAACAATTACATTTGGCAAATCTAGCCTCACTCTCTTCAAAGTTAAAAACTGAATTTTGTTTCCTATAATGAAACCTTCCTGTAAAGGTGAAGAGTTTTATCATGAAAATATTAAAGAAAATATTTTGATCGTCCTCTCACTTACAAACACTTTTTTTACTTTCCTTCAATATTGTAAATGTTATTACTGGGAAATTGGATTTTTAGAGAATAAGAAAGAAGATATGGGAAAGAAGGGGGACAAGGCAATTAGTAACAGAAACGTTTACATAATTGTACAGTATATCTTTTGAACCCCCCAGTCATATTTTGCACTGTCCTTGGATACTACTTAAGAGAAAATGAACATTAAAATGTTTCTCCAAAGTCTCTTGAAGTCAACCTAAAGACTCCAAATCACTAAGCATTGGATCAGGCTTTTTGGCATCTGGAGTTGGAAAGATTCATTGCTCTTTTTGCCAATTCTGACAAAAGTTATTTGAATTGAATGTTGTGCATCCAAATGGACAGCAAATAACTGATCAGCAAAAAAAAAAAAAAAAAAGGATACGTTTCCATTTAAATTGTATTGCTTAGGTCGTCTCTGCAGATTTATATAATTCTCCATTTTGCCATTAGAAACAGATTGTTTTTTAAATATTTAGAAATTTGCAAATCCAAAGATGTCACCAGCTACCCAACCTCTCTCTATTTTTCTCTCTTTATTTCCTATAACACTGTCATGATGACAAACATGATTCTGCCAAACCTCTGCTAAAGCACAGAACAACATTGTGGGACTGAACCATAGCAGAGAAAACAGCTCAATGTTACCCAGTCTCCAATGTATCATTAGCAGTTTTGTTAATATTTGAAGAATGAAAGGGACTATTTTTGCTTATATTAAACATATTGGGGCCTGTGAGAAGCAGGTAACAGGTGTCAACTTTCATTTTGAGGACAATAGTTTTTGCAGTGAAAAAGACCTCAGTGATCTTGGGTGTGAACAGAGAGCCAAAATTTGCACTTCGCCCAAGTCCATGGTTATATTAAACTGCACCACTTGTGATCACACTGAGGATGCACGTGCTGCCAATCAAAGCCAGAATCATTTTGAGAAGTGTCACTGCACCATTTCAACAGTGACAGATGCTGGGCTTATTTTCCCAGCATCTCACAGAACTGCTCTGAAGAGCCAAGTGGGGGAGATTGAAGTTTAAGTAAAGATCGAGAAATTAAAAAAAGAAACCAAACAAGCCACCAAACCAAGCACAAGGTTTCACTGGATATAACTGTCTGGGTCTCCAGTACAGCTTTGCTCAGGAATGTGTATAGGATTCATGTCTGGCCTTGTAAAGCCTGCAGGGTCATAGACCTTGAATTTTTAGCATTAGTCATGAAACAGAGTAGTCAGCTATAAAGCACTAGCAAGTAAATATCTTTTTTTGTTTGTTTGTTTGGGGTTTTTTTTGTTTGTTCTGTTTTGTTTTTTTTTATTGGAAGGGGGGAGTGTCATAGGGGTCTTTCTGGAAACTGGTGATAAATTTTTCCTGTCTTTTTCATCTTAAATCTTCTCACCTTCAATCCTACTAATTTAGCAGCTGTTGAAGACCTAGGCTACATCTATGAGCAAGTGGTGTTGCTGTCAAAGGGCATCACACAGAATGAGGACTTCTGCTGTTGTACATGCCTCACAAAAGACCTAAAAAAAGTTTTCAAAACATTTAGTGGCAGTGCCCTTATTTCCCACACTGCATTTATTTTGAAAGGAATTTAAACAGCACTAAATTCTGTCCAATGCTTTGGAAATGTCTGAACAACAAAGGCAGAACTGCAGGCTGACCCGTAGCACAAATATGGGATCAGTTCCCCCCACAGCAGAAAGCTGCTGAGCAATTTGCTCCAGATGGCTAGTCTTTGTGTACTCCCAAAACACAACCCCTCTGTTCTGCAGACACTTCTTCCCTCTCCCAAGACCTGTTTGGTTGGACTTCATACCATGAAGCCTTAAATGGATGGGCGGGCTCCAAGGCACTTGAGTCCCGACTTAACCTTCTGCAGAGCACTCTCTGCATGGCTGTTTATGAACTCAGCTTCCTCATTACATCTTCCTCCCACCTCCTAGTGGGCTGGTGCAATGACCAAGCAGAATACCTGAACTGTAAACTGGAACTGATGGGATGGCCTGAGAAAGCAGCTTGGGCTTGGATTCCAATCAGAAGGTGGAGCAGAAACCAGAAGCAGAAACTACAGTCAAATTGTGTGTCCCCCAGCTAGAGAGAAAGCGGGAAAGCAGTTGCCTCCCCAGCTTCCAGTTTTCCCTGGATGCATCACAAGAAGGGCTCAGATCCACAGTACCCAGAGTTTGAATGCTGGCTCCAAAGTGGAGCTATAGCCTTCTCGTGTCATACTGTAGGAGCCGGCTCTGCATCTTTGCAAGAGGAACGTCAGTTTTCCCTCACTGCTGTGAGGTGTCCCAGAGTTTCCCAGGTGTGGAACATCTACATCTATGGGAGCACCAGCTAAGACAGGAAAATGCTTTTAATCACAGGCTCTAGGGGCTGGCACTAGGTCACCCAAAGAAAAGAGGAGGAAAGAGCACGTCAGAAAACCAGCATGCACTGGGAGAAAAACAGTCAGGATTAGGGGGTAGGTTAATAACAGGGCTGGTGAATCACTATGCAATTTCCATGCTGCAGCATGTTTAAACATTAGACAAATTTTACCTGTAGTGGATATGCCAGTTGCAGTGAAGTGGGAAAGCAGCAACGTCACAGCACCAATGGAAATACAGTCACCAGGACAGATTCTGCCTCCCTTTCTCCTGCAGAGCAGAACCCTATTATGCATGAAGCCTTTCTGCTTGCACAAAGGATGCTGGTTGCCCACTGGCACCTGAGGCAGCACCGTGATGCTGAGTTAGTCAAAAACAGCAGACCAAGCACTGTTGGTTACTATGTCCTACTGTCAATGCACAGGGAAAAGATTTCCCACTCAGAGATGATAAAGCTGCAGAACTGTAGCAGAGGAAGTTTACTCAGAACTGGATGTTCAGACTGGATCCATACTCCACTTGCTGGCTATTTTTTTTTTTCTTTTTCCCCAGCTTTGTAAGCTGTGGGGGAGGGAAGGCAAAGGGGGGGGGGGAGTGTCAAGGAAGATCCCAGCAATGGTGAGTCACCAGAGCCTGATACTTATTTCACAAAGGGCATGAATCTAGTTACTGCAGGGGCAATAGCTGCCGTGAAACAGCATGAGGCAGCGTGCTTTTCATCGGGCTCAGCAGGGTGTGCAGTAAAACTCCATGGGGGAATATAGTTGTACACTGACCTGCTCCTGTCCTGCTGCTGCATGCTGTAGAGGAGGAGAAGCACAGCCTGGCACCCACAGGAGAGTTAGATGCGTTCATGTCTTTCTGCTCATCTGCTTCTCAAAACCCTGACAAACTGTGATGGCAAGCCTCAAAAGGACACTTGTAATCCAGTCCACTTTAATAACCAAGAATTAAGCTACTTCTCTTTTAATTTAATCTGACTTGCTCAGCATCCAGTTGTTCTTGTCCTGAAAGCAGATGGCATCAATCAGTGCCAGCACTGTTTCATGATGAGCCTGCTGCTCTTGAGCATCTCCCAGGGCTGGCAGGCTGGTGCTGCTAGGAGCCACATGGTAACGCAAACACCCCTGAAACATCTTTCGAGGCCCATAGGTACAAACCACACACACACAAACCCACAAGAAACAGAAACATTGTGTTCTGTCAGTACTGGTTAACACTGTTGCCTAGAGCCTGGTATTCAAATAGACAGAGTATTTGTTTTCCTAGCTGGAAGTGTAAAGTGAGCCACAAAGGATCAAGCACAAGCTTCTCTTTCTTGCTGGGTTGCAAAAAGTCTGTGCTCTCTGTGAGCTTGGCAGCAGATGCTGATATGGTGACTATCAAATATAGAGGTCAACATACAACCTCCCCTAGAGGAAACAGGAGAAAACCATCCTACCTCCTTTCTACTTCTCTCATATCTGTCTACAGAACCAAATAGGTTTCCAGCTCCCATGAATGTCTGTGTCAGCATCCTTCTTTAAATTATAAGCACCACCACCTCTCCAGTTAATGCCAAGATCTGTCAGTTTCACAAATAAAACTGTTCTGTGAAAAAGCTCGCTGTTTTATTACTTCTTTGCCTGATGTGACAAGATTTCCCGTTCCATTTACACAGTTTCTCATAAACAGATAGTCAAGGTGAGGTGCTGCCCCACTGTAGTTCCTCTGGTCTCTGTAGTTTTTACAGTTTTGGAGCTCAAGATACATCTCATATATTAAGGAAAAGAACATTTGAGAGGGAATACTTGGATACACAAGTTGATATTGCACAAGTACACTTAGACACTTCTCCTTTATTCTGGCCCGTATACACAGCAGTAAGAACCAGAAATAAGTTCTTTTGATCCTCATGTGTTGTTCACAGGTAACTCAGAGAAGTGTCTCCTAAGGCTCCTCCTAGGTTAACTAAGCCTAGGTTAACTAGATTAACTTGCCTTTGGCAATTCTTTTCAAACTGAAAAAAAATCCAGGTGTTCAGACTAAGCACAACATTTATTAAAAGTGTGATCCAGGGACTGATGTGCTCCAAATGCTCTTAGGTTTTTATTGGTACCCTATAAAGAGAAAAAAATCAATCTTCAGCCTCTTAAAAATCAGTACTATACAGTAGGATATATACACACTGCATGTACACATTAAAATTTTTAGCAAGCTCAGAAGAGATCTCAAAGATCATCTTGCCATGCCAAGAGTCTCACCCAGCCATTTCTGCATGAGGTGAGAGCTTCTATGTGAGCTATACTATATCTTATTTTGAAAGATACTGATCTTGATTTAAAGATTGGAGAATTCCCCATGCCCCTAAGGTAAGTTATTCTAATAGTTAATTATGCTTTCCAAAAAAAAAAAAAAAGAGAAAAAGAAAAGAAAAAACAAAACCAACAAAAACCCCAACAAACCCCCCCATGTATACAAAACCAAACCAAAAAAACCCTAACAAACCCCTTTATTATTTATCTAAACCTGGCTGCATTCAGCTTCCAAGTGTTGCCTTGTGTTCTGCTATTTATGGGCTAAGAGCATTTTGGGTTGGAAATCTTTTCCCCATGTAGGTACTTGCACGTCATAAGTACGTCAGCTCTTAATGTTTCTGGATGAAGTAAGTAGATTGAGCTTCTTAAAAGTTTCTCACTGCAAGACAGATTTTTTTCCCAGCCTCAAATAATTCCTGAAACTCTTTCCTGTACCCACTCAGCTTTTCCAAAATCCACTGTGGATGTGGACTACAGGATTAAAAACAGTATTCTGGTCCTACACTTATTTTATAGCCCTAAGTCCACCCCCTCATGCCTGTTACTGTCCTGATTACACCATCACTCTGGGAACACTTGTTCATATGTGTTATCCGCCATACCTCAGCCCTTTTTGAGGTCAATCAGTTCCAGGTTTCAGCAGTCCATGTTAAAATTCCACATATCACTCCGTTGTTTATTTTTTTGGCCTTGGATTTGGCTGTGTGGAAATATCCTCTGATTGTGAGGGTCTGTCAGCCCAAAGTCAGGTGGATCTTCAAAGTTAAATTCTCTCAACAGAAGTTCTTGTCACCTGAAGGTTGTTGAAGGAGTTATTTTGCTTTTAGGTTTTATTGTTTTTGTTTTTAGATAACAACTTTAATCAGGAACATCTGTTTTCTGTTAAATACATATTTCATTGCCATACTTATTACTGGCACTTGTAAGCAAGGAACAGAGCAGAAAGCAAATTTAAGGGAAAATTATATACTTAGTACAAAGCTTCTACCCATTTTTTTTTTTTTTAATTTTCCCAGGCTAATAACAAATAAGCTGATTTGGGCAAGATATGAGAAAGAAGCATGGATCTCGCTTCTTTCTATTTTCTTACCACAACTGAGAACTGAGTACATCTGTGAGCATAAGAATGTATGCTTGAAAAAAAATTGCGGTCCAATTTTAATGCCACGTATTTGAAACTTCTAAACCTCTTTTAATCTTATCTCTGATCTTAATATCTAGATTCATTGACAGTAACAATGAAAGTTCCAGCACATGCTATCATTGCTTTTCCCCATATTGCTGATTTTGGAGTTGAGACTGAATTCAACCCTAGCAGAGCTTCAACAAGACACTGTAACCCCTCTGCCACCTGGAATTATTCCCCATAAAAAGCAGCAAAAGAACAGTTCAATAAACATTTTAATTCATGAAAATCAGAACTGCTTGTCATCCAGTGGCACTGGCCTTCACAGGGACACCAACTCCAGTGGTTTCAGAAGTTTTGTCCTCAAAAGCTCCCTTGACTTTAAGATTTTGGTACTTTCTCTCCCAAAGGAGACAGGCTGTCTGGACACAAGACATTACAGCAATCTGGAGAAACAGTAAGAAGTGACTCTCAAAAATCAGCATGGCAAGAAGACCAGACCGTAGCAAAGTACTCCCTCACCTTAGAAAAAATATAGTGGGTGCTGGGTCTCAGTAGCATTTTTGCCCATTTTCATTACTGAAACAACTCTTTTGAAGGCAGGAAAGACTTGCTAGGTTGCCATGTTAGAAACCAAAGCAATTATGAAGACTTTGAAGCTTTATCTGCTAGATGACCATATGGAAAATAACTGAATAATGAATGCACAACCTTTCTTTATGGAGCTACTTTTTAGAGCAGTCACACACATCAGAGCAATAAGAAACTTTCTATACAAACCTGCTATAAATAGATGGTGTGACAACCCTGGAAGAGTGTGTTACATGCACCTCAATTTGACAAGACACCAGAGTGGAGAACTTCTCTGTGCATGGAAGACCTCTGCAGTTGGATACCTGGGATAATCCAAGTTGGTAGGACACTGACTGCCACTCAAGATGCACTGGGTAAAACTGATTCTCCCTGCTATGCTCTGTATTTATGTTTCCACAAGCCATACAAATGTATGTTTGGAGCTCAAGTACAAATGTTCAATGTAGGGCACTGTCTTGTTTGGACCTAATTTTTTTTTTGTGCACGGAACACGGTCTGTGTCAGAATTACAAAGCCAGTTACTGAAATTCTTCAGTTCCTGACATTCATCTTCTCACATGTAGATATAATTTGTAAAAAATAAGTGAGTAATAAATTATGATAGCCTTTTAAAAAAGATCACAAATATTTGATTATTTAAACACTAATATGAGAGAGGAGCCCTCACAAAAATCCCACCAGCTCCAGACCATCTGTAAAATCATGAAGCAAAGGGCTATCTGGCGTATGAAAATGATGAAGAAACTGCAGGTGGCTAAAACAATTTTTTTCTTCGCCAAGAGAAAGAAAAGTGAATAGTGGAAAATTAATCACTTAAAATTAGAATGGACAGTGATATAAAATACACTTTGTTGGATATCGCTATGCAAAACAAACATTAAGCTGTATATTGGTATAATTTTTTGTGTGTGCATGTGCATTCATATTTTCATGCATATGTGTGCAGATACACATGCAAAACCACCTTTTCTTCAAATATATTCCATAAAATTAAGTCATGGTATAGCTTTAGTAATTTTTTTTTGTGTTGATTAAAAAAAGAATTTTCTTTTCAGTTATGTGGAATTTTGAAACATTCCAGACTTCAAGACTGTATCTTCAGCCACAGTAAATACATACATCTCTGACACCGTTTGCAATGTATCAGAAAAAGCAGATATTCAAAAATAGTCATCTTGAAGTGAAAATTTAAATTGGGATATAAAATGTGAAACTCTAGTGAGGAAGGAACTCAAAATCAAGCTTATCTCTGCTCAAATATTTGTAAATCAGAAGCAATAATTTCTATCCTCTCTATCCATCTATTAGTGTAATTTAAGCAAGAAGACCCCCCCCCCCCCCGTGAAATATTGGCTTCAAGGGTGTTTATAAACAGTTGTTTGCTTGTGAAGAAAAGATACTGTTTTCCAATGAATCTGTTTTGAAATTACACGCTCAAAACACACTGGACAGGTGAACTGTGATCCTATATGGATCTTCATTCTGACTTGAACCAGAAGAACTCTTGCAGCTCCCTTTGGACAGTACAGCTGGAGCAGAAGTTTTTCACTGTTGTTCTGATAAAGACAGGAAATTTTTACTATTGTAATACCTTCTGGCTCAGTGGTCTATGTCCTGCCTAAATTAAGGAATCCATCATGCCCTTAAAAGAAACCTAGAAGATAGCAAATATTTGTTTGTTTCTTTGTTTCAAGGGGAGTAAAATGGAGAATGTTCATGCACTGAGCAAAAAGGACATAATACACCAGGATTAACTCAAATGACTCACTGAAAGTTACTTTCCAAGTCAGAGGCAGAAGTAGAAACATATTCTGGACATCCAAGTGCATTGGTCCACTTTGTCAAATGAACAGAGGACACCATGCTTAGTGGCACAAGGTATTTTCTCTTTATCCACCATTCCATTGTAGGTATATCTGGTGCCCTCCAATACAAATTTATGTAAGGTACAAAGCAAAATAAGTAGGCCTGACAGAGATTCTATGAATGTTACATATTTTATAGTGTTACATGTTCTTTCTCTTACACCCTCTGAGTGAAAAAGAATAATATACTAAGACTAAACATGTGATTATCCAGTATTCTTAATGGGCACATTTGCATTATGGTTAATTCAATTAGGACTGTACTCAGTGTCCACACGTCCATCGTTTTTCAGCAATTTCTCTTTATGATTCTTTGTCATGAAAAAAACAAGGTCCTATGACCTAATTTGATTCAGTGGAATAGCAGAATTCAGTGGAATAGCAAAATTATCCTACCCAAATACCTTTTTATTTCTTCAGAACATTTGATTGCTTTATTAGTGACTCAAGGCAGAAAATAAACGAGTTAAGTCCAGAATCTAGGCAGGCATCTCAGTGTGGAAGTTACCCATGTATAATGCTAATAAACATGAATGTTGAAAGATCATTGGCAAAGTTTTATGCTGATAGAACATGAGACAGAAAACATGAAGCCTACCATCACCCAACCCATACAGAAATTCCTACTATAATTTCTTATCAAAGAAAGTTTGCCTCTAATTCAGTGGGGAGTGAAGATAGCCCATGGATTTGCTCCTGATAAAGTAACCTCAGCCCTAGTGACCTTTTTGATGGAACAAGATAGAGACAAAGTCTTGATTAAAAGCATTGGCCACTGAGCTCAATTTAACTTTATTTAGGGATGTGGTTTCAGCATTTTTATGTAAACAGAAATCTTACTTAAAGCAAGAGGATGGGTCTAGTACAGCTATGAAGATTAGGTGTGCCATGGGTATCTGAAGAAAGATGACATCACTTGTGTTTGGGGAAGAGCTGGCTGTGCACATGATCCTTGAGATAAAATGGTTTCAAGCATCATCTACTCTTTCTGTCAAAGAATTTGACAACTGTACTGTGGCCTCTGCCAGACCACAGAATCCAACAGAGTCCAAAGATAAATTTAACCCAGTTTTTTCCAGGAAATAGTTATCAACAGGATTTCATTCTGAGATGAACTGATGCTACAGATAAGTAAAAGAAGTATGGTTGACTTGCAAAGTGCGGGAGAGGGAACCAGCACAGTTTGCTGCAACTGTGTCCATCCAAACAGCTTGTAAAACAATGATTTTATTCCAACATTCATCCATAACTTTAAAGTCCCATGAATCCATCACCAAGGCTCATTAATAGCAGTGGGAATATGCCATATATTTATGCAAGCTGCACTAAAAGCAGTATTTTCTCAATGCTGCTTTTGAATCCATAGACACAGCTAGACAAACTTTTCACCTAGAAAAATTTTTGCGTTAAAATTATTTTGAAGATAGGAAGTCTTTCTAAATTTTAATGATTTCAAAGGGGAAATAACCATGCAGACATGAGGAAACCAAATGTATTTTTGGGGGGAAGAAAAAAAAAAGAGAGAGTATCAGCACAGTTTGTTATTTGTTTACAAATACACATAATATGTGTGTGCACATAAATAAGCACTTATGTACATAAATTAATATGTCAATATGTATGTGTGTTTATATGTACTTACACGTGTATATATACACATCATAGATGCACATTTCTATTCAGTCGTAATATGAACTACTTTATGGATAAAATATTTTACTTGTTTTATTCTGATTTAAAAGGGGAAGGGAGGGCAGGGGAGGGGAGGGCAGGGGATGGGAGGGCAGGAAGGAAGGAAGGAAGGAAGGAAGAAGGGAATGTAGGAAGAAAGGAAAAAATGAGACTGTATTTATTTTTGTGTCAGTTTACATGCATGACATGAAGATGGAGATTGTTCAGTGATGCCATCTAATCTTCATGGACTGAATGTGTGAAAGGCCATGTCCATGGACAGGGTAACCAAATGCAAATTAAACTGTAAAGTCCAGTGACAGTCTGGTGAGCAATGCATGAGCAACTAACTCTAGTGCTGCTTTTATTGTCGCTCCCATGACAGAGACAGAATAAAGCAGTTATCATTTGTATACATCATTTGCACTTGATAAATGTAAGGAGTATTTATTGCTTCACATACCAAGAGCTCTGTGTTGTCTCACAGCCAGCATGTCACCATCCTGCTTTTACTAGAGGTTTTCTTCAAAGTCTACAAACAGCAGAAGTCCTTTAATCCTAAAACACACAGAAGGTGTTTAGTTTCAGCTAAAGGAAATGAGAAGGAAGGAAGTCATAGAGTTCATATGGTAATATTTCCCTGATTCACCCAACTACCCAAACACCCACAGACTGAGCAAGAAATGGGGATACCTCCCTAACCACTAGAATGACTTGGCTTCAAGTGTTTCCCTTCAGCTGAGGCACTGTTAGGACAAACTTCAGTATATTTAAAAAAGGCCTGAACAGGAGAAAAAAGAAACATAAAAATCCAAAAAAGTTGTAAAAATAGACCTCATTCCATCCAAGTATCGAAACATCAGCTTAATTCTAAATATATAAAGCATTACCTTGTATAAAAATGGGACCTTTTTGAGGTTGAGTTTAAATGTAGGCAGAACTGATTGGTGGGCTTAGGACCATAAACCACAGACATCTAAGCTGAAAACTATTTGCTTCTCTGTGAATTTAAATAAGACTTCTTTAATATGATCTTTTGTTTGGTCTCAGTTGACTGCCAATCACCTGCACAGACATCAAACCTGGACCTGAACACTTAATTTAGGGAATTCATGAATTTTCATGAAAACCATATCTGTGGTACATGGGTAAGGGATCCTCCTTAGAACATTCGTGGAAGTTTGCTTTTAGCTGCCATGTTTTGCTCAGTCTGAGAAAGACAATTCTCTTTTCTTGGGTCTAATGTACTCTTCAGAAATACAATTTCTCAAACACAGAGTAGAAAGAGTAGAAAGTTCTGACCGGTTCAATGGTATTTACCATGTCCTGAAAGTCTCCCTTTGTTATACCAGTGCCTGTAGTGAATTGAGAGAACTTTATCTTCCTGTTCTTGCCACTGAGTCAGATTCATTTCTTTATTTCTTTTCAGGAGGACCAGAAAAGTCTGTTACCACATCTCAAGTCAGGGGAAAATTAACTATTGCAGTAAAGCTTTCATTTTTTTGTTTGTTTGTTTGTTTTTTTCAGTTTGGGACATAAATAATTAAACACAATCACCCAAAAAAACATTTACTCATTAATGCTTTACTTCATTGTATCAGAAATTTCTATTTAATTTTGGTAACATTTCTTGAATAAAAAATATTGAATATTGAATTAAAAAACCAGCAAGAATAATTAAGGTTTACAACAGAGTGGTACAGAGATAGATATTATCCAAAATCTTTATTGTCTGTATTTTTTACTTTTCATAGTTTTATCTCAGTAGGTATTTATGTTCTTGATGGTTTTCATTTAGTATTTTGGGTTTATTGACATGCTGGTCTATTTAATTGATCAGTAGGGAACAGTATGATGTCAATCCAGACAGAACATGGTGGAATGACAATCAAAAAAACGGTGTTAGTTTGAAGAGATGGGTCATTAGGCAAGATACGTTGAAAAGGACTGAACAGGCTGTAAAAACGTTGGAACTAAAATGTGCAGGAAAAAGACGAGGGGGAGAATATCAAAATTTGAAGGTGCAAATATTGTACTTTATTGTAGTGAACTAGATCATAATATGAAAGGAATTTCAGAGCTCCTGAAATCTGAATTGAATCAAATCAGCTCTGTAGGAAAAAAAAATCACAAAGCACACTGGAAACATGTTTAAGCTTTATGTTTCTAAAAGCTAGGCATGCAATTAGCTCCCTATGTTATTTAAAACATACTATGCACTAAAAAGCATCCAGTTTGTCCATCTGCAAGTCACCTACATCTTTACCTAGGACATGTGCACATTTGCCACCAAAAACATCTTCTTGTGGCAAGGCAGTCTAACTAGGTATTCAACAATTGTTGGTGGTTTTGTTTGGGTTTTAATGTAGAGAAAACACTTGAAGAGAAGTACTATCCAATGCAAAACACTTTTACGGATCTGAGAGAGACAGAAGTGTTTAATTAATATCTTTATTGCATCATGTTTCATGATAAGTCAGATATCAGCAGCTACCTAACATCATATCACCACCAAGAATTAAGATCTTTGGTATGGAAATGCCTCAGATATATTGGGCTAATAGATTTCTTTCTGAGACCGAATGTTACTTTTCTACAGGAAAACTGGAATGTGCAAGAACTTATTTTCTGGATTATCTCATATCATTTGACAAATATCATATTAAACTCTCATATCTTCCAAAATAGGGCAGGACCCTAGAAGCTGTTGGTTGGCTTAGGCTGCCTCTATAAGCTTATCTGCAAATGTTTTGGAAGCTGATTCAGATTAAAAATATGGAGAGGACTGTTCACACATTTAAAATAAACGAATAACATTGCTCCACCACCTAGGTACAACCCCTGGTACTGCTCAGCCTGGTAGCACAATTATTTGGTTGAAATCATCTCAGGTTCTTAAATTATATACATATATGTATATATATATTAGTTCTTTGCCCATGCTGCATCCTACATACAAGAGCATCCTACTCTACATTCTTTGTGTTTTTTCTCCATCAAAACAGGAGCAAAAGGGCTGGAAGTTGAATATATAAATTTCATCTCAAAGCAGGAAGGGAACGAGAATTTACTTTAGTTCAAAGCCCACAAGATTAAATTTCAAAATAAAAAAAAATTCTGTGAAAAATAATGTACAAGTACCTGGAAGAAACCAAGGAAATGAGTAAATAGCAAACATGGGTTTGTCAAGCAACAAGCACTGTAGGCAACCAAATTTCTTTTGATGATAAAATAGTGGCTTTGGTGCATTGAGGAGAACTAATAGCTATGAGGTGTCTTGTACCCGAAGAAGGCTGCTGACATAGTTTCATATGACATTTTTGACATTCTGCAGGACTGGAACATGAACAGTGAAATGGGGACAAAACAGCTTGGAAAAAGCTCTCAGAAATCCATTTGGTACAGTTCATTACCAGAACGAGAGGAAGTATGAGAAAACATTCTTTAAGTGACATTCGTCAGGTGACCTCATTCTTGGTCCTGTCTAACATCTTCAGAAACAATTAGGATGGGAAAAAATACAAAGTGTATTAGTAAAATGTGTGGGTGACAAAGCACAGGAAGGAACTGAAACAACCTTGAAAACCAGCACAGATGATGTTCTGAAAATGGTCTAAACTTAATGAGTACAAGTGTGACACTCTTTCCTGAGACAGGGATAATCAGCAGTACAAGGTGGGGAGCACCTGGCACAGTAGCAGCTCCTCAGCTATACACCAAAGCTGAGTTGTTTGAAAAGCTGAACACAAATCAGCAATGCCACAGCTTTCGGTAATTTCAAAAAGTATGTATACTGACTGTTAAAAATGCAGAAGAGGGCAATGGGAATGGAAAAAAAAAAAAAAACTAAAGAAAAAAAAACCCCAACAACCAAAAAACTAGACCCACAGGGAAATATTCAAAAGCTAGTGTTTTTTAGCCTGAAATGAGAAGTTAAAGAGGGAGTTATGAGAAAACACACATGAGGATCTTTCAGGAAACAAAGAAAATGCATCTCATAGGTAATGTATACAATCTCCATTCCCTGAAATCTTAAAATCAAATAACACTCTGAAATGACACAGTTACAGGCGATTTGACTCTGATATGGGAGTTGGACTACTTTACATCTAGAAGTCCTTTCCAGACCTATTTTTCAATGACTATGTGAAGTATGAGCACTATCCAAGAGAAATAATTGATTGTTTACAAAGTCATTTGTGGGAGCCCAAACCCAGCTTTCAGCAAAGGAAAACAAGGGCTCACAAAAACCTTGTGATCTGAAGGAGCTGGACCCTTCTCACAAGACCTGTTAAAGTTCTACCTTATGGATCAAGCCTGGCTCCAGCAGATATCAGAGAAGACTTTTGAGATGATTGTATCAAACCATGTCTAAACCCCTTAATCCTTTCCCCCTATGTAATCTTAGTTGAAGGAAATGTTTAACCCATTGGGCAACGGTAGTAAAAACTTGTGTAATTCCCTAATTAACATAGCTCGTCCCCTTCATTAACATGTCCAGCCGCAGATGCCTTTAAAATAGTGTTCTCTTGTTCAATAAACTATTCCAGTTTCCCCATACTGGGATCGTGTTTAGCTTTTATTTTTCAGACCGCCACTAATGTCGCCACAACCGTGGGGCTGAGAACCTTCTAACATTTAGAAGATTCCTCGGCCATCAGCTGGCTGGACCAAGGGAAGCAGCACTCCTTGTGTTTCGGTGGTGTGTGCGTAGTCAGAACTGAGAGAAAGCGGAAGACGTGCACGGAAACTTGTCCTCAGCAGGCGGGAACTGCTGAGCGAGTTGACTACGAACTCCAGATTGGGTAATTATTTTAAAGACTTTGTAACGATAAGTAGGGTACAATGGGGACTCAAATATCTTCTGAACAAAACCACATTTATTTAATCTTAAAACGCGAGCTTAAGCAGCATAGCGCGAAAATTGACGAACAGCCCCTGCAGAACCTGTTGCTGTGGGCCCAGCGTCACATGTCAGAACTGAAGGTTACCAACCTTCTTGATACGCGCTTGTGGGACTCGGCAACCGCCCGAAAAAACCTCAGCAGCTGCTGCCCGGGACGGGCCCCAGCCGCCGAGCTGAGCGCACAAGCACATTGCAGCCCGACACACGCTGCCCAGAGAGAGCCGTGTGAGACAGAACCATGGCCACCGCCGCTGCAGCCACCCCATGCAGGGTCGGGATGTGAGCCAGCGCCAGCAAACTGCCGCGCTGCCTCGGCAAGTCCCTGTGTCACCGCCCGCTACCGCTCTCAGCAGCAGCAGCCAAGCAGCGGCCATAGGCGCGAGGTCAACACCCCAGAGCAGGTCCCTGAAGAAGGGCCACCACCTCCGGCGCCCCAGCAAACAACGAGATCGAGACACCCGCGCCGGCACAAGCAGCAGCGGGACCCGAGCGGGAACCACTCAGAAGGCCGGAGGAACCCGGAACCCGGAAACGAAAGAGGCACCGGGAAAGACAAACACAAACAGCGCACGAGGTACGCAAAAACCGGGGCTATGGAGCGTGGGCGGCGGAGAGGATTCCACAGAGTCCCTGAGGGGCTCCGGGAAAGGTCCGAGGGAGGAAACAGCCCGAGCGGGACCGTCAGCGAAGGAGGGAGCGAGCGGAAACCCGGGAGCAACAGCACGAGAGAAACCCAGGAACAGTGACCCCGGAGACAAACGGAGTGGAGCAGACACAAAGCTGCCGACTTCAGCAGTAATCAGAGCAGCAAAAACCCCCTTCCTTGATTTTTTTTTCCTTTTTCTTTACACCCTGAACTAAGAACTGGTCTTTTTTGCAAACCCTTTTTGTTTATTAACCTGTTTCAGCTTCACAGTATAAGGCGAACAAAACGCTACCAATGGATTGTCCCCCCACACCCCACAAGCAAACAAACAAACAAACAAAAAAAAAGGGGGGGGAAGGCGGGGAAAGCAAAGAACCCTTGCTGAATGAAGATACCCTTCCATAAGTAATAGCCAGAATAGTTTTTAAATGTATGCATAGCTGTATTTTTGAAAATTTTTAAGTCTTTGCAATAACAATTTTCCCTAAGTCCAAAAGCCAAATTAACACAGAAAGACATATATTTGCCTTAAAAATAGAAGAAGTATATAATTTATCCTTGAACTATAGGAATGTTTATATGTATTTGAAATTTAAATTGAACATGAAGCAAAATATGCTTATGTTTTTACAGGTTATACTATCATCAAAACAGAAAACATAGTTATATTAGTAATCTAAACATGAGAAACAAAAAATGCGAATTTCTCAGTTCATAACCAAAAGACACTGTAAAATGAAACCCAAAGGTATGTTTGTATGATGTGTGTTCGATGGCCATCGAGTGTGAATGTGTGAATGTATGCATGCGTGTGAATGCATAATATGTTCTGATTTATACACAAATGTGCATTACCTCACATATGCACAAACACTCTTAGATAAAAAACAGAAAACATATCACCCTGAGTTGAATAAAATTTCATTTGCAGAGATGTTTTAGGTTAAATAAAAGTTTTCAAAAACAAACACTATAAAACACTTTCAGGAAAAGTCAGGAGCACACAAACCCTGAAGTCATCAAGTTATTAAGTTCGGTTCAAAATCAATTGCCTATAAGTCAATAGGATCTTTAGAGGATAGCTTAAATAAGATTTTATAAGAGTAATTTCTAATAAGAAATAATGAGAATAAGTTAAGTTGTTTAAACAAGTTTTATATTAATCCAGGGTTATTTAATTTAGCATTGTTGGGAATTTTTCCTTCTTGCATTTTGTTCCTTGTTTATTTTTCTATATCCAAAAATGTCTGATAGTCTTTTTGATTGGTTAAATGTTTTTAATGTTAGTGCTAAGTTTAAGAAAATAATTTATGTAGCAATATGCAGAATGCCTTAAAACAGCTATGATTCCTTCACATGCCTTTATAGTGCCAAACCTTGTGGCCCAAACTATTCTGTGGCCTTTGCATAATCATACTTTCCATCTCAGGTATGTAAAAGACTGTACATTGCCTTGAAAAAGGAGCCTCCTTGCTAAAATTAATTTCACTTGTGGTATTAAAAGCAAGACTGCAATGTTTCTTGTTAGATCCATTTAAGTATACCTTTGCTTCTAAAATGCAGCTATAGAATTTGTTATTACCTCAGTCTGAACTGATACTTCAAAGCATTGATAAGTTGCAGAAAAAATAGTAATCAAAGCTTAGATTTCCATGTTTAGTTAGCATGATAAGTTAAAAGAAAACATTTAAGGTAATATTTGTATTCCTTTGTATTTTGTCTTGCATTGGCAAATGTTTGATCAAAGTTTTTTCTGAGTTTTTTGGGTTTTTAGAAAAATAAAAAAAAGAAGGGGCAGATGTGGGAGCCCAAACCCAGCTTTCAGCAAAGGAAAACAAGGGCTCACAAAAACCTCGTGATCTGAAGGAGCTGGACCCTTCTCACAAGACCTGTTAAAGTTCTACCTTATGGATCAAACCTGGCTCCAGCAGATATCAGAGAAGACTTTTGAGATGATTGTATCAAACCATGTCTAAACCCCTTAATCCTTTCCCCCTATGTAATCTTAGTTGAAGGAAATGTTTAACCCATTGGGCAACGGTAGTAAAAACTTGTGTAATTCCCTAATTAACATAGCTCGTCCCCTTCATTAACATGTCCAGCCGCAGATGCCTTTAAAATAGTGTTCTCTTGTTCAATAAACTATTCCAGTTTCCCCATACTGGGATCGTGTTTAGCTTTTATTTTTCAGACCGCCACTGTCATTGTTATTCTTTAAAAGTGGGTGAATCTCTATAACTGGAAGGACTTCCAAAAATTGATGGACTCATGATTATTGTGCATGAAATCAGTGAATATAAAGTATGTGTTTCAAATCAGAAGTGTGTATGCCTTGTAATGCTTCATCATAGAAGCATTTCACTTAATAATTTTCTACGATACAAGTTTTCCTGGAAAAAATTAATGCAATAACTTTTAGAACACTATCCCTTCACTTTTATTCAAAATATTTTAACAAAGAAATTAATGGAGACTTCTAACTTAAACATCATCTCAAACACGAGAGAATCTACAGGAAAATCTGTTCAAAACCTTTCAAAAATAGTAGAAATAGGAGAAATAGTAGAAATAGTTCTTTACATACTATTAAAAAAATTTAATCTTCAAATTGTAACATAGCTAAGATTTACAGATGAAAACGAAAATTTAAAGACAGTAACTGCTAACAAATTTATAACAAGGAAGTAAAGGGAATATCAAATAATAGGAAGACAATACCAGATATCAAAATTTCCTTAGGACTTTCTTTAGAAACCAATCTTTGCTTTATCATTAAAAAACTTTAGGTCCCTTTTAACAAGTTCAGGTGTCACTTTGAGTTATGTGAAATGTTAAGTGATAATTTCTACACAGAGTTGAGCAAATAGAAGACGATGGTGAAAACTCTACATGGCTAAAAGCAAAAACACCTATCCTGAAATACTGGAAAAAATGATGAAGTCCAGTGCAAAGACTCATCTCATATGAATGAACTTTACTTCAGCAGAAAATTAAAAGCAATCTAGAAAACTGCAAAAATAACTGGCACAGTAACAGATGTAGTGGGTAATCTTGCAATATCAGAGATAAGGAAAGTTGCAAAAAAATGTTCCTCCTGATTACTTTTGAAGCAGAATTCTCTACATATGCACAACACATAGCAAAGGTTTTATTGTCATATCTTTTCCATCTCAAGAGTTGAAATTTGTTAAGGAGGAAACTTGCTAAGCACCACAGTACACATTGTGAAATTAGTGAATGATGACTTACAATAAATGTTAACCAAAATAAACGGTAACAAGAAAAGATTTTAAACACTGAAAATTTCCATAAAATGAAGCATAATATCTTACAGTATTACTTTTGTCAGTCACATTTATGGCTAACTTTAAATTATCCTTAATTCTACATGATAGATTTACAGATAGAGGTAAAGTAATACCTCTTTTGGACAAATCTACTATAATAATGACAAGAAAAGTGTCTTGTAAAGTACTCCAGGTAGTTTTATAGGCAAATAAATTTTAACTCCCTTTGTCCATCTCTAAAGGGGGGACTGATGCCTCAGAGCTTTTTGGATTTAAGTTTTAACAAGTTAGAAGGTTATAAGAGGTTCAGAAGGTTTACATGAAAGTATTTAAACCCTCTGCCATGCTTTCGTTCTGCCATACTTTTATGTGAAATGGTAGACAGACAGACAGATAGATGGACAGATAGATTGTGAAAAGAATCGATATTATCACCAACTCGCAACATCATTTCTATCTGTAAGAACATGAGAGCTTACACACTGGTTTGCCAGGTAGATATTGCTCCATTTATGCTTGGAATAATGCTACCACACCAGGAACATGACACAACAGCACAACACTGTGATTGTGTCACATGCAGGCACACCTATTTGAGTTTTCTTTCAGCCACCACTACTAAATGTAACAGAGACAACCTGTTGACAACATGACTGTTAATCTCACTGTGGGCTCCTGTTTGAGTCTTGTTAACACCAAAACTTACACTGGCAGTATTTTACCTGTGCCAGCTTGATTAAAACTAATACGAGTGGTTTTACTGACTTTATTCACATTTCCATTTTGCTGTGCAAAAAACGTTTCAGGGAACACGAACACTGGTGCATGTTGAGAGTATTCAAAGCAGCAGAGCTTTTGTTAGCAGAAGTTCCTTGTTTTGCACTCAGACTTTGAAATTGGCTGAAAGATTCATAGGACTGGAGTGCTGGACATCTGCTCTCTGTCAATTACGCATCTGAGAGGACTAACAAGTATAAATTAATCTATGCAGAATTGTTTGTAATTTATGATTCCTTAACTCTCCAACCATTTCAAAAGGCAACATGTAACTAATTTATGAGTTTGTTCATTTTCTTTGTCCTTTTCCCTAACAATATCCATTCTTCTTCCAACTGCATGCCATAATATTCCTGGTGGGAGATCTGCCATTGCTAGCTGGGGGCAGTCAGATATGGTGAAGTTCATGGTGGTCTGATGGTACATGCAAAGAAGTGAGCTAGTCAGAGCTCAAACCTCACTTCAGCTGAAGACTTACTTTCCTCATTTGTAAAGCATTCCTCCAAAACATTTAAAACAATTTCAGAGAATTCCTCTCCACTGTCACCATAAGGTAAGACTGTGTATGTGTGTGTGTGTGTGTGTGTGTGTGTAAACACATTCAAAGTAAGATTTTACCAGACTAGCTTAGATAGGCAAAATCAGAACATCATAAAGGTACAGATTTCAGAACTTGGGCTTTATACCATCTGCTGCAAACCTTTGCAGCTATTTTTATCTGAAACAGTTTCACCTCTTGACTTAGCCCTCTGTTCTTGAAGCTGCAGTGTGCTAACTCATTTATTCTGTAGTTAAGCACTTGTGACTAGGCAACTGCACAGTGCTTTAGGATCACATGTCCAAATGTACATTATATTCTAATCAAACTGATGCCCAGCTGAGTGTCTTAAATTCTTGCCTATGAAGTGCTACAAAAATGCATATATGACTGCTATCACCATCAGAAATTCCTAAAGAATGAAAGAATGTCATCGGTCTACTGTGGAGGCATGGAGTTGACTGCCAAAATTTTCAAAATTTTGTATCAGTACATAAATGTATATACAGAAATAAAGATACTTATCCATGAATATATACAGGACTGACTAACAGGGAATGTGGAGTGTGTGACAAGCTTGGAGGCAAGACTGGTCTGAACTGTCTCTTGTAGCTCTACTTGGTGCTGTAAATTGGAGCACAGAGGTGGATTTATTCCCTAACTCAGATACACAGAGTAGGAGAATATAGTAGAGAAAGTTGACTTTATACTTACACAGCACCTTTCACTCTCAAGCAGGCTCCTTAATCTTGATTAAGCTACCCCACCCACAGCAGGCCAATCATGCCAAATAATGAAGGAATTGTCCCTTGCAAAGTTTGTGCTGATAGCAGGGGTGGCTTGTGTTGTGCAGTCCCCAGGAGGATTGAATCGCAGGCAGTCCTAGCTTTCAGTTCCCTTCCACCATCACCTTTCCCATCATCCCCAGCCCTCTGGTATCTCAGGGGTGCCACTGCTGCTCTCCCACCCCAGCTAGAGGAGTGCTTTGGGCACACAGCGTTCACTAGAACGCCCTCCCCACTCATCCCAGCTGCCTCCCTGCAGGAACCCAGCTAGTGGAGGGGAGGCACCATCCTGTGCTCACCCACAGGGAACCACTGTATTTCTGGTCACTTTCCAAAGTGCTGTCTTGTCCCTGGATAAAATCTCAACAAAGGAAAAAGTGGCTCAAATGGTTGTTTTAAACATGAATGAGAGCCTGGTCTCCGGTCTCCTTGATCTTCCCACAGACTGGGCCAAACTATCATTCTTTCTTTATTCAATGACTTAATTCCCAAGGTGAAATTTGCAGCCCCTCAACCCCATCAATACCTTGGACTTACACTAGCGCAAGGAGAAGTAACATATGCATCTCTCCTGCCTCCCTCCACCCAGACCCACCCTTCATTTGAAGTGGAAAACTAGACTTTCCCTCAAATCTTCATCTACTTGTTGCTATTGACTCAGAAGGGAGTAAACTGTCTGGTCTTCCAAGCAGTTGTAAGCCATAATTGGGGTCAGCGAGCAATAATTTACATAGCTTGCTTGTTTAAATTAAAAAAAAAATTCGGTCACTCTATCCAATAGCAAGGGCAGCAAAGGAGAGGGAATGTCTACTAAACAAATCACAATGTGGTGTAAGAAGGGTTTTTTTGAAACCTATTTGGAAAGCGTGCTAATAACTACACATTCAAAAATATGTTGACATCACTCACAGCAATGGGCAGTGGCCCAAGAATTACCCCAGGGACAGCAGCCTGTTCCAATCAAGAGCAGAAGAGCAGTGCAGAAAACAATGAGAAACATTCCCTCCTGTGGGATACAGATCCAAGCTGGCTTGTAAGCCATAACCACTGTGCAGGAATATTCACTGTGAGATGAACTGTTGTGCAGTGACTTGCAGGGAAGGTGTTTTGTGCAAAGAACAAAACAGAAAAAAAAATGACGTGGTGAGTAGGTCTAACAGATTTTATCTTATTTGCAGCTCTGTTTTAGAAGCAGACTGACTTCAGGCCTGCTGCACATGCTGTATAAGTAGCCTGCAAAGAATTTTTTGTAGAAGGACGGTCTTTTATTTCCCCTTTTATTTTACAATATGTACTACGATGGAGTAGTACATATTGTACATGGTGATTTGGAGACATCACCATGTAAAATGAGTCCTGCAGTGTAAACTCTCCCTTAAATCCTGATGACTTTGAAAGACATTCCGGGACACACTTCAAGTTCATCTGCTGGGTGAATTTTCTGTGAATTTCAGTGTATCATATAAAGTAATAATCCATTTTTATATGGAAAATTAATTATATCTATAATCTCAGACATTAAAAATCGATCTGTATAAAAGTTGGTTGAAAGCTTACAAAAGTGCAGTCTAACCTTAGAAAGCTAAAGGTCAGGAGAAGAGATATATCACTTTGCAATGAAGAGAAAACAGTTGAAGTTTTCAGCTTTTTGAGTTCCTTCATTTCTTTCAAAGCTTTTCCACTGTGTGGTCTCAAAGCTTGCAAGATCTTGGAAAATGCATTAAGAGAAAAATGAGGGAGTAAATCAGAGTAGATGAAAGTAATGGGTGGGGAGACCTTAGAATATCTCGGAAGGTATAGAAGAAGAAAGGAATTAAAACAAAACACAGCTGGACAACACTGTGTAAAACCTGAAACAAAAATAACATTCTGAGTAGTAATGAAGGGATGGGGAGGTAAAGAAATGCCTACTGACCAATAACAGCTCCCAGTAAGATGCTAGGTCACTGTATAAATAATTAGAGATGGAGAATTCTCATCTGGGGCAATTCAAAGTCATCAATTTTATTTTTCTTGTTCTAAACACCCATTGAAGAAAATTAATTTTCCATTTATAATTTCCTGCCTCTTCCACGTAATGGATTGTAGAAAGCAATAGTGAGAACACAGATCTTAAGTTTGTTTGAAAAAAAGAATGGAAAGAAGGGAAGGTTTGGGAATGGAAGGGAAAGCTTGGGAGGGAAGGTTTGGGAAGGTTTGGGAAGGGAAGGTTTGGAAAGGTTTGGGAAGGGAAGGTTTGGGAAGGCTTGGGAAGGTTTGGGAAGGGAAGGGAAGAGAAGGTTCAGGAAGGGAAGGTTTGGGAAGGGAAGGTTTGGGAAGGTTTGGGAAGGTTTGGGAAGGGAAGGTTTGGGAAGGTTTGGGAAGGTTTGGGAAGGTTTGGGAAGGGAAGGTTTGGGAAGAGAAAGGAAGGTTTGGGAAGGGAAGGTTTGGGAAGGTTTGGGAAGGTTTGGGAAGGTTTGGGAAGGGAAGGTTTGGGAAGGGAAGGGAAGGTTTGGGAAGGTTTGGGAAGGTTTGGGAAGGGAAGGTTTGGGAAGGTTTGGGAAGGTTTGGGAAGGGAAGGTTTGGGAAGGTTTGGGAAGGGAATGGAAGGGAAGGGAAGGGAAGGTTTGGGAAGGGAAGGTTTGGGAAGGGAAGGGAAGGTTTGGGAAGGTTTGGGAAGGGAAGGGAAGGTTTGGGAAGGTTTGGGAAGGGAAGGGAAGGTTTGGGAAGGGAAGGGAAGGTTTGGGAAGGTTTGGGAAGGGAAGGTTTGGGAAGGGAAGGGAAGGTTTGGAAGGGAAGGGAAGGTTTGGGAAGGGTTGGGAAGGGTTGGGAAGGGAAGGGAAGGGAAGGGTTTGGGGAAGGTTTGGGAGGGAGGAAGGGAAGGAAGTGGAAGGAAGGGAAGGGGAAG